>NC_053491.1:427685753-428324503 GCF_905171775.1 Rana temporaria | reverse complement strand
CCCCTGTAGCCTCTGAGACCATGTGGAGAGGCACAGCCTGATCGCCCGAAGTTCCAGGACATTGATCGGCAAGTGGGAATCCTCCGGAAACCAGTGACCCAGTGGCGGCTGGTGAAGTTTTAGGATGGGGGGGCGCCAGACCCAGCTCTTCCCTTTTGACCCCTCCCACTGGTGGAAATGGGCGTGGTTCAGCAAAATAGTGGGGAGAGAGAGAGAGAGAGAGAGAGTTTAACATTCAGCAGATAAAGATACTTCAATCATCCCGGCACCATGGTTGTTATGGTGTCAGGATGATTGAAGCACATTATTTCTATTATTACATTGTAATAAAAAATGAAATCATTCAACTCACCATAATGCAGAATCAGTGGGAGCCCCGAGCGTGTCGCCTGCCATCAGGTGCCCACAGCGGAGTCCCTTCTTACATACAGCCCTGTATCACATCAAATGCAGCTTTTCTCCCCCCCATCAAATGCAGCCTGTCCCATATCAAATGCAGCCTGTCCGCCCCATATCAAATGCAGCCTGTCCCCCATCAAATGCAGCCTGTCCCATATCAAATGCAGCCTGTCCCATATCAAATGCAGCCTGTCCCATATCAAATGCAGCCTGTCCCCCATCAAATGCAGCCTGTCCCCCATCAAATGCAGCCTGTCCCATATCAAATGCAGCCTGTCCCATATCAAATGCAGCCTGTCCCCCATCAAATGCAGCCTGTCCCATATCAAATGCAGCCTGTCCCATATCAAATGCAGCCTGTCCCATATCAAATGCAGCCTGTCCCATATCAAATGCAGCCTGTCCCATATCAAATGCAGCCTGTCCCATATCAAATGCAGCCTTACATTACAGTTAATAAGCGGTGGGGGGGGGGTGGTTGGGGCCAGTGCTGCCGAACGAGAGACAAATAGATCACTTAGCTCAGCTGTGTGTGTTGTCCTCCAGGCTCCTTGTGTCTTCTTCCACTGGTCTGCTCCGTCCTCATACTTCAGAGAGAAAACAGGAAGTGATGTCTTCAATCTTCTCCTGCCTTGGTGTAGCTTCAGCCAATCAGGTTACCAATAACAAGAATTCGGGAACCTGATTGGCTGAAACGGCCATCAGTCTTATTTAAGGGACAAAGTGGGCTGCGTTCCTTAGATAGACTTCCGAGAGTCGGAGACTGTACTTGGAAAGCCAATCAGAGCCAGTGGCTCTGATAGGCACTTCCTCTTAGCCAACCAGCTGCCGTTATTCATGTAATCGGCGCCCTAAGTTCCGGTTATATGAATAGAGTCCAGAGGCAGCTGGCAACAATAATAACATACATTCATGAATACATGAATGTATGTTATTTGCGAGAGAGGGTGGCGCTGCAGCGCCCTCTATAGACGGCTGCCACAACTGCAGTAAAAGTTAAAGTAAAATGACAGAAGTAAAATAAAAATTCTTAAAGGGCCCGTTTTTTTTTTTTTTTTTCGTGACTACAGGAGGGGGGGGGGGGCGGCGCCCGGGCGCCCCCTATGGACGGGCCGCCACTGCTCCCCCCCAACCGGTAAGGCTGGCGTCCGTCATGATGACTATCCAGTGAAAGAAAAGGAAAGGAACGACTTCCCGGACAGAAGTGCCGTTGAGGTCAGCCACCATCAAGGGAGGTCCTGACCAGGTGGCTCACCCGGTTTTTTTAATCCAGGGATGATGGGCGCCTGTCCCATCTGGACAGAATTTCCTTCTGTAGCACTCGCGTGTGAGATTGCGCATATGGTACTGCCTCAAATGAGGCCCAGGACTCGTATGCAAAAGCGGAGTGACGACCATTTCTGGGATGTCAACTGCCGCACTGCAGCCCAAAGGGTCTGCAACTTTTCAACAGGGGAAAAAAAACCTTGCCTCTGAGGAGTCAAAAATCAACCCCAGATATACTAGGCGTTGAGTCGGTACCATTACTGACCTCAGAATGTTCAGTGTTGGAGGGTTTGACAGGTTATAGACACACTCACCTCTAATTCTGAGGCTGAAGCGGCCCTCAGAAGCAGGTCGTCCAAGTAGCCCACGATAGCGATGCCACGTTGTCTTAGTAGGGAGAAAATTGGGGCAAGCACCTTGGTGAACACCCTTGGTGCCCATGCCAGGACAAAGGAGAGAGTCACAAATTGATAGTGGTCTTCCCCGACCGCAAGGCGCAGATGTCTCTGATGCTTTGTGCATATGGGGACATGTAAATAGGCATCCCTGATGTCCAAGGACGCCAGAAACTCTCCCGGAAACTCGCCCTCCTCCTTTGGTACTATGAACAGATTGGAATAAAACCCCTGAAACCGTTCCTGTACTGGGACAGGAACAACCACCCCGCGTTTCAGCAGGTCTTGAACTGCCCCAAATAGGGCTTCCCGACGAGTCGGTTGTAGCTGGAGGTTGGAGGAAAAAGATCCGTTTGGTGGGCAAGATAGAAATTCTATCTTGTACCTTGAATACACTACTTCGCAAACCCACCGATAGGGGACCTGAGATGTCCACCGGGTCGCAAATTCATCCCCCCATCCGAGAGATGAGTGAGGGCAAACCTTCATGCGGACGTAGCTTTGTCTGCAGGTTTGTTGTGTTTGCGAAACCAGGGACGTCTCTGTCCCTGAGCAGGCGCTTTTTTCGGCCTGAGGTCTTTTACCTGCCGCACTGGGTGGACGAAAAAAATGCTTGTGTGCGGTAAAGAAGGGCCCTTGCCTACGGCGAGGCTCCTTCCCCTTTTTGGACTGTGTGCTCTTACCTCCTGTGGCATCTTTAATTACATCATCCAGGGAAGCTCCAAAAAAGTCTGTTGCCCTTAAAGGGCAAGTCCATCAGGGCTTTCTTGGAAGATTGGTCGGTGGACCAAGTCTTTAACCAAAGTATACGGCATAACACCACCGCCTGACTTGAGGCCCTGGCCAGCAGAAGAATAGTGTCCAAGGCTGATTTGCAAACAAATTTTAGGCCTTTTACCAGTTGGTCAGCTATAGCTACCTTGTTCGGGGAAGCCTGACGTGCTTGTAACCCATTGAGCAGCATCTTTGCCCATTCCGTGAGTGTCTGAGACACCGGGGCCCCAACTATGGTTGGGCGTACCGCCGAACCTACTACCGTGTACAGGTTGAGGGTGATCGCCTCAGCCTTCTTGCTAGCAGGGTCTTTGAAGGCAGGATGGTGGTTGGCTTGTTTAGTCTGGACACAGGAGGGTCCACTATCGAGGGCGAGGTCCATTTTTTCAAGAAACTCTCTTCAAGAGGGTAGCGCACCGCCAGATTTTTAGGGAATGAAAAAACCTTCTGTGGTTTATCCCACTCCTTGTATAAAAGTTTGTCCAAATAAGACACACAAGGGAACACCTTTGCAGTGCGGGTTGCCTTACGGAACCCAAAGGGGACCAGCGCGTCTGCTTCTTCTGCAGACCCCTCTATCTTTTGAGTATCTCGCACTGCGGTGATAAGGTCACTTACTAGAGCTCTATCGCGTGCTGACCTGGGTCCGAAGTCGTTCTCACTGTCTGGGCGATCTTGGTCTGCATCCTCAGATACCTCAGAGCCAGGGTCCTGCGCGCTAGCTGGACCCGGCTCTGCATCTGAGTTGTCCCCAGAAGATGGCGGGGGGAGGGGGCACTTTCTAGCCCCCGTTCTCCCACGCGCTGCTTCCATCTTGGCAACAAAGGCATCTAGGATTGCCGACATAGTGTCCGCTGATACATTGCGTGCAGGGGCATCAATTGCAAGGCTTTTGGCTCAGGTGTCTTAGGGGAGAAAAACGTCTGCTTCTGGCGCCGTGCTGTCCGCACACCTGACACAGGGACTCCCAAACAAGTAACCCACCACTCCTGGCTGCCGCAGAGATGAGGGGTTCCCCCCCAGAGGACTCACCACCCAGGAAGAGGGTTTAGCTAGCAGAGCTGCTTCCTCTAGCAAAGTGCGTCTGTCGATCTGTGCTCTCCAAAGCTGGGATCGAAGGCTGCTTGTGGGGCTGCTATTTTTGTCAATCTTTCAGACTGATCAGTCAGCAGCGTGTATCTGTTTGTCTGCCATTTTTAAATGGTCTGATCCATGGTAAAATGGCCACCCATCTGACACTAGAGGCCAACGTGGGCCACAAAAGCATGGCCGCCAGCCTAGATGAGTGTGGGGTCTACAGGAAAATGGCCGCAAGCGAGAATAGTTCAAGTGACAATGGCTTGGTAAGTCAAATGGACCACATATGTCCAGATATGCAGGATGTGTCATGGTCTTACCTCTTGCTGGCTTCTTTCATCTGACATGTGCTGGCGGCCATGTTGGTTTCTGGGCTTCTTATAACTTACCACACCCTGCGGCTCCTCCTTCCCCCTGGGAGGAGCTGGATGCCTTGCATATATATAGGAGGTCTGTTGCTTCAGTTCCCTGCTTGGTCCTCTTGTATTCACATGCTCCTGAGATTGTGCTGCTGCTTTTGGTTACCGACCCGGCTTCCACGGACTACCCTTCTGGCTCCTGATTCCTGGCTTCGTTCGGACTACCCTTCTGGCTCCTGATCCCTGGCTTCGTTCGGACTATCCTTCCGACTCCTGATCCCTGGCTCCGGTGGAAGACTCTGCACTGTTTGATCATCCGTTTGGACTTTTACCTTGCTGTTTGGTTTTCAATAAAGCCTTCCTATTTCATTTATCTATTGTTGTACGTCTGATTCATGCTTCCGTGACATTAGGACCAAGCCATGAATTCTGACGGTACAGGGCCACCTTCGCTACCCATGCTGGTTGCCAGACTTGATCAGCAGGATCACCTGCTGGGTCAGTTCGCTCAGGCGTTGCAAAACCTGCTTGCACGCACGGCTCATCTCGCTCCCATTGCCGATAGGCCGGTTGTCGCTCCTGGGTCCGCTCCTACTGCCGCTCCGGTTGTTGCGCCAGAGTCTACCCCGACACCTGTTGCGCCTGCGGTGTCTCGGGGTATGACCGGTTCTGCCCCCCTTCCGCAGCGCTGACGGTACAGGGCCACCTTCGCTACCCATGCTGGTTGCCAGACTTGATCAGCAGGATCACCTGCTGGGTCAGTTCGCTCAGGCGTTGCAAAACCTGCTTGCACGCACGGCTCATCTCGCTCCCATTGCCGATAGGCCGGTTGTCGCTCCTGGGTCCGCTCCTACTGCCGCTCCGGTTGTTGCGCCAGAGTCTACCCCGACACCTGTTGCGCCTGCGGTGTCTCGGGGTATGACCGGTTCTGCCCCCCTTCCGCAGCGCTTTGGGGGAGAGCCAACTCAGTGCCGAGGTTTCCTTAACCAAGTGGGCATTTATTTCGAGTTGCTGCCACATGCCTTTCCTACTGAGAGATCTAAGGTGGGCTTCTTGATCTCGCTGCTCTCGGACAAGGCCTTGGCCTGGGCCAGCCCTTTATGGGAGAACAACAATCCGGTGGTTGCCGAGTTTTTCGGTTTTGTTGCTTCTCTTCGGAAGGTATTCGATGTACCGGCTCGCTCTGCCTCTGCTGCGAAGCTCCTTATGTCCGTCAGACAGGGTTCACGATTGGTAGCCGAATACGCCATTGAGTTTCGTACCCTGGCAGCAGAGGTGGGCTGGAATAATGAGGCTCTGGTCGCTGCTTTCTCCCATGGTCTCTCGGATGCCTTGAAGTATGAGGTTGCAGCTAAGGACCTACCAGTGGAGCTCGAGGCTCTTATTTCTTTCCTGATATTGATTGACACCAGACTCAGGGAGAGACCTTCCTTTAAGGAGAGCCTGCGGAGGTCTCCTAACAGATTGGCGCCTACGTTTGCTGTCCCACCCGTGCCTCCCTCTCCTCCCACGCCTCCTGGAGTTGACATGTCTGGGGGTGAACCCATGCAGCTGGGGTTTGCTCGCCTGTCCGAGGGGGAGAGGGCACTCCGGAGACGCGAGGGCCGATGCATGTACTGTGGTCTCGGTGGGCATTTTCGGTTGGCATGTCCGAACCGTCCGGGAAACGCTCGCACCTGAGACCCTGTCGGGGGCAGATCTTGGGTGGAGTCTCTTCGTCCCCGGTTTCCCGTGCTGATAAACCACTGATCACCGTTGTTCTCTCCTGGGTCGGGGGCTCGGTGACGATCCAGGCGTTGGTGGACTCTGGTGCTGGTGGATTTTTCATTGATAGTAAGTTCGCTGCCGCCAACTCCATTCCTCTGCAGGCTCGAGTTTCCCCGCTGGTTCTCGAGGCGATAGACGGCAGACCCCTCCAGCCGTCACACGTGACTCATGAGACCCTTCCAGTGGGGATAGCCATTGGGGCCGTTCACAGGGAGTCGGCCTGCCTTCAGGTCATTTCGTCTCCACACTACTCGGTGGTCTTGGGGTACCCCTGGCTCCAGAAGCATAATCCGACTTTCGATTGGAGATCGGCCGAGATCCTCTCGTGGTCACCACAGTGTGGGGCTAGTTGCATCCATGGGCCTGTCAAGTTGTTGTGTACTTCCTCGGACTCTGTGTTGCCTCCTGAATACGAGGGGTACCGGAATGTATTCGATAAGGTGCGCGCTGTTGCCCTGCCTCCGCACCGCCCATACGATTGTGCCATAGAGTTACAACCTGGTGCCGTTCCTCCTCGTGGCAGGGTCTATCCACTGTCGGTTGCGGAGAATGAGGCCATGGAGGAGTACGTGAAGGAGGCGCTTTCCCATGGTCACATTCGCAAATCCTCGTCCCCGGCAGGGGCTGGATTTTTCTTTGTGAAAAAGAAGGGCGGAGAGTTGAGGCCTTGCATCGACTATAGAGGCCTTAATCGCATCACGATCAAGAATGCATACCCGATACCCTTGATTTCCGAGTTGTTTGATCGCCTGAAAGGGACCACGGTCTTTACTAAACTCGACCTGAGGGCGGCATATAACCTGGTAAGGATCAAGGCTGGTGACGAGTGGAAGACCGCGTTCAACACCAGGACCGGTCATTAGGAATCCTTGGTTATGCCCTTTGGGTTGTGCAATGCGCCCGCAGTCTTTCAGGAATTCATCAACGATGTTTTCCGTGACCTGTAGCAGCAGTGTGTGGTGGTCTATTTGGATGACATCTTGGTATATTCTGAATCCATGGAGGCCCACATTCTGGATGTCAAGCGAGTGTTGCAACGGTTACGAGAGAACAAGCTGTTCGGTAAGCTTGAGAAATGCGAATTTCACCGGTCCCAGGTAACCTTCTTAGGTTACATCTTTTTGGCTGAGGGGTTCTCCATGGACCCTGAGAAGGTTTCGGCTGTCTTACAGTGGCCCCAGCCCAGTGGTCTTCGTTCCCTGCAGCGCTTTTTGGGCTTCGCCAATTATTATCGGAAGTTCATCAGGGACTTCTCCATGCTGGCCAAGCCTCTCACAGATCTGACCAGGAAGGGCAGTAATTCTCAGGTCTGGCCGCCCGAGGCCATCCGGGCTTTTGAGGCTCTAAAATCTGCCTTTGTGTCGGCTCCAATACTGTCTCATCCCAACCCTGGGTTGCCCTTTGTTCTCGAGGTGGACGCGTCTGAGACGGGAGTAGGCGCCCTTCTGTCTCAGCGTCGAACACCAGAGGGTCCTCTGCTTCCCTGTGGGTTTTACTCCCGGAAACTGTCTCCCGTGGAGTGCAACTACCAGATTGGTGACAGAGAGTTGTTGGCCATCGTGCAGGCTCTCAAGGAGTGGAGGCATTTGCTCGAGGGTTCGGTGGTTCCGGTTCTCATCCTGACGGACCACAAGAATCTGACTTACCTTTCTGAGGCCAAGAGATTGACACCACGTCAGGCCAGATGGGCTCTGTTCCTGTCACGTTTTAATTACGTGGTCTCTTACCTACCCGGTTCCAAGAACGTCAGGGCGGATGACTTATCACGTCAATACTCCGAGCTGTCCAGGGAGGAATCGATACCGACTTCGGTCATACCTCCTAATCAGATTCTGGCCGCCATTCACACCAGCCTGACCTCTCCCCTTGGAGAGCAGATTTTGGCGGCCCAATCTGGTGCTCCCCCTGGGAGACCCAACGGCAGATGTTTTGTGCCTGAGGAGTTGCGCACTCGGTTGTTGCGAACCTACCATAACTCCAAGACCGCGGGGCATCCTGGAAAGAATCAGCTGTCCTGGGCTGTTTCACGTTTGTTCTGGTGGCCTTCTCTACGTTCTGACATCGCCGCATATGTAGCGGCATGCTCTGTTTGTGCCCAGAGTAAATCCCCTCGGCACCTTCCGTTGGGCCTTCTGCAACCCATCGCTACCGGGGAGCGCCCATGGTCACACCTTGGGATGGACTTCATTGTGGACCTTCCTGCATCCCGAGGCCATACGGTCATTCTCATGATTGTGGATCGGTTTTCCAAAATGTGCCACTGTGTTCCTCTCAAGAAATTACCCTCTGCACAAGAGTTGGCCACGGTTTTCGCCAGGGAGGTCTTCCGGTTGCACGGTTTGCCCAAGGAGATAGTGTCGGATAGGGGGAGTCAGTTTGTGTCCAGGTTCTGGCGCGCCTTTTGCTCCCAGTTGGGGATTCATCTCTCCTTCTCCTCGGCCTACCACCCTCAGTCCAATGGGGCCGCAAAACGATCCAATCAGGCCCTGGAGCAATTCCTTCGTTGCTATGTCTCCGATCATCAAGACAATTGGGTTGACCTTCTGCCTTGGGCTGAGTTTGCCAGGAACACTGCGGTGAACTCTTCCTCTGGGACGTCTCCCTTCATGGCCAATTATGGGTTCCAACCTGCCGTGTTACTGGAGTCGTTCTCTCCCCAAGATATTCCGGCTGTGGAGGATCACCTTTCCGCTCTACGTGCTTCTTGGATACAGATCCAGAGGTCCCTTGAGGTCTCTGCGCAGCGCCAGAAACTCCAGGCTGATCGCAGACGGGCGCCTGCTCCTTCCTACCAGGTCGGAGACCGTGTATGGTTGTCCACTCGCAACCTCAACCTTCGAGTGCCCACTCCCAAGCTGGCTCCTCGCTTTGTTGGTCCCTTCCGAGTGCTTCGCAGGGTAAACCCGGTTGCCTATGCCCTTGCGCTCCCACCTGGCATGCGGATCTCCAACGTGTTTCACGTTTCCCTGTTGAAACCACTGGTGTGCAATCACTTCACCTCCTCGGTTCCTCGGCCTCGTCCGGTCCAGGTGGGCGATCATGAGGAGTATGAGGTGAGCGATATCCTGGACTCACGCTTGGTCCGTGGTCGGGTGCAGTTTTTGGTCCACTGGCGTGGTTATGGTCCAGAGGAGCGTTCCTGGGTTCCCTCCGCAGATGTCCATGCTCCTGCCTTGCTCCGAGACTTCCACGCGCGCTTCCCCCAGAAACCGTTTTTTGCGCTGCGGAGGAGGGGCCCTTGAGGGGGAGGTACTGTCATGGTTTTACCTCTTGCTGGCTTCTTTCATCTGACATGTGCTGGCGGCCATGTTGGTTTCTGGGCTTCTTATAACTTACCACACCCTGCGGCTCCTCCTTCCCACTGGGAGGAGCTGGATGCCTTGCATATATATAGGAGGTCTGTTGCTTCAGTTCCCTGCTTGGTCCTCTTGTATTCACATGCTCCTGAGATTGTGCTGCTGCTTTTGGTTACCGACCCGGCTTCCACGGACTACCCTTCTGGCTCCTGATTCCTGGCTTCGTTCGGACTACCCTTCTGGCTCCTGATCCCTGGCTTCGTTCGGACTATCCTTCTGGCTCCTGATCCCTGGCTCCGGTGGAAGACTCTGCACTGTTTGATCATCCGTTTGGACTTTTACCTTGCTGTTTGGTTTTCAATAAAGCCTTCCTATTTCATTTATCTATTGTTGTACGTCTGATTCATGCTTCCGTGACAGGATGTTAAATCATATACATCTATATTCGTGGAAAGTTAAGGAATAAGGGATGGTCAGTAGGGATGAGCCCGAGTCAAACGGAAGATAATAGACTGGGGAGAACCCACGCTGTTTTTTTTCAATGATTTTTATCTATATTGCCAGGATCCGACAATACATTACAGCCATGAGCAAATTTTTTTCCTTTAGAAATGTAATTTTGCTGTGGTACTGTTATAAACATGGGAAAGATGCGCTACTTTACAGGCAGACTAAGGAGACCCCCCAGGCAGGATCCCCAAACACTTTTTATGGCAATAAATTGCATATACGCCTTGAAAATTAGCACTTTTAATTTTTCAGGTTCATATCCCATAGACTTTAACAGTGTACGCACACATTTTTTGCCTGTTCGCATGTTCTGCCGCAAACCGAACTGGGGGGTGATCGCCTCATCCCTAATGGCCAGTAGAGGAAGCTAGAGACTTTGCAGCCGCTTTATCCAAAATGATGGCTTTATAAGTAGAGATGGAGAGGTTGCGAACAGGAGCAACTCTCTATGTTCGAAAGCTGGAGGAGCATTTGCTACCGCAATACAGCAATGCAGTCACACATACTGGATGTCCTAAACATACTGGACAGTCCCAGGGTGCCAGCAGATTATTCTATTCATGTCCATGACAGTGAATGTGTGTTTGTTGTTTGTATGAATATATATTTAAATATTGGTTTTAATTGAATGTGCAATAAACTTTTCTATGTTTTAGAACATTATTTGATCATATTGGTGCCTCCAAAGTCCCTCCCATAAGTTTGTTTTTCTACCTTGTCCTGGGACGTGGCCCCATTCATTTTGGGCAGTCTAGGCATTCCTCATAGATTTGATCTTGATTTGTTCTGTCTTTCCATCCTCACCCTGCCTCTTCACATTTGCCCCTTAACCTTAACTCATGGAATCCCCACATATAAAGGGATGTCAGCTTAAATTCCAGGCTTCCACAACTGCCCATTAGATTACCATTGAAATGCCCCATTCCTCTACCACAACCCTCAAGCCTCGTACACACAACCGGTTTTCCCGGCAGGAAAACTGCCAGAAGAGCATTTGGCAGGGAATCCCGGCCGCGTGTATGCTCCCTAGCAGTTTTCCCGACAGGAGAACTGCCCGGGAAAAATAGAGAACCTGCTCTCCATTTTCCTGTTGGGATTCCCGGCAGAGTGTTTCCTGCCGAGAAAACCGATCGTCTGTATGCTTACCTGTCCGACGTAAACCCGAATGTTTCTAAGGTTGCAGAACTTTTTTCTTAGAGTCCAAATATCCTTTGTTTCACACCTACTCCAGGACACCCCAACATTAATCACGATCACTATGCCTACATTCAAAAATTTAATTGCAACCATATTTTACTTAACTTTTATAATTTACCTTTATAGGATCAGAACTTTTTGGGGTTTGGGAGCTTATAAATTCTAACACAGCTAACCCGATATGAGGGAGGAGCCAGGAGCAGCTAAGAGGGACCTGAGAAGAGGAGCATCCGGGCTTCTCTGTGCAAAACCAACTGCAGAGAGGAGGTAAGTATAACATGTTTGTTATTTTAATAAAATAAAAAAAACTAGCTTTACAATCACTTTAATTTGTTAGTGATGTCCATCTAAATCTGCTGGTGAATCCAACACTACTCTCCCCCTAGACTGACAATGCTGCATCCAAAGGTGTCTCTACGGCCGGGTACTAACGAGCAAACATGTACGATGAAACCGGTCCGTCGGACCGTTTTCACCGTACATGTCTGCCAGAGGGCTTCTGTACGATGGCTGTACTAACCATCGTACAGAAGTCCGCGCGTAAACAATACGCGGGGCGTGTCCGCGTCGTCGCCGATGACGCGGCGATGATGCGGCGACGTGGGCGGGCCTGCCATTTAAAGGCTTCCACGCATGCGTCAAAGTCATTCGACGCATGCGAGGGACGGCGGGCGCTCGGACATGTACGGTAGGTCTGTACTGACGACCGTACATGTCCGAGCGGGCAGGATTCCAGCGGACGGTTTTAAAACACGTCCAGGAATATTTGTCTGCTGGGAAAAGGCCCGGCGGGCAAATGTTTGCTGGAATTCGGCCCGCTCGCGCCTACACACGACCGAACATGTATGCTGAAACTGGTCCGCGGACCAGTTTCAGCATACATGTTTGGTCGTGTGTACGGGGCCTACTACCTCATCATCCAGAGTAGAGACACCCTAAGACAGGTGTGTTACTGGCTTCCGGATAACCAGTTGAAAATAAAGGGGAAAAACCCACAAAAGGAAACAAATGCAGCCACCACATTTAAGGATTGGTAAGTAAACACCATATTACATTTTTGTTTTGGGGTTTAATACCACATTAACCAATATCATATACAGTTCAAAGCAAATGATTTCTGATACATGAAACAGAGAAGATAGAGAAGTAACAATGTTGCTTTGTATCTCTTAGGCTCCATTCACATCTCCGCGTATGGGGGCGTAAATTGTGGTAAAACCGCGCAAATAGAATCACGGGACGCCTATCGCCCAAAAGAAGCTCCTGTATTTCTTTTGGGAGATGGGCATCCCGCAATTCTGTTCACTTGTTTTTACAGCGAATGTTGTCCAGCGAATCATGGGAAAATTGCTAGACATGTGCAGACTGGAATATTTTGTTTCGTTTTTTCGTTTTCGTTTGGAAAATAAATTTATTTAGTTACTCCCGAAAATCGTTTTGATTTATTTTGTTTTTCGTTGGGGAATAGCTTTCGTCCGAAAATCCAATAATACTTGGTTTCTGTCTAATGGTCAAAAAAATATTCGACGGGACGTCGAATCTTTACGTTGAATCGTACATTTCCATTCGAATATTCCGCCTACAAGAATTCTAATGTTGTATGACTAGTAATAATGTCGAATCTATTCTTTATAATGTCGAATCTATTTTCTCATAAATCGAAATCTATTCTCTGTAATGTCGAATCTATTATTTCTATAGTGTCGAATCTTTTCTCTATAATGTCGAATCTTTTTTCTCATAAATCGAAATCTATTCTCTGTAATGTCGAATCTATTATTTCTATAGTGTCGAATCTTTTCTCTATAATGTCGAATCTTTTCTCTATGATGTCGAATTTTTTCCCTATAATGTCGAATCTCTCTATATCGAATTTTTACCGCAACGAAAACGAAAATAAAGCATTTTTTATGTCGGATCTTTCGGTTTTCGTTTCTTGCACTTTCGTTATCGTTTGTTAAAACGATAACGAAAAAAACTGATTTTCGGACGAAAATGCATTCTAACGAAAACGAATGCACATGTCTGAAAATTGCACCGCGTTTGGGGTGCTAGTTAAATCAACGGGCAACTCACTGGGAACGCACGGGCGTCCTGCAATTGCAAATCGTGGGCAGAATCTCTGCGATTCCGCCCACAATTCAGAACACGGAGACGGTGGACCCAATTTTCACCAGCGACGATACCAAGCACTGTCTGGTATGAATCGGGGGAACTCCATGCCAAAAAAAATAAATGGCATGGGTTCCCCCTCCAAGAGAATACCAGGCCATTCGGTCTGGTATGGATTTTAAGGGGAACCCCCACGCCGAAGAAACGGTGACGGGGTCCCCCCGAAATCCATACCAGACCCTTATCCGAGCACACAGCCCGGCAGGTCAGGAAAGGGGGTGGGGACGGCGCGAGCACCCCCCCTGAACCGTACCAGAACGCATGCCCTCAACATGGGGGGTGATGCTTTGAGGCAGGGGGCCCCTCGCCACACACCCCAAAGCACCTTGGGCCAGATCCACAACCAGCGGGCGCAACGTAACTTTTGTGATTTAGGTTACACCGCCGCAAATTGTCCAAGTTAGTGCCCGATCCACAAAGCACTTACATGGAAATTTGCGGCGGTGTATCCTAAATCAGTCCGGCGCAAGGCGGGCCAATTCAAATGGGGCGAGTCCCATTTAAATTAGGCACGCTCCCGCGCCGGACGTACTGCGCATGCTCCCGACGCTATTTTCCCGACGTGCTTTGCGTTACGTTGCGCCAAGTTTTGTGAATCGCGACGGGTAAAAAAGAGATGCGGCGGGAAAAAAAAAATTTTTTAAAAAAATTTACAGCGACGTGGGAAAGACGGGTATACTTTTACATGGTGTACTAACTTTACACTTTGTAAAAGCAGCCCTATCTTTGCGACGGCAAACTAACACTTACGGCGACTTCACGAAGGGAAAAACCTTTGTGGATCTCCGTAAGTGCTAATTTGCATACCCGACGCTGGTTTACAACGAGAAATGCCCCCAGCGGCGGCCGCGGTACTGCATCCTAAGATCCGACAGTGTAAAACAATTACACATGTCGGATCTTAGGGATATCTATGCGTAAATGATTCTATAATCAGCCGCATAGATAGAAACAGGGATACGACGGCGTATCAGCAGATACGCCGTCGTAACCCTTTTGTGGATCTGGCCCCTTGTCCCCATGTTGATAAGGACAAGGGCCTCTTTTCGACTACCTTGGCTGTTGGTTGTAGGGGTCTGCGGGCAGGGAGCTAATCAGAATCTGGAAGCCCCCAGATCCCGATCCCCCCCACCCTCTGTGAATGAGTATCGGGTACATTGTACCCCTACCCAATCACCTAAAAAAAGTGTTATACTGGCATGGGGCGGGGTCACTGGGTGACGTCATCTGGAGGCCCCTCCCTTATGACGTCACCGCCCGGGACATGATGGGTGGTGATGTCATAAGGGGTGGGCCTCTGGTGACCCTTCCCCAATGCCAATATAAGCAGTGGCACACCGCGCACCCAGCATTAGAGCGGGAGAGAGAGTTGAGTCAACATCAGAAGAAGAACAGAGGGAGAAGACAGCAGAGAAGACTTGGCAAAAGAGCGAGAAGACAGCAGAGAAAACCCGGCAAAGGCAGAAGACAGTGGACAAAGGGAGAAGAACCGGAGAGGGCTAGAAGACATCAGTGGAGAGCGGAGAAGACCCAGAGAGGGGTGAAGAACAGGCAGAAGCAGAAGACATCAGCGGAGGAGACAGAGACAGAAGTAATAAATTACTTTAAAAAACTGTATACTGTGTTTTATTTTTTATTTTTTGGTGAATGGGTAGGGGTACAATGTACCCAATACGCATTCACATAGGGTGGGGGGGTCCTTGTTAAAGGGGACTTCCAGATTCCGATAAGCTTTCTGCCCTCAGACCCCGACAACTAATGGCCAGGGTTGTCAGGAAGAGGCCCTTGTCCTCATCAACATGGGGACAAGGTGCTTTGGGGGTGGGGGCGCAGGGCCCCCCTGCCTCAAAGCACCCACCCCCCCATGTTGAGGGCATGCAGCCTGGTACAGATCAGGAGGAGGTGGGGCGTTTGCTCGTCCCCCTTTCCTGACCTGCCTGGCTGTGTGCTATGATAGGGGTCTGGTATGCTCTTGGAGGAGGAACCCATGCCGTTTTTTTTTTATTTGGCGTGGAGTTCCCCTTCAAGATCATCAGAGCACAAGTCGCATGCCAAAGTTGGCTCAGTTAAGATGACGATCCGACTTTGATCCGACTTCAGTGATATTCAATGGCCTGAAGTAGGATCAAAGTCAGACCAAAGTAGTGCAGGGACTACTTTGAAGTCGCACTAATATGAATGGTAGTCATTGGAAACCATGGGGAACGACTTGTCATTAACTTTGCAGTCCCAAATCGTAGGACAAGTCGTATAAGTTTGAAAGAGGCGTTAGGCTCCATTCCCACTAGTAAGATTTCAGATGTGATTTAAGTAGCACAGAATTGCATGACAATGGAAATCACATTGTTTTCAATGCAACTCAACAAGGAATGGTTTTAGAAAAGGTTCTTAAACTACTTTGGTATTATTCCAGCACATTTTCGCCCTATAGAATATGCAAACCACTTCAAAGTTGTATCAAAGTAGCATCTAAGTTGGATTAAAATAGGATCACATCAGTGTAAATCTAGCCTAAATATTACCTCTGAACAGTGGGCCAGATTCAGAAAGAGATATGACGGCGTATCTCCTGATACACCGGCGTATCTCTGAGTGCGCTCGGTCGTATCTATGCGCCTGATTCATAGAATCAGTTACGCATAGATATCCCTAAGGCCCCATACACACGAGAGGATTTATCCGCGAATACGGTCCAGCGGACCGTTTCCGCGGATAAATCCTCTTGAGGATTTCAGCGGATTTCTATGCGATGAAGTGTACTCACCATCGCATTGAAATCCGCGCCGAAATCCTCTGGCGATGACGTGTCGCGCCGTCGCCGCGATTATGACGCGGCGACGTGCGCGACGCTGTCATATAAGGAATTCCACGCATGCGTCGAATCATTACGACGCATGCGGGGGATCCCTTCGGACGGATGGATCCGGTGAGTCTATACAGACCAGCGGATCCATCCGTTGGGATGGATTCCAGCAGATAGATTTGTTTAGCATGTCAGCAAATATTCGATCTGCTGGAATCCATCCATGGGGAGAAATATCCGCGGAAACAGATCCGCTGGAGTGTACACACCATAGGATCTATCCGCTGAAACCCATTTGCTGGGATTTTTCAGCGGATGGATTCTATCGTGTGTATGGGGCCTAAGATCCGACAGGTGTAAGTGTCTTACACCGTCGTATTTTAGGCTGCAATTTCACGCTGGCCGCTAGGTGGCGCTTCCGTTTGTTTACGCGAGGATTATGCAAATTACTATTTACGTCGATTCAGAAACAAACGACCGCCCGGGAGTTTTTTTTCACGTCGTTTGCGTTCGGCTTTTTCTGGCGTAAAGTTACCCCTGCTATATGAGGGGTATGTGCGGCGTATCCTATGTTAAGTATGGCCATCGTTCCCGCGCCGAGTTTTGACATTTTTATGTCGTTTGCGTAAGTCGTTCGCGAATATGGCTGGATGTAATTTACGTTCACGTCGAAAGCAATGACGTCCTTGCGACGTCATTTAGAGCAATGCACACTGGGATATTTTATGGACGGCGCATGCGCCGTTCAAATAATACGTCAAAAACGCGGGGTCAAGTTAGATTTAAATAATATACGCCCCCAACATCCCCATTCGAATTACGCGGCCTTACGCCACAACACATACGTTACGCCGCCGTAACTAAGGGTGCAAGTTCTTTCTGAATAAAGAACTTGCGCCCAAAGTTAGAGCGGCGTAACGTATCGGAGATATGTTACGCCGGCCGGACAGATACGCTCAGCTATCTCAATCCGGCCCAGTGTTTCTAAACACTGGAGCTGATTTACTAAGATTGGATAATGCAAAATCTGTTGCAACTCTGCATTGAAACCAATCAGCTTCCAGATTTTTTGTGAAAGCTTAATTAAACAAGCTGAAATTAGTAGCTGATTGTCTACCATGCACAGTTTCACCAGACTTTGCACACCAGATGGTCCATTTTTTTACATCTATGACATATTTTACATAGTTACATTGGTAACTATGTAAGGTAACGAGAGGAAATGGATGTCAGACTTTTTGTTTGTGATATAATCACTAATGGTGATTTAAAATGTTGATTGTGTGCTATTTATATTATTTGCATAATTTTTGGTATTCATGTGTGTCATATATTCACATTTTTTGAGCTCACACATAGATATTGAGTCACATAATTCATAGAATATTGAATGGGAATTATGCTCAGTATGGGTGCCATTCAGAGAATGCTTTGCATTTTCTCAATGAATGTAAAGCATTCTCTGATGGTCTAGACTCTAGAGTATGACATCACCCCCCCCCCCCCATCTTAGCTTTGCATTCTTTGAAAATTTGCATGCTTTGCATTCATTAAGAAAATGCAAAGCATTCTCTCAATGGCACCCATGCCCAGCAGCCAACCTCTTGTGTTTAGTTTTTAGTAGGGCAGCTGCTTGGCATGAGCCTCAGAGGCTAGTGGAGAGCACTGGAATAGTAGTGTCTACAGTGATTTCCAGTTTTAAGAAGGACTTCACGTGTATGGTATGGTATATGCATAGTTACATTGGTCCAAGCTAAACCAATCTAACTGTACAAAACACCATACCTGGAATTCATCTTTTAACCAACCTTTATCCAGTCACATCTATTTCATGAAAGAGGAAAGCGATACAGGTTTAACAGATCAATTAATAATAGGAATAAAATAATAATAGTAGACTTTGTACATAAAAGTGGTAAAACATAAATTATATATAAAGACATTTCATAAGTCCATGGTTTGGAACATTGAACTATCATACATGGTTATGACTATGTCGAAATTCTTCAAATTGTACATGCAGCCATGGATAACATTGGAAAGGACCAACAAATTGTGTAGGATATATCTCCAGAGTCCCGGAGGTGAGAGTATTCCACAGAGAGGAAGTAAATATCATATCAGTCTCTTCTCACAGATGGCATAACTATTGAGGTTACAGGCATAATCATTCCATCTTTCTTCAATATATAGATTAACACAGTTCTCTTTGGTTCCACCATTTGGTTCTCCATTTTTCCAATATCTGCCAGGAAAGAAAGGATTATATTTCAGCAAGGGTCCCCAACTTTCCTAAGCTGCATTCTTAGTTAATGACAAGCACCTGTCATTCTAATATGAAACATACAGTATTTAAAACATGTTTTATTGTGTAAACGATTTTAATGAATAACATAAAGAAGACACTTTTGATTGGCTTCATACAGAAGGAAAGTTTATAATTAAAAAAAGTATTCAAGTAGAACAAGAGTCACGTGTAATTCTCGAGTCACTAGTTATGAACCACTGTAAAAAAGGACAACTAAACTGAAAACTAAAAAATGTATTAATCTAAATACTCTATGGCCCGTATTCAGATACGCCGCGTAAGTGTAAATGTGCGCCGTCGTATCTGTGCGCCGTGCCCACAAAACTAGATACGCCTGAAAATAGGCTTCCTACCACCGACGTAACTATCCTACGCCGTCGTATCTTGGGCGCATATTTACGCTGGGCGCATTTGCCACTCCCATTGATTTTCTATGCACATATGCAAATGAAGGAGATACGCCGATTCACGAACGTAGTTGCGCCCGGCGCATAATATACGCGGTTTGTGTAAGTCATATGTCCGGCGTAGAGTTATTCCCCATATAGGAGGCGCAAGTCATGCTAAGGTATGGACCAGGGAACACAGCCGTCGTATTTTACGTTGTTTAGGTAGTACGTGAATAGGGCTGGGCGTAGGTTACATTCACGTCGTAGGCAGTGATACGTTGTATCTTAGGGAGTAATTCCGGCATTATTCTGAGCATGCGCACAGAGATACGTCCACGGGACGGCGCATGCGCCGTTCATTTTAAGTACTTCTATGACGCTTGTCCCATCATTTGCATAGGGTCACGCCTCATTAACATGGCTCACGCCCACTTCCACCTACGCTGGCTTACGCCGAGGAAACCCAGCGTATCTTTAAGAGCGAGTGGGGGCGAGTGCTTTGTGAATCCAGTGCTTGCCTCTGTGCGCTGCGCCGGCGTAGCGTAAAAGAGATACGCTACTCCGGCATAAATATGCTCCGATGTCTGTGAATCCGGGCCTATGTGCCTAGTTCATGATTTCAGTTAATGATAGTATTCAGTATATTTTCCCTTAATATTCATATACTTATTTAGATTTTCCTCCAGATTTAAATATAGACTGAGCTCTCCAGGGCCGTAAATATTTTTTTCCATGGGGGGGTTTAGCTCTCCCAAATTGCAAGAGTTGGCGCCCTTTGCACCTGCTCGGGAAGGTTGGCTAAAGGGGCATTTTCTGAAAACGATGGGCCTGTGTGCAAGATCATAAGTTGGGCTCTACTGTCTATGAAAAAGAAAATGTGGCATGCACAGATATTGGGTGTGGTTTTCCTTGCACTGATTATTGGCCATGGCTTAAAGGGACACAGAGTGCAGGGGTTCAGTAGTAAGTGATACAAAGGTTCAGTAGTAAGTGAGGCAAAGTTCCAGGGTCAGTAGTAATAGGCAGAGTTCAGGGGTCAGTCGTAAGTGAGGCAGAGTTCAGGGGTGGATGACTCATTGGTTCAGGTAAGGTCCCTTATCACGGAATTTAGCCATTTTTCAGACCTTACCATCAACTGGTCCAAATCGGCTTTAATTTTTCTGGCTGAGACCCCTGAGCTAGGTGAGGGGCCCTCTTGCCCGGTACCCACAGTGACCTCCTTCAAATATCTCCCCTAAACAAACTGAATTTTGTAAGCTGAATATATATCCCGTGCTAACTCAGTTTAGAGATAAAATAAATATATGGAACAAACTTAAAATGTCCCTGGCAGGTCTAAGATAAACCTCATCAAGATGATTGAATCTAATGCCACAGCTCTTATACATGCAACACAACATTACAACAGTCATTACGTTGAAAATATTTAGAGTGGTCAACTCCCTATTCAGGCTATTACTATGGCACACTAAACCCCCCAGAATTAAACTAGAGCAACTACAATACCCAAAGGAGGGGGGGGGGGTCTTGCCCTACCCAACCCTTGGATATACTATCTGGCTTCACAACTACAGCACCTGATAGGTGCTACGGCCCCCTTGCCTGCGAGATCCTCGGCCAAACCTAAGCTGATTGATTCGGGAACGGAATCAGTGCTCAAGGGACTGGAGGCCCAGCAATTTCAAAAACCCAACAAATGCCCACATACACACTCCTTCAGAAGGTGTGGAACAAGGCTAAACAGCTTCATAATGTAACAGAGTACACAGTCTACAGCCCACTCTAGGGAAACAAAATGTATACAAAATTAGCTAAGATCCAACAGGGACCCAGGTGGTGCCCCATGGGTATAACACATTTGAGACATGTTTTTCATGATGGGACCCTGCTCTCTTTCAACGACCTACAGTTAAAATACGTGCTACCACCCAACATGCTATTTTATTATTTACAACTACAACATGCTGTTAGAGCACAGGGGGACGCAGTGGAATGGGTACAGTCCCCCACTCCGGTCTTTCATATGCTGCAAGACGCGTCCGACACAAAAGGCATAATTTTACAATGCTATAACATGTTATCATCATTCCTAGAGGGGCACCCCATAAAAGCAGTGACTCAATGGGAGGCAAATTTGGAACGCATTGCAGGGGAACTGTGGGAAGAGGCCCTACAGCCAGTCAATCAGGGGCGGATCCAGAGTCTAGTCTCGGGAGGGGCACTGAAGAAAATACGATTTTTTGCTGGCAATTTATTTGGGAAATGGCTGGTGTTAACGCTTCAATCATCAGGGCACCATGGTTGTTATGGCGTCAGGATGATTGAAGCGCATTATTTCTATTATTACATTGTTATATAAAATTTAATAGTTCAACTCACCATAATGCAGAATCAGTGGGAGCCCCGAGTGTGTCACTTGCCACTGTCGCCAGATGTAGATTGTCACTTGCCACGTCACCTGCCACACGTTGCGGATTGTCACTTGCCACGTCACCTGCCACACATTGCGGATTGTCCACTTGCCACACATTGCGGATTGTCCACTTGCCACACATTGCGGATTGTCCACTTGCCACATCACCTGCCACACATTGCGGATTGTCCACTTGCCACACATTGCGGATTGTCCACTTGCCACGTCACCTGCCACACATTGCGGATTGTCCACTTGCCACAAGTTGCAGATTGTCACTTGTCACGTCACCTGCCACACATTGCGGATTGTCCACTTGCAGCGTCACCTGCCACACATTGCGGATTGTCCACTTGCCACGTCACCTGCCACACATTGCAGATTGTCCACTTGCCACAAGTTGCAGATTGTCACTTGCCACGTCACCTGCCTCACCTTGCGTCCCGGAGTTAGGCAGCAGAGAGATAATGTAATTTCGGGGCGGGGGCGAGGCTTGGCTAGATGGACAGGCGGGCGGACCAATCAGGAAGGCAGAAATGTCTTTACAGTTTTATACTCACTACTGCAGTCATAGTAGTACTGTGAGTGAGGGCGGAACTGCCGGGATCCAGGGCGGGCGCCAGGCGGTGAGAGATGATGGCATCTCTCTGCTCCGCCATGCGCTGATTAGCCAGGCCACCCACCGAGCCTCCCAGCTGTCAGCTTCTCGTCCCCTCTCACACCCGCCTGCCGAGCCGCACAGCTGCGTCCGCTCGCACAGTCAGTGTGAGCGCAGAGCGGACGGGCAGCTCGGCGGCTCATCCACCACGCCTCCCGCACCGTCACTTGCATGCCGGCTCACCCGCCCGCACATTCACACCTTCGCGGAACCCGCCCGCAACTTTCGGGGGGGGCAATTGCCCTGTTGCCCCCCCTGGATCCGCCCCTGCAGTCAATACATGTTCATTAAATGTGTCACAAAAGGTGTCACAATTATATATACTACTGAGAGTGCACTATACTCCTGTAAAGCTTTACAAAATAGGCAAATCACCTGACCCACTATGTGGCAGGTGCAGAACAGTGCCTGGGGATCTGATTCACCTCCTCTGGCGTTGCCCCAAACTCCACAGATATTGGACGTGTGGTTCTGGCTACACTAAATTGGGTGTTCCAGACCAACGTCTCTCTTTACCCACTAAGTTGCCTGCTGGGGGTTCTAGAGGGGCCAATAGCGGAGGAGGGGACAAGAGCAGCCTTCGCTAGAGCACTGTTCCAAGCCAGGAAAATAATCCTTATGAGCTGGAAATCGGCTGTGCCGCCAAAGGTTAAAACATGGAAACAACATATGGGAAAAACACTCATAATGGAAAGATACATATATCAGCACAGGGGAAACCCTGGGAAATTTGATAGACTATGGGACGCATGGCTTGATACACCAGGCATAAGCCCCATGGAGCTAATACAGATGAGACTGTTGAGAGGCGTATAGATGTAGACAATACTGAGAGAGACATACGAATGGACACCTGATTACATGAAGGGACAAAGACAGGGGCATGTGGAGTGGGGAGTAGGCAGCAGAGGGTAGCATTGAGGCACGAAATTGGAAAAACCTAATAAAGTATGCACGAGGGAACTACAAGCAAAAATTGAATATATATACTGACAGCTGTAACCGAAGATTGTTTATTGGAAAATCCAATGTCTGGATAAAGTGTACTGTGATTCATGTTTGAATATACTGTTTGTTTTGTGAGCAACCTTTTGAATTGATAAAAACATATATATATATAATTACAGAATTTGCATATGACTTACGTGAATAATAACTTGGTGCCATCAATCCACTGAAATTTTTTTTCATTGCCCTCATCTGTCAGACCAATCCAAGTATTTCTTTTTTTATTTCCCTTCAGTAAGAATTTCTATGAAAGTAGAAAGAACAAATTAAGTAACTGAGTAAGTGTAATAAACTCAATGTAAAACCAAAGTTGTAAAACCAACATATACAGTATATTGACTCTTGTTCAATGTTACAGAGCAATCTTGTTGGACCTCTAAGCTTGCACCCGGGGCGTCACAGAAATTAGGTCTTGCCACCTCAGGAACCCCAGGGTCACCTTATTCTGTTAAATTTTCTAACGTGTGATACACGTTAGATTCAAGTCTTTTCATCTGTAGAAGAAGCATTTCATACACTACCACATGCACACACCCATAGCCTACAGACATCTCGGTTTCATTGCAGCAGACATTTACCGTATATACTCGAGTATAAGCTGAGTTATCAGCACATTTTTTGTGTGCTGAAAATGCCCCCTCGGCTTTTACTTGAGTCACCTTTTTGCACCTAATCTCCCGGACTTTGGGTACCCGGTACCCATATACATGTAGCCTCACTCTTCCTCTACAAGTGTGCAAAGTTTGTTGTCCGGGGGACCTATGGTCGGGGAGCACAGATTTTTCAAAGTCAGGCACCCCTTCTATATACTCCCATGTTAAACTTAAGTCTAGTCATGGACACAGTGAGGCATGAACTCAGTGAGGCACAGTGAGGCATGGACACAGTGAGGCATGGGCACAGTGAGGCATGGGCACAGTGAGGTATTCACATGGACACAGTGAGGCACAGTGAGGCATGCAGATAGACACCCTAGGCTTATACTCGAGTCAATATGTTTTCCCAGTTTTTTGTGGTAAAATTAGGTGCCTCGGCTTATATTCGGGTCGGCTTATACTCGAGTATATACGGTAAATAAAAAAAATCATTTGATTTCAAAAGACTTCTATGCAAACTCAGGAATTGCCATTAACAATGATGCAATATTGATACAAAAAAATCACTGGCGCTCAATGGGAAATAACTAATATCCCATGAAATACTTGAAACCCTTGTATGGGCTGAGAACAGTCCGTGCTGCAGAGATCCGGATACCCTGAAGTACCACAAATACACAAATACACCAAAAAGGAAAACTCTGCGCTCCTGAAAGTTCACCAATTATAAATCCACTTAATGTTTGTGAAGAAAAAAACATACATTAACACTTTAATTTTCGGAAGATCCAGTCCTTTATATGGTTAAAAAAGGGAAAGTTTCCACAATGTGCACAATATGATAAAAAAAGTATAAAAAAAACTTTCCAAATGTCTGCATCAGACCAGCACCCTCTTCAGACTTCAAATGGTTAAAGCTTGCGGTTTTAGTTTGTGGGCTGTCTAGCAAGACATCATTAGTGCAAATGGTGAGCACAGTACATTACCCAGCCAGATGTAAACATCGATCGAATGTCCTTCTCCTGGCTGATGTAACAATGTCCGGGATCCTAAGCTCTCTCCTATGCGGGATCCTAAGCTCTCTCCTATGCGGGTCTGGAAGCTTCACAGACCCGATAATGTGACTGCTGGAGACACAGGGTGGATCAGCCTATCAGAAAGGACGCTCTCCCTGGGTGAACATGCAAGCGTCCCACGTCTGAGACACTGTTTCAGTAAACCAGCTGTACTGCAGGGAGAAGTTTAGGCGCCCTCCAGTGGGCAAATTGCAGTATGCGCTTGTTGAAAAATCAACAGCGTTGCATGGCGATTAAAATAATCGGATATAAAAGTTCTTATGCATGAATAGGATCTTCCATCATAAAAGGGGGATATTAAGAGGGGTCCTAGACGACGCGTTTCGCCCTTACAAGAGCTTTGTCACAGTCAATAGGACCTAGGTATAAAGTTTAATTAAATAGACTAAGATAAGGGGGGGAATTTGAGGAAGGGGAGGAGAAAGGGGAGGTGTACCAAACCGAGAGATTTAACCCTTTGGACATCCAAAAAGACAAACAGACAAATAAATCACATATATATTGCAAGAGAATTATTTTTAAAAAATATATAGCAAGAGAATTCGTTTTTTAAAAAAAACATATTAGCATATCATAAATTACTAAAAGATAAACAGCAGTTTTTTTGTGTCTTAACTGGTCACTAGATCTCATTATAACAAATCTATATTGTTGCAACATAATATCCACAATAGGTTGTATGGGCACTCTATCCAGATGGTGCCCTCTAGTGGCAATTCATAAAAACTATATTCTAAAAAATGTTATAGAATATAGAATAAAAAGCTATATATAAAATAGGAAGAGTTAGATAAGAACGTTAACTTCAATTTCCTCATTTAACCCCTTAGGTGCCAAGCTGTCGAACTTATGTATCCAGAAGACCTCCCTTCTGCAAAGAAGGGAGAATCTTTCATTGGTAGTCAGAGTTCCTTTCGGAATGTGCTCAATTACAAAAACTTCAAGATATTTAAAATCCCTGTTGTGACAACGATCAAAGTGCCGAGGAACGCTGTGTTCAGTACAGCCCTTTTTAATCAGGCGACGATGATCGCCGATTCGGGCGCGTAGAGCTCTGATAGTTCTGCCAACATAGAAAAGACCACAGGCACACCGTAGGACATAAATAACAAATTCTGTAGAACATGTCACAAAATGTTTGATACCAAATGATTTTCCAGGAGATAGATGAATCTTCTCTGTGCCATGGGAAATGAATTGGCATGTCAAGCATGCCCGTTTTTTGCACTGAAAGATCCCCTTACGGTCATTAAAATAGCTTCTAATATCTAGTGGAGAACCTGATGGTTTCTTCTGAATTTTACTAGGGGCTAAGATATTTTTGAGTGTACGGGCCCTCCGAAAAGTAACCTGCGGGATGGCTGGAAGTATAGGAGCCAATCTTTGGTCTAAGTGAAGTATTTTAAAATGTTTCTTTATAATATTGGCAACTGATTTGTAACAATCATTGTATGTAGTAACAAATCTAGTGGTATATTCACTAACCCGTTGTTCTTTGGTTGTTACCCGCATAGGAGAGAGCTTAGGATCCCGGACATTGTTACATCAGCCAGGAGAAGGACATTCGATCGATGTTTACATCTGGCTGGGTAATGTACTGTGCTCACCATTTGCACTAATGATGTCTTGCTAGACAGCCCACAAACTAAAACCGCAAGCTTTAACCATTTGAAGTCTGAAGAGGGTGCTGGTCTGATGCAGACATTTGGAAAGTTTTTTTTATACTTTTTTTATCATATTGTGCACATTGTGGAAACTTTCCCTTTTTTAACCATATAAAGGACTGGATCTTCCGAAAATTAAAGTGTTAATGTATGTTTTTTTCTTCACAAACATTAAGTGGATTTATAATTGGTGAACTTTCAGGAGCGCAGAGTTTTCCTTTTTGGTGTATTAACAATGATGCAATAACTTTATTAAGCAATACCAATGATTACCAGAGAGCTGCTAATGAAGCCCCTTGCTGCACTACATGCAGTGTTCCCCCGAATAACGCTTACAGTGTTACCCCAGCACAGTAAGCAGTGTTGCCCCAGCACTGCATAAAGGTTTTATCCTGAGGACTGCATGCAATGTTCTCCTGGGGCACTTTGTGCAGTGTTGTACCTAGGCAACACATGCAGTATTGCTTACGCACTAGTTCAGAGTTGCCCTGGGCACTGCATGCATTGTTGCCCCATAAAGTGCATGCAGTATTACTTCAGCACAGTGTGAAAAATTGCCCAAGCACCAAATGTCCCCCATTTCTGGGGACAGCCCCCAATTTTAGGAGGCTGTCCCTGGGTAAAAAGATTTCCTGATTATGTTTCCTGAATATGTTGGGAGTCCCCAGGAGCACGCAGTGATCATCATGGCTTCCAACTTAGTCCATGTGCCCTGTACATTCAGCTAAACCTTAATTTGTGTTTAACAACATACACACTCAAAAATCCTTCCCCCGCCACTGATTGCGTGTCTGCTTATTCCCTATTGGCCTGCACCATACTGCAGCAGGCAGGAATGCACCTCCTTAGGGGAAGATCCAGGTTTAATTATATGCATAAGCCCGCACAGAGTTTAGGAGAGGGGGGCAGATGGTAGGGGGATCTAGGGTAGGGGTATGCAACCTTAGAGAGATGGAGATCTACTTGAACAACACTGATGAGGTCAAAGATCACCAGGCAGAGTGTCCCATTGTTAGGGCCATTCACACCAGAATGCAGTGGCAGAAAGGCATGTTCCATGTGTGCTTCCTGCTCCGTGTTCAAATGCACTGCCTTTGTGATCTACTGCGGGTGATAATACATTATTAACCCGAAATGTAGATCACAAACGGAGGAGACATGAAAAAAGTATTACAAGAGAGCACAGGGTTTGGGAGTGCATTATGCTCAGAATGCAGGGTTCAAGCATGCGTTATGCTCAGAATGCAGGGTTCAGGAGTGTGTCATGTTTAGAATGCAGGGTTTAGGAGTGTGTTGTTCTCAGAATGTAGGGTTTAGTAGTGTTTTGTGCTCAGAATGCAGTTTAGGAGTGCGTTATGCTCAGAATGCAGGGATCATGAGTGCATTGCACTCAGACTTCAGGGATCAGGAGTGCGTTGTGCTCAGAATGCAGGGATTGGGGGGGTGATGTGAAGGGTGGTAGAGGACACTGCTATGGGGGTGGCCCTGCCCATAACGTTGTCTACAGCTCCCTTTACATACCCCCCCCACACACACACACACAACACACACACAAAGTAGTGTCCTCTTCCCTCCCCGCCTCCCCTCCCATAGCATTCTACCTTTGAACACATGAGACTGAGAGGCAGCACAGTTTTGGTGATGTGAAGGGTGGTAGAGGACACTGCTATGGGGGTGGCCCTGCCCATAACGTTGTCTACAGCTCCCTTTACATAACCCCCCCCCCCCACACACACACACACAACACACAAAATAGTGTCCTCTTCCCTCCCCCTCCCCTCCCATAGCATCCTACCTTTGAACACATGAGACTGAGAGGCAGTACAGTTTTGGACAGCGAGCAGGAGCAGGAGCTGGCCAAGTGACTTTTCTTATTAACAAGCTGGTGACTGGTTGCTTAGAAAAGTTAATTTGGCCAGCTCCTTCCCCTGCCCTTCTTCCTGAGTTGTGCTGCCTCTCACTCTCTACTGTTTACTGATGACAGCGGTGGGGGTGGCTGGAGGGGAGGGAGAGAGAACCAAAAGCTTGGCGGAGGAGGCTGAGGGCAGAGAGGAGACCGGAGAGGACTGGCAGCTAGCAGTAGGAGGTGGGGGTTTGCAGCGCAGACCTTTTTGCGGTCCTCCTGTCACCTACCCATGGAAATTGATCGCCTGCAATTGATGAGTTGCCGACCCTGCGATCTGTACTGGTCACTGCTGGGGACAATCCCCCACCCTCACTCACATCGGGAGCGAGCCGCATGGCGGCATGCGCTCACACCCGCTACCTGGAAGTGCAGGATCACATATACAGGTACAGTATCTCACAAAACTGAGTACACCCCTCTCATTTTTTGTAAATATTTCACAATATCTTTTCATGTGAGAACACTGAAGAAATTATATGTTGCTACATTGTAAAGTAGTGAGTGTACAGCTTGTATAACAATGTAAATTTGCTGTCCCCTCAAAATAACCAAACACACAGCCATTAATGTCTAAACCGCTGGCAACAAAAGTGTGTACACCCCTAAGTGAAAATGTCCAAATTGGGCCCAAAGTGTCAATATTTTGTGTGACCGACGTTATTTTCCAGCACTGACTTAACCCTCTTGGGGATGGAGTCCACCAGAGTTTCACAGGTTGCCACTGGAGTCCTCTTCCACTCCATGATGACATCACAGAGCTGGTGGATGTTAGAGACCTTGCACTCCTCCACCTTCTGTTTGAGAATGCCCCACAGATGCTCAATAGGGTTTAGGTCTGGAGACATGCTTGACCAGTCCATCACCTTTACCCTCAGCTTTTTTAGCAAGGCAGTGGTCGTCTTTGAGGTGTGTTTGGGGTTATCATGTTGGAATACTGCCCTGCAGCTCAGTTTCCGAAAGGAGGGGATCATGCTCTGCTTTAGTATGTCACAGTACATGTTGGCATTCTTGGTTCCCTCAATGTAGATACCCAGTGCCGGCAGCACTCATGCAGCCCCAGACCATGAAACTCACATCACCATGCTTGACTGTAGGCAAGACACACTTGTCTTTGTACTCCTCACCTGGTTACCGCCACACACGCTTAACACCATCTGAACCAAATCAGTTTATCTTGGTCTCATCAGACCACAGGACATGGTTCCAGTAATACATATCCTTAGTCTGCTTGTCTTCCGCAAACTGTTTTCAGGCTTTCTTGTGCATCATCTTTAGAAAAGGCTTCCTTCTGGGACGACAACCACACAGACCAATTTGATGCAGTGTGTGGCACATGGTCTGAGCACCGAAAGGCTGACCCCCCCACCCCTTCAACCTCTGCAGCAATGCTGGCAGCACTCATACGTCTATTTCCCAAAAACAGCCTCTGGATATGACGCTGAGCATGTGCACATAACTTCTTTGATTGACCATGGTGAAGCCTGTTCTGAGTGGAACCTGTTCTGTTAAACTGCTGTATGGTCTTGGCCACCGTGCTGCAGCTCAGTTTCAGGGTCTTAGCAATCTTCTTATAGCCTAGGCCATCTTTTTGTAGTGCAACCATTCTTTTTGTTCAGATCCTCAGAGAGTTTATTGCCATGAGATGCCATTTTTAACTTCCAGTGACCAGTATGAGAGATAGGGATGAGCCGAACACCCACTGTTCAGTTCGCACCAGAACTTGCAGACAGACCAAAAGTTTGTGTGAACTTTAGAACCCCGTTAAAGTCTATGGGACTCGAACGTTTGAAATCTAAAGTGCTAATTTTAAAGGCTAATATGCAAGCTATTGTCCTACAAAGTGTTTGGGGACCGGGGTCCTGCCCCAGGGGACATGTAGCAATGCAAAAAAAGTTTTAAAAACGTCACTTTTTTCAGAGACCGTGATTTTAATAATGCTTGAAGTGAAACAATAAAAGTGAAATATTCCTTTAAATTTTAGTATACCGCCTCCTGCAGATATACGTCGGCAGAATGGCATGGCTGGGCACAAGCACGTACCTGTATGTCCTCTTTAAGTGCCCAGCCGTGGGTCGCAACCCGGTCCGAAGCTCATTGACCGCGGCCGCGGATTCATGCATTGCATGAATCTATATATTGTCGCCGGCACCGCTGCCGCCCACTAAATCAGATTGCCGGCCCCCTGGTGAGCGCCGGTCATCTGAATAACAGCAATTGGTTGGCTTTGGAAGTGTCTATCAGAGCCAGCGGCACGCATCTCAGCCAATCAGGTTCACAGCGTCTGGTTACCGGTAACCTGATTGGCTGAATTGACATCGAGGGCGGGAGAAGACATCGAGGGACAGTGGAGGGAGGATGGCTGACCCGAGAAAGGTAAGTGCCGGGTGGGGGGCAATCTGGTGGTATTTGAGGGGGCAATCTGGCAGCATTTTACAGGGGAAACTGGTGTTTTTTGAGGGGGCAAACTGGCAGCAATTGATGGGCACAGTGGTGACAATTGATGGGCACAGTGGCTGCATTTGATGGGGACAGTGGCTGCATTTGATGGGCACAGTGGCGGCAATTGATGGGCACAGTAGCTGCGTTTGATGGGCACAGTGAGGCTGCAATTGTTTGTTTTTTTCATATGTTTGCGCCCCCCCCCCCCCCCCCCAAATAATTTGAAGTACCAGCCGCCACTGGGAGGCAGGATGGAGAAATGAACTGGAGGGGAGGAGCAGTATAAAGGGGGTAGGCAGGAACTTCGGGGAGCAGTCGGACACAGAGGAGACGTTTTTTCCACCCACCCTCCCTGTTGTGTGTCTTTGTTGTTGTGTGTTTTCTTTTCTTGCAGGATACATGGATTCAGGTCATCATGTCAGCTGTGTAACGGCCAGTGTTGCTCATCTTCCTTTAAAAAAGTAATTAGTTACAGTTACAAATTACTTGTCCGAAAAAGTAATTGAGTTAGTGACTCAGTTAAAGTAAATTGGCAAAGTAATTAGTTACTCAACAAAGTAACTGACTTTTTTGTTGCCGGCGTATGACGACCCCCTAATTTTCCAGCTAAAATTTTGGTTTTGGGATATTAACTGCTTACTCCATGCAGGTCCTCATCAATGGGGAGAACGAAAAGCAAAACATACAACTATACAACAGCCCCTGCTAAACTTTTGCTAAGAAATAACATAATACAGAGTAAAGCAATGACAAGACAATCCAATAATAATACAGGGAAAGCAGCAATCTTGCACACAGCAGCATGTAGTTTGCTCCCTGTGTGATTGCAATTTGCCAGAGTTGATAATACTGTGATGGAGCAGCAGGGAAGAGCTAGAATGTGGTGAGGAGAGGAGCAGGCATGTAGGTCTCAGGGATGGAGAGGAGTAGATCAGCCTTGGCACGAGTTGGAGCTGCAGTGAGGGACTGCGTGCCTCAGCCGCCTCCTCAACCTCCATAGGAAGGGCCAGAGCGGACGGGCGGGATCCCGGAGCTCCAGCAGGCAGAAAGGTGAGGAGCCCCGGTGACTGAAATGGATAGCCTGAAGCGGAGCTGAGTGCATTGAATGGAGCTGTTCTCCATATGTCAGACGTCGGCGGCCATTCAAAAGCCGCGCCTCCTCCTCAGGCTGTATCAGGAGCGTGATAGGCGGAACAGTTCCGCCTATCACGGATGTCCTCTCGTCCGAGGCCGAGGCTGAGGATGAGAAGGCATCCGTGATAGGCTGAACACTAAACAGAGGCTCTGCTGGGAAAATTAGTGTTCTGCCTATCACGGACGGAACAGTCAGAGGGGGAGGCGCGCTTTTTAATAATGGATGGCCGACAGGCGACGCTGAGTCACAGGTAGGTGTAATTACGGTAACGCCGCCCAAGTAATGGGAACGGCGTTGCCGTGAGGGGAAGAGTAATCTGGTAGATTACTCGTTACCCTCAAAAGGGGCATCGTTAGGTAACGGCGTTTATTTTAACGCCGTTACTTACAGCACTGGTAACGGCGGTGTCTTTGGTCTTTGATGGTGGCGAAAACAGATGTGATGGAAGTGGTGGGGGGCTCATTGGTGGTTTGTGCCCCTCTGGTGTATTCCAGCGGAATGGTATGCTGGAATACGGTAATGGTTGCACTGCAGGAAGGGGGTTGTCTCCAAGCTGGTGATAACGCTGGAGGCCTGGTATAGTTAAATATGGTCCCGCAGTGAGATGGTAAAGTGTTAAAGTTTGGGGTGCTGTCAAAGACCAACAGACTGGGAGTTAAAATTGGCATTACAAATGTTGTAGATATGTTAATTTATTATTGGATTTAATATTTTGTTAATAAAAAGGCTGCTATGGCCAGTTATATTCCAACTCCTGTGTGTTCTATTATTTGATAAAAGGGGGTAAGGAAAAGGGGATGTGTAATAGAGTGTTCGGAAGGAGTAAAGGGGCGGTATTGGAAAGTTGGGGATATCTTGAATACACTGGTCATGTACTTTTTGAGGGTAAAGATCCACTGTAACAAGGAAAAATGAAATGTGATACAGAACATTGATTATGTTGCTTTGAGTTGTTTACCTGCTCTGCTTCATTGTTTACTATAACCAGATGACTTTCTCTGTTCAGACACATCTTCTCAGCGTTTGTCCAATTTAGTTCAAAATTAGAGAAGAAATAACAATGGTCTTCAAATTCCAGCCAACCATTCTCACATGAGGGCCCTTACAAAATAATAAAAAAAATCTGAGTTAGGCATGTAACTACTAAGAATAAGCTATAGGTCCAGACCAAATATTGCTTCTTTAGGCATGTGTCTGAAAGCCCGGCTGGAACCGAACATCACATATAAAAGCATTTTTTTCTATCGCTATTCGCTACTATATATTACAGCTTCCTTCTTCCGCTGTTAATAAGCATTAACCCCTTCAGCTCCAGAAGGTTTTACCCCCTTCATTACCAGGCCATGTTTTGCTATTTAGCACTGCGCTGCTTTAACTGCGTGCTCATGCAACGCTGTACCCAAACAAAATGTATATCATTGTGTTCACACAAATTGAACTTTCTTTTGCTGGAATTCGAGTTTTTTTTCGTAATATAAATGAAAAAAGAAAGAAAATGTTGAAAAAAAAATCCGGAAAATTTCTATCAAAAACTTTCCGTAATTTTCCTTTCCTGATGGACTCCATGGCAGCCTACGTGTGGGTTAATCCCGCCCTCTCATACCTCATAGGACCTCTCTCCCATAAATCTTTGTTCCGGCCAGAGGCCGTGTTCCATAATTTAGCATACTCCAGCCACTGGGAGGGAACTCCTACTGCATGGAGTCCATCAGGAAAGGACAATTACAGTAAGTTTTTGATAGAAATTCTCTGTTTTCCTGACAGACTCCATGACTACTTGTGGGAAATAACTAGCCATACACACCCGGGTGGGCAAAGTGCTGGACAAAAGAAAAAAGGGATTTTTATTAACAGCTTACCTGTAAAATCCTTTTCTTGTAGTACATCACGGGACACAGAGCAGCATAGCCATTACATATGGGTTATATAGTGTACCTTCAGGTGATGGACACTGGCACTCTCCGACAGGAAGTTCCCTCCCTATATAACCCCCACCCATAGTGGGAGTACCTCAGTTTTGTAGCAAGCAATATGCATCCCAAAATTCCCCATAAGAGGGGTGGGAGCTCTGTGTCCCGTGATGTACTACAAGAAAAGGATTTTACAGGTAAGCTGTTAATAAAAATCCCTTTTTCTTTATCGTACATCACGGGACACAGAGCAGCATAGCCATTACATATGGGATGTCCTCAAGCAATGCTCCATGAGGGGAGGGAGACAACCAGAAAAAAACCAAACAGGAGGTGCCACCGGACAAGAGGAGATTAAACTGCGGCCCGGAGTACCGCCTGCCCAAAAGCTGAATCAGCGTTCCTCCTAACGTCCATTTGATAAAATTTTGCAAATGTGTGGACAGATGACCAGGTTGCTGCCCTGCAGACCTGAGCCATAGAGACCTGATGATACGCTGCCCAAGAGGCACTTATAGCTCTAGTGGAATGAGCCTTAACCGACAAGGGTGGACTCTTCCCCTTCAGGCCATAGGCCTGTATAATCGTCTGCCTAATCCACTTAGAAATGGTGGCTTTAGACGCTGCCTGGCCCTTCTTGGGCCCTTCTGGCAGAATGAATAAGACGTCCGTCTTACGAATCTGGGCTGTAGCTTCCAAGTAAATCTTTACAGCTCTAACTACATCCAAGGAATGTAGTAACCTCTCTTCCTTAGAAGAAGGTTTTGGAAAAAATGATGGAAGAATCACATCTTGATTAAGGTGAAAATTCGACACCACCTTAGGCAGGAAGGACGGAAGCGGCCGCAAAACGACCCTGTCCTTATGCAGTAATAAATAAGGTGCCTTACATGACAAGGCTGCCAACTCCGACACTCTTCTGGCGGATGCCATGGCCACCAGAAACACTAGTTTCCTAGTCAAAAGGACCAAAGGGATCGCGGACAAGGGCTCAAAGGGCTGCCTTTGCAAGGCCGATAGAACCAAATTTAGATCCCAAGGATACAGGGGAGCTTTAATCGGGGGATTCACCCGAATAACACCTTGTAAAAAGGATTTCATTAAAGAATGGGCAGCCAAAGGTCTCTGGAAGAAGACCGACAAGGCAGACACCTGCCCCTTGATTGTGCTGACCGCCAAAACCTTTTTCCACTCCCAACTGTAAAAACTCCAGGATTCTCCCAATGGTATACTTGCGGGGATCCCATTTCCTGGTTTCACACCAGGTAATATAGGCCTTCCACACCCTATAGTATATTAACCTGGAAACTGGTTTTCTTGCGCTTATAAGGGTGGAAACGACCTGCCCTGAAAGGCCTCTGTTTCTGAGAATCAGGGACTCAGCCGCCAGGCCGTTAAATTTAGGGCCTGTAAGGTAGAATGGCCCTTGTGAGAGGAGGTCCGGACGTAGAGGGAGGACCCAAGGCTCCTCTACCGTCATCCTTTTTATCAAGGAGTACCAAGGTCTTCGGGGCCACGCTGGGGCCACTAGAATCGCTGGCTTGCGTTCCCTTTGAATTCTGTGAAGAAGACAGGGTAGCATCCGTATTGGAGGGAAGGCATAGATTAGCGCAAACTGATGCCAAGGGCACACCAAGGCATCCGTCCCGCAGGCCAACGGATCCCTCGTTCGAGAGACAAACTTTGCTACTTTGGCATTGAATCTGGACGCCATAACGTCCACCTCCGGAGTACCCCACTTCCGGCAGATGTCCTGGAACACTTCGGGGTGGAGGGACCACTCCCCTGGGGACATCTGTTGGCGGCTGAGGAAGTCTGCTTGCCAATTGTCCACCCCGGGGATAAAGATAGCTGAGATGCAGGGGACATGGGCTTCTGCCCATGAAAAGATCCGATCTACCTCCCTCTGGGCTGCCTGACTCCTGGTGCCGCCCTGGTGGTTTATATAAGCCACGGCAGTGTCATTGTCGGATTGTACCCTTACTGGGGAGCCCTGCAGAATCTCCGTCCAGCCCAAAAGAGCCAACCGAGCTGCTCGGATCTCTAAGACATTTATGGGTAGGGCTGATTCTGCCCTTGACCATTTCCCCTGTAGGGTTAAATCGTCTAGGACTGCACCCCAGCCCGATAGGCTGGCATCCGTGGTTACTATCCTCCATGAGGGGGGACTGAACGATCTTCCTTTCAGAAGATTTTTTGTGACTAGCCACCAACACAGACTCTGCCTTACCGCATAGGGAAGAGAGAAGGGAAGATCCAAGGCCTGGAGTCTTTTGTCCCAGGCCGTGAGAATTGCTCTCTGTAGCCTCCGAGAATGGATCTGGGCATAGGGCACTGCCTCGAAGGTGGCCACTAGCTTTCCCAACAGGCGCATGCAGAGGCGTATAGATGGCCTTGTGCTGCTTAGGACTATCTGGATTAACTCCCTTATCGAGTTCACTCTGGACTGGGGCAGGAAGATCCGTTGTCGTCTTGTATCTAAAATCAGACCTAGATACTCCAACCTTCTTGTGGGCTGTAAGGCCGATTTGTCCCGGTTTAGAACCCAACCCAGGGACTCTAGGCAGTTTACTACTAGCAACACTGCCCGATTTAAGCCAGCCGCTGAGTGGTCGACTACCAGAAGATCGTCTAAGTAGGCCATGACCAGAATGCCCTGTTCCCTTAGGATGGCTAACACGGGGGCCAGGATTTTCGTAAAAACCCGAGGGGCCGTGGCTAGTCCGAACGGAAGAGCCACGAACTGATAATGCCGATAGTTTAGGGCAAAACGCAGAAACCTGTAATGGCCTGGGAAAATCGGAACGTGCAGGTACGCGTCCTTTATATCGATGGAGGCCAAGAACTCCCTTCCTTGAAGGGCGGCCACCACCGAGCGAATGGACTCCATTCGAAAGGACCGGACTCTTAAAAAGCGGTTTAATGACTTTAGGTCCAGTATAGGCCTGACGTCGCCGTTTGGCTTCGGGACAATGAAGAGGTTTGAGTAAAACCCTTGTCCTTGCTCCCCTGCTGGTACTTCCATAATCACTCCTTGAGATAGGAGTCGCTCTAGGGCGGACATAAGTGATGCCTGCTTTTGAGGGTCGCCTGGAAGTCTTGACGCTTGAAAGTGAGGAGGGGGGAACTCCCGAAACTCCAGCTTGTACCCCTGAGTCACTGAGGACAGAACCCATTGGTCGGTAACTTTGGCCCCCCACAACTCCGAGAAGAACCGGAGTCTTCCCCCCACCCGAGAGAGTGGGGGCGCCCCTTCACAAGGCTGCCTTAGGGGCAGCCTTAACCGGCTTACGGTTCCACGGTCTCTTGTTCCCTGCAGCTTGCCTCTGTGGCCTGTTTGCAGCTGCGCGTCCAGGAGGCCGTCGATACTGCCTAGAGAATGAGGGCCCTGGGACTGGAGAGGTTGGACGCTTAAAAGAGGGACCCCGGAACCTTTTCTTAACCGGCAAGAGGGTGCTCTTACCACTAGAGATCTTTTGAATATATTTGTCAAGATCTTCTCCAAACAATCTCTCTCCCTGAAAGGAGAATCCTGTAAGGAGCTTCTTGCAGGGGGTTTCTGCAGACCAGTTTTTTAACCAAAGTAATCTTCTCATGTGAACCAGAAACAGGGATAGGCGGGATGCCTGTTGGATTGAATCCTTGATAGCGTCTACCGCGAAACATAAAGCTCTGGGTAGGTCAGCCAAGTCCTGAGCCTGTTGAGCCGGGAGGTCCTTTAGGGCCTGCTTTGCCTGGTCCTTTAAAGCCTGGCAGACGCCAATGGCAGCTACGGCTGGCTGGACCACTGCCCCCGCTGTGGCAAAGGATGCCTTCAGTAAGGTCTCAAGTCTTTTATCCACAGGATCTTTGAACATGTGAATATTGTCCACTGGACACGTTAAAGCTTTATTGACACATGATATGGCTGCGTCAACAGTGGGGACAGCCCATTTTTTCGAAAACTCCTCCTCTAAGGGGTACATAACTGCGAACCTTTTAGGAGGCAAAAAAATCCTGTCTGGCTTAACCCAGTCCTGAAATATCAGGTCCTTTAACAAAGGATGAACCGGGAACACCAGGTTGGCTTGGGGCGCCTTTAGGGAGCCCAATGAGGACACAGCGGAAGCCAGAGGCTGAGGCAAAGGCATCTTAAAAGCTGACCGTACCATATCCGTTAAGGACTGAACCCACAGTTTTTCTGCGTGAGAAGCTGAAAAAGGTTCTTCTATAGTAGAATCCTCAGAACCTAAATGGTCCAGGTGATCCTCGGCCTGGTCTCCTGTATCTTCCAATTCCTCAGTGGAAAGGACATCTTCCTCAGGAGATTCAAACCTGGGAGACGGGGACCTAGCCCGCTTCTTCCCGGATAAAGAGGCCGTAATAAAAGCGGCCATCCTTTTTTCAAATCCACCCAAGGTGGAGGCTAACATCTCTTCCGTGACATAGGAAGGAGTTGGTTGAATAGGGCCAGCCGTAGCACCTAGCAACCCCGATGGCTCACCCAGGGCAGCAACCTCCGGATCCTCCGGGGAGGTAGGGGCAGCTGGATTTTGGGGAATATCCTCCGAGCCCGATGGGGAACCCTTTGGCTTTTTAACACCTTTAGCATTTTTAGCGTTCCCTGCACCCTTAGGAGCCATAATAAACAAATCTGAGATACTCCGCTAATATACAACCAACTGTAATAGCTGGAGAAAAAACACACATTTAAATAAATGAGGAAAAAATTAGGCTAGGGTAATGTTAGACAGAAACTAAACTTCCCAAAACCTAACAAGAGATAACAATATTGTGCCCCAAGGGCTTAATCACATCCTAATATTGCTTCCCTTAATGCTGGGCTAGGAGAGCACCTAATAATAAAAGTACTCTGACTGCTACTTAGTACACCGGCTTTCAAGAGAAAATATGAGCTTAAAGGGGAGTTCCAGCCATTTGTGTGTTTATTAAAAGTCAGCAGCAACAAAAAGTGTAGCTGCTGGCTTTTAATAAACAGGCACTTACCTGCTCCAGCGCTCCAGCGACGCGCCGGCCGGGGCTCCGCTCCTCTCCCCCCCTCCCCGGCCGGCGTCTTCATCTTCAGTGTGGGCACCCGGCCGTGACAGCTTTCGGCTTCACGGCCGGGCACCCACTGCGCATGCGCGAGCGGGAGCGGCGCGGCACTGCGCATGCGCGAGCGGCGCGGCCCGGCGCCGCGCCGTGTAATTGGCCAGGAGATCGCCTAGGACCTGTGACGTGTCCTAGGCGATCGCCAACAGCAGCCACTTCCTGAAGGCGACTAAGCTTAGTCGCCTACAGGAAGGAGGAAGTGGGACAGGAAGTCCCACTCGTGCTGAAGCCCCCACTCCCCCCCCAAAAAAATTACATGCCAAATGTGGCATGTAAGGGGGAGAGGAGTGGGTTAAGAGGAAGTTCCAAATTTGGGTGGAACTCCTCTTTAAACAGCTCTTTAGTAAGGTGTGTACAAAAAAACGGCCACTAGGTGTCACTGTGTCAGCATAACATAGGCAAACCTATCCTGCTCAGCTCAGCATCGCTGCTCCGTGTCCCTTCACAGCCTTCAGCAGACTGACAGGCTAAATAGAGTTTTCCCCTCTGATGTACAGAGGGGAGGGGACTCCCCGGGCGTCCCCCGCCCCCTCCACGCAGCGTCGGCGCGCCCCGCCGTCTATAACAGTGCGCGCGCACGCGCGCGCGCTCCCGACGCCGCTCTGAAGGAAGCAGGAAGCCATGTGGGGAGAGGAGCCCAGGAGCTGCTGGAAGACACACACAGACAACCAGGAAGTAAGTCTTTTAAACCTGACATGCCCCTTTACATCTCATGGAGCAAAAACACCTTGTAGCAGCAGCAGCAGTCTACTAGCCCAGCCAGAGGAACAATATACCTGGGTGTCTGAGCCATCCAGTCATGCAGACTTTGTGGTTTCTCTTTTAGCCCATGCACAGAGGCATAAAAAAGGCTTTACCCCAGAGTCCCCTGTGGGGGGCCTACTGACAAACCAAGTTCCGTAGGCCCCCCCGCTTACCTTTCCACGCCGCAGGGTATTGCTCATGCAAGAGGCCCAATCTTCCCCCTTCACCGTGGGTATGGTCATAGACCTTCAGGGACCGGGGTCCAAGTCAGGAACACCACACACCTGGACCTATACAGCACTACTGGCAGCAGGTATCCATAGGTTAAAAACCCAGTCCTGGAACCCAGAGTCCAGCCCTCCAAGGAGAGGCATTATAGGCAAAACCCCATCCACGAATTGGGGCCCGGGTACCGTCCACTTTGGCTATGAAGCACCTTGGACGAATCCGGTCGGCTGGCCCTGGTCCCAAGGACAAACTGCAGGCACAACCTTCAACGTGCACCAACACCTAAGACACTGGCGAAAAAACTGAGGTACTCCCACTATGGGTGGGGGTTATATAGGGAGGGAACTTCCTGTCGGAGAGTGCCGGTGTCCATCACCTGAAGGTACACTATATAACCCATATGTAATGGCTATGCTGCTCTGTGTCCCGTGATGTACGATAAAGAAAAAGGTTTAATTGGCACCATCAACAGACAAGATAACTAAACCAAATTTAAAAGGGTTGTAAAGGTTAATTTTTATTTTCTAAATAGGTTACTTGAAGCTAGTGCATTGTTGGTTCACTTACCTTTTCCTTCCATTTCCCTTCTAAATGTTTTTTTTCTTTGTTTTCTTTGTCTGAATTTCTCACTTCCTGTTCCTCCTCAGTAAGGTGTTCAGTAAGCTGTTCTAAATGACTTTCCACCGCTCGGATTATGGTGGAAAGCTTACTGAGGAAGGGAAATTGAAGGAAAAGGTAAGTGAACCAACAATGCACCAGCTTAAAGGAACCAATTTAGAGAATAAAAGACGAACCTTTACAACCCCTTTAACAGAAGATAACGAGGCTGGCTCTACGCAGTAGTGCACCATAAACATGTTAATTGAAGACCACAAGGCCGCTTTTCAAACAACTTCTGGAGCCACATGACGTGAAGCCACCCATAATGTAGAAACGCTTCTGGTTGAGTGAGCGGTCACTGCTTCTGGAGGCGCCAAACCCTAAGCTTTGTAGGCCCACTGAATGGCCTAAACAATACATGCAGAGATAGATCTGGAAGATCACGCATTCTCTTAGGCCCCGTACACATGAGGGGACATGTCCGATGAAAACGGTCCACGGACCGTTTTCATCGGACATGTCCGCTCGGAGATTTCTGTCTGATGGTTGTACACACCATCAAACAGAAATCCGCGTGGACACGATACGTGGTGACGTGGCCACGCATGCTAAGGCCCCATGCACACGAGAAGCAAATGCAAACTCATCTAAACACAAGTTTTCAAACGCAAAAACCGGCGTTTAAAACGCCCGTTTTTGCCGCGAATTTCGCGGCGTTTTACCGCGTTTTACCGCGTTTGCGTTTATAAGCATTTGGTTAAGAAACATCATAAGACCCTCCCTAAGCTCAAAAAACAATATTATTTAACCATTTCAGCTATTTTGTGAGACCAGAGCAGCTGAGAGAGCAGCAGTGTACGTGTATTTAGCGTGTCACTTGCCACGTCACCTGGCCACGTCACCTGCCACGTCACCTGGCCACATCACCTGCCACGTCACCTGGCCACGTCACCTGCCACAAGTTGTGGATTGTCCACAGGCCACGTCACCTGCCACATCAACTGGCCACGTCACCTGCCAAGTTGTGAATTGTCCACTTGCCACATCACCTGGCCACGCCACCTGCCACAAGTTGTGGATTGTCCACTGGCCACGTCACCTGGCTATGTCACCTGGCCACGTCACCTGGCCACGTCACCTGCCACAAGTTGTGGATTGTCCACTGGCCACGCCACCTGCCACGTCAACTGGCCACGTCACCTGCCACAAGTTTGTGGATTGTCCACTGGCCACGTCACCTACCACATCAACTGGCCACGTCACCTGCCAAGTTGTGAATTGTCCACTTGCCACGTCACCTGGCCACGCCGCCTGCCACAAGTTGTGGATTGTCCACTGGCCACGTCACCTGGCTATGTCACCTGCCACGTCACCTGGCCACGTCACCTGCCACAAGTTGTGGATTGTCCACTGGCCACGTCACCTGCCATGTCACCTGGCCACGTCACCTGCCACAAGTTGTGGATTGTCCACTTGCCATGTCACCTGGCCACGTCACCTGGCCACATCACCTGGCCACGTCACCTGCCACAAGTTGTGGATTGTCCACTGGCCACGTCACCTGCCACATCAACTGGCCACGTCACCTGCCAAGTTGTGAATTGTCCACTTGCCACGTCACCTGGCCACGCCACCTGCCACAAGCTGTGGATTGTCCACTGGCCACGTCACCTGGCTATGTCACCTGCCACGTCACCTGGCCACGTCACCTGCCACAAGTTGTGGATTGTCCACTGGCCACGTCAACTGGCCACGTCACCTGCCACAAGTTGTGGATTGTCCACTGGCCACGTCACCTGGCCACGTCACCTGCCACATCACCTGGCCACGTCACCTGCCTCAAGTTGTGTATTGTCCACTTGCCACGTCATCTGCCATGTCACCTGGCCACCCCACCTGCCACAAGTTGTGGATTGTCCACTGGCCACGTCACCTGGCCACGTCACCTGCCGCAAGTTGTGGATTGTCCACTTGCCATGTCACCTGCCACATCACCTGGCCACGTCACCTGCCACAAGTTGTGGATTGTCCACTGGCCACGTCACCTGCCACGTCACCTGGCCACGTCACCTGCCACAAGTTGTGGATTGTCCACTGGCCATGTCGCCTGGCCACGTCACCTGCCACATCACCTGGCCACGTCACCTACCACAAGTTGTGGATTGTCCACTTGCCACGTCACCTGCCTCAAGTTGTGTATTGTCCAATTGCCACGTCATCTGCCATGTCACCTGGCCACCCCACCTGCCACAAGTTGTGGATTGTCCACTGGCCACTTCACCTGGCCACGTCACCTGCCGCAAGTTGTGGATTGTCCACTTGCCATGTCACCTGGCCACGTCACCTGCCACATCACCTGGCCACGTCACCTGCCACAAGTTGTGGATTGTCCACTGGCCACGTCACCTGCCACTTCAACTGGCCACGTCACCTGCCACAAGTTGTGGATTGTCCACTGGCCACGTCACCTGCCATGTCACCTGGCCACGTAGCCTGCCACGTCACCTGGCCACGTCACCTGCCACAAGTTGCGGATTGTCCACTGGCCACGTCACCTGGCCATGTCACCTGGCCACATCACCTGCCACATCACCTGGCCACGTCACCTGCCACAAGTTGTGGATTGTCCACTGGCCACGTCACCTGCCACATCAACTGGCCACGTCACCTGCCAAGTTGTGAATTGTCCACTTGCCACGTCATCTGCCACGTCACCTGGCCACGTCACCTGCCTCAAGTTGTGTATTGTCCACTTGCCACGTCATCTGCCATGTCACCTGGCCACCCCACCTGCCACAAGTTGTGGATTGTCCACTGGCCACGTCACCTGGCCACGTCACCTGCCGCAAGTTGTGGATTGTCCACTTGCCATGTCACCTGGCCACGTCACCTGCCACATCACCTGGCCACGTCACCTGCCACAAGTTGTGGATTGTCCACTGGCCACGTCACCTGCCACGTCAACTGGCCACGTCACCTGCCACAAGTTGTGGATTGTCCAGTGGCCACGTCACCAAGCCACGTCACCTGCCATGTCACCTGGCCACGTTACCTGCCACAAGTTGTGGATTGTCCACTTGCCATGTCACTTGGCTACGTCACCTACCACGTCACCTGGCCACATCACCTGCCACGTCACCTGGCCACGTCACCTACCACAAGTTGTGGATTGTACACTTGCCACGTCACCTGGCCATGTTACCTGCCACAAGTTGTGGATTGTCCACTGGCCACGTGACCTGGCCACGTCACCTGCCACATCACCTGGCCACGTCACCTACCACAAGTTGTGGGTTGTCCACTTGCCACGTCACCTGGCCATGTCACCTGCCACAAGTTGTGGATTGTCCACTGGCCATGTCACCTGCCACAAGTTGTGGATTGTCCACAATGCAATACAAGCAATTAAATTTTTTGTTTTTTTATGTTTTTTCATCATTTGCCATCATTTTTGAGATTTCTAATGTAAAAAAATAGGTCACCTTTAAAAACGCCTATAGACGAAATCGCGGCAAAACGCCGGTACCGCGTTTTGCCGCGATTTGCCGCGATTTGCCGCGATTTGCGTCTAAAACGCAAAAGCTGAATGCTTCTGAACCCAAAATTTTGGGTTTGGAAAAACGGCCCTAAACCCAACTGCTTTGAAACGCCAAAAAACGTGATTGTGTGCATGGACACATAGGATAACATTAAATGTGTTCAGGGGCAGTTGAAAAAAATTCCCAAATGCCTCTGAACTCGAGTTTAGCAGCGTCTCGTGTGCATGGGGCCTAAGAAACATTTGTCCGCTGGAAACCTGTCCGATCCGCCGGAAAATTGTCCGGTCGGCCGTACACACAACCGAACATGTCCGCTGAAACTGGTCCGCGGACCAGTTTCAGCAGACATGTTCGGTCGTGTGTACGGGGCCTCATTCTTTCCATGTAAAGGAACAATCAGAACTTTCCTAACATCTAGGGGATGAACACTGGAATCTCTGGTAAATGTTGGAAAAGCATTTTCCACTGAGCCCACTTTACCATGGGTGTTGTTGCTACCATGGTGGCGATGATTTTTAGGCATTGTGAGGCTAAGGCCTCGTACACACGACAGAGATTCTCGGCAGAATTCGCCGAGAAACTCGGTCAAAACCCGGATTCTGCCGAGAATCTCTGTCGTCTGTACAGTTTTGGCTCGATGGAGCCGCCGAGGAACTCGACGAGAAAATAGAGAACATGTTCTCTATTTTCTGGTTGTCCTCGCTCTTCTATGGGAGAAGCCGGCCCGCCGAGCTCCTCGGCGGCTTCATCCCAAAACTCGACGAGGAACTCGACGTGCCAAGCACGTCGAGTTCCTCTGTCGTGTGTACGGGGCCTCAGAGATGAGGAGGATATTGCAAGCCGAACTAAGCTTGCTGTGGGGGCACCCAGAAAAGGGGAGGGGTCAGGGGTGCCAGCGAGGGACCCAAGAAGAGGAGGATCCAAGATGCTCTGTGCAAAACCACTGCACAGAGCAGGTAAGTATAACATGTTTATTATTTCGAAAAACAAAAATACAACTTTAATATCACTTTAAGAATAGCTGTGTGTAGTTAAGCATATGCAATAGAACAGTTTTATTTTATTAAAATTTGTATACTGAGGTTTGTACTGTCGGCTACATACTCCCTTGTGGCACAGTCATTAAAGTATATTGCCCTTAAAGCCACTCTTAATGCAATCTGAACACACCCACAGTTTTGGCGTGGTGCCGCTATATTGTCACATATAATTTTTCTTGGGGGGTGCAAAAAAAAGACCAGCCCTGGGTGCCAGACCTACTAGCTACACCACTGGCTGTAAGTAAAGCTTGAAGAAAAGTACAGTGAATAGCTGTGAGTAAAACCTAAGGGATCCAGTGGGTAGCTGTGAGTCCGAGGAACCCAGCGGGTAGCTGTGGGTTAAGCTTGAAGAATACAGCGGGTAGCTGTGAGTGAAGTTTGAGAAGTCTAGTAGCTGGGAGTTAAGCTTGAGGATCTACAGTGAGATACTGTGAGTGAAGCTATTGTTATAGGAGACAGCAGTTGCTACAAGATACAGAATGCTGCATTCAGCTTAAAGGCCCTTTTTCTGTATTGCTGTCTGCCTAGTTCTATTTTTGTCCGAGGAGCCTGCCAATTTGCTATTGCATTTGTCTAAGGGTGTCCTGTGCCCTACTTCTCTTTCCCCCTGTTCCTGTAAGAGAACTAAAACTCTCTTTGTTCATTTTTAAAAGTGACTGGCACCCATCTTTCCACCTTGCACAACACCCACCATGTCTAGTAACCTGCACCCTGAGGAGGCATGTCAGCTCTCCCTGACTCTGTCAAATTAGGCCTCTGGAAGTCGAGGAGACCGCTACATCTAGAATGAGCATCCAGAGTGGGATGGACAGAGGTCCTTATCAATATGCATGTTGCAGGTCAGTGACACAAAGGGGTGGATCTACATAAAGGAGAAGTATGGCTTTTCTTTTTTTTTTTTTTATTCATACTTACCTCTGTGGATGGAGCATCAGACCAATGCTCCAGCTGTCCCCTGCCGTCTGTGCACCGAGAATCGAGGCACCGAACATCGCCATTGGCTCGGTTCTCACAGATCCCCGAGAGGAAAGAGGCTCACTGTCAGTCAGCCCCTTTCCTCTCTGCTTCTCCACGCTCATTGGAGCGCTGAGCAGTGGAGGGGCGGAGAGAGGCTGTCTCAGCGTCTGAGAGGCTCGCTTATACGCTGAGACTGCCATCAATCAGGGCAGCTGGCGGATCCCGACTTGGAAGTCCTGATGACGCGCTGCCCTTGACTGATGGAAGTGACATCAGCGGAGAGCGGACTTCAGACAGTCCTCCGCTGAAAACGGGTCACAGGAGTGCAAAACTAATTTCACTCTTGTGATCCTTAGGAGAAGCCCATCCTAAAAAGCTCAGGCTGGACTTCTCCTAGGGCCGCTTACAGTGAGCATACATGTACGATGAAACCGGTCCGCCGGACCGTTTTCACCGTACATGTCTGCCCGGGGATTTCTGTATTGTGGCTGTACTCACAATCATACAGAAATCCGCGCGTAAACAATACGCGGGGCGTGTCCGCCCCGTCGCCGCGACGATGACGCGGCGACGTGGGCGGCCCTGCCAGTTCAATGCTTCCACGCATGTTTCAAAGTCATTCGACGCATGCGAGGGATGGCGGGCGCTCGGACATGTACGGTAGGTCTGTACAGACGACCAAAATGTCCGAGCGGGCAGGATTTCAGCGGGCTGTTTTAAAACAAGTCCAGAAATATTTGCCCGCTGGAAATAGGCCCGGCGGGCAAATGTATGCTGGAATCCTGTCCGCTCGGGCCTACACACGACCGAACATGTCTGCTGAAACTGGTCCGCGGACCAGTTTCAGCAGACATGTTCGGTCGTGTGTACGGCCCATTGAAGGTAAATAGACTGTGCAGACTGTGCACTTTGCAAATTTAGTTTCCTCAGTAAATTTAAATGTGGTAAAGCTAGACTTTATTGAGATTACCCAATTAGGTGCAAGGAAAATGAAAACTGATTTTTTGCTTGCAAATGATTGGATGATGAACTTTGAAAAGCTTTACCATATTTACTAAGCTATGGGGAAAATGAGTACCACCACACTTGCAAAGTGCAACTGCAATTGCAAAGTGCACAGTTTCTTTGCCTTTAGTAAATCGACCCCAAAGTATTAGGGTGTGAGATAAACACAACAACTAGGCAGTTAGCGCTTTCAGAAGGCAGTCCCAACAAAGGCAGCTTTCATGTTTCACCCACAATAGGCTTCCTTTGGGGGAAAAAACAAACATTTATATAAAACTGGCAAAAGTAATTTCTGGAAGGTGAGGTGAAACATCTAGTAATGTACACATACAGAACCATTTACTTACTTTGTGTTTTTACGCTCTCTACATCTCTCTGAAGTTCTAAAGTACGTCTGTCAACTGAAGTGGCTAAAAACAAAGACACAATTATATTTTTAAGACCTTATCCAAAAAATATTCTTTAGCTGTTACTGCATTTGTAATCAATAACAAGAAATAATAAATTGCTGACCCTGCCTGGTAAATAAGGCCTGAAGCGCTGAGCAGTTTGTCACTTACTAGTTCAGAGCTGTCATTTCCTAGCAGAAGCTGATCTAGCTTCTAAACCTGTGCTTTATCAGCTTTAGTGGGGTCCAGAGGTGACATCAGGGGGTATAATAGACCCTTGCTTTCTCCCTAAAGAGGAGCTGTTAGCAGCCATATGCTATTACATAGGGTGCTATCAGCAATAGAGATACTTTTATTATTTAAACTTTTTAAAATTAACACACAAAATTTTTGGGGGAAATAAAACACCCAAGTAAAATTTAGCCTCCTCTACTTACTTGCACATATACAGGTAAACACATACAATGGGTGTGCCTACATGCATTAAAAAAAATATGTTTGCTTAAGACATGCAAGGTATGGCCATGCACGCCAAAGAGGACAATAATTCTAAGGCCATGATTTATGTTTAACTCGAAAATGAATGACCTTTAAAGGCTTTCAATTGAGAAGTATGTCTAAACCTTTTTTGTCTTTCTTTCTTATTTAGGTCACATGAATACATTTACCAATGGTCTCCTTTCTTGCTATCAGCCAACGGTGCAGAGAAGCACCAAGTTTGAGAAGGATTCCAATAATTTTGTCAGGATCCACCTATCTGTCTGATTGACAGCTGTTTCCAAGGCCTGCCCACTCCCCAGCCTGGCACTCCAGTGAGTACTGGAGAAACAGAACAGGCTGCAGTGACTGACAGTTTTTAAACCCATAGCCATTGTGCCCCCCCATGATGAAAGATTTTGCTTCTGGTTGCAATGCTCATCTATGGAGTATCTCCAGTGCATGGGACAGCCATCTTGGCTGGGTCTGAATGAGAGAGAAAGTAAAGCCCCCACTGATGGTGACCACTGTTAAGTGAGACCAGAATCCTGCTACCAAGTCTAGTGCCTATGGGCCAGATTCACGTAGCCCGGGCGCAGCGTAACCGATTTAGGTTACACCGCCGCAAATTTTCTGTCTAAGTGCCCGATCCACAAAGCACTTACCTGGAAATTTGCGGCAGTGTATCGGAAATCCGTCCGGCGCAAGGCGGGCCAATTCAAATGGGGCGGGTACCATTTAAATTAGGCGCGCTCTCGCGCCGGACGTACTGCGCATGCTCCCGACGCAAATTTCCCGACGTGCTTTGCGCAAAATCACGACGCGCCGACGTTTTGTGAATCGCGACGTGAAAAAAAGACTTGCGCCGGGAAAAAGGAAACATTTCAAAAAAATTCAAAAACGACGCGGGAAAGACGGGTATACTTTTACATGGTGGAGTAATTTTCCACTTTGTAAAAGGTGCCCTATCTTTGCGACGGCAAACTAACACTCGCGGCGACGTAACGACGGGAAAAAGCTTTGTGGATCGCCGTAACTCCTAATTTGCATACCCGACGCTGGTTTACGACGCAAACTCCCCCCAGCGGCGGCCGCGGAACTGCATCCTAAGATCCGACAGTGTAAAACTATTACACCTGTCGGATCTTAGGGATATCTATGCGTAACTGATTCTATGAATCAGTCGCATAGATAGAAACAGGGATACAACGGCATATCAGGAGAAACGCCTACGTATCCCTTTTGTGAATCTGGCCCTATGTACTTTACAGTACTGGTGCTAGCCAAATTTAAGGGTAGATCAGAGTGTAGTTAAACTCTGATCCAGATTGTTAGTAGCAAATTGCGGTCTCTGTCTCAGCTTGACTGTGCTGTGAGCCCATTCTGCTGTACTAGGGTGTTCTTCCAGCCCCAGTGCTGTAGATGGCAGCAGTGGAGTCAAGGTTTGGGTGCTCTTTCCCAGCAGCCAATCACAAGGGTTTGTCCTTGCTGTGCATGCTGGGGAGGGGTATTTATGGGGCAGACGTCATGGGTTCTGGGTCTTCTTTCACCCAAAATAGGCTTCCTTTGGGGGAAAAAACAAACATTTATATAAAACTGGCAAAAGTAATTTCTGGAAGGGGAGGTGAAACATCTAGTAATGTACACATACAGAGCCATTTACTTACTTTGTGTTTTTAAGCTCTCTACATCTCTCTGAAGTTCTAAAGTACATCTGTCAACTGAAGTGGCTAAAAACAAAGACAAAATTATATTTTTAAGACCTTATCCAAAAAATATTCTTTAGCTGCATTTGTAATCAATAATAATAATAATAAAAAATTATATATAACGTACTGGTACGTGCTCTGACACCTCTGGGTCTGGGGTGCACGAGAACACCGCTGGTGACCCGCTTTTGCTGTGATTGGACACACCGAGAGCCAGTTAGTGGGTCCGGCGGATGTCTGCGGGTGTTCTGTTGAAAACTCCAACTCGACAAAATCTCCAACCACGTCACTTCCGGTGACTCTCCACCAGCAGTAGTTAGACATTGACTAGTTACTACGGCACATGACAAGTTGGCTGTTTTCACAGAACGCCGGGTAAGGAGGGAAAAAAGCTGTTGTCGCCACATTGGAGGCAGACAGGTTGTTGATAACTAGCGGGCAGACTAACAATGTCCACTCATTATATTGTGTACCGTAGTGTATACGCTGCCAGTATTCTGTAAAAAACAGTCAATTCATCCAAATCTCCAAGTACTGATGCTTTAGGGTCACCGGAAGTGACATGGTTGGAGATTTTTGCGAGTTGGAGTTTTGGGCAGAACATCTGCTTTATAGCAGAAAGTATAAAATTCAATTAAATTCAAAATTTTTATCTTTTTATATTTTACAGCGAAAAACATTAAAACAGCAGAGGCGATCAAATAACACCAAAAGCTCTATTTGTAGGAAAAAAGGACAAAAATTGTAATCGGGTACATTGCGCAATTGTTGACAGTTAAAGTAACGCAGTGCCCTATTGCAAAAAATGGCCTGGTCATGAAGCAGGTAAATCTTTCGGAGGTCAAGTGATTAAAGAGTCGCCTATGGAATATTTTGGGTACTGTAATTTTTCAGCGTTTTTACAGGAACACACAATTTTGAAACTCACATATTTATTATCTCAACACAATCACCTATTTTACCAAACAATCTGGTATTATGTTGTGTTTGTGTACTCTGTACTGAAAATATGGATTTGATAAACAGTTGCGCTAAAATCCTGTGACAAAATGTCAATAAAACTTCAGTAGTTTGATAAGAATGCTTTATTAAGGCTCGTATATAAGAAAATCATTTTCGTCCGAGGGACTGTATGATTTTTGTTTAGTGTGTGCACAACTTCTGACAGCCGATTCTGACTTTTCGTACAAAAATTCCCAAAGGGACAAACTCCCAAATTTATCTCGTACGGGAACATAACAAAGGGCCAGATTCACAGAAAAAGTACGCCGGAGTATCTGCTGATACTCCGGCGTACTTTCAAATTTGCCGCGTCGTATCTTTATTTGTAATTCACAAACAAAGATACGACGGCTTTTGGCTAATATCCGACAGGCGTACGGCTTCGTACGCCTTCGGATCTTAGGATGCAATACTTCGGCGACCGCTGGGTGGAGTTTGCGTCGTTTTCCGCGTCGGGTATGCAAATTAGCTGATTATGGCGATCCACAAAGGTACGCGCGTTCTTCGCATTCTCTTACGTCGTCGCTAGTCCGTTTTTCCCGTCGCAAACATAAGCCTGCTTTTTCACGGCTTACATTTAGAACAGCCATGTTAAAGTATGGCCGTCGTTTCCGCGTCGAATTTCAATTTCTTTTGCGTAAGATGTCCGGGAATACGAAAGTACGTTACGCACGTCGCCGTTCAAAAAACACGTCGGGGCACCGTAATTTCGCGCAAAGCACGGCGGGAAATTTTCTAACGGAGCATGCGCATAACGTTCGGCGCGGGAACGCGCCTAATTTAAATGGTACACGCCCCATTTGAATTAGGCGGGCTTGCGCCGGACGGCTTTACGTTACGCTGCCGCAAGTTTACAGGCAAGTGCTTTGTGAATCAAGCACTTACGCCGAAAACTTGCGGCGGCGTAACGTAAAGGGGATACGTTTTGCCGCCGTAACTATTCGTGAATCTGGCCCAAAGATTTTTGTTTAATGTGTAGTTTTAGTACAATTTTCGTACAAGAAAAATCTGAAAAGAAAGACTTTGCATGATCAGAAACAATAAACAACAAAAAAAAAGCCTTTATTGTATGAGAATTTTCGTTCATCGGTTCAGATTTGCTGGCACAAAAAATAGTATTCACACCTCACCTATATATTCCAACATAAGAATAAAAAACTTTGCCTGTGCAATAAAGTATTTAATATAATAGCTGGTTCACACTGGGGCGACTCGTCAGGCGACTCAGCCGCCTGACAAGTCGCCTCCCATTCTATTCAATAGAACCGTTCTAATAGGAGCGACGCAAGTCGCTCCGACTTAGAAAAAGGTTCTTGTACGACTTCGGGGGCGACTTGCATTCACTTCTATACAGAAGTCATTTTGCAAGTCGCCTCTGAAGTCTTCTTCAGGACGCCTTGCCGAGTCGCCCCCGATGTCGTGCCACCCCAGTGGGAACCAGCTCTTAGTCTCAACTATTTACTATTTACTATAAGTCTCAAGATGTGAAATCAAGAAAGTGTAGAATCCCAACAATTTTCAAATGCTTAACCACTTAAGGATCGACAGAATGGCACGGCACATGGACGTAAAGGTACGTCCCTTTTAAGAGCCCACCCGTGGGTCGCGAGTGCGCCACTGGCGGCGAACTCGGGACCCGGTCCGAAGCTCCGTGATCGTGCCTGCGGGATCCGATCGCCACGGGAGAGGTGAGTGTAAACAAACCTTCCCCGTTCTTCTCTGTGGCTTGTCACTGATCGTCTGTTCCCTGTCATAGGGAACGACGATCAGTGACGATCAGGGACGTCACACGTCCAGGCACCCCCCCCTACAGTTAGAAAAAACACATTAGTACACACTTAACCCTTTAGCGCCCCCTAGTGGTTAACCCCTTCACTGCCAATGTCATTTTCACAGTAATCAGTGCATTTTTATAGCACTTTTCGCTGTGAAAATGACAATAGTCCCAAAAATGTGTCAAAAGTGTCCGATGTGTCTGCCATAATGTCGCAGTCACGAAAAAAAACGCTGATCGCCGCCATTACTAGTAAAACATTTTTTATTGAAAATGGCATAAAACTATCCCCTATTTTGTAAACGCTATACATTTTGCGCAAACCAATCAATAAACGCTTATTGTGATTTTTTTTTTACCAAAAATATGTAGAAGAATACGTATCGGCCTAAACTGAGGGAAAAAAAAGGACACCAATTTTGTTTGGGAGCCACGTCGCACAACCACGCAATTATCAGTTAAAGCGATGCAGTGTCGAATCGCAAAACGGTGCCAGGTCCTTAACCTGCATATTGGTTCCGGGTCTTAACCGGTTAATAAAGTGCCTTCTGTAAATTCTTTCCATAAATGGAATGAATTGCACATACTCCATTTATGGCACAGAAAGCACTTTATTGAACATTTGAAAATTGTTGGCATTCTACACTAATTGCACTTTATTGATTTCACATCTTGAGGATTATATTAAATGCTTCATTGCGCAGGCACAGTTTCTTTATGCTTGCCTTTCGTAATATGTTACTTGTTACATTCATATTCAGGGTGTAACATATAACATGTAATAAACAGACTGGACCCCACACCTCCTAGATTCCCGATCTGACAGTTCCCCTCCACTAGCTGTCACAATTTTTAAAAAATGTGGCCGAGACGCATCCTGACAGATTGTACAGTGACTTGAAAAAGTATTCATACCCCTTGAAACGTTCCAGATTTTGTTTATATACTGTGAACTACCGTGTTTCCCCAAAAATAAGATCTACCTTGAAAATAAGACCTAGCGTTATTTTCCAGGAGAGCTGCAATATAAGCCCTACCCCCAAAATAAGCCCTAGTTTAAAATATTTGTATAATCTATTCTATTACAGTAGTATAGTAAGTACAATGTGTGTGGTTCTGTAATATAATTGCGGGGAAGAGAACTCCGGAGGGTCACAGAAGCGCAAAACGGTGATATAACGAAGGTATTTGGCACAATTATATTACAGAAACACACACATTATACATTATATACTACTGTAATAGAGTGTATAATAGGATTTTACAAGCATTTCACACTGGGGATTCCTGTCAGGCAGGGGAAAGAGGGGGAGAGAAGACGGCACATTACATGTTAAGACCTACCCCGAAAATAAGCCCTACTGTGTCTTTTGTTGCCAAAATTTATATAAGACGGGGCTTATTTTCGGGGAAACACGGTATATATATGCATTGTACCTGTTTATACCAGCAGGTGGGGCTGTAGTATTATAGTGTACAATAATATATGTATTCTATGATATAACAGGATGTATTGTCTATCTAAGTTTAGTGCACTTGATTGTCATTTATGTTTATTTGCACTTTGATGCCCTTTATTAGGGGATCTCCTATGCACTATTGTATATTATTATAATTTAATATCAGCGCAGCACCCATTTTTCATATTTACTTTTTGGTTTCGTACACCTTTTATGTGTTTTGCAGCTATATTATTTATTTATAATATTTTTCCTGAATTATTTATTAGTAGCGATGTAGCGAATATCTATTTTTTACAGAAACCCAGCGCACCCAGAGGCACTGGAAAGAATAATCAGTGAGTACAGTAAGTCAGTGAATACTGTATAATAGCTGATGAAACATGGCAAGTGGTTAAGCCGTGAAGTTTAGAAATTACAAAGTTTCTCACCAAGGAAGATGACTTGTGGCAAGTACAGACAGACCCACAGATGGAGAGACGGAGGAATGGGATAGGAAGAACAGACAGGCAAAAGCAATCATAAGCTTACTAGTGGAAGATGACCAGCTTATCCACATAAGAACAGAGAAAATGGCCAAAGGTATATGGACTTCATTAAACAAAACTGCATGAGCATTCAAGTCTAAACAGCAAGCTGTTTCTACTAAGAAAGCTTTATAAGATGAGACTACAAGAAGGCCAGCAAATGTGTGAACACGTGAAAGCTATGCTAGAGATCATAGTGCAATCGGAGAAGACATCAGAGATAATCAAATTGTTGCCCTGCTCTAGTGTTGAGCAGAATATGCCATATTCGATTTCGCGATATATCTCGAATATATATTCGAATATTCGAGATATATTCGCTAAATTCGAATATTCGTGATATTTTATCGAAAGTAAATGATTGCGATTTTTCGCTATTGCGAATGCGAAAATAATTGCGATTTTTTGATAACTGCGGTAGGAGCACTCTGATTGGCTCAGAATATTCGTGATATTTTATCGAAATATCGCAACATGCGAATGCGATATTTATTGCGCAATTTCGAGAAATGCTGGAGGAGCGCTCTGATTGGCTCAGAATATTCGTGATATTTTATCGAAATATCGCAACATGCGAATGCGATATTTATTGCGCAATTTCGAGAAATGCTGTAGGAGCACTCTGATTGGCTCAGAATATTCGTGATATTTTACAATACAAAATAATTGCGAATATTCGGCAAATGCGGAAGGAGCACTCTGATTGGCTCAGAATATTCGTGATATTTTACAATACAAAATAATTGCGAATATTCGGCAAATGCGGAAGGAGCACTCTGATTGGCTCAGAATATTCTTGATATTTTACAATACAAAATAATTGCGAATATTCGGCAAATGCAGAAGGAGCACTCTGATTGGCTCAGAATATTCTTGATATTTTACAATACAAAATAATTGCGAATATTCGGCAAATGCGGAAGGAGCACTCTGATTGGCTCAGAATATTCTTGATATTTTACAATAGAAAATAAAAAGTGTTTTGCATTGGTGGTGATTCTTTACTCTATCCATCTGTCACAGCCGTTTGTCAATCAAACACCTTAAAGATTGAACACGTTCATGCTGCATGCTTTGGACTTTTTTTCACTTCACATATCAAAGACATTTTTATGAAAGATTATTTTTCTATTATTGGGACTATATTTCTTTATATATTTGTTTCACTGTGTATTTCACAAGTTATTTGCGCTTGCTTATTTTATAATTTGCCCACATGTCTTGTCACTAGACATATTTTTTATTCTTGTAGAGCGACTCCATTTTCTGTCTTGTATTAATTTATGTTGTATAACATTTTTGAGTTGCTGCTGTATTCTCCCCTTTTTTAAGGTATGCGCAATTTTTTCCTTCTTACAAAAAATAATAATATCAAACATACAAATATTCATAACATACACATACACAAAGCCCCCCCCTTTTGCATCAGAGACAATCAGAGTTCTCCTACCACAGTTATCGAAAATTCGCAATCATTTTCGCATTCGCAATAGCGAAAAATCGCAATTTTTTTTTTTTCAATTTGGCAACATAAAAGGATCGCCTCAGCTTAGCTACTCGGCCCAGGGTCTCTAATCATACCAGCAATGCTTTTAGACGTCGATAGGATGTGATCTGTTTTAAAAATCAAATTGAAAAAATGCGAATATTCGGAATTGCGAATATTCACCGCGAAATTCGAAATATAGCGCGATTTCTCGAATATGCTATATTCGAGTCGAATATTCGCAATGCGAATATTCGTGAGCAACACTACCCTGCTCCTCTGCAGCCTTCCAGAGGCATACAATATCTCACAAAAGTTACACATTTTTGTAAATATTTTATTATATCTTTTCATGTGACAACACTGAAGAAATGACACTTTGCTACAATGTAAAATAGTGAGTGTAAAGCTTGTGTAAATTTGCTGTCCCCTCAAAATAACTCAACACACAGCCATTAATGTCTAAACCGCTGGCAACAAAAGTTAGTGCATCCCAAGTAAAAATATCCAAATTGGGCCCAAAGTGTCAATATTTTGTGTGGCCACCATTATTTCACAGCGCTGTCTTTACCCTCTTGGGCATGAACTTTACCGGAGTTTCACAAGTTGCCACTGGAGTCCTCTTCCACTCCTCCATGATGACATCATGGAGCTGGTGGATGTTAGAGACCTTGCGCTCCTCCACCTTCCATTTGAGGATGCCCCACAGATGCTAAATAGGGTTTAGGTCTGGAGACATGCTTGGCCAGTCCATCACCTTTACTCTCAGCCTCTTTAGCAAGGCAGTGGTCGTCTTGGTGGTGTGTTTGGGGTCATTATAATGTTGGAATACTGCCCTGCGGCCCAGTCTCTGAAGGGAGGGTATCATGCTCTGCTTCAGTATGTCACAGTACATGTTGGCAATCATGGTTCCCTTAATGAACTCTAGCTCCTCAGTGTCGGCAGCACTCATGCAGCCCCAGAACCTGACACTCCCACCATCATGCTTGACTGTAGGCAAGACACACTTGTCTTTGTACTCCTCACCTGGCTGCCACCACACACGCTTGACACCATCTGAAACAAATACGTTTATCTTGGTCTCATCAGACCGATATTTTGGCACCCGCAATCACTCACCTCATAAACCAATCATTTAAAAAAGGCAAAGTTCCAACCCCCCTAAAGCAAGGAATAATTAAACCCCTTATAAAAAAAACTATAATAACCTCCCTTAACATCTTTTCCAAGGTTATGGAAAAGGTAGTTGTACAACATCTACAACACCATTTAGACACCCATAAACTCCTGGACCCACTACAATCGGGTTTTCGACCAGGTCATGGGACAGAAACAGCGCTTTTCAAAATATGGGACGACGCTCTCGAAGCAGCAGATGATGGAGAATCTTCTCTCCTGATACTGCTGGACCTCAGTGCTGGGTTTGATACAGTAGATCACAAACTGTTGCTAACCTCACTCACAGAGATAGCTGGAGTGGCAGACTCGGATCTACCATGGTTTTCATCATTCCTGGAAAATCAATCCCAGATAGTGAAAATAGGACCTTTCACATCTGAATCTCGCAGCGTGTCTTGCAGAGTCCCTCAGGGATCTCTCCTATCGCCCGTGCTATTCAATATTTACCTCCGTCCACTCCTAAAAATGATTAGTAATCACTAATCCGACGGACCAGTTCCAGCGGACAGATCCGGTCGTGTGTAGGCCCGAGCAAGGATAGGAGGCAAGGATAGGAGGAAGATAAATTTCTCTAGGGAGGAGAGGGCTATCCTGATATCGGCAATAGTGAAATTTGATGTTTACCTCCATGGTGCCCACAGTGCCAGGACCAGCAGGGCACGTAAGAGGGAGATCCTGGAGCAGATCACCCTGGATGTCAATGCCATTGGGCATGAGACCAGGACCCCCGACGATATCAGTAAGAAGATCAATGATATGAGACGTCGGGTCCGGGATAAGCTGGCAAGTATGAGGAGGCAAGCCAGGGGCACGGGAGGAGGACCAGCTTCTGCTATGCTGTTGACCGATGAGGAGGAGGTCATCGCCAGCTGCCTGGAGCGGGAGCAGGTGGAGGGCATGGAGGGATTTGACTCCGGTGAGCAGGACTTGAGGACAGGTAAGTGTGTTTTATCCTCCATTCGGTGTGTAGCATGTGAGGGGGTGGAAGGGAACATGTGACAAGTGTGTGGGTCCACCAACATGTGAATGTTTTGTGTCATCCACAGATGTGCTGGAGGGAGCTGGGCCGTCGTCTGCCGGTGTCCAACCCATGCCATCCCTGGAACATCCTGTGCCTCAGCCTGACCCCCTGGGAAGCCAGCTAATATCGGTGGAGGGGAGTGCCCACACCTCTCCTCTAGAGGTTGTTGTGGAGGAGCCGGTGGATCTCCACCAAGAGGAATGCCTCTATTATGAGGAGGCTTCCACCTTCCTCGGACCCTCAGACACCTCCCCGCCCATCAGGTCTACCCCCTCCCGGGCTACCCCCTCCAGGTCTACCCCCTCAAGGTCTACCCCGTCCGGACGGGCACAAGCCTCTCCATCCCCCAGGAAGGCTCTAAGAGGGGCTGCAGAGGGAGCAGGCCCGGCAGACCCACCACATGGGTGCTCTAGTCGGTGACCTGCACCGTGTGGCAGACAGCCTGGCCTCCTCGGCCCAGACCCAGGCTGCATGCACATTGGCTGTGCAGCAGTGCCTCACGCAGCAGGCTGAGCAGAGCAGCTCCATCTCTGACAGCCTTCAGGATGTGAGCTCTAACTGCGCTGCTATGGTGACCTGCATGGGTGATCAAGCCCAGACCCTGGAGGCCATGCGGCAGCACATGGTGGCAGGGGGTCCCTCACCATCTGGTGACCAGGGCTCTAATATGCAGGCCAGCCTGGAGCGACATACCCTGGTCATTGGCGAGCTGCAGGCCACAGCAGCAGGCTTTGTGGCAGAGGTGAAGAGCCTGGGAGTGGCTATACAGGCCAACACTGCTGCCATCGAGGCGGAGGGACGGCAGACCAGGCGCAACCTGCGGCAGACCACCACCCGCCAGCTGCGGATGCAGGCTCAGACCAACTCGGTCCTCACCCGCATTTCCCTTGCGTTGGAGGGCAGGCAGCCAGCATCTGCCAGGAGTGGCAGACCAGGGGATGATCCTCCTCCTGATGCCCCACCCCTCCCCATCTGAGGCTCTCCCCAGACAACTGAGGAGCCGTAGCCGTGGCACCAGGCCTGGCCCATGACAGGGCAATTGAGTGCTCTTTTTATTTTGTTTGCTCAGAGTATGAGCTTTTTATTTTGTTTGCTCAGAGTATGAGCTTTTTTTGTTTTTGGATAGACGTCAGTGGCGGAACTACCGCCATAGCGACCCACGCGGGCGCTATGGGGCCCGCAGCTGAGTGAGGATCAGGGGGGCCCGGTAAGGATAAGAGCATCGCCGGCATGCAGGCCGCCGGCGCCGACTCACTGGCTGCCGAGTGCGCTCCTGGCTCCCTTTCCTCTGTCCTCAGTGTCCTGTGCTTTTCCTCGCGCCCCCCCCCCCATCATGGAGGAGAGTTGGTTCATTCCCCTGCGTGTGACGTCACGCCGGCGGCCGGTCTCCTGTTTACATAATCGCATCACTCCCCCCTTCCTCCCCCTCCCCACACCTTATTCATAGCTTCACACAAGCCTGCCTGTCAGCGCTGCAGGTCCGGGCAAAGTTTGTGACTTGTCAAGTTACAAAGCAGGTGATTGGTTGCTAGAGACAATGGGGCAGTCCCAGCAACCTTTAACTTGAAAAGTCACGCCCTTTGTCTGGACCTGCCATGCGGTGCTTCCTGGCTGTGAATAAGGTAGGACAGTGTGGAGAGGGGGAGGAAGGGGGGAATGCTGCGTTAATGAAAGGGACAGGCTGACTCCGCAAAGGACTGTGATGGATGGAGTCTGTAATGGGGGGGGGGGGATGTCTGAGATGGAGTGGGATCTGTGGTGGAGTGGGGTCTGATAGGGGGATCTGTAATGGAGTGGGGTCTAATGGGGAAGATCTGTGGTGAAGGGGGGTCTGATGGGGAAGATCTGTGGTGAAGGGGGGTCTGATGGGAGGGAGCTGTGGTAAAGCGGGGTCTGTAATGGGGTGGATATTTGATGGAGTGGGGTCTTATGGGGGGGATCTGTGGTCGAGTGGGGTCCGTAATGGGGGTGGATCTGTGATGGAGTAGTGTCTGATGGGGGGGGGGATCTGTGGTGGAGTGGGGGTCTGTGATGGAGTGGGGTCTGATGGGGGGAATCTGTGGTGGAGTGGGGTCTGTAATGGGGATGGATATGTGATGGAGAGGGGTCTGATAGGGGGGATCTGTGGTGAAGTGGGGTCTGTAATGGGGGCGGATCTGTGATGGGGGGGGGAATCTGTGGTGGAGTGGGGTCTGTAATGGGGATGGATCTGTGGTGGAGTGGGGTCTGTAATGGGGATGGATCTGTGGTGGAGTGGGGTCTGTAATGGGGATGGATCTGTGGTGGAGTGGGGGTCTGTAATGGGGATGGATCTGTGATGGAGTGGGGTCTGTAATGGGGATGGATCTGTGGTGGAGTGGGGGTCTGTAATGGGGATGGATCTGTGATGGAGTGGGGTCTGATAGGGGGGATCTGTGGTGAAGTGGGGTCTGTAATGGGGGCGGATCTGTGATGAGGGGGGGGGGGGATCTGTGATGGAGTGGGGTCTGTAATGGGGATGGATCTGTGGTGGAGTGGGGTCTGTAATGGGGATGGATCTGTGATGGAGTGGGGTCTGTAATGGGGATGGATCTGTGGTGGAGTGGGGTCTGTAATGGGGATGGATCTGTGGTGGAGTGGGGGTCTGTAATGGGGATGGATCTGTGATGGAGTGGGGTCTGATAGGGGGGATCTGTGGTGAAGTGGGGTCTGTAATGGGGGCGGATCTGTGATGAGGGGGGGGGGAAATCTGTGATGGAGTGGGGTCTGTAATGGGGATGGATCTGTGGTGGAGTGGGGTCTGTAATGGGGATGGATCTGTGGTGGAGTGGGGTCTGTAATGGGGATGGATCTGTGGTGGAGTGGGGTCTGTAATGGGGATGGATCTGTGGTGGAGTGGGGTCTGTAATGGGGATGGATCTGTGGTGGAGTGGGGTCTGTAATGGGGATGGATCTGTGGTGGAGTGGGGTCTGTAATGGGGATGGATCTGTGGTGGAGTGGGGGTCTGTAATGGGGATGGATCTGTGATGGAGTGGGGTCTGATAGGGGGGATCTGTGGTGAAGTGGGGTCTGTAATGGGGGCGGATCTGTGATGAGGGGGGGGGAAATCTGTGATGGAGTGGGGTCTGTAATGGGGATGGATCTGTGGTGGAGTGGGGTCTGTAATGGGGATGGATCTGTGGTGGAGTGGGGTCTGTAATGGGGATGGATCTGTGGTGGAGTGGGGTCTGTAATGGGGATGGATCTGTGGTGGAGTGGGGTCTGTAATGGGGATGGATCTGTGGTGGAGTGGGGTCTGTAATGGGGATGGATCTGTGATGGAGTGGGGTCTGTAATGGGGATGGATCTGTGGTGGAGTGGGGTCTGTAATGGGGATGGATCTGTGGTGGAGTGGGGTCTGATGGGGGGGGGCAGTCTGTATTGGGCACAGGCAGGCCAGGCTGTATTGGGCAACGCTGTATGGGGCACAGGTCACGCTGCATGGGGCACAGGTCACGCTGTATGGGGAACCGGTCACGCTGCATTGACACTAGGGCGGCTCTGGGGGGCCCCATACAACATTTTGCTATGGGGCCCTGTGATTTCTAGTTACGCCCCTGATAGACGTGCACAGAAGGATGTGCCGTCCTCCTATTAGGGCATGCCATGTCGGCCAATGGCATGATCCCTTTTATTTATTTTTGTAGTCACTGCACACGGTCAGTAGTGTAGGCTACAGTGTGACTGGTGTGTGAATGTGTGGGTGACATTCCTGCCAGCAAGGCGTGTCACCTTGGGTCGTCGGGGAGAGGTTATCCCCACGACCGTGTGAATGTGGTATGAATGGACAGCAACACCATTGGGGCCTTGGCGTGGCGTTGCTGCTCCCAAGTCCTGCATGGTGGACTTGGGCTAAAGCAATGTGAAGTGGATGTGGTGTGTGTGTGAGCTAGGGACCACAGTGGTGTGCATGCGTGCATTCTCCTTGTGCCATGATGAATGTGTGTGTTTATTGTGCAAAGATGCGTTCCACGAGGCAACTCCTGACTGCTGTTCCCTCAGCAGACGGGGTAGCCTTGGTTAGGGGGGGACTGTCTGGTTCGGGGGTCAGGTCATCACATATGTCAATCTCCAGGCCCTTTCTCATGGCGTAGTTGTGCAACACGCAACATGCACCGATCATCTGGCACACAAAGTTTGGGGAATACAACAGGGTCCCCCCGGACTTATCCAGGCATCGGAAACGGGACTTTAGGATGCCAAATGTGCGCTCCACCACTGCACGGGTGCGTATGTGTGCAGCATTGTATCTTCTCTCTTCTCTGGTTTGGGGATTCCGGTATGGAGTCAGAAGATGGGGCCCAAGTGCATATGCAGAGTCACCTGGAAGGGAAAAGACAGGAGGATGTTAGACGTGCATGTGCCCCTCGTGATGTCTGCATCATGGGGTCGGACAGTCATGCCTGACTCCCATGTCACTCACCAACCAGCCAGCTGTCCCTGTACACGTTCTGTTCGAATTCTGTTGGGATGTTGCTTTGACGGTATATGTAGCTGTCGTGGCTGGCCCCTGGGTGTTTGGCACGGACGTGCCATATGAGGCATTGGGCATCGGCTATCACCTGTACGTTGATGGAATGCCACTGCTTACGATTGCGGTATATGTGTTCTGTGGCACGGGGGGGGGGGCTGTAGTGCCACATGTGTGCAATCAATGGCCCCCACGGTGCGTGGGAATCCGGCAATTCTGTAGCAATCCTGCATTGCCTTCTGCAGCAGATGCTCATGGGTGGGTTTGATGATGTGGTGGGACATGCGTGTGAGGATTGCGGGGACAACCTGGTGCACGCATCTGCTCATGGTGGATTGTGACATCCCAGACACGACTCCACTTTTATATTGGAAAGATCCACTGGCGAAGAAATGCAGTGTTGCCAGTACCTTGACTAGTGGCTGCACTGCATGTGAGTGTTGTGTCTGGCTGGTGATGTCATCATGCAGGGCTGTGGCTAATTCTAGGATGGTATCAGGGCTGAATCTGAAGATGCTATACACCTCCGATTCCCCCATGCCAAAGACGTTCATGTGCGTTCGGTATATCCTCTCCCGTGCCCTCCTACGTGCCTGTGGACACAGTAGTGCTATGACCATGGTTGCCCCTGGCATGTTGGCATACAGATGTGTTGTCCTGCAAGTGTGGTTGCTTAGCTCGTCCGTAACGGCGCTGCTGCAGCTGCTCTCCAGCTGACCTGTGCACGTCTGTTGCTGAGTTACACCTGCTTTATGAGGAATAAATTTAGGCCGGACGTACAACTTACGCGCACATCGTGTAGCCTGTGTCGGGCGCATGTACGTTCGTGAATCGCCGTATCTCCCTCATTTGCATATTTGAATAGGAAATCAATGGGAGCGCCAGATGCGTCCGGCATAAATATGCTCCCACGATACGCCGGCGTAGGAAAGTTACGTCGGTCGGAAGAAGCCTATTTTCTGGCGTATCTTGGTTTCTGAGTCCGGCGCATAGATACGACAGCGCATATTTGCACTTACGCGGCGTATCTGGAGATATGTTGGCGCAAGTGCTTTGTGAATCCGGGCCAATGTCTGCTAATCTGCACAGCTTGACGCTGCGTAGGCGTCTTAGGTATGTCTGTATCCAACACACAGGAAGTGCTTACGTGCCTCAAGCTGCTGTGTCCCTCTGGCTTTACAGAGCTCTTGACATCTGGGGCTTTTTTTGAAGGGTCTGCCCTGCGCCTGTACCATGAGCCAGCACGCACGCGCAACCACATCCCCTTCGCGCGTGTGTAGGGAAATGGCGGAGGGTGCGAGGGAGAGAGAGAGATCCCCCAAAAGGAGCGCTGTAAACCTTTGGACTACGAGGGACCCCCCCACAACTGTGGAAGAGCCTGAAGCGGAGGAAGTGAGCCGCTCAACAGACCGGCTGACACTGAGCTTTAGTTCCTGGAGAACATATTATCACGCTTAGACTAGTACTTACCGAGGCCGAGATGCCAAGAGCGGTTCAGAGCTCAGTATTTTTGAATATGTTCAGGTGTTTTTAACTAGCCTTGCAGGATAAATGTAATTTTTGCATGTGTGCGCTATAATCTGTTTTGTACTGTCTTTAGTCTTATAGCAGCACCCATAGGGGTGAGCAGTGCTCTGACAGGTCGGTCCCTGCACAGTGTGCAGAGACAGACCTGTCATCTGCCTGCTCAGCGGGGATCGACAGAGCGATTCCCACTGAGCAAAGCGGAGCCGTTCACAGACACGTCTGTGTGAAAGGGCCCTAACTCAGCATTGCGTGACATTTTGAAATGCCAGGTAGTATCTTGAAAAATAATAGCCAGATTCACGTAGAGTTACGACGGCCTATCAGTAGATACGTCGTCGTAACTCCAAATCTGCGCTGTCGTATATTTAAGCGTATTCTCAAATAGAGATACGCTTAAATGTAGCTAAGATACGACCGCCAGCACCGTCGTATCTTAGCTGTCTGTGTACGCTGGCCGCTAGGGGCGTGCCTACAATGCATAAATCAGCGAGATACGCCTATTCACGAACGTACGCTTGCCCATCGCAGTAAAGATACGCCGTTTACGTAAGGCGTTTTCAGGCGTAAAGATAAACCACCAAAAAGATGGCGCAGCCAATGTTAAGTATGGACGTCGGAACCGCGTAAAATTTTTTAATTTTACCGTCGTTTGCGTAAGTCGTCCGTGAATGGGGCTGGGCGTAATTTACGCTCACGGCGAAACCAATGAGTCTTTGCGGCGTAATTTGGAGCTTGCGCACTGGGATACGTCCACGGACGGCGCATGCGCCGTTCGTTCAAAACGTCAATCACGTCGGGTCACGATTCATTAGCATAAAACACACCCACCTCTTCACAATTTGAATTAGGCACGCTTACGCCGGCACATTTACGCTACGCCGCCGTAACTTAGGATGCAAGTGCTTTGTGAATACAGCACTTGCCTCTCTAACTTACGGCGGCGTAGCGCATATGAGATACGCTACGCCTGCCTAACGTTAGGCAGGTCTACGTGAATCTAGCTAAGAGAGCGTAAATCTCCCAGTAGAGATACAGACAGCAGTACAAACATGGCAGAAGATCTGACCCATCTCTACTCTATCCAGGACTTGACAAAAATCTATTCGGCAAATAAAAAACTTTAATGTGCATATTGTTCTAATACTGACTAATCAGAGTAGAGGGATGTTAGCACAATACAGCAGTATGGCATACTACAGTTACCTTTTGTGGAAAACCTATGTCAAGCCCATGTTATTATAAACTAACAAAAGAGCTAATGTTAAAAAATGCAACACTCGTGACGCGCAGTATGTGACGGTCGGAAGCCTGTCAATCAATTAGGAACGCCCAGTCCCGCAGAAGACATAACCGGAAGCGGCGGTGAAAATACGGTATGTACGGGGAAAATTTAAAAAAAAAACAGCCGATTGTCATTAGGACAACTCGGCTGAATGTAATGTTAAAAAATTTTTTTTTGGGTGAACCTCCGCTTTAAGTTGATTCTGCATTATTTTAGTGTCTTCAAAGAGAGATAATAAGAGTACATGAGACTTTTGATCCGCAGAATTTGTCTTTTTTGCTGGCTTGTTAGAAGTCTGTTTTGTCACCTAACATTCCAGGATACTCTACTTGTGTTTGCTTGTTGGATCTTTTGAAAGTACAAGCTTCTTTGGCAGTGTGCTGGCAAAGCCACAAAACCGTCCTGAGATGTCTGCTTAGCAGAGTTATAATAGCTTCTAGCTTGAATAGTGATCCAATGGGTGGTGGGAGTCAAAAAGCAGATACAGTGGAACCTTGGATTACGAGCATAATCCGTTCCAGGATAATGCTCGTAATCCAAAGCACTCGCATATCAAAGCGAGTTTCCCCATAGAAGTGAATGGAAACAAAAATAATTTGTTCCACATTGACTTCAATAGCATGCAATACCGCAAGTGGCCAGAAGTGGGGGGGGGGCCTGAGAGACCCGGAAACACTCAGAAAGGCCCAGGGATAGCTTTGCTGAACCCGGAAAACCTCAGAAAGCTCGGGAATGGAGTATTTCTGAGTATTTCCAAGCTCCGCTCAGCTCTGGCGTCCACGCACCTCAGGCCAAACGTGGTACTGCACACTGCTGTGGCTTGAGTCCTGCTCTGGATTTTCTTTAAAACAGTTCTCGTATTGTGAAAAGCTTGTTAACTGCGATACTCGCAATCCGAGGTTTCACTGTACTGTTCTGTGTGGGTTTCAATGTGTGAGTCACCCCTTCTTTCACATCTAATACAAAGTCCAAAAAAGGGTAATGAGGAGCATCTAATGGACCCATGATGTCTTCTTCTTAAAGGAAACCTGTCACCTGCACTATTTCATAGGGGGCTTACCATCGTGAGAGCCATCATTCACCATTAACTCTGTTCTCTACTGATAAAAAAAAAGCTGTAAAGTCTTTTATGAGTTGCCTATGGACAATGGACAATTTCGGGCATTGCAATTTTTCAGTGTTTCACAGGAGCACACAATTTTGAGACTCACAAATTTAGTATCTTTTTACTCAACACAATCGCCCCTATTTTACCAAACAATCTGGTATTATGTTGTGTTTGTGTGCACTAAAATAAATTTGTGTGAACTCTGTCCTGAAAATTTTGGTTTCATAAACAGTTGCTCTAATACCCTGTGACAAAATGTCAATCAAATTTCAGAAGTAGTTTGATAAGAATGCTTCTTAACACCTTACCGTTGTTTTTCATTTGTGACAATTCCTCTGTAATGGTTATATCTGGGAAGGAAATACAGAACAAATATAAGTGGTGATAGAACCTATTTACAGTATGCATAGCCCCCAACTGTCCCTGATTTCGAGGGACTGTCCCTGATTTGGAGCAATGTCCCTCTGTCCTCCTCATTTGTCCCTCATTTTGGTCTGATCAATATAGTTGTATAAAAAATGCATTTTTTATCTTTCAAAAAGTGTTTCCCAGTGCTAAACCTTTCATCCAAATTCAAAATTGCTGCATTTGTACATTTTAAAAGCTAATATAAAGGAATAGTAGTGGTAAAAAAAGCCCTTATGGATTTAATTAACCATTTTTTTTTGCTAATTCTCCTTTAATTGGGTGTGGCAGGAGGTGTGTCCTATGCCTACAAACATTTGCTAGTAGGTGTCCCTCATTCCCATCTCAAAATGTTGGGAGGTATGAGTATGTGTAGCAACCCTGTATTTTAGTGGGTGTCTAAATTTATCTTTTCTGGGTAATAGTTTGCTTGGGACAATTGTCAGTTTCTCATTTGGCTTCTCTCTCGTATTTCAAGGATAAGTTCACCTTTCGTAACATGAAAATAATTATATAAAATACTCCAGCGCTAACAAGTATTTTCCCAGTGAAACTATATTGCTGCTGGCACAAAAAAATAAGATTCACACCTCACCTATATATTACAACATAAGAATAAAAAAACTGTGCCTGCGCAATAAAGTATTTACTATAATCCTCAAGATGGGAAATCAATAAAGTGCAATTCGTGTAGAATCCCAACAATTTAAAAATGCTTAATAAAGTGCTTTCTGTAAATTATTTCCACAAATGGTGCAACCCAAAATTAGGAAAATATATATTTTTTATTTTCGTAATTTCCACAACAAAGATTATGACTGTATGACTCTGGCCCCGTACACGTCCGAGAAACTCGACGGGCAAAACACATCGTTTTGCTCGTCGAGTTCCTTGTGAAGCCGCCGAGGATCTCGGCGAGCCAAATTTTCCCATTGCCCAACGAGGAAATAGAGAACATGCTCTCTATTTGGCTCGACGAGTTCCTCAACGGGTTTCTCGGCGAAAAGTGTACACACGACCGGTTTTCTCGGCAGAATACGTCTCCCATCGAGAAAACCGGTCGTGTGTACGCGGCCTGATACTCACATTTAATAAACAGAAGACTTGTTAAGACAGCCAAAATAAGGAACATCAAGATTAGGAAAACCATCAGTATCAGTATCATTTTATTGTGGGTATTCTTGGCAGCTGGAGCCCCTGAAATAAATATAGACACACGGTTAGTGAGTGCATCTGCACCTGATGTAGGACAACACTGTAGTGTCAATTTTCTTTGAAAACGATTAGCTGGATGAACTGAGAGAGTTAGGACTCATACACATTGGCTTCAAGTGGGGGCACATATTCCTTATGTAGGCATGTGTTATCTAAAGCTGGCCATAGATGGATTGAATCTCAGCAATTTCAGCAGGGACCGGCCAAGATTCAAATCATGTATAGGCAGGCTGATTGTACCCAAGTTGATCGATCGACTACCGAATTATTCATGCGATTATTGCCAGCAGATATAATCACTGTATGTTCTACCGGCCGGGATGGCTCCCTGCGCCCCCCCCCCTCCCCCGCTGGAAGAACACAAAAGCTTTGTAGGAGGAAAGAAAATCGCACCAACTATGACCAGCTTTACAGCCCTGCTTTAGTTATTTTCTTTGAATAAGGAAGAGCTTGTGTTCAGTTTAAACCCATCTGAACCCAGAAGGATGCTCTCAGTACTGTCCCAATCAGCTGCAGCCGGGGCATTCTCTGCCTTGCAGCTGCACATATTCAGAGTGACTGGGTAGCTTGTAAAGTCATTGACTTGAGATAGCCACGTGACCATATGGGGTCAATGTCATTGACATAGCATAGCCATATGGTTATATTGACCGCATAAAGGGTCACTAAAGGTAAACGTTTATTGGGTATAGAGACATAAAAGTTAACTGATTCCTTTTAAAATGATTAAAAATTGAATTTAATCTATCATATAATGTGCCTCTAGTTTAACTTTCGGTTTTAAAGGTACATACATGAAGTTCCGGGTGAGAGGTGAGTCGGGAAGACTCACAGAGCAAAAACAAACAAATCCAGGGCAGTGTTTTGTTTTTAAAATGAATCTGATTGGTTCTGAGGAGTTTTAGACACACAGTAATGACAGCTTAGACCACCGTGAAAATCTCCCAGTACTGTGGTTATAAGGAAACAGGCAACCAGGAAGTGTGGATATCACAGCAGAATTACAGCTACTTCAAAGCAAAAACGAACAATGAGGACATGAAACCAGTACTGCAGTAAGGTAAAGGAAGCTATTTAGCTAAAAAAAAAATTCCTTTAGTGATCCTTTAAGGACCGCCCCACGTACATTTACTGCGGCAGTGCAGCCCATAAGTGCAGAATCACGTACCTGTACGTGATTCCTTCTCTCGGGTATAGTGAGAACTCAGGAAGGTCCTATCCTTCAACTTATATGGAGGCTTGGATCTCCTGGTTGCTACAGAGAAACTGGCTATAAACTGCCAGTAGAAGGTCAACCTATGTGCTGCTTTGCCTCCCAAAAACAATGTTACACTTATATCTGCACTAGAAACAAGACACTGTATTTTGCTGAATGGTTCCGCAATGAAAAGAGGTTATGCTTGACACCATGGAACATCATCATGATTATAGCCATTAAAATGGGTGCTTCATGCTGAACAAAATGTCTTTTTTGCAAGCCCCCTGCTTTTCCCCAAAATAAATGGCCGCAGGTTGTTTGATATGACTTTTAGGGCCAATATTGCACCACTATACATGTTAGCAGAAGATAAATGTCCTATAAATTGGTACATGTGTCTTTAGTACTCAGTGATGGAAACTAGTTACACCTTGTAGTAATAAATTACCTTCATGGTTTGGATGGTTCTCTATCTTCTGTGCTTTAAAATCTTGCAGATTGACATACGTATTATCATCAGAAGAGTCCCCTGGAGACAAGCATGAATTTTAATTTTGATTATGCAAAGGTGAATACATGAAAGTAAGATAATATAATTTTCCTGGTAGCAGTGGAAGAAGACACTGCTGGGTCTGCCCATGAGGGGGTCCTGGATGGACTAACGCAAATGCCACATTCGCTCTGCCTTTTCTCCTCTTACTCCTAAAGGAGTTAATGCACTCTATGCAGCACCCCCTAAATACTTACCTGAGCCCCATTTCTCTCCAGGGATATTCACAAGTGTCTTAGCCATCTGGGACTCTCCTCCTGATTGGCTGAAACACAGCAGCAGCGCCATTGGCTCCCGCGGCTGACATTTAAAGTCAGTTAGCCAATCAGGAGAGAGGGGGGCCGGGCCACAGCTTTGTGTCTGAATGGACACATACAGTAGAGCTGCAGCTTGGCTCGGGGGTCCCTATAGCAAGCTGCTTTGTGTGGGGGCATTCGACAGGAGGAAGGGACCAGGAGCAGTGAAGAGGGACCCGAGAAAAGGAGGATCCAGGCTGCCCTGTGCAAAACCACTGCACAGAGCAGGTAAGTATAACATGTTTGTTATTTTATTTTTTTTATATATATATAAATCACTTTAAGCAGTAACCTACACTAGTTCATATTATACATAAAACACAGCTACTTCTGCAGCCAGAATCCTGACTAGGTCTGGTACAAGTGATAATATTACCCCTATACTGGAGTGACCCCCTTCACCTTGTTTTTAGAAATGAATAAATTCATATTTATCAAAGATTAGTTCCCCGACAATGTTGCTACCTAACCTTATGTGCCACAGAATCTTATAACGAGTAGATAGAAAATCACCTGGTATATACCTAAGGCTAGGATACCTGTTATGTACCACGTACCTGGTAGCCAGAGCCTGGTTGCAGGAAGAGGCCTCTCTTACGACTCCGGTTCGTGAGCTGCCGGATTGGGAACAGCAGACTCAGGAGCTCGGCGGGGTAGGAGTGCCGGCGTGCTGTGTAGTCGTTGCGGGGTACCGATCCCGTCTGGAACAGTGGACTGGAACTACTGAAGCTGGGAACGTGGGTCAGCTACCCTAACGGAAGGTGGAGGTTCACGGCAGCAAGCTGGAGAGGTAAGCTGGTTAATGGACAGCAGACGGAAGCAGAGTCAGACAAGCCGGGTCACAACAGGTAATTCAGATAATCAGGTACTGAAGGCAGGAGGGTAATCGTGGTACAGGCAGGAGGGTCTGGCAGCGGTGGATCAATCAGAGAGGTAAGTCAATGGTAGCCGAGGTCAGGGATCGGAGAGGTACGGATGGTCAAAACAAGCCGGGTCAGAAGGTGCAAACAGGTAATCAGGTTTTCAGATGAAAACGGAACTCAGAAGCTGCAGATCAGACAGCAATGTGCTGGAAGGATGAATGACCTTTTAAAGGCGTTTTGGCGCCAAGGTGGATTAACGTGCACGCACACAATAGGCGCACGATGGCGCGCAAATGCGTTCTCTCAATCTGATGGTGGACTGGCGGGATTGTAAGGTAAGTCCCTGACAATACCAGTTCATAAGTCTGTCAGAACACTGTACATTGCGGGACAAAATAACTCACATACGCAGGTACAGCAACTGCATCCTTACGGACTGGACCAATTAAGATGGCTGAAGATGCCAAACTAAAATTAAGATAAGACATGTCAACAGCAGGTAATTAATAAGGGTCATCTTTTTCATACTTTTGGAAAGCTATATAGTCACCTAAATATTAGAAGGATGAGAAAACCAGATTGGGTACATTAGGATTCAACATAGACATGCATGTTTTTCTCATTTGTAATCTGGTGATCCAATATTTTCCAGTGATCACGGTGTATCAGGATAATTACAACTAGGGTCTGCCAGCTTTTATAGCAGATAGACTCCGTACTTATAGCGCTTTTTAGCTGTGTTCTGCCAAACTTTATTGCAGGCACCCTCTTCACCTGGGACTAACGCCACTGGGCCTTGTCCATCCGCAGCAACTGCTCCCCTCTCCTGATCTATTAGGATCCACCTGAACCAACCTCATAGGTTTCTAGGGGCCCTTGAGACACAAGGATAAACCCCCCCCCCCCCCGCATTGGGATCTCTGTTTTTGTTTCGGGAGGGGCTGCACTCGTGGAGACACATCCTAAGTCCACCTACCATTGTTACCCCATTTAGGGACCTCTCTATCCGTAGACCAACGACTGAGAACGTACACAGTATACAACTCTCTGGCCCCTGATGATGGTCTTCTGCTCCCCCAAAAGACCAGAAACGCGTCGGGCATCCTCCAACGTCCCTTGGAGAGTGTGTTTTTAATATGTTGTATCATACACTGTTTGTGTTGTAAACAAACCCCATTCCTCTCATTTTTATTGGACACTTGGTGCACTCTTCCTCCCTGTTGTTTTTTTGCCTGCATACCATTTTTATGTAGATGTACTTTTGACCACCCAGATCTATTGTCAACAAGCATCAACCGGTATCTTGTTTTTGGTCCACATAATAAACTTTTTTGTACTTTGTGAGTTTGGCCTTTAAAGTCCCATTTCTGGGGGTATTTCCTTGTTTTATCCAAACTTTATTGCATGTTTTTCTCAAGTTCTCAAGTAGTATTTGGTCCTGTTTGGATCTATCATGCTATTGCTAATCAGTATTGTTGGACAGTTTGTCCATCACTTTTACCGCACTGGTAGGGGCTGTGTAATTGAGCTGCTGGTGCCCGGTATGTTTTTTTTAGCATGAACAGAATGTTCTTTTATTGAGAAAGATATATAAAAAAAGGCAGTACAGTGTGGCTGGAGAGTGGGGGGTGTGGCTGAAGATGATGGAGTAGAGACACACACGCTCCACAGCTCTGTCCCCCCGCCCGACTAATCTTGTGTGATGCGAATTTCAGGGACAGCATAGTTATATCCAGCCTAATTACATAGAATCATCCGAAGGGGAGTCCTGGAATGAAGGGGAAGTCAGCGGAAAAAATACCTGGTGTGAACCCGCCAAAGGAGCCGTCCCAGCTGGAGATCCAGCGGTTCTTCTCCCTGTTGTGGTCAGCTACAACCAGATACCGCGAGACGGAGTCACGTGACACAGTGTCATCCAGGGAGCCAGACGAGTCAGCTCTCCCCCCGCTTCTACCACGCTGCCTGCTATGCTGATCTCCGGAGGGAGAGGAGGAAAGAGCGAGGGGGGGCAGCAGTCTGGGCATGGGGGAGAGGAGTCGCTGCTTGCAGAGCCCGGCTTGGGAGAGCGGGAATCAGAATTGAGCACTCTGAAGGCTATGTTGCAAGCCCTCCCCACACGTGCAGACATGGAGTTGCTGGTAAAACGTCTGGAGGAATCACATCGTAAAGATCTGGATATCGTGCGGGAGGAGGTCCAACAGCTGACAGATAAGTTGGAAAATGATGAGCAAATGCTGGCACGACTTGATGAACATATTGCGGGTATACAGATATATATGTTAAAATCATCCCAAGTTGACCCCATACAGCTTAGGCTCTTGGAAATGGAGGACCGGAGTAGGCACAAAAACCTGAGGTTTAGAGGGGTCCCCGAAACTGTTGAGAGGGAGGCATTACAGTCAACTATAACTGCAATATGTTGCCAGTTGGCTACCCCACCTCCCAACCAGGTCTTTGAATTTGAAAGGCTACATAGATCATTGGGCCCCCGGTCAACAAACCTGAATAGACCTAGAGAAGTAATCTGCTGTTTACATCATTATACACATAAGGAGTTGATCAGCCGAGAGGCATGGGAAGCGGGAGAAATTGTTTTTGAAGGGGCTCAGATAAAAATCCTCCCAGATTTGTCTCGCGCCCACTATTGGACAAAATAAGGGGCCTGGGGGGGACCTATCGATGGGGGTACGCGATCTCTTTAACGATTAGGAAGGAGGCACGGACATTTAATTTACAGCAGCCTATGGACCTTCCTGAGTTGTTCAAATTTCTAGGAACTGACCCATTTGAAGTACCGGACTGGTTGCACCAGCTATCAGGGTCAAGAAGAGTAAAGATGCAATAGGAATGAAAGAAAGATGTATAGAGACATAGAAGAAAGAAGGGGACAGTTTTGGGGAGAGTTGAAGCCCATGGGAGAACAGAAGATGAATTAGGTGGTTCAAAGTTTGGGCCGCCCCCCCCCCTTCTTTTTGTTTTTTTTATTTGTTTTGTGTTGTTTTTTTTTTCTCAGGAGAGACTGCACCCCCCCCTTTTTTTTCAAACCTGGGTTTTATCTTTACTAACCCCGGTACATGTAGGGGTTACGGTTAGCACATCGCATAATTCACAAAAAGATTTTGAGAGGCATAGTTTATTGGGGAAAAGTTTTTTCTTTTCCCCTCTTCCTTCTTTTTAATTTTTTGTTTGGGGGTATAGAGTGTATATCACATTAAACAAACACAATATGAAAATTAGGTGTATTTAAGGAGTAGTATGTCACTTGGTTTTAGAGAGGTCTCTGGAATATAGAGGACAGCGGTTAAATCTCTCTACTCTTTTTTTTTTCACAGGCACAAAGAGGCCTATTTGATATGTAAATAATGATATAGTGATGATATAGTGATTTAATGATTTAATGATACTGTTACATGGGATAGGAATCTGAATTAAGATAGAGGCGAATAAAAGGGAAAAACAGATAGTAAGAGAGAGATATAAAATATCACTGGGGTTTTTTCACAGGCACTATAATTGTCACTAGAGAGGTGTACAGAGGTGGAGTGGTGAAACCAGGGGCTTGGGGAGGGGGAGTGGACAGGGGGGTGAGTTGGAGGGGGAGAAGGGGGACAGGGACCCATTGAGGGTGAAGGGAGGAGGGGGAGGAGAGCTGGGTATATAATGAAGTAAAGATAGGGGTTGGTTAGCTCTCTCTTTCTCTCTCAGAAAGAATAAGTGGGAACTTGGGCTACGGAATATATATAAGTATATGTATAGGTATAATTATATGTACAACATAGTTTTTTTTGCTTCGGCCAGCTCCTTTTTCCCGATTTTTATTTTTTTATTTTTTTTATTCTATATGAAGCAAGTTAAAAGTATAAGATAAAATATAGGACAGAGATAGGGTATAAAGGAGCAGGCATAACAAGGACGGTGCTTTTGGGGAAAAAATAACAGAAAGAGAATAAGCTGAAAGACTGGAAAAGATTGGAAAGGTGGAAAAAATATATAGTCAGGGGGAGGGGGGTTGCTGGGTGGGAGCTACTTAGCCAGTCTTGGTCATTCCCCCCTAGTTAGGTATACACCCACAGGGGTAACTGGAGAAGGATCCAGTCAGGGGTGTTCTTTCCCTTAGGGGCATAGAGGGGGGAGGGATTGCTATAGAAGAGGGAGGGGGAGGTATTTTTGAGGGGTTTTTTTTTCTTTTTTGAAATGGAGGCTCTAAAAGTAACATCTCTGAATGTAAAAGGACTCAATGTCCCAGAAAAACGTAGAATGATGTTGAACGATCTAAGAAGATGGGGGACTGATGTGGCGTATGTTCAGGAGACTCATTTTAGGGCAGGACAATTGCTATTTCTCCAGAATAGATTCTTCCCATGTGTCTATCACGCAATGAATCAGGAAGCAAAATCTAAAGGAGTATCGATTTTGATTTCTAACCGAGTAGCTTGGACACTGTTAGACAAACGCCTGGACCCTAAGGGTAGGTTTCTTTTTCTGAAGGGTAGCATCGGAGGGGTCAAAGTAACCCTGGCCACGCTGTATGCACCAAACACTCACCAAGACGTATTTATTAAAAAAGTCCTTACAGAATTGGCTGACTTTACAGAGGGCAAGCTAATTTTGGGGGGAGACTTTAATATCGCCTTGGACCCCGGAATGGATGTGTCCTCAGGGACATCATCGACGCCAGGGAACATCAGGAAAGGTATACTGCGGAAATTGCATGAGGTGCAGTTAGTGGATGTCTGGAGGATATTACATGCAGAGGAAAGAGATTACACCTTCTTTTCCAACCCACATCAGGTATACTCCCGCATAGATTTTTTCCTGATCCCTCATTATTTGATCACTTCAGTCTTGGAAGTAGAAGTTGGGAATATAACATGGTCAGATCATGCCCCAGTCAGTGTGTGTCTCTCCCTCTCTAGTGCGGTTTTCTCCCAGGATAGATGCTGGCGCTTAAATGAGAGTCTCCTGCAAAATCCTGAAATTTGGGAAGATCTCGCTAAAGAAATTGCAGCATACTTCCAAGTTAATGATACGCCTGGGAGTGACCTGGGGATGGTGTAGGAGGCACACAAGACTGTGATCAGGGGGGTCCTGATTAAGCATGGATCTATCTTGAAAAAGAAACGTGATAAACAGATCAGGAAACTACTGGAAGATATCCAGAAGTTGGAACTACAGCATAAAAAAATACAACTACCCTGTATTGGTAGGGAGTTAGGACAGTTAAGGAGATAGCTCACAGAGATCATGTGTTTTAAAGCAAAAGCAACAATACAAAGAGGTAAGAAAGCCAATTATGAACTGGGTGATAAGTGTAGCAAGTTGCTTGCAGGGACACTCAGGGAAAGGAGCGGGTCAACATCCATACCGCAAATTAAAGGGAAAGAAGGATATTTAGTACAAAAACCAAGAGAGATAGCCCAGGCATTTGGGGAATATTATTCCTCTCTATACAATCTTGCGATAGTTGGGGAAACTCAGCTAGGGGTGAAGGAATATCTGTCCTCTTCAGGGCTATCTAGACTGCCATCTCCAGCCTGAAATAGCCTAGAGATACCTATCTCCATTGAGGAGGTAGATGCAACCTTAAAAAAGATTAAGTCGGGGAAGGCCCCAGGTCCAGATGGATTCACTTTAAGGTATTATAGGGAATTTGCTACACTGCTAAATGGTCAAATGGCAAAACTCTTTGATGCACTTGGGAGTACTGCGGTGCTACCCCCGGATGCACTTCTTGCACATATAACAGTGATACCAAAAGAGGGGAAGGACTCGGCAGATTGTGGCAGTTATAGGCCAATCTCATTATTAAATGTAACTCGAAAATAATGACGACTCGGCTTCAACCTTGGTTAGCGCAGTTAGTGGACCTGGATCAGGTAGGGTTTATTCCCGGGGAGAGAAGCCAGGGATAACACAATTAAAATCATTAACTTGATCCATTATGCTGAGACAAAAGAAATCCCCTGTGTATTTTTGATTACCGACGCGGAAAAGGTGTTCGATAGAGTGAGTTGGCGGTTCCTGGAGGAGGTGCTGAGACATGTGGGGCTGGGGGAACACATGATTAGGTGGATTATGAGTGTTTACACGACCCCACGTGCCTCAGTAAAAGTAAATGGAGTACTATCATGCCCGTTTAAGATTTAAAACGGTACGAGACAGGGATGCCCTCTCTCGCCCTTGTTTGCTCTCTCATTGGAGCCCCTATTAAATAGAATCCGTCAAAACCTGGACATTCAGGGATTATGGATGGGAGAGCAGATACACAAGGTGGCAGCATATGCGGACGACCTGCTCTTTTCCTTGACCAACCCACATGTCTCACTCCCTAACCTGGTAGGCGAAATTGAGTCATACAGAAGGATGTCTAACTTAAAAACTAAGGGCCAGATTCACAGAAAAAGTACGCCGGAGTATCTGCTGATACTCCGGCGTACTTTCAAATTTGCCGCGTCGTATCTTTATTTGTCATTCACAAACAAAGATACGACGGCTTTTGGCTAAGATCCGACAGGCATACGGCTTCGTACGCCTTCGGATCTTAGGTGTAATTCTCCGGCGGCCGCTGGGTGGAGTTTGCGTCGTTTTCCAGCGTCGGGTATGCAAATTAGCTGATTACGGCGATCCACGAAGGTACGCGCGTTCGTCGCATTCTCTGACGTCGGTTTTTCGCGTCGTAAAGTTAAGAGTGCTATTTACATGGGATAAAATTACTCCTCCATGTTAAAGTATGGCCGTCGTTCCCGTGTCAAATTATTTTTTATTTTTTTGCGTAAGACGTCCGGGAATACGAAATTACGTTACGCACGTTGCTGTTCAAAAAACACGTCGGGGCGCCGTAATTTCGCGCAAAGCACGGCGGGAAATTTGCTAACGGAGCATGCGCAGAACGTTCGGCGCGGGAGCGCGCCTAATTTAAATGGTACAGCCCCATTTGAATTAGGCGGGCTTGCGCCGGACGGCTTTATGTTACACCGCCGTAAGTTTACATGCAAGTGCTTGGTGAATCAGGCACTTGCACTGAAAACTTGCGGTGGTGTAACTTAAAGACGATACGTTACGCCGCCGCAGTTATCTGTGAATCTGGCCCTAACAGTATTAAATCTGAAGCAATGGAGGTGGCAGTACCCGCTACCATGGGGGATACCATACGACGGAACTTTGGATTTAAATGGGGGAAGGCCCTAAAATATTTGGGCACACATATACCATCAAATATAAAGAACATTTTTGGGCTAAATTTTCCATCACTGTATGACTCAATACGAATACTCCTAGACAAATGGCAACATGGATTGCATTCATGGTTTGGCCGGAGTAGCATAGTGAAGATGAGTATTCTACCAAAAATGTTGTACCTCTTCCAGGCATTGCCAATTACTATCCCAGCAGCCTTTCTCCGTCAAGTAGGTAGTTTGTTCATGAAATTTATATGGGCGGGGAAACGGCCTAGAATAAAGAGAGATCTGTTGAGAATGCCGAAGAGAGCAGGTGGGATGGCAGTGCCAGATATAGTAAAATACTACCGAGCAACACATCTGACAAAGTTGGTGGACTGGTGTAGACACAGGGAAATGAAACGTTGGGTAGATATGGAGCAACAGGTTAGCCCAATACCACTATCTAGAGCACCGTGGTGTTATGCAGCATTACCTATCCATCTTAAGAAACACCCTACAATAGGACCTACGTTACAAATCTCAGCAAGGATATGTGGGAATCAGAAATTCTCCTCAAGCCACTCACCATTGTTACCCATATTAGGAAACCCTAATTTTATACCAGGTCTGGAAAAGGGTAAATTCGACAAACTTATAGAGAAGGGCTTCTATCAGGTGTCACATTTTATGCAGTCGGGATCCTGGCCTTCCATGGGTGATCTGACAAAGGCCTTCGAGCTCACAGTTTGGCAGGCAATTCAAGTAAGCCATTCTGTGAGATCGTTGGGGTCGGCTATGGAATTTCAAAGGGACTTGACAGTGTTTGAATTATATTGTAGTGAGGAGGAACCACTCTCGCGGGTGGTATCCAAGATGTATGAACATTATGTGATGTCAGGAATTAGCAAATGGGAAGAGGCTTTGTGGAGGAATTTTACTTCAATCCAACGCAAACAGATTATCCTGTTGACATTTAACTCCACGATCTGTTCAAAAACTCAAGAAGCCAGTTATAAAATTCTTACACAATGGTATTATACTCCAGTAAGGCTCCATAAATTTGCTAAAGAAAATTTGGAACGGTGCTGGAGATGCGGGAGAGAGCTGGGAACACTCTTGCACATATTTTGGTCCTGTGAAAAAATTAGACACTATTGGGAGGAGGTGAGGAGAATATCCCAAAAATTTACAGAATACCTGATACCAAATGACCCCGCTTTTTTTTTGGTTCATTGCTCTCAGATTCCGGTTCGGAATTACAGGAAATCAGTGGTGTGTCATTTGATTAATGCGGCAAAGGCAGGAGTCACCCGGCGATGGAGGGACTCTGGGCCTCCCCTCCATCGCAGGATGGCTTAATAGGACTCAGGAGATAGAAGCAATGGAGGACTTGGTCCTCTCGACCCAAAACAGGAGGAAACAATATAATGAAACTTGGACAGGATTTATCAATTCAGAGGAAGGGAAGAGAATGCTGGAAGAGAGATAAGAGGAGAAATGTAAATTCTTTTGAAAGTGGATATCGGCATACGTGTATAAGGGACTATATAGGATCGTAAGCCCTACATCTCGAGGGGTAGAGGGGTAGTGGGAGTTGGGGGGGGGGGTGTTTTTTTTTTTTGGAGGGGGGGGTTTGTTTTAGGGAGAAGAGGTTAAAGAAAGAAGGAGAGAGGGATATAGAAAGCATAGATAGAGGGCCAGATCCACAGAAGAATTACGCCGGCGTATCTATTGATACGCCGCGTAATTTAAAATTTCCTGCGTCGTATCTTTGTTTTGTATCTACAAAACAAGATACAACTGCATCTGGGCTCGATCCGACTGGCGTACGTCTTAGTACGCCGTTGGATCGTAGGTGCATTTTTCCGCCGGCCGCTAGGTGGCGTTTCCATCGAATTCCACGTCGAGTATGCAAATTAGCTAGTTACGGCGATCCAGGAACGTACGTCCGGCGAATTTTTTTACGTCGTTTGCGTTTGGCTTTTTCCGGCGTATAGTTACCCCTACTATATGAGGCGCACTCAATGTTAAGTATGGCCGTCGTTCCCGCGTCAAATTTTGCATTTTTTACGTCATTTGCGTAAGTCGTTCGCGAATAGCGATTTGCGTAGAATGACGTCACCGTCGTTAACATTTGCTTGTTCCGGTTTAATTTTGAGCATGCGCACTGGGATACCCCCACGGATGGCGCATGCACCGTTAAAAAAAAAACGTTGTTTACGTCGGGTCACGACTTATTTACATAAAACACGCCCCCATCACATCGATTTGAATTGCCCTTACGTCGCCAAAGATACACTACGCCGCCGTAACTTACGGAGCGCATTCTTTGAGGATTAAAAAAAAAAGTAAGTTACGGCGGCGTAGTGTATCTTAGATACGCTACGCCCGACGCAAATATGCGCAGATGTATGTGGATCTGCCCCTAAGTGTCCGATTATGCTGCTTAGATGGATAGAATAAGGAAGAATAGGTACAGATGTGCAAATGGATGTGTTATATCTGTATATTTGTAATAGTTGGACGTTGAATTTTATGCAATATGTATTCTGTTTTGTATGTTTCTCTTTTTGATAAAATAAAAATATAAGATATAAAAAAAAAAAAAGGCAGTACAAGATATTAATCAAAACATGTAAGTCATGACAAGCACATGCAGGAAGTCTGACAATGATACCAAGGCCAAACATATTATCACAGAATTGCAGAAGACAAAACAGAACCAAGTTTCTCAAGCAGTGCAGGGTTGCCAGAGCCAGTCTCTTTCATATTTCTTGGGACAATTCCGATTTATAAAGGTCATTTTATACATAGGTAGAGCCGAGCTAATAGATTTTGGGGGGACTGGGAGTTCCATTTTAGAATGATTTCCCTCCTAGCATAATATAATTGAAAACATAAAAGTATTTTAGTATACACCTGGGCCTTTGGTCATCGTCATGGATACTGAGGAGCAAGTAGGGGAGACCGATAAATCTAGATGGAGGCGGAACTTTATGAGTTCAACCACTCTTGTCCAGAACTGGGCCACTCTGGGGCAGCTCCAGAACATGTGCATGTACGTGCCCACCGTCCCACTGCACCGAGTGCAGTTCGGAGATCTCTCTGGGTAAATGACATGTAGCCTCTGTGGTGTAAAATAGACTCTGTGCAGGTATTTGACTTGAATCAGCCTATCCTTGCCGCTGTTAGAGTGAGCGACTGAGATATTCAGAAAGAGGCGGCGAAGGTTAATGTCAGTGCCCTTGCCCGGGATGAATCCAGTCTGGTCGACATGAATGATGTCTTCCAACACCACCGAGAGTCGATTTTCCAGAAGCTTTGCCAGGATCTTGGCATTGACATTGAGCAAGGAGATTGCCCTGTACGAGGTACAATCCTTAGGATTCCGGCCAGGCTTAGGCACCAACACCACCACCGCCACGGACATAGAGTCCGGCAGCACCCCCAGCCAAAGTAAGTCCTTGAAGAGAGAAGTGAATCTAGGGGCAAGGAGCTCCAAGTGTTGTGTATAAAACTCTATGGGCAACCCGTCCACTCCAGGTGTTTTGCCCGGTTTAAGTTGGGCCATGGGCTTTTGAAGTATAAGGCCGCGTACACACGATCGGTCAAAACCGATGAAAATGGACTGAAGGAACGTTTCATCGGTCCAAACCGATCGTGTGTGGGCCCCATCGGTCAGTTATCCTTCGGTCAAAAAAAAGAGAACTTGCTTTAAAATTTGACCGATGGACGCCTAACCGATGGGTCAAAACCGATCGTAAGTATGCAAAAGCATTGGTCAAAAGGCCACGCATGCTCAGAATCAAGTCGACGCATTCTTGGAAGCATTGAACTTCATTTTTTTCAGCACGTCATGTGTTTTACGTCACCACGTTCTGACACGATCGTTTTTTTTAACCAATGGTGTGTAGGCATATCAGACCATCAGTCAGCTTCATCGGTTAACCGATGAAATCGGTCCTTTGGATCGTTCTCATCGGATGGACTGATCGTGTGTACGCAGCCTTAACGGTTTATAATAAACAAAAAAGCAGTCATTATTTTCAGAGGGTGTACGCAGTATCACACCAGAATGGTCCCTAACACCACTAATGGTAGTCACTGCAAACAGCCCCTTAGCCAACCAAGCCAATAACTTGCTGTTTTTATTCCCAAACTCAAAGATTTTTTGCGCCTGGTGCAAGCGGGATATGTGTGTCATATCTTTCCGCAACAAGGACAACTCCTGTAACGCAACCTGCCAGGCCCCATATGCGGTGGAATTAGGATTGGCCACATAAGCAGACTCCTTTTGAGCAACCTCCCTCTCTAGCTCAGTCAGTGATTGCGCCAAGGCCTTCCGTGCAGCAGCTATGCGGGATATATAGGCTCCACGAGTCCAGGCCTTAAAGGCATCCCATGTAATCTCAGGGGCAGCAGAGCTCTAATTGGTAAGCCAATAGTGACAGACGCCCTCCTGCACACTTTCCTGAATGTCAGGGTTCTCAATCCAGTATCTGGACAAATGCCATATCCGCTCCCCCGGCGGCCCGACTGCCAGCCCGATCCGCAGTGAAGCATGATCCGAGACCCCCCTTGGGAGCATACGGGTCTCGGAGATCAGGCACATCATGGATCAGGAAGCCAAGGTCAAGTTAATGCGCGAGAACGCCTGGAAGGATGCCGAATTACAGGTAAATCAGGTCAATTAGAATGAAAGTGGCGCCAGACATCCACCAGGTCGAACGCGTCATCCATAGATGTGGAGGGGAGTCTATCCAGATCCAGGGACATGGTCATATTGAAATCTCCCACAAACAAAATATCACCAATACCGAAACATCAGCTGGGGGGGGGGGCAGGTACAGACCCACTAGCATCAAGGGATTATTGGAAATGAGAGCATGGAGTATTACATAATGACCCTCTTTAAATCAAGAAGTTGGAAAGGGAGTCTCCTATGCACCAGAACACTGATCCCCCTGGAATAGCTGGATTGCGTAGCATGGTAATGCGCTCCAACCCATGCCCTCTTTAAACCCAAGATCCGAGACCCCACCAAGTGAGTCTCCTGAAGCACAACCAGGTGGGGTGAGTACTTTTTAATGTAGTTAAACACTAAGGAGCGTTTTGTGGAGGAATTAAGACCCCGAACGTTCCAAGAGATTATACAGTGCATGGTGACAATGATAGAAAATTGCAGTTCAGGAGGCGGGACATCACTCCAACCCCCCCAGAGGCACCAGGCACAGGGGCACCCCCACCAGAGGACACACCTCTCCCATCATTGACCAAGACCTCCAAACATGCAATATATCACAGAAAAGTACTGCATTTCATAATAGAACACTTTTCAACAAAAGAAACAAACAAAAACATAAGAAATAAAACTTAAAAACTCTAACCATCCATATGTGGTCGACAACGGCCCACCGTCCCATCCCCCCCTCCCCGCAGGTTTGTGCCCGGTATGTTTACTAGTAACTCCCCCAACTGTACACAGCCCTGCAGCGTTGCTTGTTCATTCATAATAGTAAATGATCATTCAGCACTGCAGGGCTATGTGATTTATCTGCTTGGACTGTGTATGTTTACAAGTAACTGTAGAGAGCTCCATCAGTGCAGACCAATCCTTTACTATTATGAATTAAAATAAAGCATACAAAAAGATAGCTTAGAGAGGGGATGGGGGCTCAGTGCTGGATGTACCTGCCCCAACAAGATTTTCCATAAATTTGAATCACAATGGAGTGGAGCTACAGCCAGCATTAACAGAAATAAAGAGGTGCTTTTAATCCAAAACAGGCACACCGATCAGATCATGACAAAGTGCTATGTAATGTGCTAAATACAACTGAGAGTAATTCTTTAGGGATTTGATGGGTAAATTGGCGCTGAAAGGTATAGATCTGTTCTTTTGCCAAACATACAGTCAATAGTCTCCTTATTTTATGTTTTTTTTGTGGGTAGAAAAAAACAAGCAGCAAATAAAGTATACTACAACAACAAATAATGGTCAAGTATACTAAAAAAGGAAAAAAACACCAATACAAAGAACACTAAATGAAATCAAATGACCTACCCTAAAAACAAAAAATAAATAAGAAAATTGTTTAAAAAGGGTAGATTAATTTTTATTTCCAGACAACTACTGCATAAGCAGCTCAATGAGTGAACCATTCTCTTTCAAGGAAATGCTGCCACCAGGAAAATTGGAAATTTCGCAGAGGTCGACTGACAGGTTGTCTACCTCCTTCAATATGCATACATTTATTATATATGGATTACCTGAGTTCACCCTCCGATCTTCAGTTTTCCTCATTGTACCAAGCTGACAAACAGGACTCCGTACTCTGAGCAATCTGTGTCCGTGTCTGTCTAAATAAGAAGTTGCACAGCACTGTAACTAAATTTTAGGGAACTTAAGCAAGGACAAGGCATTAGGAAACCTAACCAAGAAAAAAAAGGGATGTTTATTCAGTTCCTTAGTTGAATATTTTATTTTAAATATATCAAGAAAGGCAAATGAAGCAATGAGATTATTAATTAAAGCAATGATTCTAACAATGACTACTCAATAATATGTTTTAATAGTGTGGGCCTCATTTATCAAATCATCTAAAAAAAAAAAAAGAACATGCAGATGAAAAATCTATCTCGATTGTATGTCCAAAGCTTTACATAAGTATGACTCTCACATTTTTTACATTTTGAAGCTCTACAAACTGGAATTGAAAAATATTTTACTGGGGTTGAATCATCTGCACAAAATGGTTCACAACGTCAAAGTGCTGCCAGAACTAATTGTGAATCCTCCTTCTCTTTACTGGCAGAAGAGAAGTAGTAGCATCCCTCCTTTATCCGCTGCTGCCTCTCATAACAAGTAATCTGCCTGATTTTACAAATAAAAACTCAGCATGACTAGGATTATGAAAGACCTGTGGCACCCTGGGATATAACAAAAAAAAGTGGGATCATTAAACATGATCTGTACCTTAGTCACTTATCATTACCAACCTACCAAAGTCAAATTTACTGACACAACACCCAAAATTTACTGGCACAGACACGTTTTTACTGGCATTTCAGGAAGTCACAAAATTACAGTTTTAAGTGCAAAGCTCAGTATTTAACCACTTCCCTATTCATATTCATATTAAAATGACGTCGGCGGGAACCTCTCGTCTTTCACTCTCGTCTTTCATATGACGTCCTTGCATTCACGGCCGCTAGGGGGCGCGCGCGCCCCGTAACATTCCTCAGGACCCGGTGCGCGTGCCCGGCGGCCGCGATGTGCGCCGGGCACCCGCGATTGCCCGCAATCACGGCAGGACCATGAATCTGTGTGTGAAAACACACAGATCCATGTCCTGTCAGTGGTGAGGAGACTGATGTGTGTTCCCAGTACAGAGGAACACACATAGATCTCCTTCCCTTGTGAGTCCCCCTCCCCCCTACAGTTAGAACACACTTTAGGGAACATATTTAACCCCTTCAGCGCCCCCTAGTGTTAACCCCTTCACTGCCAGTCACATTTACACAGTAATCAGTGCAGTTTTATAGCACCAATCGCTGTGTAAATGTGAATGGTCCCAAAAATGTGTCAAAAGTGTCCAATAAGTCCGCCGCAATGTCACGGTCACAATAAAAATCGCAGATCACCGCCATTACTAGTAAAAAAAAAAATGCCATAATTCTATTCCCTATTTTGTAGACTCTAGAACTTTTGTGCAAACCCATCAAATACGCTTATTGCGATTTTTTTTTTTTACAAAAAAATATGTAGAAGAATACGTATCGGTCTAAACTGACGACATTTTTTTTTTTTTTTTTTTTAATTATGATATTTATTAAATCAAAAAGTAAAATATATTGTGTTTTTTTTTTTTCAAAATTGTAGCTCTTCTTTTGTTTATAGCGCAAAAAATAAAAACCGCAGAGGTGATCAAATACCACCAAAAGAAAGCTCTATTTGTGGGAAAAAGGGACGTCAATTTTGTTTGGGAGCCACATCACACGACTGCGCAATTGTTAAAACTAAAAATTGGTCTGGGCAGGAAGGGGGTGAAAATGCCCTGTATGGAAGTGGTTAAGCTACCATATGCAATTATCAATGTGATTTAACCACTTAAGGACCGGACCAATATGCTGCTAAATGACCCAAGGGGTTTTTACAATTCGGCACTGCGTCACTTTAACAGACAATTGCGCGGTCGTGCGATGTAGCTCCCAAACAAAATTGGCGTCCTTTTTTCCCCACAAATAGAGCTTTCTTTTGGTGGTATTTGATCACCTCTGCGGTTTTTATTTTTTGCGATATAAACAAAAATAGAGCGACAATTTTGAAAAAAATGCAATATTTTTTACTTTTTGCTATAATAAATATCCCCCAAAATCATATATAAAATATTTTTTTTTCCTTAGTTTAGGCCCAAACGTATTCTTCTACCTATATTTGGTAAAAAAATCGCAATAAGCGTTTATCGATTGGTTTGTGCAAAATTTATAGCGTTTACAAAATAGGGGATAGTTTTATTTTTTTTTATTTTTTTTTACTACTAATGGCGGCGATCAGTGATTTTTTTCGTGACTGCGACATTATGGCGGACACTTTGGACAATTTTGACACATTTTTGGGACCATTGTCATTTTCACAGCAAAAAATGCATTTAAATTGCATTGTTTATTGTGAAAATGACAGTTGCAGTTTGGGAGTTAACCACAGGGGGCGCTGTAGGAGTTAGGGTTCACCTAGTGTGTGTTTACAACTGTAGGGGGGTGTGGCTGTAGGTCTGACGTCATCGATGGAGTCTCCCTATAAAAGGGATCACTCGATCGATGCAGCCGCCACAGTGAAGCATGGGGAAGCCGTGTTTACATACGGCTCTCCCCGTTCTTCAGCTCCGGGGAGCGATCGCGAGGGGGCCCTCGTCCCGGATCGCTCCCCGCGGGAATCCGACCGCCGCATGTAGCGGAGGGGGTCCCGATCGGACCCCCGACCCACGTCTCGGCAGGGACGTTCAGGTATGCCAATGTGCCTGTACGTGCCATTCTGCCGACGTACATATACATGCGGCGGTCCGGAAGTGGTTAAAGTAGATCTGAAGGCTAAAAACATATTTATTATTTTTAGTATAGTAACAGTGGATTATTGTATTTGTGTTGTATTTTGTCACCTATGTCAAACTAGAGAGATTTTACCTTAATTTCTGTCCTCACAGAGAGAGACTGCTCCAGATCGGCCCACACAGAGAGAGAGAGAGACTGCTCCACATTGCCCCGCACAGAGAGAGAGAGAGAGAGAGAAAGACTGCCCCACATAGAGAGAAAGACTGCTCAACATTGCCTGTCACAGAGAGAGAGAGAGAGAGAGACTTCTCCACATTGCCAAATGTAGGGGTTGCAGACTGGCGCTGATTGACTTTAGGCAGTCCCAGTGTGTTTGTTCAGGTGGCCCCCCATTGAGAGAGATTTCAGTACAGGAATAGTAAGACACAGACACGGTGTATCTGAAATCATTCTCTAACTTTTACTGATAATACCAAGACAAATATATGCATTACAAAAAGGGAGGGGCCGTAATACATTAATTTTGGGTAGTGAACAAAGAAATATTATGTTAGCAATATGTGATTGGTTAATACAAATACTACGTGTTCTTGTAAAGATAACTAGTTATAAACAGACTTCTTATTCATTATAAAAGCTTAGTAAGTAAAACAACAGCTGCCTAATATAACTGAAAAAGGGAGGGAGCATTCCTAGTACGAGATACATAAAAAATATAATACAGTTCTAGCAATTAATAAGGAATGTCTCACATGTAATAGACTATATGAAAACAACACCTGTGAGAACAATGAAAGATACATCTCTAATAATTAGTAAGGAATGTTCCGCATGTATAATCTTTTGTTCAGAGATAAAAACTTACAAGAGATTACGTCGTCGCTAGTCGGCTTTTCCCGGCGTATAGTTAAAGCTGCTATTTTGCGGCGTATAGATAGACTTGCCATGTTAAGTATGGACGTCGTTCCAGCGTCGAAATTAGAATTTTTTTTTTTGCGTAAGTCGTCCGTGAAAAGGAAAGGACGTAACTCACGTCTAAGTTAAAAAAATGACGTCGGTGCAACGTCATTTTGCGCAAAGCACGGCGGGAAATTTCAAAACGGAGCATGCGCAGTTCATTCGGCGCGAAACGCGCTACATTTAAATGAATCACGCCCCCAACCCGCCCAATTTCAAATACGCCGCCAGAAAAACACTACGCCGCCGTAACTTACGGCGCAAAATCGCTGAGGATTCAAAATTCCGCCAGGTAAGATACGGCGGCGTAGCGTATCACTGATACGCGGCGCAAGTGCAAATGTCTGTGAATCCGGCCCTATGTGTGCAAGGCCTTTTAGACTTCTACTAAAATGAGTGAAATAATATTCACTCTGAAACCCTTAATCCCTTACAACCATATGTAACAGTTAAGGAAGGACCCTAGCTTCAGAACCTTAACCCCTTACACCCCACACAGAAAGAGAGAGAAAGACTGCCCCACATTGCGCTGCACAGAGAAAGAGAAAGACTGCCCCAAAGAGAGAGAGACTACTCCACATTGCCCCACACAGAGAGAAAGACTGCTGCACATTGTCCAGCACACATAGAGGAGAGAGACAGCTCCACATTGTGGTGCACAGAGAGTGAAGAAGAAAGACTGCCCCACAGAGAGAGAGAGAGAGACTACTCCACAATGCCCCACACAGAGATGTAGCAGATACATAGATAGGTGCTAGCGTTGATTTTCTTGTCAGTGCAGGTAAATTTAGGCAGGCCTAGCTGAAAGCAAGGCCTGTTTGTTTTGATCTGTGGCTGGGAGTGGTTTAGAATCAGGCCTTGTACACACGGTCGGACAAAACCGATGAGAATGGTCCGACGGACCGTTTTCATCGGTTCACCGCTGAAGTGGCCTGATGGTCTGATGTGCGTACACACCATCGTTCCAAAAACCGATCGGGTCAGAACGCGGTGACGTCAAACACACAACGTGCTGAATAAAACGAAGTTCAATGCTTCCAAGCATGCGTCAACTTGATTCTGAGCATGCGCGGGTTTTGAACCAAGCGGTCCATCGGTTCGGTTTTGAAGCATGTTTTAAAATTTTGGACCGAAGGAAAACAGACCGATGGGCTATACACACGGTCGATTTGGACCGATGAAACTGAACCTCGGTCCATTCTCATCGGTTTTGTCCGACCGTGTGTACGGGGCCTCAGCTGGTGACTCACAGCTAGTTTCTCCAGCTTACTCTAAACCACTCTCAGGCACAGATCAAAACAAACAGGCCTTGCTTTCAGCTAGGCCTGCCTTAATTTACCTGCACTGACAAAAATCTCAATGCTAGCACCTATCTATGTATCTGCAAGAGTAATGCAAGGCTTTCTCCCTGGTGTGGAGTGTCATGCTTGACCCCTTCCTTCCTACAGGAGAGTCAGGACGCTCTCTGCATTGCAGATAGAGAAAGGAGCTGCGTGTTAATGGGCGTCCTGACTCTCCTGTAGTCCAAGGGAGGGGGCAAGCACTACACTCCACACCAGGGAGGAAGCCTTGCATTACTGTGTGGAGTTAGGCCCCTTGCACACTGGGGCGTTTTTCATGCGGTACAGCGCTAAAAATAGCGCTGCTATACCGCATGAAAAATAATGCCCTGTAGTGTTCAATGTGAAAGCCCGAAGGCTTTCACATTGAAGCGGTGCACTAGCAGGAGCGCACCAAAAGTCCTGCTAGCCGCATCTTTACCACGGTATAGGAGCGGTGTGTTCACCGCTCCTATACCGGGCCTTCCCATTGAAATCAATGGGAAAGCGCGGTAATACCGCCCGCAACGCGGGCGGTATTAACCCTTTTTCGGCCGCTAGCGGGGGTTAAAACCTCACCGCTAGCGCCCGAATATCGCGGTAAATACGACGGTATAGCCGCGCTACAAATAGCGCGGCTATACCGTCACCGCGGCTGCACGCCTCAGTGTGAAACCAGCCTTACAGACAGAAGAACAGGAAGTGAGGATTTCTCAGAAGAAATAAGGACATTTAAAAGCAAATTCGAAGGATGAGGTCAGTGAAGGAGGACTGCACTAAGGTAAAGGAAGCTATTTAGGGAAAAAAATTGTACCTTTACAACCCCTTTAACTTCATATGATTAAAAATTATATTTGAGAGCTTGATATGAGAGCTTTGGTCGGGAATCCTGACCGTGTGTATGCTCCCTTGCATTTTTTTTCCGACTGGAAAACTGCCAAAAAAACGCCGGAGAAAAAAAGAGAACCTGCTCTCTTTTTTTCCCCCGGGATTCCCGGCTGACTTTTTCCCGGCAGTTTTTGGCAGTTTCCCTATGGGAAAAACTGCGATGGAGCATACACACGACCGTAATCCGACCGTCCCTGATTGTCTATAGGGCTCACCTAGAGCGGTGAAAATCTTCTTTGGAGCATACACACGGTCGGGATTCCCGACCAAAGCTCTCATCAGAGTTTCCCGACGGGAAAACCCGGCCATGTGTACGGGGAAAAGTTACCGAGCAGGTTCTCGGCTTTCCCCTTGGGATTTCCAAGTGTACTTTTCCCGTCAGAAATCCTGCACGTGTGTACTGTAGGCAACAGAGGCTAGTGGAGATCACTGGAATAGTAGTGTCTACAGCGATTTCCAGCTTTAAGAAGGATTCCATTGGTATGGTATATGCATAAATCAATCTATGTATAAAAAGCCATACCTGAAATTAATCTTTTAACCAACCTGGTTCCAAGTAGCATTACTAATGTCAAGCCATAGTATTCGTAAAAACCTTTATCCAGTCACATCTATTTCATAAAAGAGGAAAGCGGCAAAGGAATAAAATAATAATAGTAGACTTTACATAAAAGTGGTAAAACATTAATTATATATAAAGGCATTTCATAACTCCATGGTTGGAACATTGAACTACCATACATGATTATGTCGAAATTCTTCAACTGTACTTGCAGCCATGGATAACATTGTAAAGGACCAACAAATTGTCCAGGATATATTTCCAGAGTCCCAGAGGCGCAAGTATTCCAAAGAGAGGAAATAAATATCATAGCAGTCTTTTCTCACAGATGGCATGATTATTTATATTACAGTCATAATCATTCCATTTTCTATCTTTATACAGATTAGCACAGTTCTCCTTGGTTCCACCATTTGGTTCTCTGTCTCTCCAAGATCTGCCAGGGAAGAAAGAATTACATTTCAGCACGGGTCCCCAACTTTTCTAATCTGCATTCTTTTTTAATGACAAGCAGCTGTATTTCAAATATAAAATGTACAGTATTTAAAAATGAATTGTGTAAACGATTTTAATGAATAACATACAGCCAATCAAACAGCCTTTGATTGGCTTTATACAGAAGGAAAGTTTATCAGAAAAAGTATTCCAGTATAATAAGAGTCACATGTAATTCTCAAGCCACTAGTTATGAACCACTGTATAAAAGTACAACTAAACTGAAACTGTATAGAAGGACAACTAAACTGAAATTACTGAAAAATGTATTATTCTATATACTCTATGGGCCAGATCCACAAAGAACTGCCTATCTTTAGGCAGGCGTAGCGTATCTCAGATACACGACGCCGCCGTAACTTAGAGCGGAGGGTTCCTTATCCAGAAAGAATTTGCGCCGTAAGTTATGGTAAATGTGTAAATGTGTCGGCGTAAGGGCGTGTAATTCAAATGACTAAGATGTGGGCGTGTTTTATGTTAATTCATCTTGACCCCACGTAAATTACGTTTTTTTTTAACGGCGCATGCGCCGCCCGTGGGGGTATCCCAGTGTGCATGCTCGAAATCATGTCGCAAATAGTCAATGCTTTCGACGTGAGCGTATTTTACGCAAAGCCCTATTCGTGAATGTTTTACGCAAACAACGTAAACGACGGAAAATTCGAAGCTGTCCCGACGTCCATACTTAACATTGCGTACGCCTCATAGAGCCAGAGGTAACTTTACGCCGGAAAAAAGCCTTACGTAAACAACGTAAAAAAATGCGCCGGACGGACGTACATTTGAGGATCGGCGTATCTAGCTAATTTGCATACTCGACACGGAAATTAACAGAATCGCCACCTAGCGGCCAGCGTAAATATGCACCTAAGATCCGACGGCGTACTAAGACGTACGTCAGTCGGATCTAGCCCCATTCAGTCGTATCTTGTTTTGTGGATACAAAACAAAGATACGACGGCGCATCGATGGAACTTACGAGGCGCATCAATAGATACGCCAACGTAACTCTTTGTGGATCTGGCCCTATGTGCCCAGTTCATGATTTCATTTAACGATAGTATTCAGTATATGTTCCCTTATTATTCATATACTTATTTATATTTTCCTCCAGATTTAAATATAGACTGAGCTCTCCAGGGTCATAATTTTTTTTCCACTAGGGGGGGTTTATCTCTCTGAAATTGTCAGAGTTGGCACCCTTTGCACCTGCTCAGTAAGGTTGGCTACGGGGGAGTTTTCTTTTCCTCCTAACTTGAACTTCAAAATGAGGGCACTTGAGGGAGAAAGTGAACCGCGGTGCGCAAAGAGCACCACTGCAAAATGTGGGCGTGGCCAAATGCTCAACAGTGGGAGGGGCTTGAGGGTGTGGTTAAACAAAACCTGGCCTTCCTTGTACCTATAAAATTAGCTTTGTTTTCTTTGTCTGAGCCTACCTTAACCAGTTCCTGCCCGCTGTATAGCCAAATGACGTCTGGGCGGGACCATTCTAGTTCTGGGAGGACGTCGTGTGACGTCTTCCCACTCTTGCTGTGCACGAGCTTGGGGCGGTGATCGGTGGTGCGCTGCGTCCCGGGGGAGAGAGCTCTTTACCACGTGATCGGCTGTGTACAATCACAGCTGATCATGATGTAAACACACTTGCTGGTTATCGGCATTCCTTTCCTAACACTGTCACAGTGTGATAAGAGGACACTACACTACAATAGTTGCAATGCATACTAGCCCATTATGCTTTTACTTTGCAGGGGAAAAAAGTGGAAGTAAAACCCACCAGAGTTTACTTCCTTTTTAAGTCTGGTACACACTATTTGTTCAGCGATCTCCCCCGCTGAGCTGTTGTGCTTTGACAGGGGGGAGCCCTCCCCCGCAAAAACACTCCAATCAGTGCTCTCTGCCATTGGCTGAGAGCACTGATCAGGAGTCAGTCGACTGCTGGTTTTCCAGTATGTAAGTCAGACAAACTGACATACACACGGGTCGAATGACAGCCTTTTTTTTAACCGGCAAATGTCTCCCAACATTTGGTCCGTGTGTACCCGGCTTTAGTTTAGGAAAAGTATGCTCTTTTCACATGTGGTGTAATATGCCAAAACCTTGTTTCTGTGTTTATTGTGCAGTTACATACTGTATATTCATGAGAGCAGACATATTTGCTCATTACATGTTCAGGCTCTGCTTCGTGCTTGGAAATGATACACAAGAGTTGTGCTTACTGCTGCTTCTCACAATGGAAATCGAAAAGTTGGTTGACTCCCTGATAAACAATGCACTATATATCAACCAATAATAATAATTAGGAAGGTTGAATGAGGCTGAGTCAAATACAGAGCCCCTTTTAGTGGCTACTGCACAGATTTATATCTTCATATAAAATACTAGATTGTACCTGGCAGATCTGAATTTATTGCATTAAATTATAATTACAGAATATGCACATGACTTACGTGTATGATACCTCCGTGCCATCAATCCACTGAAATGTACCTTCGTTGTCCACATCTGTCAGACCAATCCAATAATTTTTTTTGTTATAGTTTTTATGTAAGAATGTCTATAAAAGTAGAAAGAAACAATTATGAGTATGTGTAATAAACTCAATGTAAAACCAAAGGGCCTATTAAGAATGGAGAGTGATGTATGATTGCAACATATGTATTGACTCTTGTTCAATGTTACAGAGCAATCTTGTTGGACCTCAAAGCTTGCACCCTGCGTGTTACAGTAATGAGGTCTTGCCACCTCAGGAACCCCAATTTTACCTTATTCTGTTAAATTTGCCAGCGTGTGATACATATTTGATTAAAGACTTTTTGTCTGTAAAAGCATTCCATATACCACCACAGGCACACACCCCAGGCCTACAGACATCTCCATTCTATTACAACAGACTTTATAAAAAAAATCAAAAAATCATTTCAATAGACCTCTATGCAAACTCAGGTATTGCCATTAAGAATGCTACAATGAGTTTACTTAGCAAACCACTGATAACCAGAAAACTGCTAATGGGTCCTATTATACACTGCTCAAAAAAATTCAAGGAACACTTTGAAAAGACATCAAATCTCAATAGGCAAAAATATCATGCTGGATATCTATACTGATATGGACTGGGTAATGTGTTAAGAACGAAAGGATGCGGCATCGTTTGATGTAAATGAAAATTATCAACCTACAGAGGGCTGAATTCAAAGACACCCTGAAAACCAAATTGCAAAAATAATGCAGCAGGCTATTCCATTTTGCTGAAATTTCATTGCAGCAGCTCAAAAAAATGGTAATAAGTAGCTTGTATGGCCCCCACGTGCTTGTATGCATGCCTGACAATGTTGGGGCATGCTCCTAATGAGACAACGGATGGTGTCCTGGGGTATTCCCTCCCAGATCTGGACCAGGACCAAAACAAACATAATGTCCCAGAGGTGTTCTGTTGGATTTAGGTCAGGCGAGTGTGGGGGCCATTCAATGGTATCAATTTCTTTATCCTCCAGGAACTGGCTGCATACGCTGGAGGCCAGGAATTGCGGTGCACCTGGAGGAACCCGGACGCAATGCACCAGCCTAGGGTCTGACAATGGGTCCAAGGATTTCATCCTGACACCCAGTGGCAGTCAGGGCATCATTGTCTAGCCTATAGAGGTCTGTGAATCCCTGCATGGATATTCCCTCCCAGACCATCACTGACCCACCACCAAACCGGTCATGCTAAACGATGTTGCAGGCAGCATAAAGTTCTCCGCGGCTTCTCCCAGGTCCTTTCACATCTGTCACATGTGCTCAGGGTGAACCTTCTCTCATCTGTGAAAAGCAGGGGCACCAGTGGCTCCACGGTGCCAGGCAGTGAGCGCAGGGCCCCCTAGAGAACCTCGGGCTCTCAGGCCACCCTCAAGAAGTCTGTTTCTTATTGTATGGTCAGAGACGTTTACATCAGTGGCCTGCTGGAGATCATTTTGTAGGGCTCTGGTAGTGCTAATCCTGTTCCTCCTTGCATAGAGGAGCAGATACCGGTCCTGCTGATGGGTTAAGGACCTTCTACGGCCCTGTCCAGCTATCCTTTCTCCTGGAATCTCCTCCATGCTCTTGAGACTGTGCTGGGATACACAGCAAATCTTCTGGCAATGGCACGTAGTGATGTGCTATCCTGGAGGAGTTAGACTGCCTGTGAAACCTCTATAGCAGTGGTCATCAACCCTGTCCTCAGGGCCCAGGTTTGCAAGATAACTGAAATACATTACAGGTGATATCATTTGCTGATCAGTGATTGCAGTATTCTAGTCTGCATCTCCCCAAGGTAATACATAAAACTTGGCCTGTTAGTGGGCCTTGAGGACAGGGTTGATGACCACTGTTCTATAGGGTCCAGGTATCACCTCATGCTACTAGTAGTGACACTGACCCTGGTCAAATGCAAAACTAGTGAAAATCATTCAGAAAAGATTAGTGGCCTTCATCTGTAAAACCATTCCTGTTTTGGAGGTTGTCTCATTGTTGCACATCTAGTGCACCTGTTGTTAATTTCAATAACCCCAAACCAGATGAAACTGATTAACAACCCCCTCTGCTACTTAATTGACCAGCTACTTACATTTTTTTTATTTTTGCAAACTGACCTGCTCTACATTACCCCCCAAGGAAACAAGCCCCTTTATCTTTCTGGCGGGATCGAAAGGATGTTGTTGCCTACGCAAAAATGTAGAACATGTCAGTTGGACTGTATTATCATTTTGATTTGCATATATTTTTTGGATATGCTATATGGACACTTTTTATTATGTATGGGCCTTTTATGTTGAATTATCACAATGTTAAGATTTGTAGATTAACCACTTAAGGACCCGCTCATGTGCATTTACGTCAGTATTTTAAAGATGGATATCTCGGTAACGGCAGCAGCTGCTGCCACAACCAAGATATCCATCTTTAGTGTGAGCGGTCCTGTAAACGATAACGGTGGTCTCTGTGGCGAATTCACCGTTTTTGGCGGCGGGAGAGGGGCCCCCCCTCCCACCGCTCTCCTGCACCCTCTGCCGCTTACTGGAGACGTCGGTAGCGGCGGAGGCGATCGGGTCCTCTCTCCTGCTGTGTGGGGATGCGAGTGAGGGCAAGATGGTCCCCACCCGTCCCCATAGCATAGCAGGGCGGAAGTGACGTCAAAACGTCAGTTCCGCCCATGCTTCTTAAAGCAACATTTTTTAAATGTCATTTTTTTTTTTTTTGCATTTAAAGCGGAGGTTCACCCTAAAAAACAACTTTGTACCATGCCATCCAGCATACTAGCGTCAGCTACAGTATGCCTTTATTTTATTTTTTTCGCGCTGTACTTACAGTTTAATCCTTTAGTTTAGTTTTAGACTCCCACGGGGAAAGGCATTCCTATGAAGAGGGGAACATGATAGACAGCCAGCTATGGCGTGTCACGCGTTCCGAAAATAGTCGGAGTAGGACTCGGCTCTTCACGGCGCTATACGGCGCCTGTGCACAGACTAGGAGCTGACTGCGCAGGCGCCGTATAGGCGCCATCCTATTTCGACTATTTTCGGAAACGCGTGACGCGCCATAGCCGGCTGTCAATCATGTTCCCCTCTTCATAGGAACGCCTACTCCCCGCGGGAGTCTGAAACTAAACTAAAGAATTAAACTGTAAGTACATGGCAAAAAAAATAAATAAAGGCATACTGTAGCTGACGCTAGTATGCTGGATGGCAAGGTAGACCAAGAATTTTTTTTTAGGGTGAACCCCCGCTTTAAAGGGTCACTAAAGGAAAAAAATTTTTTTGCTGAAATGACTGTTTACAGGGCATAGAGACATAATAGTTAACTGATTCCTTTTAAAAATGATTAAAAATAGATAAAAAACAATCACATAATGTGCCTGCAGTGTAGTTTTGTTTTTGCTGTTGTTTGCTGGTTCTCTGATGTACAGAGAGCCACTAGAGGGCAGTCAGCCAATAGAGAGCAGTGATACTTTGTCTAAAACTCCTCAGCACCAATCCAGTTTCGTTTTACTCACACCTCCTTGATTAGTGACCACCGTGAGAAATCTCCCAGTACTGTGGTCATCAGGAAACAGGCAACCAGGAAGTGTCCAGAACAGAGAGGATTTACAGCAACATGAAAGCAAAAACAAACAATGAGGACATGAAACCAGGACTGCAGCAAGGTAAAGGAAGCTATTTTCAAAAAAAAAAAATCCCTTTAGTGACCCTTTAAGTCTAAATATGAGATCTGAGGTCTTTTTGACCCCAGATCTCATATTTAAGAGGACCTGTCATGCTTTTTTCTATTACAAGGGATGTTTAAATTCCTTGTAATAGGAATAAAAGTGATAAAAAAAAAAAAAATTTCAGTGTAAAAAATAATAAAATAAATAAAAATAAATAAGAAAACCAAAAAAAAAAGCGCCCCGTCCCGACGAGCTAGCGCGCAGAAGCGAAAGGCATACGTGAGTAGCGCCCGCATATGAAAACGGTGTTCAAACAACACAAGTCAGGTATCACCGCGATTATTAGAGCGAGAGCAATAATTCTAGCGCTAGACTTCCTCTGTAGCTCAAAAGATGCAACCTATCGAATTTTTTAAACGTCGCCTATCGAGATTTTTAAGGGTAAAAGTTTGACGCCATTTTTAAGCGTGACATGTTGGGTTTCATTTTACTCGGCGTAACATTATCTTTCACAATATATACAAAAATTGGGCCAAATTTATTGTTGTCTTATTTTTTAATTAAAAAAAGTGAATTATTTCCAAAAAAAGTGCGCTTGTAAGACCGCTAAGCAAATACGGTGTGACAAAAAGTATTGCAATGACTGCCATTTTATTCTCTAGGGTGTCAGAAAAAAATATATATAATGTTTGGGGGTTTTAAGTAATTTTCTAGCAAAAAAAACTGTTTTAGTCTTGTAAACGCCAAATCTGAAAAACACCCAAGGTCCTTAAGTGGTTAATGCGTTACTGTGGAATTATTTGTCTCTTTTTCATATTGACAGTTGTTTCACCTCACCTCACCTTGAATGTTGTTATGCTGTCTATACTTGGGAACCTAGGAACACTTGAATTGCAGGAATTTGTGCAGCTGTCATAAGACCAACCATGAAATTATTACGCAATTGCTTTGAGTAATTATGAAATAAGAAATAGGCTTCATCCTATACTTTTTGAGGGTAAAGATCCACTGTAACAAGCATGAGTTGTGATGCAGAATATTTATTATGTTGCTTTGAGTTGTTTACCTGCTCTGATTCACTGTTTACTATAACCAGATGACTTTCTCTGTTCAGACACATCTTCTCAGCGTTTGTCCAATTTAGTTCAAAATTAGAGAAAAAATAACAATGGTCTTCAAATTCCAGCCAACCATTCTCACAGGAGGGCCCTTACAAAATAAAAATCTGAGTTAGGCATGTAACCACTAAGAATAAGCTATAGGTCCAGACCGAACTTTGCTTCTTCAGGCATTTGTCTGAAAGCCCGGCTGGAACCAAACATCACATATAAAAGCATTTTTTTCTATCGCTACTATATATTACAGCTTCCTTCTTCTACTGTTAACAAGTGTTAACCACTTCAGCTCCGGAAAGTTTTACCCCTTTAATGACCACGCCATGTTTTGCTATGTAGCACTTCGCTACTTTAACTGCGCAGTAATTGCACGCTCATGCAACGCTGTACCCAAACGAAATCTATTTAATTGTGTTCACACAAATAGAGCTTTCTTTTGCTGGTATTTAAGATATGTAGGTAAAGTTGATCCAGGGTAAATCCGATTGCCTCTCGGGGGATCAGGAAGGAATTTTTTCCCCTGCTGTAGCAAATTGGATCTCATGCTCTGCTGTTTTTTTTTTGCCTTCCTCTGGATCAACTGTGGGTATGGAGTTGGGTGTATGGGATTTTACTGTGTTTTTTATTTTGTTTGTTTATTTTTTTGTGGTTGAACTGGATGGACTTGTGTCTTTTTTCAACCTGACTAACTATGTAACTAACTAACTATGGGCCAGATTCACGTACAGCGGGCGCAGCGTAACGTAACCGATTTACGTTACACCGCCGCAAATTTTCTGTCTAAGTGCCCGATCCACAAAGCACTTACCTGGAAATTTGCGGCGGTGTATCGTAAATCCGTCCGGCGCAAGGCGGGCCAATTCAAATGGGGCGGGTACAATTTAAATTAGGCGCGCTCCCGCGCCAGACGTACTGCGCATGCTCCCGTCGCAAATTTCCCGACGTGCTTTGCGCGAAATTACGACGCGCCAACGTTTTGTGAATCGCGACGTCAAAAAAGAGTTACGCCGGGGAAATTAAAAAATGTAAAAATAATTCAAAAGCGACGCGGGAAAAACGGGCATACTTTAACATGGTGGCGTAATTTTCCACTTTGTTAAAGGTGCCCTATCTTTGCGACGGTAAACTAACACTCGCAGCGACGTAACGACGGGAAAAAGCTTCGTGGATCGCCGTAACTCCTAATTTGCATACCCGACGCTGGTTTACGACGCAAACTCCCCCCAGCGGCGGCCGCGGTACTGCATCCTAAGATCCGACAGTGTAAAACTATTACACCTGTCGAATCCTATGGCTATCTATGCGTAACTGATTCTATGAATCAGTCGCATAGATAGAACAACAGATACAACGGCGTATCAGGAGATACGCCGTCGTATCTGCTTTGTGAATCTGGCCCTATGTAACCATTGGGTTTTTTATTTTTTGCAATATAAATTTAAAAATGTTTAAAAGAAATGTTTACTTTCTGCTACAAAACATATCCAATAAAAAAAAAAATGTAAAAAACAAAATCAAATTTCTTCATAAATTGTGGCCAAAGTGTATTTTGCTATATGTCTTTCCAATAAGTGCATATTGATTGGTTTGCATGAAAGTTAGAGCGTCTACAAACTATGGTACACTGTATATACTGGAATTTATTTATTTATTTTATTTTTATTTTTAAACTACTAATGGCAGTGATCAGTAACCTATAATGGGGTTGTGATAGTGCGGCAGGCAGTCTGACACTAACTAACTCTGGGGGGGGGAACAACATATGTATGTATCCCAGGGCAAAGAAGCACATATGTATGCAGTTTAATGTAAATAAGCACATATGTATGCTGTTCAAGCTAAGCATATACAGTACGTATGCAGTACAAATGAAAACATACCAGCATGCGTTTAAGCAATATGCATTTATGGAAGCATGCGTTTATGGAAGCATGTACGTATGTGCTTATGCAAATATGCGTTTAGGCAAAACACGAAAGCGCATGTCTATGCTCATGCAACACATGCCCATGGAAACATGCATTTACACAATAAGCAAGCATGCGTTTATGAAACGTTTTTATGCAACATGTGTTTATGCAAACATGTATCAATGAAATGTATTGTAATGTAAATATTGATATTAACATTTATTGTGGATTTGTGATAGGGGCCAGGTTTAAAGAAATTCCAGGGACTCTGAGTACAGACAATTTAGAGCAGAACTCCGGGCAAAAACGGTTTTCTATGTCCTTGTTGCTGATCTCCTACCTTCACCAACTATGCCATCCATGTTCTTCTGAGCGCTGTAGTTCCTCTGCAAAAGCCTACTGATCTTGCTGAAAAAACATTATTGCCCAGTGACATCCTGTTTTGTAAGACCGCTAGCTGCTAGTTCTCCTATACCAGCCAGTGGTCTGACACTCCCCCTTGTAGTTCAAGTAGGGAGTTCTATTTTTTGTAGTGGGCAGAGAAGGTCTCAAAGCCCAGTTCTGTGTTCCTCCTTCTCCTCTCTGCTCCTCCTCCTCCTCTGTTCCTTGCCAGCACCGCCCCCACTCCACCTCCACTCTGCCCCCCGCTGCCCGCCCGCCCGCCATCTCCGTGCAGAGGATCGTTATCACAAATCACTGGATAACATAGCAGGGATCTCGGGCTGTGACAGGTTGTCGGGAACTCATTGGCCATAGCATAACAGATGTGCAGAGGCCATTGCACATGTGTGGGCACAATTCCAATGATGTCCCTCCTGAAAGGCATGTCTGTGGGTTCAGATGAATGCCTATGCGCATGTGTGTGCACACCCCATTAGCATTGGCACCAATTGTAGTATATAAGGATGGAAGATGCACTAGGGCAGTGGTTCTCAACCGTTCTAGTGCCGTGACCCCTTGATAAAATTTCCCAAGTTGTGGGGACCCCTAACAGTAAAAAATTTCGTAGCGTGGGTTGTCAGCAAAACAAGTAATTTGCGCCCCTAACCCTTACATTTGTGAAGTATTAAAACCCCTTATGGTACATTTTAGTATGTACCACTCTTTGTTCTCCTTTATTTCCCTTTTATCTCTCTATCCTAATATCTTCTTTCTTTTTTTCCCCATCCCTCAATCTAGACGTCTTTCTTGCTCTTTCTCTTAATCTTTTTCTCCCTTTTTATTTGTTGTTCTCCCTCTTTTCCTTTCATTTGCTTTCCACGTATTCTCTATTTTTATTCCTTCCCCTACTCCTTGGGGGTGGGGAGTTGGGATGAGTGGCAGTGGAGGTGGGGAGTTGGGATGAGTGGCAGTGCTGGTGGGAGAGTTGGGATGAGTGGCAGTGGGGGTGGGGAGTTGGGATGAGTGGCAGTGGGGTTGGGGAGTTGGGATGAATGAGAGTGGGGGTGGGAGAGTTGGGATGAGTGGCAGTGGGGGTGGGAGAGTTGGGATCAGTGGCAGTGCTGGTGGGAGAGTTGGGATGAGTGGCAGTGCTGGTGAGAGAGTTGGGATGAGTGGCAGTGCTGGTGGGAGAGTTGGGATGAGTAGCAGTGCTGGTGGGAGAGTTGGGATGAGTGGCAGTGCTGGTGAGAGAGTTGGGATGAGTGGCAGTGCTGGTGGGAGAGTTCTGATCAGCCAACATAGGTGCTCTTGATCAAGGTCATTTGCTGATCTGAGAACTGTAGTGGGGACTTTTAATGGGAACTATAATCACAGGTAGTGTTACTCACTATGTCTCACACTACACATTCCTCACCAGTCAGCTGACCTAGAGTCTTTGCCCCCCCCCCAGCCATGTTGTGAACTGAATGGGCGGCTGCAAAGAGGCTGAGTGGGCGGCTATGGGCTCCAGGGACAGCCATTCTGGGTGGCTGCAAAAGAGGTGCAGGCTTCCGGAACAGCCCAGGATTTGGTGACCCCTGGCAAATCATCATTTGACCCCCGAGGGGGTCCCGACCCCCAGGTTGAGAACCACTGCACTAGGGCCTTTGCTGTCTGATCTGCAGTTTCCCCCTGTATCCTGATTCCAGTGCCTGCACATGATCTGATCATTACCTGGCTTCTTGACTCCTGATTCTCTTCAATTCTGACCTCGGCTTGCTTGACCTTTCTTCAGTCTTACCTATGGATTCTCTGTTGCCAAACCTTGGCCTGAACTTGACTATTCTTAGTGATATCTCTGATGTACCCTGATTCCTCTGTATCTGACCTGGCTTGTTTCATTCTGCACCTGCATTCACAGTACCCGGCACCAGCAACCTACCTGCATCGGCATCACCCCTTAACCCACGAGTGCCTGCATCCACAGCCACCAATCGCAGCTCCACTACCGCTGCTGGCTGCTACAAGTGTCCCCCTTCTACGGAAAACACCACAGGCACTCCTACCTCACCGCCCTCTCGTGGGCACTGTTACAAACTCAGTGATTATTTAACCAGGGCTGTACGAGAGGCCTTCCTCTGCTCATCAGGCTCTAGCCTAAGGTACAGAATCAGTACAGTATCAGACAGTCATGACAAAACCTGCAAGAGGACCCTCTCCAATGGAGGAGAGTCAGGTACCTAAGCCAAGCATCTGTGGTAATGGACACTGTGATCATTCCACCTGGCTTTGCATTGCTTCCAGTGCCTCAGATAATTAGATTAATGTGTCTCCTATCCAACAATGTTAAGGTCCTCACCATTCTTCCACACCCGCAGACAATGGTTCTCCCATCTACTACAGTTCTCTGATCTCCCTGCAGGTGTCCCTAACAATGGTGGTTCTTCACCTACACCCAGACCATCAACTTCTTAATGGCTTGAGATTAAGACGATAAGAGGCATAATAGTTAAGCCCTAGGCTGTTCGTTTCTCAGAGCAAGAAAATAGTCTATTATCGTGCTATATCACATGGTTTGAAAGACATATGTCATCTTTGCAGCAGGAGGAGCTTCCAATCTTGTCCAACTGCAGACCTTTCAACTGCTGGACTTTGCAGTCCCCCTCATTTTCCTTAGTAAATTTTAATGTGGTAAATCTAGACTTTGTATAGATTACCCAAATAGGTGCAAGTAAAATAAAAAACGGCATTTTTGCTTGCAAATGTGCAAATGATTGGACGATGGAATTTGTAAAGCTTTACCATATCTATTAAGCTATGGGGAAAATGAGTGTAACCACACTTGCAGTGTGCAGCTGCAATTGCAAAGTGCACAGTCATTTTGCCTTTAGTAAATCCACCCAAAATATTAGGGTGTGAGCTGAACACAGCAACGAGGCAGTTAGCATTTTCAGAATGCAGTCCCAACTAAGGCAGCTTTCATGTTTCACCCACAATAGGCTTCCTTTGGAAAAAAATAGCCATTATTTATAAAAGTAATTTCTGGAAGAGGAGGTAAGGTGAAAAACCTAGCACACATAAAACCATAGAACCATTTACTTACTTTTTGTTTTTAGGCTCTCTACATCCCTCTGAAGTTCCGAAGTACGTCTGTCAACTGCAGTGGGTAAAAACAAAGACAAAATTATATTTTTAAGACCTTATTAAAAAAATATACTTTAGCTGTTACTGCATTTGTGATCACAAAAATAATAATAATTTGCTGACCCCACCTCTGGTAAATAAACCCAGAAGCGCTGAGCATTTTGTCACTTACTAGTTCAGAGCTGTCATTTCCCGGCAGAGCTGGTGGGGGAAGAAGCTGACCTAGCTTCTAAACCTGTGCTTAATCAGCTTCAGTGGGGTCCAGAGGTGACATCAGGGGTATAATAGACCCTTGCTTTCTCCCTAAAGAGGATCTGTTAGCAGCATTGGAATATGCTATTATATAGGGTGCTATCAGCAATAGAGATAATTTTAAAAAGTTTTTAAATAATAAAAGTAACACAAAAAATAGGAAAAAAACAAACAAATACATTTTAGCCTCCTCCGCTTACTTGCATATACACAGGTAAATGCATACAATGGGTGTGCCTACATGCGTCCAGTGCCGATCCGCCCTATAGGCTCACTATGCAAGCCGCTTAGGGCCCCGCAAAGCTGCGAAGGGCCCCCCAAATTACTAGAGGCCCCGCCTGGTGAGAAGTCATTTTCGCCCCCTCACCCCACTTCTCAACTCGCTGGCTGCATGGGAGAAGAGGTAAGAAGTCAGCACCCCCTGCTTCTCAATTTAATGTAAGATGTCATTTCCGACAGCAGAACACCCCCTCCCCCCGCGTTTCTCAACTTTCTGTAAAGGGGTTTTCCACCCATTTTTTAAGTTTATTAAAAGTCAGCAGCTACAAAAAGTGTAGCTGCTTGGCTGGAACTTCTCATGGTGGAGCAGCTGGGGCGTGACCGGATGTGCAAGGTGTGAGTGTGTGAGGAGTGAGATGTCCGTGTGAGCTCGAGCTGCCTCGCTCCAGCCCCCCCTCCCCCCCTGCGTGGGAGTCCTCCTCTCAATGCTCGAGCAGCGTGCATCCTACACCGCACAGGATAGCACAGTGGACGGCTAAATCTCACCTACTTCAATGCCTTCCTACCGCAGTAGCTGCTGACATCGTGGAGCCGAGGAGCCGTGGAGCCGTCGGGACCCTTCGTGCAGCGTCTGAGGGGAACCCTGTTTGTATCCTCTGCATCCTCTGCTGGGAGATCAGGTGACTCTAGCCGCTCCGCTCTAGTCTCCCCCCCTCTGCACAGAGACTCTTCTCCTCACTGATAGTAGCAGTGATCCTACACTGCACAGCACAGCATAGCGTGTCTGGACGGAGGAGTGAGTGTATAGCTAGGGAGCAGCTGTGCATGTCCCCTCTCCTCACTGTACCTTGTTGAACCAGCTGAGCGCTGATCGTGTGCTCTGTGCTCTGAGTGGAGGGGGGGCGAAAAAAAAAAAAAAAACAGCTACTGAAATATTTGCCTGATCTCTCTTATTTTTTTGGCTTCAGTCTGTAAAAGCACTCTTTATTGAAAGCACAAAGGTATTAAAATCCAGATTTTTCCCCCGCTCTGCTCTGTCCCTATCAGATCCAATATAAATACTCCAGGACTCCAGGATTTTCACTCCTCTTTGGACAGGTCACGTGAGTAACGGACTGTAAAATAAATGCTAACTGGAATTGGAATGTTAATGGAGTGCTAGCGCTATTGCTGAGCTGATACTTGTGCCTCTCTCATTTTTTCTCCTGTTGATGGCTCTCAAAAAAGCTACATGAAGTAGCAGGCAATAGTGACACAGGACTGGAGGGAATTTGTGTAAGCACAGTAGCAGTAGTAGAAACAGCCTAAAATAAGAGCTACTAAAGTATTTTGTTTGAAGGTATACTGAGCATTGACTGGTGACCGTTGGTGATTATTCTTGAGCAGATTGGTATACCAGGTACACTATTAAAAAAAAAAAAAAACGTTCTTTTCTTTTTTGACCCCATCTCTCTGAAGAATGGCAGCAGCCACAAAAAAGGGACAGTCTAACCAGGAGAGTGGGTGCCCTCAAATAACACGTGCTGCTAAAGATAAGGAGAAAGCAGCGCAGGTGGCTGCAGCGGTGGCGGCAGCTAAATTGGAACAGTTTTCACATACTTTGGTAAAGTCACCTGGAAAAGCGGCTCAGCACCCACAAACACAGGTTAAAAATCAAATAGGGACAGCAACAGATAGGAAAAGTGGTGGGCAAGGTTCATCAGTTCCCAAAAAAAAAAAAAAACTGGTGGTGGAGCCCCAAGGGGGGGGGGGGGTGCAATGGCATCAGCAAAAACTTTTGTAGAAGTCTCCTCAGCAAATATAGTAGATGACCCCAGGCGGGAGGAAGAGCCAACACTGAAGGAGATATTAAGCGCCATAAACGCATGTAGGGGGTCACTGAATAACTTGACTGATCAGATAAAATAAATAAAGGGAGAATTAGTGATAATGGGCCAGGAACTGCAAAAGACTGTACAAAGGATAACATCAGCGGAAGAGAGAGTGAGCCAAGTAGAGGATGAGGTGTATACATTAAAACAACAGATGCAAGAATTAGGCCTTGTACTCACGGCAGGACATGTCCGATGAAAACGGTCTGCAGACCGTTTCCATCGGACATGTCTGGCCGGTGACTGCCCGGGGACTTCTGTTCGATGGCTATACACACCATCGAACAGAAGCCCGCGCGTAAACATTACGCGGGGCGTGTCCGCGGTGTCGCCGCGTCGATGACGCGGTGTCGCCGCGACAATGACGCGGCGACGTGGGCGGGCCGCCTTAAATATGCTTCCACGCATGCGTCGAAGTCATTCGACGCATGCGAGGGATGCGGGCGGCAGGACATGTACGGTAGGTCTGTACAGACGACCGTACATGTCCGGGCGGACAGGTTTCCAGCGGACTGTTTTAAAACAAGTCCGGGAAACAGTTGTCCGCTGGAAACCTGTCCGATCCGTCCCAAAATGGTCCGCTCGGGCCAACACACGGCCAAACATGTCTGCTGAAACTGGTCCGCAGACCAGTTTCAGCAGACATGTTTGGTCGTGAGTACGGGGCCTTAAAGGAACAAAATGGATGGCAGGCATCTAAACTTGATGAAATCGAAAAAACAGGCTACGCAGAAACAATATTCGGGTGGTGGGCCTTCCGGAACACAGTGAGGGTACTGACCCCATAAGGTTCTTTGAGAAGTGGTTCGGAGAAATTTTTGGGGAAGATGCCTTTTCACCACTTTTTGCAATAGAAAGGGCCCATAGAGTCCCGTTCAGAGCGCACCTCAGGGATGGACACCCTCGGCCCCTACGCTTGAAGTTTCTTAATTTTACTGATAAAACAGCAGCATTGCAAAGAGCAAGAGAAAAAGGGGACATTTTTCACAATGGCTCAAGGATCTCATTATTTCCAGATTTTTCTCCAGAACTTAGTAAACGTAGGGCGGAGTTTACGCCTATCAAACGTAACCTGTTAAAGAACAAAATTAAATATGCGCTATTGTATCCAGCACGTCTAAGAATAATGACAGTAGAAAAATATATATATATATTTTTTTATATACACATTTTTTTTCTTTTTATATATATATATATATATATATATATATATATATATATATATATATATATATACACATTTTTTTTTTTTTTTTTTTGGAGCGAGTGCTGGGGAGGTGTTCGCGCGGGATCACGATAGATATGGATGATAAGGGTAATGTAAGGGAAGGATGGAAGGAAGAGGTCACATGTATAGCCCTAAGGGTTGGCCTAGATAGGCAAGGGGGGAGGGGTGGAAGGGGGGAGGGGGGGGCAAAATTATATCAAAGCACAAGTATCACGTATCACTTATTAAGCACACGAGAAGGAAATGTACTTGAATGTACATTTAAATGCTTTTTTTCCCTAGGTATATTCAAAAATTGTATACAAATTTTCTTTTTTCTTTCTTCCTTTTTTTTCTTATATATGATGTTAAGGGTTTTTTTCTGTTTGATATGTCTGGATGGGTATGAGACCTAAAATGATAAATATAGGCTCCTGGAATGTGCGGGGGATGGGGGACCCAGTGAAAAAAGCCGCAATTTTCACTACTCTGGAGGGGTATGGGGTGGAAGTAATATGTATTCAAGAGACCCATTTGACTAAAGAAACAAAGTTAAAATTGGTCAATAAAAAAAAATATCAAAGCCAGTACCATTCTGTCCACTCTTCTTACTCTAGAGGAGTGAGCATAATGGTAAAAACAGGCGTATCATTTGCATGTATAGAGTCTAGAATAGATGAACTGGGTCGCTATATTTTTTTGCACTGTTTGATAGAAAAGGTACCATATGTATTGGCTAATATTTATATACCTCCTCCCTTTAAGATGGAGGTTTTGTATAAATTAACAGAATTTGTGGTAAACAAGGTAAATATTCCGGTATTAGTGGTTGGAGATTTAAATAACGTGTTAAATAGAACAATGGATAGATTTCCACCGGGGACACGGAGCCCAGGGGAAGGAGAAGGGCATCTAAGTCAATTTTTGAAAGAGGTTGGGTGGTGGGCCATTTGGAGGGTGAAATATCCAGATGTGCGGCAGTACTCCTGCTTTTCAAGTACATATTCTACATTATCAAGAATAGACATGGCCCTGGGAAACTGTGCAAGTCTACAGGCAGTTAGTAAGATATCCTACTACCCAAGAGGGGTTTCTGATCACTCTCCTCTGGTGCTATCACTGAGTACAGGGAAAAAATGTCCTCCAAGCAATTGGAAAATAAGTCCCTTCTGGCTAGAAGTGATAGGGAAGCCAGAAGAAATTAGTATCAAATTAAGGGAATTCCTGGATTTCAACACAGGGACGGCACCAGAGGGAGTGGTGTGGGATGCCCTAAAGGCGTTCCTTAGGGGTATATTGATCCAGCAGGTAGCTAAGACCAAGAGGAACTCTAGGGAATGGGAGGATAAAATCAGGGGGGAGGTTCTAGAAGCAGAAAAGCAATATGTGGAAAATCCAACACCGACTAAACAACGGCTATGGTTGGAGAAGCAACAGGAATATAAGTTGGTGATTAACAAGAAAGTTGAAAATAAGCGCCTATTTCAGGAGCAGAGCGCTTTTTCTGAAGGGGAAAGTGTGGGCCATACTCTGGCCCTTCTAGCGAAAACTAATACGGCGCCCTCTAACGTTCCCGCAGTTAGGACGGTAGGAGGTGGGATATCATCTGAAACATTGGTAATAGTGGACACGTTTGCAGTATATTATAAAGATCTATATAGATCAAAAAAGGGGGAAGCTAAAGTGCAAATGGAAGAATTCTTTAGAGAAATAGGAACCCCAGTTCTATCAGAGGAGGATAGAAATGTTATGGAATCCCCAATTACATTATTGGAATTACAACAGGCAGTTAAAGGACTTTCCAATCAAAAGTCCCCAGGGCCAGATGGCCTACCAGCAGAGATTTATAAGCAATACGGTGAGGTGCTGCTCCCGGATTTGCTAAAAACGCTGAACTGGGCGATAGAAGGAGGAAGGCTACCCCCCTCAATGTTAGAAGCAATTATTATAGTGCTCCAGAAGGAAGGAAAGGATCAACTAGATACATCATCTTATAGACCGATATCTCTGCTTTGCTCAGATGTAAAAATCTTGGCTAAGGTACTGGCAACGAGAATAAACAAATTCATTCAGAAATTAATACATCCAGACCAGTCTGGATTTATTCCAAATCGGTCCACAAGTATAAACATAAGAAGACTGTACCTAAACTTACAGACCCCGACGGAGAATGCGGGAGATAGATCTATCCTATCATTAGATGCCACCAAGGCCTTTGATAGTCTGGAGTGGGACTATCTCTAGTACGCTCTGGAGAAGTTTGGGTTTGGTCCATCCTTTATTAAATGGATAAAGCTACTGTATAATTCCCCAAGGGCTAAAATAAAAATAAATAATGAAGTTTCACAGTCGTTTGAATTGGAGAGGGGAACGAGACAGGGGTGTCCATTGTCCCCTCTCCTTTTCGCCTTGGCAATTGAGCCCTTGGCGACTGCTATTAGAGCTAGACAGGAAATACAGGGGTTCCAGAGAGGAGCAGAGGAGGAAAAAGTCGCGCTGTATGCGGACGATATCCTCCTTTTCTTGGGCAACTCTACAACTTCCCTTAAAACTGCAGTTCAATCAGTAGAAGCGTTTGGACGATTCTCGGGCCTAGTGATAAACTGGGAAAAATCAACACTCTTACCAGTGGATCCGGTAAGCAATATGGATGGGATAGGAATCCCTCAATTAAAAATTGGGGAGAAGATGGAGTATTTGGGCATCGTGGTAACACGTAACCCAGAACAATTTATAAATAATAATTTAGTGCCACTTTTGGGCAAACTTAAACGCAAAGCGGATGTATGGGGACATTTGCCACTGTCAGTGGCCGGACGCAGCAATCTTATTAAAATGATCTGGATGCCACAATTGCTGTATATACTTCACAACTCCCCAGTGTGGATTGATAACCGATGGTTTAAAAAGATAGAGACCCTCTTTAGGACCCTAATCTGGAAAAAGGGAAAGGCAAGGATTAGTCTCCGAATGCTGCAACTGCCAACAGATAGAGGAGGGCTATCGGTCCCGCACCCGTATAGCTATTTTTTGGCGGCACAGTTGCAGCATTTGGGGGGGTGTAGCATAGAGGGGGGAGGAAATGCAAGTGGGAAAATTGGATTAACAGAATACTCCCCACTATGGGAAAATAATAACTTAAAATACATTTTGGCCATGGGAAAATTAAAAGAATGGGATAAACGTGGGATAACCAGAGTGGCACAACTCTATACAGACTGCACATTAAAACCCTTCTCAGAGCTAAGTCGGGAATATGGCATCCCAAATTCTATGTTTTTTGCCTATTTGCAGGTTAGACACGCACTACAAGCCCAATTTAAATTACAGCCGGTAAGATGGCAAAAGCTCACGCATCTCCAAAGACTAATCAAGACGGGGGTCTTGAAAGGATCAGCGATCAGTTAATAGGAAAAGAGAAGCTGAGCAAGAATAAACAGAGGTGGGAGGAGGATATTGGACTCATAACAAATGACCAATGGGACAGGATACTGGAACTAGGGACAGTGGTTTCACTAGCCCCCTCACAACGGGTTTCTCATTTGTTTCTCCTCCACAGGGTCTACTATACCCCCAAGAAATTATATGGATTTGGATGGAAGTCAGATGACAAATGTCCCAGATGTCAAAATACAGGGGACCTCATCCACATGATGTGGAAATGCCCAAAATTGCATAGATACTGGGCTAAGATTCTGGACATTATAAACGCAACCTTTGGAACCACTCTGGAACTTGAAGCCAGGGTTTGTCTATTAGGATGCATTGAGGAGAGAATGGGGCAGAGGGATATATTAGTAGCAGCTATAAGATGCCTGTTTCAGGCGAGGAAATTGATCGCACTAAAATGGCAAGCACAAAATCCACCCACAGTAGAGGAATGGTTTAACGTAATGAACAGCACAATTGGGAAGGAAAGGGGAACATGGATTAGACGTGGTAACATCAAAAAATTTAATGCAATATGGGAGCACTGGTTATGTAAAATAGGCCGCTCACTTTAATTAGGGAAAGATAGGTAAAGAATAATTTAAGGAAAAGAACAGAACCAAAAAACGTGTATGCACTTTAAAAGTAAGATAGGAGGGAGGGAGGGAGGGTTGGGAATGGGATTGAAGGAAATTTTTAACCTATGCAATTATTTTTTGTATGCACATATAATGCACTGAGTATAAAATATGGATTTGCATTTTTTTCTGCTATATATGTATGGAAACAATAAAAAAAAAGTATTGAATTTAAAAAAAAACAAAAAGTGTAGCTGCTGACTTTTAATAAACAGACACTTACCTGCTCCACGGCTCCAGCGATGCGCCGGCCGGGGCTCCGCTCCTCGCCCCCCCGATTGGACAGGCGCTCGCCTACAGGGAGGGGCTGTGAAAAAGCGATTAAGCTAATCGCCTTTTCAGCCCCTCGGCGGAAGGAGGAAGTGGGACAGGAAGTCCCCTTCTCCTGAAGCCCCCACTCCGCCCCAAAAAAAATTACATGCCAAATGGCGAGGAGTGGGTTAAGCGGAAGTTCCAATTTTAGGTGGAACTCCGCTTTAATGTGACATGTCACTGTCGTCAGCGCCCCCCGATTCTCATTTTTAATGTGCCATGTCATTTTGCTTAGGGCCCCAGGGAGGTCAGGATCGGCACTGCATGCGCCCAAACAAAACGTTTGCTCAAGATATAGAAAGGTATGGCCATGCATGCCAGAGAGGCAAATAATTCTAGGGCCATCATTCATAAGTCTAAATTGATGACCTGTAAAGGCTTTCAAAAGAGAAGTATGTCTAAACCTTTTTTGTCTGTCTCTTTTAGGTCACATGAATACTTTTACCAATGGTCTCCTTGCCTGCTATCAGCCAACAGGACGGAGCAGCACCAAGTTCGGGAAGGATTTTAATGATATTGTCAGGATTCACCTGTATGTCTGATTGACAACTGTCTCCAAGACCTGCCCACTCCCCAGCCTGGCTCTCCAGTACTAAAAGAGTACTAAAAGAGTCAGAACAGGCTACAGTGGCTGACAATTTGTAAAGCCAAAGCCATTATGCACCCCTTATGAAAAATGTTGCTTATGGTTGTGTTTCACAAGGGTCAGCTGGAATATTTCATAGATGAGGGATTCTATATCCTGCCAGCATCCCCCGTCAGGACATTGTGTTGCTGCTGTGAGAATATGTTGATTGATGGAAACATTTTCAACATGTCTCATGAACATGTAGTGTAGACTGTAGCTGATAATTGCTGTGGAACTTGTTCTTGTTGCTGCTGTATTATTCTTCTGCAGGGTAGACAGGGTTAAACTGCATATACAATAATGCAGAAGTGCAGCAGCCATTTTTATGGAGACCACTTTACAATGCTTATCTATGGAGTATTTACAGTGCAGGGGGCAGCCATCTTGCCTGGGTCTGAATGAATCTGAAAGAGCAGCGGCAAGGGCAGAGGAAAAAGGAAGGGAAGAAGCTGAAAAGAAGGGGAGACAAGAGATAAACGCAAGAGAGAAAGTAAAGCAACCCCATTGATAGTGAGACTGAAATCCTGCTGCTGGTCCTGCTACCAAGTAAGTTCCAAACCCTGTTGCTGATTGCTGCTGAGCGGCACTTCCAAGAAGACCAGAAACAGACTGTTGCTCAGAATTTTGACCTGGAGATCAAAAATCTACTTCCTGCATAGGTGTGCGCACACTCCGTGTGTTGACAATTCCCCTTGCTTCCTGGCGCCCCTGTCTCCCTGCTACAGTGCTACCAGCTTCACCCATCTACTCTCCTGCCGACTGGTGCAGGGAATGTTTCAGGATGGCAAGCAGGAGAAGGAGCCAGTAAAAATGTAATTAACTGGCCCTTTCTTTTCCGAAAGGACACAGTGAGTGATCTCTACTAATCGCTCCTGCATTCATTCTTAATGGAAGCATAGTAAACTATGTGTACTATGCTTCCGTTTGTGCATGAACAGGAAGCCTCTCATTTCCATTAATTCCCTGTCCAGTGCAATTGAGGCTGCAGAGAAAGGGACTAGGGAATCTCTGTCCTCATTCCCTTTCTCAAACGTGAGACATCAGGGGTTTGTTTGGACCCTTGACATTTCACCAAAGCTCCCCAATGGGGCTCCTAAAAAAATGTAAACAAATTAAATTGTAAAAAATTGTAAAAACAAAAAAACTTCTGACATTAATCTCTGCTCTGCTGACACCGTCCACTCCTCTGCTGATATAAGCGCATGTGTGTTTGTGCTCTGGGGTACACACCCTGATGCAATAGGCTGCGCACACCAATGACTCCCTGGGAGGGTATGACGTATGCTGTGAACACCCTGGGAGTCTGAACTGCATTAGAGAACCTCCCCTTCCACTACTTATATTTAAGAGAAAGAAAGACCACATTAAATAAAGATGTCTGAGCCTAAAAATCTTTCTTCCTTTCCTGGGGAATGCATGAGCATACAGAGACCCAGGGAGTGAGCCTGGGTCTGGTAAGAAAATAATTTATCCCTCACAAGCTGACTTCCCTTCCTGTGAGGACTGTGGATAGTATTTCAAGGGCTGCACCATTGCCAGCCAACACACTTACTCCACCTACCAAATAACCTTTGGTATATTGCTGGATAGAAAATTATGAGTATTTAGCTAATTTTCTCTTTGGGTCAGTATATGGTTTTATTGCCTGTTGGTCCTTTGTCTTAATAATTGGTTTTCCTAAGGCTGTTTCTGTTCAAATACATTTTTTGAGGTATCCCAAGATGTGTCGGTAAGTGCTGGGTAAGCAAGGTATGTCATCCCTGGTTACACAGAGACATTATATCCAGCGGCTTCGGTGTGTGTGTGTGTGTGGGGGGGGGGGGGGGCGTTACACAGAAGTAATTTGAACATTGGGTAGCGCACTGCATCCTGGGAAATGATGACACACATTTCCCAGGAACATTAGAGGGAGATGATGTCAGAATCCTAGGTGATTCCAAAGGCAGATTTTGTGGGACCGCATAACAACAGGCATTTCCAGATGAGTAAAAAATATATATATTTTTTTATTTTTTAGGTCTAATGAGCACAATAATGAAAAAAAAATTGGGATGGAAACTCCACTTTAAGTCCCAGACCCAGTGGTAGCCCGTCCATAAGGGGTGCAGGTCACCCCTTAATCTATGGTCCGGCATGCAGGGCACCAGACGCATGAATTCCAATATGGCTTCAAAAAAGGATGGGGTCAGGGCGCAGAGTATTGCATTCGCACCACCTTCTCTCCCGGCTAACGCCGGGGGTGCTTGCAACGATCGCTGCTTTCCCATCTGCCGTCCGTCTCCGGCTGTGCTTGCGGCGATTGCCACCTTGCCGTTCGTCTCCCCCCCAAACTAATGCCCACCCCCAAATATTTAGCACCAACAGCCACTGTCCAGACCTGTTGAGCAAGTGAACATGCACCACATTGCAGAGTACTTGATGTGGTGGCAAAGATTTGAGAGTTTGCAATATATGTTTTTTAATATGAACAGCATACATGAAAATATCACAGCGATGTTTGCTCATGACCTATGTTCTCCAGGTTATTAAGTTGATTCTGCATTATTTTAGTGTCTTCAAAGAGAGGTAATAAGAGTACATGAGAGGAATTCAGAGACAGTAAAATACACAATGGAAAGAAAGAACAGTGTAGAGCTAGCTGAATCAGCTTGCATATTTATAACCAATTCCTAACATTTTGCGAACCAATTATCTTCTCTATCTAAGGCCCCGTACACACGACCGGATCTATCCGCTGGGATTGATCCGCGGATCAGTTCCAGCAGATAGATCCGGTCGTGTCTACGTCCGAGCGGACATTTCCCAGCGGATAAAAATCCAGCCGACGGATTCCCAGCGGATAAAAATGTCTTAGCATGCTAAGAAATCTATCCGCTGGAATCCAGTCCGCCGTACTTATCCGGTTGTCTGTACAGACTCACCGGATAAGTCCATCCGATCCCATCCCTCGCATGCGTCGTATTGATTCGACGCATGCGTGGAAGTATTTACCTTCCAGGGTCGCGCACGTCGCCGCGTCATCGTCCTGGCAACGCCGCGGCCACATCACTGCGGATGTATTCCGCGGGGATTTTGATCTGATGGTGTGTACAGCCATCAGATCAAAATTCGCCAGAGGATTTATCTGCTGGAAACGGTCCGTCGGACCGTTTCCAGCGTATATCCTCTCGTCTGTATGAGGCCTTAGGCCCCGTACACACGAGAGGATCCATCCGCTGGAATTGATCCGCGGACCGGCTCCAGCGGATAGATCCCCTGGTGTGTACAATCCAGCGGATCTGTTTCCGCGGATTTTTATCCCCTGGGATGGATTTCCAGCGGATAAAAATTTTAAGACATGCTTTAAAATCTATCCGCTTGAATCCATCCCAACGGATTGATCCGCTGGTCTGTACAGACTCACCGGATCAATCCGTCCGAATCAATCCCCCGCATGCGTCGTAATGATTCGACGCATGCATGGAATTCCTTATATGACAGCGTCGCGCACGTCGCCGCGTCATCATCGCGGCGACGTCGCGACACGTCATCGCGATGGGATTTCGCCGCGGATTTCGATCCGATGGTGAGTACACTCCATCGAATCAAAATCCTCGGAAATCCTCCAGAGGATTTATCCGCGGAAACGGTCCGGTGGACCGTATCCGCGGATAAATCCTCCCGTGTGTACTAGGCCTCAGATGTACACTTTTCTGACCTTGAAAGAGTGCTTGTTTTCTTGAAGACGTAGACTGCTGCCTTTTGAACCTGCAGAATTTGCCTTTTTTGCTGGCTTGTTAGAAGTCTGTTTTGTCACCTAACATTCGGGTCTTCACATTCCTCACTATACGGGACTGCATATACCAGGATACTCTACTTGTGTTTGCTTGTTGGATCTTTTGAAAGTACAAGCTTCTTTGGCAGTGTGCTGGCAAAGCCACAAAACCGTCCTGAGATGTATGTTTAGCAGAGTTATAATAGCTTCTAGCTTAAATAGTGATCCAATGGCTGGTGGAAGTCAAAAAGCAGATACAGTGGAACCTTGGATTACGAGCATAATCCGTTCCAGGATAATGCTCGTAATCCAAAGCACTCGCATATCAAAGCGAGTTTCCCCATAGAAGTGAATGGAAACGAAAATAATTTGTTCCGCATTGACTTCAATGGCATGCAATACCGCATGTGGCCAGAAGTAGGGGGGGGCGGAGAGCCCCGGAAACACTCAGAAAGGCCCGGGGACAGCTCGGCTGAACGCAGAAAACCTCAGAAAGGCTCGGGAATGGAGTATTTACGAGCTCCGCTCGGCTCCGGCGTCCACGCACCTCAGGCCAAACGCGGTACTGCACACTGCTGTGGCTTGAATCCTGCTCATTTTGCGAGACAACACTCACAAACCGAGTCTGGATTTTTTTTTAAAACAGTGCTCGTATTGCGAAAAGCTTGTTAACTGCGTTACCTCGCAATCCGAGGTTTCACTGTACTGTTCTGTGTGGGTTTCCTGTAGACCCCAATGTGTGAGTCACCCCTTCTTTCACATCTAATACAAAGTCCAAAAAAGGGTAATGAGGAGCCTTATCAGCTTCAATAGAATGCATTGGGCATCTAATGGACCCATGATGTCTTCTTCTTAAAGGAAACCTGTCACCTGCACTATTTCATAGGGGGCTTACCATCGTGAGAGCCATCATTCACCATTAACTCTGTTCTCTACTGATAAAAAAAAAGCTGTAAAGTCTTTTATAGAGTTGCCTATGGACAATTGTAATGTTTTAAGTGTTTCACAGGAGCACACAATTTTGAGACTCACAAATTGATTATCTATTTATTTAACACAATCGTCCCTATTTTACCAAACAATCTGGTATTATGTTGTGTTTGTGTGCACTAAAATAAATTTGTGTGTACTCTGTCCTGAAAATTTGGGTTAGATAAACAGTTGCTCTAATACCCTGTCACAAAATGTCAATCAAATTTCAGAAGTAGTTTGATAAGAATGCTTCTTAACACCTTACCGTTGTTTTTCATTTGTGACAATTCCTCTGTAATGGTTATATCTGGGAAGGAAATACAGAACAAATATAAGTGGTGATAGAACCTATGTACAGTATGTGTAGCAACCCTGTATTTTAGTACAAGAAAAACTGCGCTAACCAGACAAAAAGAAATTAGGAAATGATGAACCAGAAAGCTGCAATTAGGTGGTATAAACACGTCCAGTAACGTCACTGCGCTCAATGTGAAGGAGGAAGGGCTCCTATAGTGCCGCCCGGCATTTGTTTTGACACGCTTTTATGAATTTATGTTTGTAAGTACAATATTCTATTTTTTAATACACTTGCCCAAATGTTATTCTGCTATGGTCCGCTCTTTTCAATTCATGATCCACGGACCCATAGGCGTGCGCACAGGGTGTGCCAGGTGTGCCCAGGCACACCCTAATCACCCTGTGCAGCACAGATTCCCCCTCTTGCTCTGGCTCCCATCTTTCCCCACACAGCGCTGACTCTCCTATCGGCTGTTGCTGCTGGGATGCTTTGGGAGTGGGGAAAGGGGCCAGTAAATATGTAAGTTACCGGCCCCTTCCCTTTCTGAATGCACATTGTGAGTGATCAGTAATGTGTGTTTGACCTTTGGGGTGCACACCCTAATGCAATAGGCTGCGCACACCTATGCACGGACCACATGTATGACAAGGGTGCAGCGTTCTCACGATCGGAGGATACACTGTTGAGGCTCCTGTTAACCCAGCGTTTAACCTGTGGACGGATACTACATTTTCACTGCTGATTTTACCTGTCAATGCAGTAAGCGGCTTTCTATGTCGTGGTGGTCTTCACGGATGTCAAGTTCACTGGGGTGTCATTTGTTTTGATTACGGATACCAAGGAGATTTATTCAGCACATTTTTGGGACATTATTTATTTAATTCAATTAGTTCACTTTATATTTATGTGGTTTAAATTCATATTTACATCTGATTTTCTATCTAGCCTTGGCTGTATTTTAGTGGGTGTCTAAATTTATCTTTTCTGGGTAATAGTTTGCTTGGGACAGTTGTCAGTTTCTCATTTGGTTTCTCTCTCGTGTTTCAAGGATAATTTTCCCTTCGTAACATGAAAATAATTATATAAAATACTCCAGCGCTAACAAGTATTTGCCCAGTGAAACTATATTGCTGCTGGCACAAAAAAAAATAGAATTCACACTTCACCTATATATTACAACATAAGAATAAAAAAACTGTGTCTGCGCAATAAAGTATTTACTATAATCCTCAAGGTTGTGAAATCAATAAAATTCAATTTGTGTAGAGTCCCAACAATTTGCAAATGCTTAATAAAGTGCTTTCTGTAAATTCTTTCCATAAATGGTGCAACCCAAAATTAGGACAACATATTTTTTTCTCGTCATTTCCACAACAAAGTTTATGACTGTATGAGTGATACTCACATTTAATAAACAGAAGACTTGTTAAGACGGCCAAAATAAGAAACATCAAGATTGAGAGAACCATCAGTATCCGTATGATTTTATTGTGGGTATTCTTGGCAGCTGAAATAAATATAGACACACGGTTAGTGAGTGCATCTGCACCTGATGTAGGACAACACTGTAGTGTAAATTTTCTTTGAAAAAGATTAGCTGGATGAACCTAGGAGTATCTGAGAGAGTTAGGACTCATACACATTGGCTTCAAGGGGGTACACATCCTTCATGTATGGGCAGGCAGATTGTACCCAAGTTGATCGATCAAACAACTTGGGTACTACCAGCATTTCAGATTTTTTTTATGTGATTTTTTCCAGCAGCTATAGCCACCAGCAGTAATCATGTGTGTTTTACCAGCCGGGGTGTCTCCTTGCGCCCCCCCCCCCTGTTGAAAGAACACCAAAGCTCCGCAGGAGGAAAGAAAATCGCACCAACTGTGGCCAGCTTTACAGCCCTGCTTTAGTTGTTTGCTTTGAACAAGGATGAGCTTGTGTTCAGTCCAAACCCATGTTCAGCTGAACCCAGAAGGATGCCCTCAGTTCTGTCCCAATGAGCTACAGCCGGGGCATTCTCTGCCTTGCAGCTGCACATACCCAGAGTGACTGGGATGTTTGTAAAGTCATTGACTTAAGATAGCCACATGACCATATGAGGTCAATGTCATTGACATAACGAGGCCATATGGCTATATTAAGCCAATGGTGTCACTAGCATCTCCGCCCCTTTGTGCATGTGCAGCTGTGGGGCAGGGAATGCTAATTTTGGATTTTGTGGTCATGGTTTTGCACCAAAGCCAGGTTCATCCCTAGTTTTTATATTTTGCATAAAACGCTATGCTAAGGGATTCTCTGTATTGAATCATTTGCCAGACTTTGTTTAGTGGGCTCCAGAGTGCTGTGACAGGGGTGTGGCGCAGAGAGCTATGCCTGTCTTGTTAGCTCACCAATCCCTGGTGACTTTATTATCAGAGGACTGGACCATTCTTTTACAAAACAGCTGTTCTAGAAGGGTCTTTTACTAGGGGGAAAATCCTAGGTAGGCAGACTGTGTGCCTGTTCAAGGGCCCCAGGGCTGGAGCCCCAGCCTAGAGGGTCTCCTGTTGGTTGGGTACCTGAAAGCTGTGCACCTAGTGGAGTAGAGAATTAGGCTGTGTTTTTGGATGTATCCTGAAGTTGCAGTTAGATAACTAAAACTGAGCAACACAAGAACCTCAGGTTTTGTTGAGAGTTACTCCAGTGATGTGCACTTGGAGCTGAACCCCAACCAGTGACTGCCTGCCCTGTCAAATTGTAGGATCTTTGATGTTACATTCTTGGGTTGTTCGACCTTCTCAGGCTGTAATAAAGTTGTTTATAGCATCTAAGGACATGACATAAATTTTAGCAAGATTCGTGTAAGTGTAGCGGACTGTAAATTTGTAGATTGCAATGATGTGATAATGCCTGTTGTGTTCCTATTTTCCTTCGTCCCCTTCCCATCCTCTTTCTTTTTGGGTTCAGGTGTTTGCATTCAGGCTTGAGACGCCATGGTTCACGACACTGGGGACAGTGTCTAATTTAGCAGGGGGAGTGTGTAGCGGCCTGCTCCTGTTGAACAGGCGCTGCTGTAAATTTAGAGGGGGCCCGAGTTGTTATTTGACTCAGACATGTGTAATTATGGGAAAATGTTGCCTCTGTTCCAGCCATGGTTGTGCTGGGAGTAACCACCATTGTTCGCCCGGGGGTGTTATTATCATCCCAGGCCAAGGGTGGCAGCAGCAGAGTCAGGGTGTATTGGGTGTCCCCCTCGACTCATCCCGCTGTGCATGCTGGGGAGGGGTACTTAAGGGACAAACGCCTCTGGACCGGGGTCGTCAGTCTGTCGTCCCACGCACCTCATGGCCCGTCTGACCGGGGGTGCGTGCTCCTGAAATCCTGGCTCCGGGACCACGTTGGTCCAGGGTTGTGGTTTATCTAAGTAGGCCCAGTAGTCAGACTGGGGCCTGCGCTTTCAAGGTGATCCTGTGCTGTTTGTCCTGCGGGAGGAAGCCACTTGATGAAGGAAGCCAGGGGACGACCTATCCTGGAGAGGACCATGCAAGAAGCTGGTATCTTGGGAGAAGGCCTGGAAACTTCATCGAAGGATGCACCATACACTGAGAGGCTTGATGGTGATCGCCTGTCAGATTTGAGTTCTACGAAGTTAGTCTGGAGAGATCCGGGTGCTGAATCCTGTGTTAGGGGATTCTGGTTTGAAAGTGTCTCCTCATTGGATTGGATTGGAATAAATGCTTATAGAGCGCCGAATGCAAGTTGTGAAACTCGCGTCTAAGCGATTATAAGGGAAGGTCTGTGGCTGAGACTGTACTTTATTCCAATGCGCCATTCCGTCTGCTAGGCCAGTGAGAGGGACCTATCCGGGTGAGCAATACCTACTCTGGCTAGAGTGGCGACGAGAATTGTTTGCTGGAAGCAGGGGTGTTTCCTAATTGACATTATGTACCTGAACCTATCTACCTATTTACCCTTCCACCCCTCCACCAATATCTTCTTTTCTAACCAAATTCTGCAAATAAATCTAAGAAAAAGAAGTGTAAAGTGTGGACATTGAACTTTTTCAACTCTCTTCTACTACCCTGGATGGCGAGAAAATAGAGGTAACATGCCGCCCGAAATATTCAGCAGCTCCTCCAGCGGTAGTGCTACATAAGTATGGGCACTGTACAGTGAGAACTCAGGAAGGTCCTATCCTTCCACTTATATTGAGGCTTGGATCTCCTGGTTGCTACAAAGAAACTGGCTATAAACTACCAGGAGAAGATCATCCTATGTGCTGCCCTGCCTTCCAAAAACAAGGTTACACTTATTATAATTTAAAATGAATCACTGCGCTAGTACTAATAAAGCAGCTGACATAAATTGTATGGTAACAATAAATAACAAAAGGATGAATATATGCAGCGCTAAAAATATGAAATTATAAAGTAAGAGTCCATTGGGGACTTTATGTCATGGTAAACGTTTAAAGGGTACATCCTTTATGGCCATACACAGGTTTGACCCTCATTGGAGAGATATCAAAGATGGAGACCTGGTGGATTTTTTCTTTAAAATCTTATAGACCATTTGGCTTAAATATAGAATGGAATGTTAATTCTTTTTTTAACAATAGTTGAATCCCTAGACTATCCCTCTTCGGCTTAATTGTTATGCATTTGTTTTAAAATGTTTTGCATTACATGTTTTGAACCACTAGATGGCAGCATTGCTTTTATTCCACAATTGGTCTTTGATCAGGCCGTTTGTGGAATTATTATTTTTTTAAACCTAATTTCATCTTTTCAGATGCTCTAATTGCTTGTATTTGCTATATCTATATGTTTCCAATTGGCCCGGTTCTTTATTTCTTACCCTCTCTCAGAAACCAGATTAGTTTATTGAATAATATTTTCTATCCGGTCTCCTTAAACATTGCCCCGTGGGTGTGTTTAGCCTTGTATGTCCTAGCTGTGGTGTAAACATCTGGCTGTGATGCGGTTCCGCTTCAGTTGGATGAGAGAGAAGTTTGGAGTGCAGGGGGGAAGAGTTCTTTTTATCTTGCCCCCCCCCCCTTTATAAAGAGGATATGACAAGCTTTGACCTCACCCCTGACGAAGTTCCTATTGGACAAAACGCTGCGTAGGGTGGAGCTCTGACGTCACAGCGCTGTACGCGCCAACTTCAGCCATCTTTGTGGTTGGAAACAATTGATACCTATGACAGACTGTAGCTTCTGGCATTTGGACTTTGGATTTACCATATGTTGAGACTACAAGACCATCTACGGTGAATTGGTGCCATGGATGTATAATGCCCGTTTGACCACCTGTAATTCACTGGTCCATTTTCCTTCAAGAGGCCCAGTGTGTTGGTGTTCGGTGGAGGATATATATCTCATACTCACCTTATTGTGTCCCTGTTTACACCATGGGTGGGTGGTTCCAGTCTTCTCCCTGAACAAGGACTTTGTTTCAACACAATGGACTCTTACTTTTTAATTTTATGCTTTTAGCGCTGCATATATTTAGCGTTGCACTTATATCTGCGCTAGAAACAAAACACTGTATTTTACTGAATGGTTCCACAGTGAAAAGCGGTTATGCTTTACACAGTGGAACATCATCATGATTATAGCCATAAAAATTAGTGTTTTGTGCCAAATAAAATGTTTTCTTTGCAAGCCCCTTGCTCCTCCCCAAAATAAATGGCCCACAGGTTGTTTGATATGACTTTTAGGGTCAATATATCACCGCTATACATGTTAGCAGAAGATAAATGTCCTATAAATTTGTGCATATTTCTTTAGTACTCAATGTTAGAAAATAATTACACCTTATAGTAATAAATTACCTCCATGGTTTGGATGATACTCTATCTTCTGTGCGTTAAAATCTTGCATATTGACATATGTAATATCATCAGAAGAGTTCCCTGGAGACAAGCATGAATTTTAACATGGCTTTGCAAAGGTGAACACATGAAAGTAAGATAATCTAATTTTCCTGGTAGCAGTGGAAGAAGCCACTGCTGGGTCTGCCCATAAGGGGGTCCTGCATTCTATGCATTAAGATAAAAAAACTTCTGTGGGTAGCAGCCATCCCAGCACCCGCTAATACTTACCTGAGCCCCATCTCTCTCCAGCGATGTCCACGAGTGTCTTAGCCATCCTGATTGGCTGAGACACAGCAGCAGCCCCATTGGCTCCCGCGGCTGTCAATTAAAGTCAGTTGGTCAATCAGGAGAGAGAAGGGACGGAGCCGGGCCACAGCTCCATGTCTGAATGGACACACAGAGATGCAGCTCGGCTTGGGTGCCCCCATAGCAAGCTACTTGTTGTGGGGGCACTCGACAGGAGGGAGGGGCCAGGAGCAGCACAGAGAGGTTTACTATGGACATAGCTCACATCTGTGCATTTTAACCACTTAAAGCGGGAGTTCACCCAATTTGTTTTTTTTTTCTCTTCTCCCCTTAGGCCCCGTACACACGACCAAACATGTATGCTGAAACTGGTCCGCGGGCCAGTTTCAGCATACATGTTTGGTCATGTGTAGGCGCGAGCGGGCCAAATTCCAGCAAACATTTGCCCGCCGGGCCTTTTCCCAGCGGGCAAATATTCGTGGACGTGTTTTAAAACCGTCCGCTGGAATCCTGCCCGCTCGGACATGTACGGTCGTCAGTACAGACCTACCGTACATGTCCAGGCGCCCGCCGTCCCTCGACGCATGCGTGGAAGCCTTTAAATGGCAGGCCCGCCCACGTCTCTGCGTCATCGTTGCGTCATCGTCGCGGCGACGACGCAGACACGCCCCGCGTATTGTTTACGCGCGGACTTCTGTACGATGGTGTGTACAACCATCGTACAGAAGCCCTCTGGCAGACATGTACGGTGAAAACGGTCCGACGGACCGCTTTCACCGTACATGTTTGTTCGTGAGTACCCGGCCTTAGATTCCTGCTCGTTTTGTGTAGGGGAATCGGCTATTTGTTTTAAAATATGATCCGTACTTACCCGTTTTCGAGATGCATCTTCTCCGTCGCTTCCGGGTATGGGTCTTCGGGAGCGGGCGTTCCTTCTTGATTGACAGTCTTCCGAGAGGCTTCCGACGGTCGCATCCATCGCGTCACTCGTAGCCGAAAGAAGCCGAACGTCGGTGCGGCTCTATACTGCGCCTGCGCACCGACGTTCGGCTTCTTTCGGAAAATCGTGACGCGATGGATGCGACCGTCGGAAGCCTCTCGGAAGACTGTCAATCAAGAAGGAACGCCCAGTCCCGCAGCCCATACCCGGAAGCGACGGAGAAGATGCATCTCGTAAACGGTAAGTATGGCTCATATTTTAAAACATCTAGCCGATTCCCCTAGACAAAACGAGCAGGAATCTAAGGGAAAAAAGTAATATATACGGGTGAACCTCCGCTTTAACCCCCGGACCATATTGCTGGTCAAAGACCAGAGCACTTTTTGCGATTCGGCACTGCGTCGCTTTAACTGACAACTGCGCGGTCGCGCGACGTGGCTCCCAAACAAAATTGGCGTCATTTTTTCCCCACAAATAGAGCTTTCTTTTGGTGGTATTTGATCACCTCTGCGGTTATTTGTTTTTATAAACAAAAATAGAGCGACAATTTAAAAAATATATATATTTTTTACTTTTTGCTATAATAAATATCCCCCAAAAATATATAAAAAAAAAATAATTTCCTCAGTTTAGGCCGATATGTATTCTTCTACATATTTTTCATAAAAAAATTGATTGGTTTGCGCAAAAGTTATAGCGTTTACAAAATAGGGGGTATTTTTATGGCATTTTTATTAATATTTTTTTTTACTAGTAATGGCGGCGATCAGCGATTTTTTTCGGTACTGTGACATTATGGCGGACACTTCGGACACTTTTGACACATTTTTGGGACCATTGGCATTTTTAAAGCGATCAGTGCTATAAAAATGCATTGGATTACTATAAAAATGCCACTGGCAGTGAAGGGGTTGACACTAGGGGGCGGGAAAGGGGTTAAGTATGTTCCCTGGGTGTGTTCTAACTGTAGGGGGTGGCCTTACTAGGGGAAATCACTGATCTTCTGTTTATATATTGTATGAACAGAAGATCAGCATTTCCCCCCCTGACAGGACCAGGAGCTGTGTGCTTACACACCCAGCTCCCGGTCCCCGCTATGTAACGAGCGATCGCGTGTGCCCGGCGGCGATCGCGCCCACCGGGCACGCGCATAGGTGTTGGGGGCACGCGCCCCTAGTGGCCTGCACGAGAGCCGACGTATAGCTACGGGCTCTCGCGCAGGGGAGCCGACCTGCCGCCGTAAAATGACGGTGGCTGGTCGGCAAGTAGTTAAGGAAAGGGCCAGGGACTTTTTTTCAGGGTTTTGGTTCCATAAACTTCAAAAATGGATCAAAAATGTGTATTAAAAAAACACAAAATTCTGGTCTTCTGTGTGTCCCCCCTACTCACCTACACTCAATGGGAGACAGATCCTTTTCCTGCTATATCACAAAACTCTGGAATTCATATTCAAAGAACATCAGAGAGTCATCTTCTCTCAACTCAAATCAAAAAACTTTTCTTTAGACAAGCTTTCCCTTTTTCGCCTTTATTTTACCCTGTGTATTTGTGTTTTATTTCCTAAAGGGGCACTGTCAGCATTAATATCTAAAAAGTAAGGCTTTGGGACATCAGTGAAGTCAAATGGGGTTTCTGGCCATCATATTTCAGGTCAATTATTGATTTGACAATACAACAGGAGGCAGATTTTTGTAGGAATAAGAAAATAATCTTCTTGACCACCTTCAGCCTGTTTTTAGAAATTATTAAATTAATGTTTATCAAAGATTAGTTCCCCAACAATGTTGCTAACTAACCTTATGCGCCACAGAATCTTATAATGAGTAGATAGAAAATAAAATCACCTGGTATATTCCTAAGGCTAGGATACATAAGTCTGTCAGGTCACTGTACAATCCTGTCACATTGCGGGACAAAATAACTTCCATACACAGGTACAGCAACTGCATCGTTATGGGCTGGACAAGACAAGATGGCTGAAGATGCCAAACTCAAAAGAAAATAAGGCATAGATATCAACAGCAGGTAATTAATAATCTTTTTCATACTTTTGGAAAGCTGCATAGTCACCTAAATATTAGAAGGATGAGAAAACCAGATTGGGTACATTAGGATTCAACATAGACATGCATGTTTTGCTCATTTGGCGATCCAATATTTCCAGTGGTCACAGTGAATCAGGAACATTACAACTAGGGCCTGACGGCTTTTAGCAGAAAGACTGCCTTAAAGTACTTACAGTGCTTTTTAGCTGTAACCTGCCAAACTTTATGGCAAGTTTTCTCAAGTTCTAAAGTATTATTTGATCCTGTTTGGATCCATCCTGCTATTGCTAATCAGCATTGTTTGACAGTTTGCCCACCACTTTTTGACCGTACTGGTAGGGGCTATGTGATTGAGCTGCTGGTGCCCGGCATGTTTAGCTGCTTATTCATTCATAATAGTAAAAGATCATTCAGCACTCCAGGGCTATGTGATCTATCTGCAGGGACTGTGTATGTTTATATACAGTGCTTTGAAAAATGATTCATACCCCTTGACATTTTCCACATTTTGTCATGTTACAACCAAAAACTTAAATTTATTTCATTGTGATTTTATGTGATAGACACAAAGTGGCACATAATTAAAAACACATGAATATGCTTTGATCTAAACCATTCCATTGTAGCTCTGGCTGTATGTTTAGAGTCGTTGTCCTGCTGGAAGGTGAACCCTTGCCCCAGTCTCAAGTCTTTTGCAGACTCTGAGGTCCCGTACAGACGAGGGGACATGTCTGATGAAAACAGTCCGCGGACCGTTTTCATCGGACATGTCCGCTCGGAGATTTCGGTCTGATGGCTGTACACACCATCAAACCGAAATCCCCGCGGACAGAGAACGCGGTGACGTAGATCACACCGACATTCTCTATCGCGCGAGTTCAATGCTTCTACGCATGCGTCGAATCAATTCGACGCATGTGCGGGATTTCGGTCCGCTAGTTAGACGTACTAACCAGCGGACATGTCCGACGGACAGCTCTCCAGCGGACAAGTTTCCTAGCATGCTAAGAAACTTTAGTCCGCTGGAAATCTGTCCGCTAGCCTGTACACACGATCGGATCTGTCCTCTGAAACTGGTCCGTGAACCAGTTTCAGCGGACATGTCCGGTCGTGTGTACGAGGCCTAACAGGTTTTCTTCTAAGATTGCCCTGTATTTGGCTCCATCAATCTTCCCATCAACTCTGACCAGCTTCCCTGTCCCAGCTGAAGAAAAGCATCCCCACATGATGTTGCCACCACCATGTTTCACGGTGGGGATGGTGTGTTCAGGGCAATGTGCAGTTAGTTTTCCACCTCACATAGTGTTTTGCTTTTAGGCCAAAAAGTTACATTTTGGTCTCATCTGACCAGAGCACCTTCTTCCACATTTTTGCTGTGTCCCCCACATGGCTCCTCGCAACCTGCAAACAAGACTTATGGCTTTTTTTGAACAATGGCTTTCTTCTTGCCACTCTTCCATAAAGGCCAGATTTGTGGAGAGCACAACTAATAGTTGTCCTGTGGACAGATTCTCCCAGCTGAGCTGTGGATCTCTGCAGCTCCTCCAGATTTACCATGGGCCTCTTGGCTGCTTCTCTGCTTCTCTGATTAATGCTCTCCTTGCCTGGCCTGTCAGTTTAGGTGGACAACCATATCTTAGTAGGTTTGCAGTTGTGCCATACTCTTTCCATTTTTGGATAATGGATTGAACAGTGCTTCGTCAGATGTTCAAAGCTTGGGATATTTGTTTTATAACCTCAGGCCGCGTACACACGGTCGGACAAAACCGATGAAAACGGACTGAAGTTCAGTTTCATCGGTCCAAACCGACCGTGTGTGGGCCCCATCGGTCCGTTATCCTTTGGTCGAAAAATGAAGAACTTGCTTTAAAATTGAACCGATGGACGCCTAACCAATCGGTCAAAACCGACGGTTAGTACGCAAAAGCATTGGTTCAAAACCCGCGCATGCTCAGAATTAAGTTGATGCATGCTTTGAAGCATTGAACTTCATTTTTCTCAGCACGTCGTTGTGTTTTACGTCACCGCGTTGGACTCGATTGTTTTTTTAACTGATGGTGTGTAGGCACATCAGACCATCAGTCAGCTTCATCGGTTAACCGATGGACCGACCGTGATCGATGGACCGACCGTGTGTACGCGGCCTAACCCTTCTTTAGAGTTGAAAATGTATTTATTGGTAGCGTAATAAACAATACATAAAGAGAAAAAGAAAAATATAAAAGGAAACAATAATCAATGGTACATAAAAGTGACAGTCGTGATCAGACACGTAACCTGAGTAAGCCCAATGGCTATCGCCCATAGCATAACTCCTGATGTCTTGTAAAAAATAATGAACATCATCGGCCGTCCTTAAGAGCAAAAAACGACTCCCGTCAGGAGGGTGTCATTGTTTCCGATCAGGTAACATATGGAAAATTCAAAGTAAATAAAAAAGAAAAAGAGAAGAGATGAACGACCCAAAGAAGGTCATGGAAAGGGAAAAAGAGGAAAGGAAAGAAGATAGAGCAGAAAAGGGCAGGAAACAGTGGGGAAAGAGCACGAGGGCTGCTGTGAAAACATTTGCAGGGTAGGGTCATAGGAGGACAGTGGGGAGGGACATCTGGAGGTATATGCCTCGACCAGCCCAGTAATAGGGTCACAAGTTAGGATGATCGTTTTGGGAGTGGTAACATATTGGTGAGAGTATCAGAGGTGGAGAAGTGGAGCCAAACAGACCACAGCCTAACCCTTCTTTAAATGTCTCAACAACTTTATCCCTGACCTGTCTGGTGTGTTCCTTGGCCTTCGTGTTGCTGTTTGTTCACTAAGGTTCTCTAACAAACCTCAGAGGGCTTCACAGAACAGCTGTATTTATACTGAGATTAAATTACACACAGGTGGACTCTATTTACTAATTATGAAATAAACATGGTTGTGTGCTTCTGCTTAAAAATACCACATCCCTAATATGGATAGAAAAATTAATCTTTCCTCAGAAAAATTGGGACTTTTTAGGCTCAAGGAATGTGCAAAGGTCAGGCATATTAGTATTAAATATATTGTATTTATTGGTATCAAAAAAGTATTTAAAATACTTTGATACCAAAAAATAAAAAATAATTAATACCATTATGCCTGACCTTTGCACATTCCTTGAGCCTAAAAAGTCCCAATTTTTCTGAGGGGAAGTTTCGTTCTCTATTTACTAATTAGGTAACTTCTGAAGGCAATTGATTTCACTATATTTTAGTTAGGAGTCAATATGCCCTCGTTCATACTGGAGCGATTTGCATGCCAAATCGGTGGCAAATGCCGGAAATGGTAGTTGCTGTACTATTTTTGGTGACTTTGGGGTGTGATTTCCATTGACATCTGTGAGCAACCTGCACAGATGTCTCTGAAATCCCTCCCGAAGTCGGGACTGACATGAGTGAATGAAATCGTGCGAGTTCAGCTGATCTTGCACAATTTCATTCCCTCTATCAGTGTGAACCTAGGCTAGAGGGGGTTGCATACAAATGCACGTCACACGTTTCAAAAAAAAAAATTATCATTTTGCTTCCACTTCACAATTATGTGCCACTTTGTGTTAGTCTATCACATAAAATTCCAATAAAATACATTTACATTTTTGGTTGTAGCATGACAAAATAGAGGTGCTTTTAATCCAAAACAGGAACACCGATCAGAACATGATGTGCTAAATACAACTGAGAGTAATTCTTTAGGGATTTGATGGGCACTAAATTGGCGCTGAGAGTTATAGAAGCTCCTTTAAACTATCCTAGACCTGTTCTTTTGCCAAAAATGCAGTCAATAGTCCTTATTTTATGTTTTTTTTTGTGCAAGCACTGCAGAGTGGGAAATATAATACACAGAGGACCCTTGTTTTTCAACAGACTTTGCCTGGCATTTTGCCAGGCAACAGACTTTGAGCATACTACATATGGATAAGAAGCCATATTGAGGCATCAGGTAGTCGTACTCATCAGTCTGCAGATATTGTATGCCACAACTCCTTCACTATTTATGATATCCTGGGGATTACCGGGCTAACAAAAAGTGAAATACACAACACAACAAAAAATAGCTTTCTATATGTGAAATATATCGCTGAAAATTTGATATTATTGGTGGGCGTCCGTCGGCACTACCACTGGCAGTACCTTATCTCTTAAGGTTGCACACATTTTATGTGTAAGTCAAATTTATGACTGCATATACTCTTGCCCTGACGAAGGTGCTTGAATTAGAAACATAATTTTTACATTTGTTATAAATATTTTGTCTATGTACTTATGTGTGGAGTTATGCCTATAAAGTCCCAACCTAGGGGTCCCCTTTTTTCTCTCATTTACACTGGGATGTGGCGACAACTCACTGATCTGGCATGGTAAAATCCTTATTTTTCTATGTTTTAAATAATAATGGTCAAGTATACTAAAAAAGTAAAAATATAAAACACTAAATTAAATCAAACGACCTACCCTAAATACACCACCCCAAAAATTAGGGAAATAAAGGGTAGATTGATTTTTATTTTCAGGCAACTATTGCTAAAGCAGCTTAATGAGTGAATGTTTCTCTTTCAAGGAAATGCTGCCACCAGGAAAATTGGTAATTTTGCAGTGGTATCACTTTCTCCTAAATAACTCCACATATCACTAGTAAAGAACCAGTAATGCAGGTACTGTACTTGTCACATTAAGGTGTTTATTAAGGTTGTCTACCTCCTTCAATATGCATAAATTAAATATATATGGATTACCTGAGTTCACCCTCAGATCTTCAGTTCTCCTCATTGTACCAAGCTGACAAACAGGACTCTGAGCAATCTGTGTCTAAATAAGAAGTTGCATGGCACTGTATTTACATTTTAGGGAACTAAAAGCAAGGGCAAGGCATTAAGAAACTTAACCAATAACAAAAAGGGATTTGTATTTATTTTAAATATCATATCAAGAAAGGCAAATAAAGCAATGAGATTAATAAATAAAGCAGTGATCCTAACATTTGATTACTCAATGATATATTTTAGTAGTCTGGGCCTCATTTATCAAATCATCTAAAAAAAAGAACAAGCAATAGAAAAAACTATCTGGATCGTATGTCCAAAGCTTTACATAAGTATGACGCATTTCGAATACTTAGATTCGTCCTCAGGAAGCTGCCGGTGTACCCCTTGAATGGCTATTTATGCCCTAAATCTTACTGTGTCCAATTGCTTGATTACTCCTATCAATTGGAGTAAGATTTAGGGCATAAATAGCCATTCAAGAGGTACACCGGCAGCTTCCTGAGGACGAATCTAAGTATTCGAAACGCGCTGAGGCGCGGGGGTACCACACATCTTTTTCACGCCACACGATTCTTGACCCCTGGAACGATACTGCACAGGCATTTTCGTCCGCTGGAACGCACCACGGTTGAGGCTTGGAACGCACGCCGGGAAGGTAGCAGTGACGCTGGACAGGCTAGTGCAGGCTTGGGCACAGGAACATGTGAGTGTAAAATTCGTTTTTAATGTTTCATGAATAAAACTTGTTAAAACGTACTACACCATATGGGCCTTTTTTCTTCTTGGGAGTATACGAGAACCCATAGAGAGTTGGAGCGCAGAGATTCGGGAACCAGAAGAGGAAACCGTACACCATATGATTATATGCAGTTTACCTTTTTGAATCTGGTGAGCGCATAGCGCAATAGGAGGTGGTGGTGACACTATAAGGTGGCAAAGTCACAAATTTTTTTTTGCAGCAAGGCACAAATTCCTGCACTTACTGGAGGCACGCTTTTTGAGGACATTGTATTAATGCACGACTGCACTGGACTATTTAGTGTATTTATAGTTCCGTATTTTGATTAATAGCGCAGACGCGCTTAAGAGTTTGCAGGGGAGAAGGGGTTCATATATTTTGTGTTTTATATAATTTTTACATTTTGTTTCTATATATGTGAATGTATCACAGATTTAGAGATAACGATTCACAAGAGCTGGTGTATGAATGTCACGGATATATACATATTCATTTATAATTTAAGGTCAGCGCAGGAGTACAAACTGTACGAATACACTTTAATATTTTGCACAACTGCACCACCTGGTGGAGTACACCACAACTGCAGCAGACCAAATAATTTAATTTATATTAACACGAAATATTTAATATTTATTTGCGCCGGTACAACCACTCACAACCAAGGCAAAAACTTTACACATAAATGATACCCTCTGGATGGCTCTGCATTGCATAGGCCCCTGCTGTAGTGGACACTGGCCCATGTATATCACCAGGAGTGTTACCGCCTATGATGATGGTACTTTCAGTCTCTGCACTGAGATTTTCTAGATCAGAGGGCAACAATCCAAGTGCCAGCAGACTGAAAGTGATTGCTTCATTTAACTCTGTAATTAACCCTTTTACACATACAAAGAGTAGTGCGGCCACATGGTTTAAAGGAAACAAGTACTGTTTACAGTGTCCATTACTGTAATTCTAACCTTTAAAAATCAACAGATGTCTGTAGCACTTACTGCCACGACAGACAGGGATGAAATAGAACTCCAAAAACAAAAAAGGGCAAGGCGCAAACACATGGTGCATTACCCGAATAAAAAGGTGTTTGAATAAAAAACAATTAAACCAATAAAATGTATACTCACAAAGGTACAGAGGTAAACAGCATGTAAATTGGAGGAAGCCATGAGGTATAAAGTACAGATGCTTCAACAACCTCAAATTACAAGCACATTGACGCATTTTGGGGACGCAGCCCCTTCCTCAGAGCTGTGATCTGAGGAAGTAGGAGCACCCCCTGAAACGCATCAGCGAGCCTGTAACGTGAGGTTGTTGAAGCATCTGCACTTTATACCAATAAATATTGACTCTAAACTAGTAACCTTTAGTAATATTTAATAATGTGCCTGCTATTTCTGTAGGCCATTGTTGCCTCTCTTGAAGCCTGCCTGAAAAATTCCATGGCCTTGTTCTTGGTGTCGAACAAACAATCCAATGGCAACTGTATAAGAAGGGATTTATCCCCCACTTCTAAAAGATAACCTCTTACTTCCTGTTTTCTTTTAGCCAAGATATAAAACCAAATATCCCCAATGGGCCACAGGCAGCAGAAGATGATCAGAAAAAAAAGTTATAACCATTTCCTACTACACCTAAAAAAAAAAAAGTTTTGGCCATTAGATACAATTTAATTTTTTATTTTAAATGGACAGTTTTAACAGTGGAGATTAAAACATCAAAAGTTGTTGGATATCTCATTCCAAACCATAAGCATTAATATAGAATTGCCCCATTCCCTCCCTTTGCAGCTATAACAGGTTTCATTCTTCTTCGGAGGCTTTCTGCAAGAATTTGGAGCGTGTCTGGAAATTTGTACTCCTTTTGCCAAAAAAGCAGTCGAGAAGTCAGATACTGTTGTTCAACGACAAGACAATCCACATTCCAATCTATCCCAAAGATGCTCATTAGGGTTGAGATTAAGGATCTGTGCAGAATACTTGAGTTCCTCCACAGTAAACTCATCAGACCATGTCTTATTTTTTAGAACAGGCTTTGTGTACAGAGGCACAGTAAAGCTGGAACAGAAAAAGGGCCTTCCACAAACTGTTTGCACGTGGTAGAATGCATAGAACCGTCTTAAAGCCGAGTTCCAGTCTTTAACCACTTCCCTACCGGCCCATAGTAAAATGACGTCCACAAAGAACTTCTGCCGTTCAGAGTGGACGTCATGTGACGTCCTGGGCTTTCCGGGTGGATATCTGAATGATGCCTGCAGCTAGAGGCATCATTCAGATATCCTTCTAAACTGCCGGCGATTCTGCACAACGTAAGAACGATCATAGCGGCTGTTCCGCCGCTAGATCGTTCTTACAGGCGGCGGGAGGGGACATCCCCCCCCTCCCGCTGCCATCCGGTGCTTCTCCGGGCTCTCCCGTGCCATCGGGGGCCCGGAGAACGAATCGTCCGGCGCTCGCAGGAAGCATAGAGATGACTGGTGACCAGATGGTCACCAGTCATCTCTATGACCGTCGGAGGACCCGGGCGCGATGTGATGACGTCACGCCCGGGTCCCCGTAAGTAAACAAAGCCGCGATTGCGGCTGCTAAGCAACCACAAGCATGAGATCGGTGAATTTTTTTTCACCGATTTCATGCTTTCCAGCCTGGAGGAGAGATGTGGGGTCTTATTGACCCCGCATCTCTCCATAAAGAGTACCTGTCACACACATTCCTATTACAAGGGATGTTTACATTCCTTGTAATAGGAATAAAAGTGATAAAAAAAAAAAAAAAATTAAAAAAAAAAGTGTAAAAAAAGAAATAAATATATAAAAAAAAAAAAGAAATAAAAATTAATTTTTTTAACGCCCCTGTCCCCGGTAGCTTGCGCGCAGAAGCGAACGCACACGCAAGTCCCGCCGACATATGTAAACGCCGTTTAAACCACATATGTGAGGTATCGCCGCGTGCGTTAGAGTGCCAGCAACAATTCTAGCACTAGATCTCCTCTGTAAATCTAAACTGGTAACCTGTAAAAAAATTCAAATCGTTGCCTATGGAGATTTTTAAGTACCGAAGTTTGGCGCCATTCCATGAGTGTGCGCAATTTTAAAGCGTGACATGTTAGGTATCTATTTACTCGGTGTAACATCATATTTCATATTTTACAAAAAAATTGGGCTAACTTTACTGTTTTTAAATTTTTTTAATTCATGAAACAATTTTTTTCCCAAAAAAAGGCGTTTGAAAAATTATTGCGCAAATACCGTGCAAGATAAAAGGTTTCAATGACCGTCGTTTTATTCCCTAGGGTGTCTGCTAAAAAAACATATATAATGTTTGGGGGTTCTGCGTAATTTTCTAGCAAAAAAATTATGATTTGTACATGTAGGAGAGAAGTGCCAGAATAGGCCTGGTATGGAAGTGTGTATAACTGCCCGGTATGGAAGAGGTTAAAAAAAGCACCCTTATGATTTCCTTTGCTAGTACATTTCAAAGTGTAAACTGTTATCAGTGTGATCATTGATGTGCCTTATAAATCTTTGTTTACTCACAGTGTCCCTGGTATGCAGACAGTGGCCATTGCTACTGCGGGCATCTGAAGCTTGCTCGTACATGTTTCTAGGATTTGGTGCAGCTGGCTACCCAGCATGCACCTCCCGATCTCACGTCTGCACACTGTGTTGATTACAGAAATAATGCAACGCTAATGGAATTTTAAGTAGAAAAAGGTAACTAAACAAAAAAAAAAACAATAGCCAAAGATTACAAGCACAGGTATCAGCTACCAGTGGGGCCATGGGTGTAAGAAAGGGTGGATTTCAGCTTTAAATGTCTTTGTATGTAGCAGAACTACCAATACCCTTGCATGGATGTGTGTTTGAGTTTATGCACCTGTAAAAAATGTATGTGGTGCTTGCATACCCTTAACTATATAGAGTATAGGCACGTAGAAAAAAAAACACAAAGTCAATAAAGATGGTAGTTCACTTAAAGTTCAGCCAAAAAAAAACGAACTCTAAATTTAATAGCAGTCACACACTTATGCCGCGATGAAAAATGCAATTTTTTTAAATGGTCATTAAAAACGATCGTGTGTAGGCTCCAGAGCATTTTTCTCGACGTGAAAAATGGCCTTTTAAAATTTAGAACATGCTCTAAATTTTCACGTTGTTTTTTTTCACGTCGTGTGTAGGCTTTAACGACGTGAAAAAAACACGCATTCTCAGAAGCAAGTTATGAGACGGGAGCACTCGTTCTGGTAAAACTAGTGTTTGTAATGGAGATAGCACATTCATCACGCTGTAACAGACTGAAAAGCATGAAGACTGAAAAGCGTGAATCGTCTTTCACCAAACTTTTACTATCACGAAATCAGCAAAAGCAGCCCAAAGGGTGGTGCCATCTGAATGGAACTTCCCTTTATAGTGCCGTTGTACATCACCGCGCTTTGCTCAAGCATTTTTTTTTCACGATCGTGTGTATGCAAGGCAGGCTTGACAAGAATCACGTTGAGAAAAACATAGTTTTTTTCTAGGACATTAAAAATGGTCGTGTGTACGCAGCCTAAGACTAAACTATCTAACCTTGTAAAGCAAACATCACTATACATATCGTGTCTGCAGCTGGAAAGGTCCACTCTCCAGCTACAGATGCGGTGTGGAAGAGACCGCAGACAATGGCTAGGAAATGCCAGGCAAGTGATGGCACCCATACAGTTACTTTGGGGTTACCATTGTCGGCTGCCTCTACTGCACACTCCTACACAGAAACTGTCATTGACTGCTCAGAGTGGGACTTGACCGATTTTTGGTTTACAGGGTTAGATAGATTAGTCTTAGAATGTGGCTGCGAGTAGATTTAAAAGTTAGTTTTTGGCTGAACCTCTACTTTAAGGAACCATTTTTTGAAAAAATACTCAGTAAATTGTTGGGTCTGATGATTAAGCACAGCACTGAACACAAGTTCCATTTTGAAGCTTCCCTTCAGCGCTTCGTGCTTTCCAGCGGCTCCATACACCAGTGCCCCAATAAAGCATGATGATCCCTTCTCGATTATTCCCAAAGTTAAAAAAAAGACTTTGTCCTTCAACACCCAGCAGAGTTTCATTGGTACAAACCCAGTTAAGTACCCTTTCATTGTCACATTCATAGAGTCGCAGTGGCTGGTTTGTGCGTTGTTTCTCTACACCTACACATAGTCCCTTCTTTGTGCTCATAAGCCTTCCTCTTGGGAGCCAGCGGAAAAACTGAGAGAAAGAATCTGTGGAACATTCGGAGGCAGTAAGTTCAAACAGAAGTGGAGAGCTGGAGGAGCGTACTTCAGCACACTTTTCATGAGATTCACTATAAACATGGAAAGAACCTGTGGAGTTAACATGAAAAGGATAAAACTTAATATGAGTCAAAAAAATATGTCTACACAGCAGTACTGAAAATAAAATTGTATACCCAGAGATGCCAATTTTTTCTGTTCCTCTTTTAAGAATTCAAATTCTGTTTTCATAGAAGAATCTAGGAAAAAATATATTTTTACTATTTCTAAGAGAAAATTAGGGGGAAATAACCTTACAGATATGAAACAAATATGCTATTACCCAGGAAAGTGACATTTTTCTGCAGAGAAAAGTAACTATTTCTCTTACTAATATTCATATAAATTTGTTTACCATCAGCTCTGCGGAATGCAGTCAACATAATTTAAATGAGCTCTTCTGAATCAGTAGTAAAAAGCATTTCGAAATAACCCCCATTCTTTCATCTATTTCATATAATTGGTGATCTGATCATATGGGCTAAAAGGGAATAAAAGGGCAAGGGGTTATCCAGAATGGCCTATGTTTCCCAGAAAGAGAATATGGTAGTTGAACAACTCTCTTTTGGGCCAACATGAGCTGTTTATAATGATAGATCCTCAGTAGCCACCAATTTGTCCACCAAGCTAGAGTCCTGTTGGCTCGTTACATGTAGAAAATGTTTTTTTATTTTTCAAATAGCACTAAGCAAGATGTGTGTCATTGTCCATTAATTTCTTATGTACACCCTAACAATGAACCTCTCTTAACCACTTGGTAACCGCCCTATAGCCGAAATACGGCTACAAGGCGGTTCCCTAACTCTAGGAGGGCGTCAATATACGTCCTCCCAGAGAGTCAGAATTGCGCGCCTGAGCGGGCGCGCACACGCGATCACCGGCGCTCGGCGGGTCCACGGGACCCGCAGCAACACGGATCGCGGTAAGGAGCCAATGGAAGCGGCTCCTTACCACGTGATCGCGCGATCACTTGTAAACAAACCGGCGTCATGTAATGACGCCGGTTCCTCCCTCTCCTCTCTGTACCGTTCGGTACAGTGTGAGAGGAGAGGGAGGGGGGGGGGGATCGGGCGGCAGCAGCAGCCGCCGCACTGTGGGCTGGATCTGTGACAATTGCAGTCACAGATCCAGCCATCCCTGCGCAAGACTCTGCAATATAAAAAAAATGATAAGCGCTAAAGTAAAGTGCAATACTCTGCAATACCCCCCATACTCTGCAATACCCCCCCATACTCTGCAATACCCCCCCCATACTCTGCAATACCCCCCCCATACTCTGCAATACCCCCCCCATACTCTGCAATACCCCCCCCCATACTCTGCAATACCCCCCCCATACTCTGCAATACCACCCCCCCCCATACTCTGCAATACCACCCCCCCCATACTCTGCAATACCACCCCATACTCTGCAATACCACCCCATACTCTGCAATACCCCCCCATACTCTGCAATACCCCCCCATACTCCGCAATACCCTCAATACTCCAATACCTTGCAATACGTCGCCTATGGGGATTTTTAAGTAGCAACGTTTGGCGCAATTTCACGAGCGTGTGCAATTTTAAAGGGTGACATGTTGGGTATCTATTTACTCGGCGTAACTTCATCTTTCATATTATGCAAAAACATTGGGCTAACTTTACTGTTTTTTTTTTTTTAAGCACAAAACAGTTTTTTTTCTAAAAACACGCGTTCAAAAAATTGCTGCGAAAATACCGTGCAAGATAAAAAGTTGCAACAACCGCCATTGTATTCTCTAGGGTATTTGAAAAAAAAACATATATAATGTTTTGGGGTTCTATGTAATTTTTTAGCAAATAAATTATGATTTTTACATGTAGGAGAGAAATGTCAAAATTGGCCTGGGTGCTCCAGAACGCCTGATGGTGCTCCCTGCACGTTGGGCCTCTGTATGTGGCCACGCTGTGTAAAAGTCTCACACATGTGGTATCGCCATACTCGGGAGGAATAGCAGAATGTGTTTTGGGGTGTAATTTGTAGTATGCATATGATGTGTGTGAGAAATAACCTGCTAATATGACAGAAACTAGAATTTTTTTTTTATTTTTACAGAATTTTCAGTCTTTTTTCTTTTATAGCGCAAAAAATAAAAACCGCAGAGGTGATCAAATACCACCAAAAGAAAGCTCTATTTGTGTGAAAAAAAGGACAAAAATTTCAGATGGGTACAATGTTGTATGACTGAGTAATTGTCATTCAAATTGTGAGAGCACCGAAAGCTGAAAATTGGTCTGGTGATTAAGGGGGTTTTCGTGCCCAGTGGTCAAGTGGTTAAACAAATAAAATATTAAAAAGTGCATTGCATCATTAGCGCTCAATATAATGATACAGTGTACTCGGCAATCGCACACCAACTTCAAAAATAAGAAACAAATGGATAAAAGAGAATGCCAGTTCCATACAAAAAATGTTTTAATGCACTTACAAAAATAAACTCAACTCCCCAATCAAAAACATCCCTCCTCCCCACCACCACCCCTGATAAAAGTGAAAATAATTCATCATTGACTATCGTACAAATGGGAAGCCTGTGGTCGATACCTGCACAGGGGGGTGAGTCGGGCTTCCCCTCCGGACGGGGTGGAATCCGTCTTCTCCCGGGGGGTAGATGACCAGCTTAGGGCTGTTACATAACATAAGTATGCAGTTTTCAACATAGTGGGCTGAGGTGTGGTTATTGTCTTACTAATGGATTTGGGCCATTTGATGGGATCTTATTGGGTGGTATTGGCGATACAGTTGAGACTTACCGATGCACATGATAAGGTACCAGGCTATTCCCTATATTTGATTGTATACTGTGCGATGAAAATCTGAGATTTTCTTGTTTTATTTTGCTGCGTAAAACTTTTGTAAAATTATTAAAACGTAGTGAAAATAATGACAACATTGTCATCCGGATCCCCCAACAAACATGCCACTCACATAATCACCATAACGGTAATGGTAAATGATAGTATGCTAAATTAAGTGCATCTGATGACCCTTTCATTGTCCAAAGGTGCCAAGGAACTGAACTGACAACATGCACTTTTTCAGCTAATATTGCTATAAGTGCAATAAACGATTTTGTATGGAATCTGCATTCTTTCTCTTTTACCAACTTAGTTCTTATTTTTTAAATAGACTTCTTACATTTTTTTCCTTTTGGCCTGCTAAACTAGAAGCATTTGGATAGTTCTGTTTAATAAGTGCAAAAAAAAGTCAGTAATTCAAATCTCAAAAAGATCACCCCCATTTTTTTCTCTCCCACTCCTTTTTGTAAGCCTGTGTTTCCTCTTATTCCTCAAGTTGGGGCCCCCCCCCCCCCCCCATCCCCGACTCTATTCCCCCATTTTACGCACTGGAGATTTTAGTTAGCTAAAATAAGACTAAAACAAAACAATTCAGGTGACTATAATACGGCAAAAGCTAACATGGCATTTTAGTCAAAAGTCTATGACTAAAACGAAACCGAAATTTCTCAAAATTAACACCATCCAGTAGTAGCAAATGGTATCCCCCTCCTTCTCTGTAACAAACTCATAATGGTATTCAGGGTGGTATATAAGGAAGATTGTGAACATGCTGTGCTAGCACCAGCCCACATGCTTTTAGCAAGTAGGTGTTCCAAAGGGGGCATGGGCATCCGCAGCATAGGGCAAGGGGGGGCAATTGCTTCACTTTGTATGGAAGTTACTCAGTCTCGGGCATACCATGCCCATATAAATATAGCCTAGAGAATGTACATCTTTCTGTATTGCAATACATCTGTTGTGGCCATATTTTGATCTTGATGAAAACAACCTATACTTTATTGCAATATAGAAAGATGTACATTCTCTGGGCTATATTTATATGGGCATGGACTGGTACGCCTGGCCTGAATAACTTCCAATACAAAGTGAAGCTGAATTATCTCAAGAGCTATTTTCACACTGCAATCTGGCCGCGTAATCGGTAAAGCAGCACTAGTTTTAACGGCGCTTTACCATCGTTTTAGCAGTCGCTAGCGGGGTGCTTTTAACCCCCACTAGCGGTCAAAGAAAGAGTTAAATGCGACTGTGTATCGCCGCTGCCAAAGCGCCCCCCACCTGAAAAAAATTGTGCGGATGCCCATGAATGGGGGTCCCACAAATAAATAGGGTCATTTTGCAAATCACCAGCTAGATGCTGACAGTTGGAGATGCATTTTTTTCTATATTATGATTTTTTTCTGTTACATTATTAGAAAAACAGCAGATCCATTATAGATTACCTGATAAGGATTGGATCTTAGGACCTACAGGTGATCGCTACCACATTAGCGGATTTATACTTACATTTTGGTAGAATGATTCCGAGAACACACAGAGTCAAGATGAGCATTAGACCACCGAAGCACAAAACAAACAAGAATTTGCTTCTCTCATAACAACCTGCAACATAGGAAAACTTATCAAGCACAGATGATGACCAATTTGTACAACTCAGACAACATACAGTTAAAACTTACTGGTATATACTTTTTTGGGGATTTTTTTTATATACTGTGTGTATATATATATATATATATATATATATATATATATATATATATATATATCGAGATACACACTGAAACGAAAAAGAAGCATTGATAAATTGTATCAGTGCATTATGCGCAGGGTTCAGAAGTAAGCTACATACAGAGTGCAGGGTTCAGGCGTGTGCTACATGATGATGATGCAGGACTCAGGAATATGCTATTTACAGGGGGCAGGGCTCAGGAGTGAGCTACTTACAGGGTGCTAGACTCAGGAGTGTGCTATGTACAGGGTGCAGTATTCAGCAGTGCACTATGTACAGGTTGCAGGACTCAGGACTGGGCTACGTACAGGGTGCAGGACAGAGGGGATGCTTACGAAGAGCAGCTACAACTTACAGTTATAGAGTGTGTGTAGCCTGTGCGCACAGGCTTTAGAAAGAGCTGCCGTTGGGACAGAAGAGTGATTGTGCACATCCCCCCCGTCCCCTCCCTCCACTGCTTTCATAGGGATGGTGCAGGGCACGGAGGGCTGTGTGGATTGCTGTCATCTGTGCAAATAGAAGTTACTTTTCTGTTTGTGAAAGTCACAGCAATTAGCAGATAAGTGGCTATTGTCAGAGGTGGCGGATGTATGTTTTTAGGAGTTGGCCTTTTTAAATCTAATTGTGAATGAGGGAGGGGGAGGAGCCAGATGCTGACTAGTTGCTTTATTGGAGAAGGTCCACTTTAACATGGATTGGGTCCACTTTAACATGCATTGGGCACGCATCGGGAAGAATCTGTGATCGCCGCGTCCCTTAGACACAGCCAATTACAAATCATGGTACATGGTCAATTGCAGTGGCCTTTTACCACATGATCGTTGTGTCCAATGACAAGTGATCTAAATTGTAAACAACTGAGATCATCAGCTGTTGATCGCTCCCTTTCCCTCACACAGAGACCAAGTGTGAGGGAAGGAGAGCGATCTATGAGTTTATTTGGGCCCAGTGCAACCTCTATGCCCAACAATTTATAGCCAAAATCCAACTTCATAATATTCCTGTCCCTATGAAAGGAAAGCAATAACAGTGGAGGAGTTCACAATTTTTTTGGGCCTCACATTTAATATGGGAAAAATGTGTTACACTTATATTGGTCCACCAACCCCATCCATCACATGCCAATCTAGTCATCAGTAATGCCAAGAACAAGATATTTGATGATTATGCGGTTCCTGCATTACAACGATAACACCCAGTGCTCTCCCTGAAATGATCCAGCATATTATACATTGTATAAAATTCAGCCATTTATACATTTTTTATCAGAGAAATTCTCCCAATTATTTATCACAGACAAAAATATCTGCATGGATGAGTCCCTTGTCCAGTTTACTGGCAGGCTGGGCTTCAAGCAATTCATCCCCAGCAAAAGGACCCAATATGGGATGAAACTTTACAAGTTATGCAACAGAGCCATGGTGTACACCTATGCTTTCTGGACCTATGAAGGAAAGGACTCAGCTGCATCCCCCTAAAGCCCAGACTACATTGGATCAAGCAGAAAATTGTTTTGGGACCTTATATTCCCACTCCTCGAAAAAGGTTATCATCTCTATGTTGACAACTACTATACCAGTTTGCCCCTTTTCTACAATATTCACCGGAAGAAAACTCTAGCATGTGGAACCGTGAGAGCTAGTAGGAAGGGCTTCCCTCAAAGACTAGTTAATACAAAACTAAGGAGTCTGCCAGTTTGTGGAACAAGGAAATTCTGGCTATGAAGTGGAGGGACAAAAGAGATATCTTCTGAGGGCCCAGGGAATGGATACCAAGTGCCCAGAGGCGATTCAGTTTGCATGTGTTGCGCTATATAAGTTTTTCACTCACTCATCTACATGCGGTCTTCAATCCACAACAACTGCGTGGAAGTCGACTTCAACGAGCCTTTTATTTGACCACGCCACTGCCTGCTGCCTAAACTGGCCATACCTCAGCCTGCTCCGGAAATGACCCTGGCTTGTTATTCGACCACACCTCTGCCTGCCGCCTAAACTGTACATACCTCTGTCTGCTCCAGAAACTGAGCTTTGCCTGTTATCTGACCATGCTTCTGCCTGCCGTCTAAACTGACCATACCTCTACTTGCTCTGGAATTGACCCTTGATTGTTTTTTGCCTGCTGCTTAAATTGACCTTTTACCCTGCTACTGTGATAGTAAGGCCTTGTACACACGACCAAACATGTCCGCTGAAACTGGTCCGCGGACCAGTTTCCGCGGACATGTTCGACCGTGTGTACGGCCTAGCGGACAGGTTTCCGGCCTAGCGGACAGGTTTCCAGTGGACAAAAGTTTCTTAGCATGCTAAGAAACTTGTCCGCTGGAAACATGTCCGTCGGACATGTCCGATGGTTAGTACACCTAATCGGACATGTCCGCTGGTTATGACGTGTAACCAGCGTCCCGAAATCCCGCGCATGCGTCGAATTGATTCAATGCATGCGTGGAAGCATTGCACTTCCGTGTTTGAGAACGTCGGTGTCTTCTTCGTCACCGTGTTCTCTGTTCACAGGGATTTTGGTCTGATGGTGTGTACACGCATCAGACCAACGGACAATTCAGCCTTGTCCGCTGGAAACGGTCCGTCGGACATGTTTCATCGGACATGTTCGGTCGTGTGTACAAGGCCTTAGATTCATCATGACACAGGGGTCTCACATATGTGAGGGGCTTCAGAATAGTTTCTCCGGACGGAGAAATTTTTTTATTGGTTTTCTCAGGGTTTTGTAAGGGTCTGGAGACCGAAGAATTCAAAGATATTTGAGTGGGAGAAGCCTCTACCCCTGTTACCAGGTCTTACCTGACCGAGGCCCTAAGCCTGATATTTCTGCCTGCTGCCTACTTACTGCCATCATGCCTCTGCCTGCCGCATGAACTGACCAAACCTCTACCTGCTACCTGTACTATGGACCATGTTTCTGCCTACTAGCAGCACCATTTTGGCAGTGCTGAAAATATCTCTGCCTGCTTCCTGTACCGACTGTGGACAATATTCCTGCCTGCTGCCTGGACAATTCCGTTTGGTGTCATTAACCACGTCCCTGCCTACTGCCTGGACCAAGGCTCTCCTGTACTACTAAAACGACAGGTAATCTTTTGATTACCCTTTGCTTAGCAGAATGTATTTTGGGGTGTATTTCTTGGTATTACATGCTTAGAAATATGAAGGGCCTTCAAAAATGATAGGTTGTCAGGAAGTTAAATAATGTAAGTCATGTCCTTAGAATACCTTATGGTGCACCTTGCATGTTGTGCCTCTCTATGTGACCAGGCTGTGAAAAAGTCTCACACATCTGGTATCGCCATACTCAGGAGGAGTAGCAGAATTAGTTTTGATGTGTACATTTTTTAAAAGACTCATTATGCCTCATAGAATATACGATTGGTGTTTGTTTATAAAAATTGGGCCATTTTGTATATAATTCCATTGTCCTGGTGCTTCCAGGCCTTCAAAAGTGTAATGGGTAGTCAAGAAATTAGATGTGTCATTTATGTCCATAGAACACCTGATGTTGCTCCTAGTATTTTGTGCCTCTCTATGTGGCCGGGCTGTGGAAAAGTCTCACACATGTAGTATTGCCATACTCAGGAGGGGTAGCAGAATGTATTTTGGGGTGTAATTTTTTATATGTACATGCTATGTGTTAGAAATATCTTATAACTGGACAACTTTGTGCAAAAAAATATGTTTTCATTTTCTTTCCACAGTTTCTGAAAACTTGTGGAAAAAAATAACATGTTCAAAAGACTCATAATGCCTCACAGAATATACTTTGGGGTGTTTGCTTCTCAAAATTGAGTCATTTTGCGGGTAATCCCACTGTCATGGTGCTTCAGTAATTTAAACTGCTTCGGTAATTTATGTCCCTACAACACCTGATGGTGCTCCTTGCATGTTGGGCCTCTGTATGTGCCTCTGTATGTGTACCTGTTAACATGACAATTTTGTGAAAGTAAAATCTTAATTTTCCATTGAATTGTGGGAAAAAATTACAACTTCAAAAAATTCACCATGCCTCTTAATAAATACATTGGAATGTCTACTTTGCAAAAATGTGTAATTTGGGGAGGGGGGGATTTGTACTGTCCTAGCTTGTTAGTGTCTCAAGAAATGAGATAAGCTGTCAGTGCATCAGGTGTGATCAATTTTCAATAGCTTGTAGACTCAATAACTTTCACACAGACCAAATAATATGCACTGATTTGGGTTATTTTTACCAAAGCGCTGAAGCAGTATGTATGCACTGATTTGGGTTATTTTTACCAAAGCGCTGAAGCAGTATGTATGAAGAAAAATTACTTATTTTCAAAATTTTATAACAGAAACATAGAAATTATTTATTTATTTTTGAATTTTCAGTCTTTTTTATTTAAATAAAAAAATAAGAAACACAGTGGTGATTAAATACCACCAAAATATAGCTCTATTTGCGTGTAAAAAAAAAAAAGGACAAAAATAATATTGCTACATTGTTGCATGACTGAGTAATTGCCATTGAAAGTGTGAGAGCATTAAAAGCTGAAAATTGTTCTGGGTAGGTAGGGGAAATAAGTGCCCAGTAGGCACGTGGTTAAGCATTCTCTGCACAAGAATTGAGTTTGACTCGTGACTCTTCACTTAAGATGAGCATTATGTTTTTATAGAAAAAAGCTTGCATAATTTACTTCCATAGAGTTAAAGGTTACAGAATTTACATTACAGTACGATTCCCTGAAACAGCTCTGATACTCAGAATCCAGCTGACACTATATACATGGACTTAACTCAATATGTGCTGGGCAGAACTGTGTAGACTAGCTTTTCTCAATTTTTTTACTCCAGGGAAACAATTTAAATAATTACCAAGTCTCTGGGAGCCTTTGCTAAAACCAACACATCAGGGATCAATGGGAAAATTGCTCCTTACATTGGTGACCAGTGGGAGGAATGCCACCCGCCTTACAGACTGCTGAAATGATTATTGGTGCCCAGTGATATTGGACCTGAATCTATGCAGGCACCATAAAATGGGAGGTCAGGCTCAAGGAACTCCTGGCAACTTCTAGAGAATCCCTAGAGTTCCATGGAATCCTGGTTGAGAATGGCTTGCCTAGACCAAAGAGCTGCTATGTTGAGACCGCTGGCAATTCCATTTTTACCCCTTCTAGTCCCTTCCTGGTGGTCTTTTAACTGGGTCTGACCACTGGGAGACAGGATGGGCTTCCTGATCATGTGGTCACTGTGACTGGCTGTCACTGTGGCCACAGGATCGGGAGTCCTTCCCACCAGAGATGTCTTAAACAGCTTGGTCACTGTGCTAGGAGCTTGTTGTAACTGCCATCTCAGCATAGAAACCTTGGCAGCCATGGATGCCTATGTTCATCATGTCAGCGTTAAGGCCCAGCATCTTTGCCGCCACACATATTCTCTACATGGTTGTCAAGAGGTTAAAATTTACAGGCATGATGCACCTATGAACCAAGGTTAGCATAGTGTGTCCTTGGCTAACTTGTATTGTTGTGTTTGACCGCTAGTTAGGTGGCTTACATAGTGTTAAACCACCTCAGTACCAGCCTGTAATACCCCCTTCTTTTCTAGCCCATTTTTCCATTTGCAGTGCTGTGATAGTTTGACTGAAACACTGTATCCAAATTTTTGTGACAAAGACATTGTCTGGTGGTATTTTTACTATATAAATTAGGGCAACACAGTGGAATAGTGGTTAGCACGTCTGCCTTGCAGCACTGAGGTCCTCTTTTTTCCAACAATGACACTGTCTGCATGGGGTTTGCATCCTCTTCCTGTGTCTGTGGGGGTTTTCTTCCATGCTTCAAAGGCATAATAATTATCTCCTGTCTAATCTGGCCTTAGTATATTTCATGCATGCATGTGAGATAAGGACCATACATACAGGTGACTCCCGAGGATGTCATAACAAAGAAATGCATTGGGCGGACCTACAGGAAGTGATGTCATCCCACTGGGTACACCTACAAGTACACCTACATGGTACACTCGGAAGATCCAGGGGAAAGAGAGCTCAGCCTGCACTGTGGTTGGTGGAGCCAGCCTCCAGATGAGTGTAGGCTTATGCCCCAGGTGCATGGTCGAATGAACTTTATAATGTAGGTGCATTTGTATATGGTTTTAACTGTCTGAAGTTTTAATAACAGTTTTACACTATATAAGCTTTTCTTTTCTTTGTGTTACGTGTGTGGATACTTTAGGAGTAAAGCTGCGGCATTGGTCCTGCTTAATTCTCCTAGTAAGTGTAAAGCACTATATGACCCACTGGCTATGAGGCGTTATAGAAATCCAGTGAGTTTTCTAGCATGATGGTATAGAGGTGAACTTTAAGCAGGGCCGGCGCTACCACTAGGCGGATTAGGCAGCCGCCTAGAGCGCACTGCCGCCTAGAGTGCCCGGCCGCCGGTTATTCTACTACTCCCGCACTGTCCACAGAGCTTGCACTATACACAGGCAGCCTCTGAGACTCTGACATGTGTGAAGCAGCGCGCTCCCCCCCCCTCCGCTCTGACACATCAGTGACATCATGTGGTGTGCGTCCACACTGTCCAGAACACCCCCCAGCCCGCTCTCCACTCTGACTCGGAGCAGAGATAGTTCTGAGCAGCAGCACCAGCCCCCCCACGCTCTCCGCTCTGACGTGTGTGTCCAGCGTCCACCACAACCCCCCCCCCCCCCCCCCCCCCCCGAGGATGCTCTCCTGCACTGGCCGTGTCACATTGGAGTGGAGCCGAAAGTAAATCATGGGACAGTCGCGCGGCGGCTCTCCGGGCTTAGGGATAGATGGAGGCGGAGCCTGGACACAGACAGAGGCAGGTACGAAGTGGGCATACGGGCGCCAAGTATGTACTTACCCCCCCCCCCCCCCCCAGGCTGCATTGATTGACAGTGGTGAAGCAGCATTGATGGTCACAGCTGAAACTGTATTACTGTAATTGATGGGCACAGGTGAAGCAGCATTAATGGGCACAGGTGGGGCTGGACTGTATTTGATAGGCGCTGGCTGTATTTGATGGGCACCGGTGACGCAGCATTAATGGGCGCTGGTGAGACTACTTTTGATTGGCGCTAGTGGGGCTGCCTGCATTTGATGAGCACAGGTGAGGCTGCGTTTGATGGGCGCTGGTAAGACTGCGTTTGATGGGCGCTGGTGAGACTGCGTTTGATGGGCGCAGGTAAGACTGTGTTTGATGGGCGCTGGTGAGACTGCGTTTGATGGGCGCTGGTGAGACTGCGTTTGATGGGCGCTGGTGAGACTGCGTTTGATGGGCGCTGGTGAGGCTACGTTTGATGGTCGCTGGTGAGACTGCGTTTGATGGGCGCTGGTGAGGCTGCGTTTGATGGGCGCTGGTGAGGCTGCGTTTGATGGGCGCTGGTGAGGCTGCGTTTGATGGGCGCTGGTGAGGCTGCGTTTGATGGGCGCTGGTGAGGCTGCGTTTGATGGGCGCTGGTGAGGCTGCGTTTGATGGGCGCTGGTGAGGCTGTGTTTGATGGGCGCTGGTGAGGCTGTGTTTGATGGGCGCTAGTGGGGCTGCATTTGATGAGCACAGGTGAGACTGTATTTGATGGGCACAGGTGAGGCTGCATTTCATTGGCACTAAGGATGAGCTCTGGCGTGTTCGCATAGAACACGTGCAGAGCCCGCCAGGAAGTGTGCATGGCGCTGTGCTAATCACAGCCAGGAAGACATTGTCCCGATGCTCGGCTGCAGGGATCATGAAATGTCTCCCTGGCTGTTATTAGTGCAGCGCCGTTCACACTTCCTGGCGGGCTCTGCACGTGTTCTATGCGAACACGCCAGAGCTCATCCTTAATTATCACAGGTGAGGCTGCATTTGATGGGCACAGGTGAGACTGTATTTGATGGGCACTGGTAAAACTTCCTGAATTTGATGGGCACAGGTGAGGCTGCATTGATTGGCACTGGTGAAGCGGCATCACTTACAGTCACACACATACACTGAAACACACAATGCATTCCTGTAGACACACAAAAACCTCTGCTCCCTTTATTAAAAAGGTGTGGTGTACATGGGTAGGGCAATGGGGGTGGAGTCAGGGGTGGAGCTAAAGGTGTGCGCAGCTTTTTGCATTAGGGTGTGCACCCCAAATGTATTAAAACATGAACGGGGTTAATAGGGCAGTGGATGGTGTCAGTAGAGCAGTGGACTTGTCAGTAGGGCAGAGGTTGGTGTCCGCAGGGCAGTGGATGGTGTCAGTATGTTTTTGTTTGTGTTATTTTTTTAAAAGACTTTTAGGAGCTCCATTGGGGGGGCTTTGGTGGAATATTAGCAGGGGGACTCTGCACCGCATGAGGTGATTAGGGTGTGCCCTGGCACACCCCCTGCGCGCGCCTATTGGTGGAGCGGGGGGGGGGCGGCAAAATGAGGTTTCGCCTAGGGTGTCAAAAATCCTTGCACCAGCCCTGACTTTAAGTGGGAAATTAGTGCATGAGGATGTAAAGAGACACAGCACAAATCACTTCATTTCCCACTGGACATTTTGTTTATTGAAGTGGTTTTATATGAGAAGTATTAATTTTGGTATTGCATGATAACACATTAAATTTATTTACCTTTACATTTATAGTGCTTGTATAGGGGCTTTGAGATTTTTTTTGTGGCGCGTGTATAATTTGATTATTTGCATGTACCTTTAGCACATGTGCGGCAAATCCCAGCATTTTTTGGCACCTAGGAAGCATAGGTGCAGAATCCAGCCCCACTGCCAGAAGCCTGTCAAAATCTATGATTGGCTGAAAATTGTGTCTGGATGCTGTACGGAGTGGTACTAGCGCTTAGGGTAGGGTGACCAGACGTCCCCGGTTTCCAGGGACAGCCCCCGGTTTCCAGAGACAGCCCCCGGATTGAGGACACTGTCCCCAGAGCCAGTCTGTTACCGGATTGCAGGGGTGGCACTAGGTGCAGGCCAATCCTGGGTGGGTGCCGAGGCAGAGGAGGGGTGGTCCGCCACAGCTGCCACACACTCCGCCATCAGACAAGTCCCACCTCCTGGTTTTCTCCTTTGGCAGACAGCACCCTTTTCCAATGCCGGGACATGTGCTGTATTTCATAGGTAGAAGTCGGTCCAGGATTTGGGACTTGTGTGCGCCCGGCGATTCAAATTAAAGCTGATACAGTGGGTGACACTGGCCTGACACTTCCCTCAGTGTCCTGCCCCCCCCCCCCGCCTCAGCACCCACCCAGGATCTGTGTGATGATCTGGCTGTCTCTCCTCTCTGAACCCCTGCACAGTTAAGGCTGCATTCCTGGGCACTGAACAGGATGTATTGCTGGGCAAAGTTGAGGCTGCGTTCCTGGGCACTGAACAGGCTGCATTCCTGGGCACTAAACAGACTGCAATGCTGGGCACTGAACAGGCTGCATTGCTGGGCACAGATGAGGCTGCATTGTTGGGCACTGGTGAGGCTGCATTCCTGGAAACTGATGAAGCTGTATTGCAGGGCACAGGTGAGGCTGCATTACTGGGCACTGGTGAGGCTGCATTCCTGGGCACAGTGAGGCTGCAAAGATGGGCACTGGTGAGGCTGCACAGATGGGCACTGGTCAGGCTGCATTGATGGGCACTGGTGAGGCTGCATAGATTGCACAGCTGAGCCCTGCATTCTTTATGTAGCGCACTGCTGAGCCCTGCATTCTTTATGTAGCACACTGCAGAGCACTGCATTCTTTATGTAGCGTGCCCCTTAGCCCTGCATTATTTATGTAGCACGCTCCTTGGCCCTGCATTCTTTATGTAGAGCGCTCCTTAGCCCTGCATTCTTTATGTAACATACTCCTGAACTCTGCACTAGTCATATCTCAAAAACATTAATCACCACTGGGTTTTTTATTTTTTGCTAAACAAACAAAAAAAAGACAGATAATTTCAAAAACACAAAATGTTTATTGTATGTCCTAAAATTTTTCAAACAGGTAATTTTTCTCCTTCATTAATGTGCACTGATGAGGCTGCACTGATGGGCATTAATGAGGCGGCACTGATGAGGCTGCATTGATGTGGTGCACTGATGGGCACTGATAGGTGGCACTGATAATTGACACTGATTGGCACTGATAGGTGGCAGTGGTGGGCACTAATTAGCAGTACTGATTGGCACTGATAGTTGGCACTGGTGGGCATTTGGTTAGCAGCACTGGTGGGCACTTAGGGGACCGATGTCCCTCTAGGGAGGAAATCACTGTCCAGTGTGCCAACAGCCAGAATCCCCTGGGTGCAGAGCATAGAGTGGACTTATCACTATGTGACCAGATGGTGAGCTGCAATATACTGTAGCTGTGACCGGTGAGCTGCTGCTGTGGGGATTTACTACCTGCTGCTAAAGAGACTGCGCCCTGACCATACAGCCAACTAGTTGCCTTATTGCTGCCTGAACGCTTGACTATCCCTATCCTCATGTGCACCAGTGGTACTACTGGGCCCCAACATTAGCTGGATGAAGAATTAGGACTAAAGACTGTCCCTTTACAGCTGCTATACAGAGATCTTTACCTATTGCTTATGCTAAGAGGTACCTCTCAGAGGACATTGCACCATATCCTAGCCATTCCCCTAGAGTGCATTCTAGACTTGTTATAGTATTATTATTCACATTGCAGTTAATGCTTATATGCACTGGGGTAGATTCAAGTAGGGGAGCACACTACTACGGCGGCGCAGCGTACCGTTTTTACGCTACGCCTCCGTAAATTACTTGAGCTACGCTTCATTCACGAAGCATTTGCTCCGTAATTTGCGGGGACGTTTCGTAAAAGTGGCCGGCGTAAGCGCGGGTAATTTAAATGATCCCGTAGGATTTAAATTAGGCGCGTTCCCGCGCCGAACGTACTGCGCATGCTCCGTCGGGAAAATTTCCCGACGTGCATTACATCGCAAGGACGTCATTTGCTTCGACGTGAACGTAAATGGCGTCCAGCGCCATTCACGATTCACTTCCGCAAACAACGTAAATTTCGAAAATCGCGATGCGGGAACGACGTGTATACTTACCATTGGCTGCGCCTCCTAATAGCAGGAGCAGCCTTACGCAGAAAGCGACGAACGCAAACGACGTAAAACTCGAACGCCGGGCGCGCGTACATTTGTGAATCAGCGTGAGTATGCAATTTGCATACTCTACGCTGACCACTACGGGAACGCCACCTAGCGGCCAGCGTAAGAATGCAGCCTAAGATACGACGGCATAAGAGCCTTATGCCAGTCATATCTTAGGCTACAGTCGGCGTATCGAGCTTTCTGAATACAGAAAGTCGATACGCCGGCGCTACTTAGCAATTACGCTGCATATCTATGGATACGCAGGCGTAATTGCTTGCTGAATCCACCCCAGTGTTTATTGCTGACGGATTATGTGTTGATTAGTGGTAAAGAACTCCACTCTAACTTACTTTGGCATAATGATTATACTGTCTAGTACACTGTGTCTGAATCTACCTATAGTATGCTCATTTATGCTCAAACCACCATTTACTCTAACCCATACCAATAAGTGCAAAATGCAAAACTCCGGTGGGTGTAACAAGATGTCATCTTTGCCCTTCTCAATGTATCTTTAAGTATGGAGGAGTGTGGGGGTGTAGAAAGATGGCGGAGACAGAACGTCACTTCCGTTACACTATCTTACGAGGCGCCTAATCTGATGAAACACCTGCAGGGATCTGCTCTCCCTTAAAGTGGATGTAAACCCTTATATGTACCCATTGAAGTGAACAGCCTAAGATGCTACACAGAGATGAAACAAATCTCCCTACATAAGATTTACATGTATACCTGCTTTCTTCAGCGTGTCTTTTTTCCCCAGAAATTGCGTTTGAAAGACCTGCTGCGCAAATACCATGTGACATAAAATATTGCAACAATCACCATTATTTATATATATATATATAAGTTTGGGGGGTTCTAAGTCATTTTCTAGCAAACAAAATTAATTTTAACTCGTAAGCAACAAATGTCAGAAATAGGTTTAGGCATGAAAGGGATAAACTTAACTTTTTTTATATTATGCAATGCTTTAGGAAGCCAAATTGGAATTCAATTAGGGTTGAATTTTTTTTTACCTTGTCTTGGTGGACTATGGCCCCAGCGAAGTCCAGTTTCCTCCACACTGCTCCCTGTAGAAGATAATCTCCACAGATGCCCTGGATCAGTTTTTTCTGTACTGCGTATTGGCTCATATAAGCTTTCATCCTGTAGGTAGATGTTGCTGTGCTCTGAAGAGAGAAGCAGGATGAATGCGATCTAATTTATGGCAACTACAACCTTTATGTTTTAAAGTTTTTCTTTGCTTCTTTGGGAAAAAGGAAACTATTGTTCTAACAGACAGCACCAGTGTCTACAAAGTGGAACTAAAGCTGGCATACAAGGGTCATTTTATTATTATTTTTTTCGTTCAACCGACTGGTTTAAAGGAAAAAAATCTGACCCGATTCCCCCAACCACATATTTGAGGTGGATGGGGGAATCCTTAGCACTGCGCTACTGTATTTTGACAGCAGGGAAGTACCCCAACAGATCAGAGCTGTAGCCTATTGCCTGCAGAGCTAATTGTGCAGCTTTTATCCAACATGGCGGTTGATGAACAGAAGTCAGTCGTAGGCCAAATTCTGTTCAACCTCAGTGACCACACATGGTTCGAAATTTGTCCAGTGATAAAATGGCCAAATTTCGATCCATGTATGGCCAGCTTTACACTAGACAGCTACTTGAGAATGCAGAGGACATAAGTATTTAATGCATGTCTCCGTCTCCTATTTTATCTCTAAAAGACATATAGCCAGATTCAGTAGATACGCCGTCGTAACTCTGAATCTGCGCCGTCGTATATTTAAGTGTATTCTCAAATTGAGATACACTTAAATCTAGCTAAGATACGACCGCCGGCGCCGTCGTATCTTAGCTGTCTATTTAGGTCGGCCGCTAGGGGCGTGTATGCCGATTTACGCCTAGAATGCGTAAATCAGCGAGATACGCCTATTCACGAACGTACGCTTGCCCGTCGCAGTAAAGATACACAGTTTACGTAAGGCGTTTTCAGGCCTAAAGATATTCCACCAAAAAGATGGCGCAGCCAATGTTAAGTATGGACGTCGGAACCGCGTCAAATTTTTTAATTTTTACGTCGTTTGCGTAAGTTGTCCGTGAATGGGGCTGGCCGTAATTTACGTACACGTCGAAAGCAATGAGTCTTTGCGGCGTAAGTTGGAGCATGCGCACTGGGTTACGTCCACGGACGGCGCATGCGTCTTTCGTTAAAAACGTCATTTACGTGGGGTCATGCTTTATTTGCATAAAACACACCCACCTCTTCACAATTTGAATTAGGCGCGCTTACGCCGGCACATTTACGCTACGCCGCCGTAACTTAGGACGCAAGTGCTTTGTGAATCCAGCACTTGCCTCTCTAACTTACGGCGGCGTAGCGTATATGAGATACGCTGCGCCTGCCTAACGTTAGGCACCTCTACGTGAATCCAGCTAATGATTGGGAAGCATTTCCTTTCCTCTCCACAACCCTCCTACTTGCATAGCCATTGAAGCTAGCTTTATATTGTAAATATTCCTGAAGTTAGGTTGTATAGAAAGGCTATAAATATTAACTGTCTTTTAGGGATGAAGGGAATGGAAAGTTTTAATGTCCCTGAAATGTTAAAGGGGTTGTAAAGGTTTGTTTTTTATTTTCTAAATAGGTTCCTTTAAGCTAGTGCCCCAGAACGAAGTCAATGGTGACAAAACGACGTAGGGTAGCGGCGTGCTGACGTCATCACTACATACAGTGTCCCAGAGTGAACGGGCTGTGTTAGCCGGTCGGCTACATATTTTCACATGCAAATTTTTTATCTACTTATTGCAAGTGTGATTTTAAATATTTTTTACATTAAATTGTTTTACTAGATTACGCTGTGTTAGCCTTCTTTCCTTCCTCACCTTGGCTATAATCACTATTGATCATCTGTGAGCTGTGGGAGATTTATCGGATACTGGCTAAAGGATATCCTGCTGCATAGACCCCTAGGCTGGGTAGAAAGCCACACGCCAACAGAAGATCTCTGATTGGGATCTTCCCTTTCGCTTAGAGGCAGTTTGTTTGGCAGCTGGAGAATTTCCTTTCTATCTTATCACTGTTCTGTGGTTTCCCTTGGTTTGATGTCACCAATTTATGTGAAGGAGAGCAGTGTATTTTCAGCTACTAAACCACCATCCGATGCGTCCATCCTTTGAAAATAGGACATTGACTTGTTTACTATTTTTGATATCATATATTTTTTTCACTGGGACTTATTGGAATATGTTGCGGATAGGGTAACCTATTCGTTATAGTGTTTTCAACTTATCCATAGCACAATGAATATTAACATGCATGCTATTTGGTTTTATGTTTGAAATTTTATTTTATTGATCCAATTTGTGTGTGTCTCACATTTAAAGCTGCAGCAATCTTTCTCTTTTAGTTTTTGTCCACTTGACAGCACACTGTTACCACATTTTTCAACTATCTTGGACCTGTTCTTGCTCTTCTCCACAAAATGGCCCCAAATGTGTCTCATTAAAAGCAGACAGTAAAAAAAAAAAAAAAATTACATTTAAAAAGTAGTGAAATTACAAAAAATATCAGATATACATAAAAAAGGAGGGGGAAGCGGGGAGTATTTCCAGACAGAAGAACACAAATGTAAAAAAAGAACAGGCTGGTTGTACCCAAGACGATCAATGGATCGACTTGGGTACAATAAGACAACCCATACATAAATCGAATCTCAGCTGGTCCCTGCCGAGCTGGTCAAATTTAGATCCATTCATGGCCAGCTTAAGAACATAGGGCCAGATTCAGAGAGAAATACGTTACGCTGCGGCAGCGTAACGTATCCCATTTACGTTACACCGCCGCAGGTTTACAGCGTAAGTGCCTGATTCACAAAGCTCTTACCTGTAAACTTCGGCGGTGTAACGTAATTCCACTCGGCGCAAGCCTGCCTAATTCAAATGGGGCGGGCACCATTTAAATTAGGCGCGTTCCCGCGCCGAACGTTCTGCGCATGCTCCATGTTCAAATTTCCCGACGTGCATTGCGCAAAATTACGGTGCCCCGAAGTTTTTTTTTTAAAAGCGACGTGTTCCCGGATGTCTTACTCAAAGAAAAAAAAAATCGAAATTCGATGCGGGAACGACGGCCATACTTTAACATGGCTGATCTAAAGATAAGCCATGTTAAAGCAGGTGTAACTTTGCGATGGGTAAAAACGACTAGTGACGACGTACGGGATTGCGACAAACGCGCGGATCTTCGTGGATCGCCGTAACTAGTCATTTGCATATTCTACGCCAACCGCAATGGCCTCGCCACCTAGCGGCCGGCATAGAATTGCATCCTTAAGATCCGACAGTGTAAGTCAATTACACCTGTCGGATCTTATGGCTATCTATGCGTAACTGATTCTATGAATCAGTCACATAGTTAGGACGGCCGGAACACAGAGATACGACGGCGTATCAGGAGATACGCCGTCGTATCTCTTCTGTGAATCTGGCCCATACACTATACCAGGGCTCAAAATTTCAAGTCCTGAGCTACTAGCCAGGCCTCAAGAGTTACTCGCCACCAGTTGCCCCACCTAATTCATACACTGCCCTGTGCCTAATTGCACCCATAAACACACCCTCATAGATTATCTCATGGAATGACAATGTTTTATGCAGAATCAAGTTACAAAATTAAATATTACCAACAACAACTTTAACAAAATGGGACAGGGCACTGGGGGCAGACCAGAGGGACAGGGCACTGGGGGCAGACCAGAGGGACAGGGCACTGGGGGCAGACCAGAGGGACAGGGCACTAGAACTGGGTCTCTTCCCCATTCTCTTGCTGTCTGCTCTGCAACTCCCATCCATCCTCTCTCTCTCTCCCATTCATCTCATCATCAGGAGCCTGTGTGTGCGGCTCCACGCTTGCATGTCCCCACTTCCCCCTTTTATTCAGGCTGGCAGAGAGGAGAGGAGCTGCAGCACAGTGGGAGGGAGTACAATCCAACGCTGAGATCCACACAACTGCACAGCCATTGACACCATAGCACAGCGCACACTGACAGCGCACAGCACACATTGAGACCAGTCTGTTCACAGTGCTCAGGCTAAACTGTTGGACACTTACATAGAGCACAAGGAGAAGAAAACGGCACAAACTAGAAGGCTGCCGCTCTCATGTCAGGGCAACTTTCAGTGAGCGCTGCACCGGAGTGGTAATTTTTGCAATCCTCCACCTCACTCATTACTTTCTGCTCTCCAGCTACATTGGTTGGGGGCCCGGGGGAGGGGGGCAGGCTCAGAGAGGTCATACTGTTAGGTACCATGGCTTAATGAGAATTGTAAGGAGAGCACCTGTGTACTGCTCTGCCTGTGCGCGGCTCAACAGACTACTTTTCCCGAGCATGCACCTTTCCTCTTCGGCCGCCAATCTCATCGGGACTCTAAGTGTAGGCACAGATTGGAGGGAGATTGGTCATGCAGCCCTGTCATCACTCGCCCCCAGCTTAAATCCACTCGCCAAATGCTAGTAGGCGAGTGGAAATTTTGAGGGCTGCACTATACTACTAAAAGTATTGGGATGCCTGCCTTTACACGCACATGAACTTTAATGCCATCCCAGTCTTAGTCGGTAAGGTTCAATATTGAGTTGGCCCACCCTTTGCAGCTATAACAGCTTCAACTCTTCTGGGAAGGCTGTTACAAGGTTTAGGAGTGTGTCTATGGGAATGTTTGACCATTCTTCCAGAAGCACATTTGTCAGGTCAGGCACTGATGTGGAACGAGAAGACCTGGCTTGCAGTCTGCACTCTAATTAATCCCAAAGGAGTCTATCGGGTTGAGGTCAGCACTTCATCCCAAACTCGCTCATTCATGTCTTTATGAACCTCGCTTTGTGCACTGGTGCGCAGTCATGTTGGAACAGGAAGGGGCCATCCCCATCCCCAATGAAATTGTTCAAAATGCCTTGGTATGCTGACACCTTAAAAGTTCCTTTCACTGGAACTAAGGGGCCAAGCTCAACCCCTGAAAAACAACCCCCACACCATAATCCCCCCCTCCACCAAATTATTTGGACCAGTGTACAAGGCAAGGTTCATAAAAACTTGAATGAACAAGTTTGGGATGGAGGAACTTGACTGGCCTGCACAGAGTGCTGACCTCAACCCCGATAGAACACTTTTGGGATGAATTAGAGAGGAGAATGCCTTCTTGCCACACTTCCTGTGAGCAGACTAAACACAAAAACACTATCTTGGTTGTAAACTATTACTATAGTCCCATTAATTCAGTATGTAATAGAGAAAGGAAGTTTGTTCACAGGATTAACAGGGGAAAATAAAGGCCAAAAGTCCTGAAAAAAAAACAAAAGCAGAAACTACATCTCGACTGCTAAGCTGCAGTACATACATTTTTTTGTTTTTGACTTGAGATAGACTTTACATAAAAAACTTACCTACCCTGAATACATCCTCAAAAAAAAGCGCTAAATAAAGAGAAAAATGTCATCTTGTTTCAAACGCACTTCCCCTAGGTAGTTCAGTGAGCGACACTGAGAGCTTTAAATTATCTTGCTGACTGCGAAAATTGGAAATTGTGCAGAAAAATCTATTTTGCCTAAATCATTCCACATATCCCTAATGAAAAGCAACCATTTATATAAACATGTTTCTGAAAAGGTAAGGTTCTCTGAAAATAAATATTTCAGTTTTTTGTAATTCCCAGTAAACTGAATCAATTGGGTTTCCGGATTTATGGGGGGCTTTTCCAAGCACACCATTAATAAGCCTAGAGAGAGAATCAAACACGGACAACTTTAGGGAAATCTGGTCTCATCCACATAGCACTGCTCTCTGTGACCAACCTTGTCTGGGTTGCACAAAGTTTTGTTTAAGTAAATGGCACTTATACAAGGAGTCACAATGCTTTAGAGCCGAGAACCACCATGTAATTTCCTTTTTAATTCATAAGATCTCCAACGTTTGCAAGCTACTCATGGGACCATTTTTTCTGTTCAAGCCGAGAGACGGAAAAGAGGTGGACAGTCACTATTTAGCCGCAGGAATCCTCAACAACTGTCCTAATGGTCGCAAATCATACCTAAAAGTGCATTAACATATTAGCATGAAAAATGCTCATCCCAACAGCTGATTTGAAATGTCCCCCTGTGTGTGTGTAATGGCAATATTCAACCAAAATTTAAATACTTTAGGCAGTCTTCATAAATACCTGATGGACATCTCTTAAGCTCATTCTCATCAAAACCAGTTGGGGAAACAATATCCACATTACCGTACATCTTCCAGCACTACACAGCCAGTAGGAGCACTTCTCTGTGTTTAATGGCGTTACATCCGCATACAGAACATTTGATGAAATATGTATTTACATGACTTATGTAGTGCCTGCAGCCTATGATATTGCAGTTGTTGGTCACATTTATGTCACTTATGAAGCCAAAAGGAAGAGATAGGGAAAGGAAGGAACATTGTCACTCAGGAAACAGAGGCAGGCACAAAGACGCACTCCGTTCTATAGTAAATATATTACCTATTATTGTTATTATAATTACCATTATTCCTGGTTTACAGTGCCTTGAAAAAGTATTCATACTCCTTGATATTGTATGTGATAGTCCAATTCAAAGTGGCACATAATTGTGAGTGACAGGAGCAGCATACAAATTGGATAACATGACTGTAAGCAGGCTGCAGCACATTGGGAACAAAAAACTGGAAGCAGGCTAGGACATACTGGTGACAAAAGGCTGGAGGCAGGCTAGGACACACTGGTAAACTGGCACACACTGGGAACAAAAGGCTGGAAGCAGGGCTGGTGCAACCACTAGGTAAACAAGGCAGCCTCCTAGGGCGCACTGCTGCCTAGGGGCACCCGGCCACTGGTGTTCCTAGTCTCTTCTCTCTGCAACCAAGTCTCAGTATCTGCAGGCAGCCACCGCTTCATTCTTATATAGTGTCAGAGGCGCAGGACTGTGTCTGTGTCCCAACTCCCGAATGATGGGCACTAGTAGGCTGCATTGATGGGCACTGGTGAGGCTGCATTTGATGAACGCTTCATTAAAAAAGTGAGGTATACATGGGCAGGACAAAGGGGTGGAGCCAAAGGGGGAGCGACAAAATTAGGTTTCGCCTAGGGTGTCAACAATCCGTGCACCAGCCCTGGCTGGAAGCATGTTAGGACACACTGGGAACACAAGGCTGGAAACAGGCTAGGACACACTGGGAACACATGGCTGGAAACAGGCTAGGACACACTGGGAACACAAGGCTGGAAACAGGCTAGGACACACTGGGAACACATGGCTGGAAACAGGCTAGGACACACTGGGAACACACGGCTGGAAACAGGCTAGGACACACTGGAAACACATGGCTGGAAACAGGCTAGGACACACTGGGAACACAAGGCTGGAAACAGGCTAGGACACACTGGGAACACAGGGCTGGAAACAGGCTAGGACACACTGGGAACACGTGGCTGGAAACAGGCTAGGACACACTGGGAACACAAGGCTGGAAACAGGCTAGGACACACTGGGAACACAAGGCTGGAAACAGGCTAGGACACACTGGGAACACAGGGCTGGAAACAGGCTAGGACACACTGGGAACACACGGCTGGAAACAGGCTAGGACACACTGGGAAACCATGGCTGTAAATAGGCTAGGACACACTGGGAACACATGGCTGGAAACAGGCTAGGACACACTGGGAACACATGGCTGGAAACAGGCTAGGACACACTGGGAACACATGGCTGGAAACAGGCTAGGACACACTGGGAACACAAGGCTGGAAACAGGCTAGGACACACTGGGAACACAAGGCTGGAAACAGGCTAGGACACACTGGGAACACGTGGCTGGAAACAGGCTAGGACACACTGGAAACACATGGCTGGAAACAGGCTAGGACACACTGGGAACACAAGGCTGGAAACAGGCTAGGACACACTGTGAACACACGGCTGGAAACAGGCTAGGACACACTGGGAACACACGGCTGGAAACAGGCTAGGACACACTGGGAACACACGGCTGGAAACAGGCTAGGACACACTGGGAAACCATGGCTGTAAAAACTAGCGTTCGTAATGGAGATAGCACATTCGTCACGCTGTAACGGACTGAAAAGCGCAAATCGTCTCTCACCAAACTTTTACTAACCCGACTGGTATTGAACTTCCTTTTAATAGTGCCGTCAAACATGTTGTATGTCACCACGTTCTTGGCTTCCGGAATTTCCGACAACATTTGTGCGACCGTGTGTACGCAAGACAAGTTTGAGCCAACATCCGTTGGAAAAAAAATCCATGGTTTTGTTGTCGGAATTTCCGATCGTCTGTAGTGTGAAAAAGGTAAATTGGGCTCCAGGTACATGGTCCCATGACTGCATACCAAAAACGCATAACCCAAACTGGGACTTTAATGCTACCAAACCGAAACAAATTGAACTTGCACAACCACATAAATCTTCATTTTTATTCTGTCATAAATAATAAAAAATTGTGAAAACTCACAATCACATGTAAATATTTTATATACAAAACAAAATGACAGTTTGAATATGCCAAAACAATGTTGTCACGATGTCAGAGACCTCTCTGAAAATCTTACTATGCATTAATGCACACTTAGCATTTGGATTTGCTTGAGTCTGTATAGCTTGTTCATAATTCGCTCTCCACACGTTTCGCAAGAAATAATCCTCCTTCCTCAGGAGCTTAGAGATTAAAAAATATTGTCCTGTAACACTGAACAATAGTCAGCACATGTTGCAATCATACAATTAAATTCATGTTACAAAAGGAGTTTCTTAAGTTATCAAAATTTCAGCTTTACATGGAACAAATTAAACTTGTCTTTAGCCATCACTAACTAATTATACAGACTAAATGGAGGTTTTTACATCTGGCTAGGGTCTATCTATAGCCTCTAAGCTCTATACAATAGAAACATGTATCATCATTAATTGCTTACAGATAAGATTCAATCAGGATAACTGGAGGTTAACCATTGCTTTATTCGTAATGTCTTCTCTTCATCCTAAAAAAAAAAAAGCGGAATACAATTTAAGTAAAATTTATAGGGACAGAAAAAGATAAAAAAGCCTCCACAGCCCTAAAGTCAATCTGGCAGGTCCTATAAACTGAGCAAGCTCGAAAGTTTGCTTTGCTGCTAGTACTGTAAGTACATGTGAAAACTTTCAGTTCACCTGGATTCAAGTCCTGGCTGTGTACAGGTCTAGACCTCCAAATTCCTGTGCTAAGCCCACTGCTGATACTCAACAGTCCAGTAAAAGAATCTGGCCAGCAGAGGCTCTGGTATTGAACTATACTACCCGATATTCCATGCTCCCAAAGGTGGCATGCTACCAGATGGAAACTTGTTTCTGGTAATCATTAGTACCCCCAATTTTAGACTGTATTAGGTAGATTCACGTACGGCGGCTTACTGCAGGCGTAACGTATGTTATTTACGTTACGCCGCTGCAATTTAGAGAGGCAAGTGCAGTATTTACAAAGCACTTGCTCCGTAAGTTGCGGCGGCGTAGCGTAAATTGGCCGGCGTAAGCCCGCCTAATTCAAATGTGGAAGAGGTGGGTGTGTTTTATGGAAATTAATCGTGACCTCACGTAAATGATGCTTCGAGTGAACGGCGCATGCGCCGTCCGTGGACGTATCCCAGTGCGCATGCTCCAAATCAGGTCGCAAATAGTCAGTGCTTTCGACGTGAACGTAACCTACGCCCAGCCCTATTCTGAAACGACTTATGCAAACGATGTAAAACGTGAAAAATATGACGCTGTTCCGACTTCCATACTTAAAGTGGAGGTTCACCCAAAAAATCTATTTTAAACATTAGATTGAGGCTAATTACGGGAAGCACAATTTTTTTATTTTTTTTTTTATTTAAATCAATGCAGTACTTACCGTTTTAGAGATAGATGTTCTTCGCGGCTTCCGGGTATGGGCTGCGGGACTGGGCGTTCCTATTTGATTGACAGGCTTCCGACCATCGCATACAGCGCGTCACAAGTTTCCGAAAGTAGCCGAACGTCGGTGCGCAGGCGCCGTATAGAGCCGCACCGACGTTCGGCAACTCGTGACGCGCTGTATGCGACCGTCGGAAGGCTGTCAATCAAATAGAAACGCCCAGTCCCGAAGACCATACCCGGAAGCGGCGGAGAACATCTATCTCTAAAACGGTAAGTACTGCATTGATTTAAAAAAAAAAACCCGATTGTGCTTCCCGTAATTAACCTCAATCTAATGTTAAAAAAAAAAATTTCGGGTGAACCCCCCGCTTTAACATTGGCTGCGCCATCTTTTTGGTGGTTTATCTTTACGCCTGAAAACGCCTTATGTAAACGGCGTATCTTTACTGCGACGGGTGAGCGTATGTTCATGAATAGGCGTATCTTGCTGATTTACATATTCTAGGTGTAAATCAGCGTACATGGCCAGCGTAAATATGCAGCTAAGATACGACGGCGTAGGAGACTTACGCCGGTCGTATCTTAGCAACATTTAAGCGTATCTCAGTTTGAGCCGTTTCTAACCTGCTGAAGAAAGACAATGACCATCTCCATTGGACAGATGTGCTCATTACCAAATTGTTGGAAAAATCCCTGGGAGTGGATCCGGAGGAAGGAGTGAAGGAGCACAGCCCAACTCTGTGCTCCATATATCTCAGTGTGTTCTAGAGCTCTGATGTCTCACTTTATGATGTGCAGATATCTCCAGGTCGTCATCCATGGCTCTCAGACCTTCTATGGCCTCTATGTATTGCTTCTGTATCTATACATACATCTATCTATCTATGGTTCTCAGGCAATCTATGGCCTCTAACTCCAACCTGTGGTCTCCCTTATAATACCTAATCATATGCAAGATATCTGATTGGTTTGAATATGTTTTTCTTTATTATGTTAATAAAATTATCCCACTAGTCTTGTGTTGGATAGAAGAATATTTACTTACTGTCTCACATTCTTGACTTCTGTATGTGGTATCCGGCTTATCTTCACTTACAAAGATCTCCCCTGGAATCAAAAAGTAACAAGGATGTAACTATAAGTATACCACGCCAACAGAGGGGGCCTAGGTCTGTCTGGCGTAGTGATCCATGCAGGTAGCTGTAGCATTTGCTAGATAAATTTGTGTAAGGTTAATGTACAGTAGATAGTTTGGTAACCTTTATACAACTGTAAAAACAGCAGTTTGGATTATGTACCACTAGAGAAACTGCCTTTAAAATCAGAGAAGTTGAGTGATCCCTAATGGTTTTTCTGTGGGGCCTCAGTACACAATTACGGACATATGAATGGAGGAGAGGATATTGCCTCTTCCCCGTTTTACCTTGTGTTGCAAGGGCTTTTTGAGTGGAGAAAAGGACAGAAAGGGACGGGTGGCCAATGGAACTACTTCAATGTATTGCAATGTTGGAGCCAAGGAAGTTAAATCCTGCAGAGCCAGAAAAGGAGCTATGATCAATGCAGGGAACATTTCTACACGAAGGACAGGTGGTGGGATACATTTCAGTAAAGGTAAGTAATGTTACTGAACCTATAACTTTAGCTTTAAGAAGAATATGGGAACTGCCACATCCAGAAATATTAGTTAAGTGGAAGCTATGCTGATCTTCTAGCTTAATTACTTTCTTAGATATTGGCCTGAAACAAAAATGCAAATAAAAAAAGTCCTTATCTGCATACTTGCTCTGGTTTTGTGAAGCAAAAGGATCAGCATGACTGCCAGGCAGCTAGCATTTGCAGAATATGTCAGAATAGCAGACTCCAAGTTTTCTTTAAGAAGTTCACATGTATAGAGAGAACTGAGTTAATTTGTAAGCTATATACAGTAAGTATGTCATCTGTTGTCCATTTCTACTCACCGGTTTTGCTACTTGGAAAATTATGTTGACTGCAAGCAGGTTCAATGCGAGACACAATTTCTGCCAGGTCTGTGAAGCCAGGTGACCCTCCAGTCTGCAAACAGGGAGCAGAGTGAAAGTATAATGCTTGTGAAATCACCCAACTAATTATTCATGCAATGTACTGGCAAACATGGCTGTTCCTGTCCTTTACTGAAATGTTGTCCTGTATCTAAAGCTACATGTAGGGTTTCACCTGGACAGTTCGGGTTTTTGGGAATCATGTGTCCGTTTCATGACGGCTAAAATCCGTACACAATATTCAGACAAGAATCTGGCATGAAACAGGGCCTGACAGGAGCGTGAGGGGGCACTATGCACGTTGCATTACTATTCTCTTCAACGGCGGATCCAGGGGGGGGCAACAGGGCAATTGCCCCCCCGAGACAATCATGTCACAGTCACACTCGCTTGCTGTGTTTTTTTTTTTTTTTTGGGGGGGGGGGGGGGGGGGGGTTTCACTGCTTGCTCTGCGGCTATCTGCCGCTCTTCCGAGTCTCTCTCAGACTCTCACATCAGCTAATCAGCGGCGCCGCTGCCGAGAGAGAGAGAGAGAGAGAGAGACTCGTCTGTGACTGTGTGTCACATCTGTGTAGTTACGCGGCGGCGTCGCACTATCATTCATAGCAGGCGCGGAGGAGGAGGTGGGTCGTAACCCGGGCACATGATTCAGCCCAGAACAGGGGCAGACCATCCAGACAGGGGAGACCAGGCATCATCACACGTTTCACTCTGAAACAGCAGCATTGCAAAGAATACACTGTGCCTGCGGTGTGTGTTCGGGATTCAAAGCTCCTTTCTGTCCCCCCCCCTCCTCCCTCCAGTCTCGTGCTGTGCGGGGTCCTTGTTATCTCTGACTCAGCCCCCCCCCCTCCAATCACCAGTGCGGTGTGTTGAGAGACCTGGGAGGCGGAGCTCACTGTAGCTCCTGTCGGCTGGCCAGAGGAAGGGAGAAGGTGAGCTGAAGTTTCCTAGGGGGGATAGTAGTTGCAAACTTTCAAGGAGATGTTTTCTTCAGGAGAAGAATCTTGGAGGAGAGAGTGAGAGTGAGGGGGAGGGGGGGGGGTGAGGTCTGCAGCCCGAATCACATGTGACAGATCACTTCTAAGCATGAACAGTCTGTGCCAATCCAATTGTTCAGACTAGATATGTGGAGTAATTTATAGCCATTCATGTAACCTGTATACTGTATATGTGGTGAGTTCACACCTCTGATTGTACAGACTCAGCCTGGATCATATATTTACCTTCACATTATCTGGGCATACAGAGTGCTAGGGGCTGGATTACATAGATCTGTACTTACATCTAGTAGTACTGTTGTATGATTTATTGTTGTAAATGTCTTTAATGGATGAGTTTTTTTTTTTTTTTTATTATTATAAACATCGCTATCTGACCACTTCTCAGCCCCCATCTTGCATCACCCCCCAGACCACTTCATACAGACACCACTCCGATCTGCTTCCTCCCCCCCCCCCCCTCTCCAGCTGAGGGACATCATTCCATGGTCACTTTCCTTCCCTTATCTTCCCAACATCACTCCCTGATTACCCCATAGACACCACAAGACATCCCTCCCCATTATGCCACTGCCAGTCCGCCATACCCTCCATACTCCTCTTCTGTACTAACTGCACCCATCATACCTTCCAAACTCCTCTTCTGTACTAACTGCACCCATCATACCCTCCGCACTCCTCTTCTGTACTAACTGCACCCATCATACCCTCCGCACTCCTCTTCTGTACTAACTGCACCCATCATACCCTCCACACTCCTCTTCTGTACTAACTGCACCCATCATACCCTCCACACTCCTCTTCTGTACTAACTGCACCCATCATACCCTCGGCACTCCTCTTCTGTACTAACTGCACCCATCATACCCTCCGCACTCCTCTTCTGTACTAACTGCACCCATCATACCCTCCGCACTCCTCTTCTGTACTAACTGCACCCATCATACCCTCCACACTCCTCTTCTGTACTAACTGCACCCATCATACCTTCCAAACTCCTCTTCTGTACTAACTGCACCCATCATACCCTCCGCACTCCTCTTCTGTACTAACTGCACCCATCATACCCTCCGCACTCCTCTTCTGTACTAACTGCACCCATCATACCCTCCGCACTCCTCTTCTGTACTAACTGCACCCATCATACCTTCCAAACTCCTCTTCTGTACTAACTGCACCCATCATACCCTCCGCACTCCTCTTCTGTACTAACTGCACCCATCATACCCTCTGCACTCCTCTTCTGTACTAACTGCACCCATCATACCCTCCACACTCCTCTTCTGTACTAACTGCACCCATCATACCCTCCGCACTCCTCTTCTGTACTAACTGCACCCATCATACCCTCCACACTCCTCTTCTGTACTAACTGCACCCATCATACCCTCTGCACTCCTCTCCTGTACATACTGTCCCTGTCATACACTCCACACTCCTCTTCTATACATACTGCCCCCATTATACCCTAGGCACTCCTCTCCACTGACTCTAATATAAAGGGGGACTCTTGTGATTAACTCCATATGATTAGAAATTGTATTTAATCACAAAAATATATATACAGTGTATACTGCATAAAAAACAATAGCTGTGCATTGCTTTGTACAGAGGTAATGAATTTAATGTACTACAAAAAAAAAAATATATATATATATATATATATATATATATATTGGCGTGCGCTGCTAATGTGTTCGGGTTTGGCTTGACGAAAAGGTGGCAACCCTACTCACTGTCCGCCCTCACTCCGGGACACAGCCACTGGCAAGTGACAATCCACATCTGGTGGCAGGGAATGTGGCAAGTGACACACTCGGGGCTCCCACTGATTCTGCATTATTACAATGTAATAATAGAAATAATGCGCTTCAATCATCCTGACACCATAACAACCATGGCGCCGTGATGATTGAAGTGCCAACACCAGCCATTGCCCCGACAATATGCCCGCAAAATTTTCTGCCAGTGCCCCTCCCGAGACCAGACTCTGGATCCGCCCCTGATTCTCTTTGGAGTGCCCAAAGCCTGGTCTGTTACAATCCTATAGTGTAGGCTAAAGAAATAATTTTGCTGTGCGCTGCTAAAGTATTCGGGTTTGGCTTGAAGAAGTGGCAACCCTAGCTACATGTCTGCAAAAGGGTGAAACTTTAGGAAAAATGGACAGGGATTAAAGTGCCTGCAGGAGATATTTATAATAAAAGCACAGCCCCATTCACGCCTGGCCCTCATCAGAACAGTCAAGTTTACCCCATTAGTGCTGCTCACTGAAAACCATGGCTGGGGGAGGGCACAGTGGGGTTGATTTACTAAAACTGAAGTGTGCAAAAATCTGTTGCAGCTCTGCAAAGAAACCAATCAGCTTCCAGTTTTTTTTTGTTAAAGCATAATTGAGCAAACTGAAGTTAAAGCGGTGGTTCACCCTCATTACCAACATTTTAGCATTAAATTAGGCATAGTAGCGCGAGCTACAGTATGCCTGTATTTATTTTTTTAGCCCCGTACTCACTGTGCAATCGTATAAATAAGATTCCGACTCCCCGCGGGGAATGGGCGTTCCTATCCAGAGGGAGGATGATTGACGGCCGGCTATGGCACGTCACGCTCCCCGAAGATAGCCGGAGTAGGTCTCGGCTCTTCACGGCGCTATACGGCGCCTGCGCACAGACTATGCGCAGGCGCCGTGAAGAGCCAATTCCTATTTCGGCTATTTCCGGAGAAGCGTGACGTGCCATAGCCGGCTGTTAATCACCTTCCCTCTGGATAGGAACGCCCATTCCCCGCGGGGAGTTGGAATCTTCAATACAGGATTGCACAGTGAGTACGGGGCAAAAAAAATAAATACAGGCATACTGTAGCTCGCGCTACTATGCTTAATTTTATGCTAGAAGAAAAAAGAAATTTTTTTTTATAGGGTGAACCCCCGCTTTAAGTTGGCCATACACAGTTCGAATTTCGAAAGAATTTTCTTTAGAAAATCGTATCAAAGAATTTTCGTAAGAATTTCGCACCGTTAGTGGGCTGCAGCAACAGTCGATTTTCGTGCGGCAATCAAATTTGAGGAATCGGACATGTTGGAAATTTTTTGAAAAACAAACGATTTTCTAATCAATGATGGGAGAATCGTGCAAGAAATGTAATAGAAAAAAAAATGCGCACGTGCAAGAAAAGAAAAATTCCTGGAGAGAAAAGAATATTCCCGGCCACGAAAATTATTTTCTGTAGCAACATGAAGGCTTGGTCAGCCGAATTTCGAAAATCAATGGTGGCATCATCGGATCACAAAAAAACAAACTTTCTGATTTTGAAAAAAAAAAAATTGTTTTAAATTCGACCGTGTATGGCTTGCTTTAGAAGCCGATTGGCTACCATGCACAGCTGCAGCAGATTTTGCACTCTCCAGTTTTAGTAAATCAACCCCACTGGGTCCTGCTATGTGGGTGCATGTGAGCCTCACTTACCTCAGGACAGTAATGTACATATGCCCTTTTCTTCTCTAATTTGTGCATTTTTTTTTTTTTTATAAATCATCTTACGTTTTAGGATTAACAGACACACATTACCATGTGATTGCATAATCTCTCTTATCTCATTTAGCTTTGCCAACAGGCAGCTAAAAAAAGGGTGAGGGCCTTCCTAAACCGATTCATTTGAATTTTATTCAAACAGGTAGACCTTCAAACAACTCAATAAATGCAAAGTAAGTTGTACTATTTAGCATACCCTCCACATGCTCTGGACCACTTCACTTTGTACGTTGCACTCTATGTTAAACTCAGGACTACTTCTGCACGTATGCTGCACTGTACATTGCATACTATGGACAACTTTATTTAATACCCTATATTGTATATATTACATACTATGTATTAGTTCACTCCTCTTTATGCTGTGCTGTAAGTTCATTTTTTTGTCATTAGAATTCTATCCTGTTTTATAAAAAAGCTAATTTTTCCTAGTTCATATTTGAAGCCAGGTGCCCACTGGCTAGCGGAGTGCACAGGCTTACCCCCCTCCCTGATTTTGTGAGCACTGGCAGAGCTGCGCTCAGAGCGGATTGTGTGCCCCAGCCTGCCTATCTCCTTTTCCTCACTACTGCATTGAGGATCAGGCTGCTGTGGGAGGAATCTTCCGCTTGCCCCTTCTGCCTTCTTCTTTCCCTTCCCTCGCCTGAGGATGATGTAACAGAGGAGGACTATGGGAAATGTAGTTCTGTGGAGGAGTGCTGCACTGTACAGTGGATGAAGTTTGGGCTTCAACTCCCAGAGTGCCCTGCAAACATAGGGGGAAATAATTGTATGTGGAGATTTGGCAGACAATACAGGTAAACTAGAGTGTGCAGGCCAGTTGCTGTGCATGCCTACACTGGGAGAGCCTGGTAAGGGCCGGAGTGTCAAGGACTGAGCCACAGAAAAGTATTTTTCTGTGCTGAGACCAAAGCTGGAGAGATCTACTGCCATATGAGTGACTACACTAGAGAGAGCAGAGTTTTGTAAGGAACTGACCGTGAAGACCAAACCACCAGGGACAAAAGACAGTCAAGTCTTCTGAACCAGAACTGTTGGGTACTAGAAGTGGTGAGCAGAACCCACTGTGCTTACCCCAACACTATCAGCAGTTTAATTCTAGTAGGAAACTGCCCAATTTGGCTCCATAAAGTTTTATCACTGCCTGCGGAAAAGATGATTACATGTGCATCACTATACAGACGAGTCCCAATGTTAGCCGGCTTAAACTTGTTAATCTGGCACCAGGTACTTTACAGCCATCCCCAGGGGTACCCCTCTCAGGAACATGTAACCCACCCACTCTTAAAGTTGTATGCATAGAGTGCACTCGGGGGCACTTTTTGAATAATTATTGCTAAAAGTTAAAGTGAGACTTCTCTTTGTGTTGTATAACCCGGCGTGTCAGAGGCAACGGAGCGGTTTACAGATTCATGGCAGAACAGAGAACCCATTATACCAAGTCGCTCCTGTGGGGGTAAGTGCTACATATTGAAAAGTGGATGTATAGCAAATAAGTTGCCTATAGCAATTTAAAGCCAGCCCACAGACCTTCTCAGACACAATAACACTGGCAGCCCAGGCCCTTATATCCATGTCATTCATCCAGCAAATGTTAGAAAAAATCTTTCAGAAGCCCAATGGGACCTATTAGATGTTTGCTTATGATTTCATACTTACTCCTCCCTGATGCGGTTGGTCGATCTCAGGGCTGCTGTTATCCTGCAACATTTTTTCAATTAGGTCACCACGACGCCATTCTGTGAATATTAGCTTCCCATACTCATAACCAACATCCTGCACCAAAGTCATAGGAAACAATGTGATAAACAGACTCATCACTCATACAATACAGAAGTAACGAATGACCCCAGACAATTAAATATTAATTAAAAAAATTCACATATTTATTTACTCAAACGATAAACCTAAGTGAGGAAACATTTATAGCTACGCATAACAAACAATAATAGAAAATACATTCCAGGTATTTTGCTTAATAGCTGTGTATATATATATATAAAAAAACAATTTTTTTTTTTTTGTTTTTGTTATATGGCAAAATGTAGTGCTTGTTAACTAAGTTCAAATGGAATTGTTTATTGTTTTGTAGAGACAATGCTCCAAATGAGGAGGGTTACACTATATTTTTTTACATTATGAGTGTAGCACCCTCTAGTGCTAGAAATGTAAATAGTTTTTTTTTCTAGTACAGGTAAATGTATGCATGCTTGACTGACAGCCAATCATGTATGTTTTTGTTTCCTGGGTTGGCATAAATCCAGAGAGAGCTGGATGACTCACAGAGGCCTTTCCCCCTCTTCTCGAATGTTCTGGTGCCTTCTAGAAAAAAATATTTTTGCACAATCTGAAGGAGATAGTAATGGGGATAGAGAGATGGGAACCTCCTTCTCTCAAAAATAAAGATTTGTTTATATAGGGGTAATGAAATTCACACAAATAATTTTTTTTTTGTGTGTGGTTTTCTTTTTTTTCTTCTCTCCCCCTTTTTTTTTTTTTTTCTTTTTTTCTTTTCCTTTTTTGCACAATTTGAAGGAGGATAGTAATGGGGACCGGGAGATGGAAACCCCCCCCCCCCTTCGAAAGTAAAGATAAATAGGCACGGGTAAGAGGGGGTATAGATTTGGGGTAAAGTTATCCACATAAGGAGGTATGATCTCTTTTCTTTCCCTCCCCCTTTTTTTTTGAAGAGGCGAAGACGGGGGAATGGACGTGCTTCTATGTCTCTCTTTTTCTCTTGTTTACTATCTAGATGGCCCAGGAGAATTAAGAGCATATTCTGCGGTACAGATTAATTTTTAAGTGCATGTTAGAGGATGGATCCATGTATGTACCTATATGTATTTTTGTATTTGCTTTATGTATTTATGTGTATTTTGAGATGGTCTTGTATTTTTATGAATGAATTGCAAATTGTTTTGCAAAGTATGTAAGATTTTTACTTGTAAAAATGTAATAAAAACAATTTAAAATAAAAAAAAATGAGGAGAGGTAAGGTAGAGCTGCCTGGGGTATTCTTAGGGCCCTGACCGATCCCCAACTTGGATTGGAAGGGGGCAGGCCCCTTTAATACTCAGGGTCAGCCCAGCTGGAGAGGAGTTTTTCAGGTGCAAGCTGGAGATGGAGTGTTAGGCTGTCATTGCCTTTGAGGGAGCTCCCCAGTCTGGGGTGGGTGACCTTGGGCCTGGGCTCGGGTGCAGACAGGACCTTAATACAACCCACAGAGGTGTCCTGGACAGGAGGCACAGGAGCAAGGAGAGGATAGCAGGAGAACACTCCAAGTCTCCAGGAGGAACAACAGAAACAGCCAAGAGGGCTGGTGAGTGACACACAGTCAGGAGGACTGTGAGGCATGCCTGAGAAGACTGGGACCAAGCAGTCTCGGATGGGTATAGAGCCAGTAAGAAGGACTGTGGTGGCATGGGCAGTGGCAGGGCCTGAAGAGGTGGTACTGGGATCAGCAGCCACACGTGGGACAGCTAGTAATAGGATTACCATATTTTTCTACACCAGCAAAGGGCATTTTGCTTTGAGCCTGGCGGGGCCAGTGTCAGGCCTTAAATTCAGTGCTAGCTGGTCCTGGGAGTTGTAGTTCTACAAGCAAGTTTTTGCTGAAGGTAGAAGAGGAGAAGTGTGTATATCATGGATGTGTATAGTTGTATCCCTGAAGAATTCTTATTCATCAAGTGGGTATCCCATATGTACCCTATCCTGATCAAGTTATAATCCCCTCAATAAAAACAACACAAACAAGTACAAGGACTATTTTTGACTGCTGTATGTCTGGAAATTTGTGCGCCTGGCTGTGCAGGGTGAGAGACGGACGACAATCACCAGCAGCAGTTATGGGGGTAACACTACATCAGTGATTTGGAATTGTTCCTTAAAAATTCTCATTCTTCAGTTTAAATTGAAACTATAGAAAACATTGATTAGACCAGCAGCCTTCATAGTATATAGTCCAAAGGCAAATACTCAACAATAATATAGGGGGAGCTTGACGATCTAGCATAAAAGTCTTGTATGTGTAGTTTCCTCTTCAAGCAGCTGTACACAAATCGTCACAAAGGAATATATACTACAAAACAAAACAGAAATAGAGTGCATCTAAGAATATCAAGAGATGAACAGGGTATGCAGCTCACTTTGGCGCTTGGCTGAGAAACGCTAACTTGTGTCCCAGCTGACAAGCTTAAAAATACACACTACATATACATACATGATACATACTAAAACAAAACATGATCTTATACATCCAAAATCATTAAAATGATATACCCCACCGTGATGGATTTACCAAGGAACACCTTACAATTAATACTGGTTGCTCCAAACCACATTGGAGTAAACACATAAGTCTGGCCAACCATCAAAGCCAATTTACAGCTGATGTTAGGCGTGGTGCATCCAATGGGATTTGTTTTTGAATATCGCTTAGAGATTTACTATAGATTCCTGCTTTTTAAGCTTGTCAGCTAGAACGCAAGGTGGTGTTTTCTTGGCCACTTGTCAAGGTGAGCTGCATACATTGGGCTAGCTAGATTCAGCAATCATTTACGGCGGCGTATCTCCAGATACGCCGCCGTAATTTCAAATCTGCGTCGGCGTATCGTTACGCCGATTCTCCAACGCAGATACGTCCAAAAAAAAGGCTTCCTCCTCCAACGTAACTTGAATGCGGCGGCGTATAATTGTGTGCATTCTGCCGCTGGCCGCTAGGGGCGATTCCGTTGTTTACGGCGTAGAGTATGCAAATTACCTAGTTACGTCGATTCACAAACGTACGTGCGCCCGGTGGTAGTTTTTTACGTCATTTGCGTAAGGCGTTTTCGGCGTAACGTTGCTCCTGCTATTAGGTGGTGCAGCCAATGTTAAGTATGGACGTCGTTCCCGCTTCGAAATTTGAATTTTTTACGTTGTTTGCGTAAGTCATTCGCGAATAGGGCTGGACGTAATTTACGTTCACGTCGAAACCAATACGTCGTTGCGGCGTACTTGGCAGCAATGCACACTGGGATATGTACACGGACGGCGCATGCGCCGTTCGTAAAACACGTCAATCATGTCAGGTCATCACACATTAGCATAAAACACGCCCCCCCTTCCACATTTGAATTATGCGGGCTTACGCCGGCCCCATTTACGCTACGCCGCCGCAACTTACGGAGCAAGTGCTTTGTGAATACTGCACTTGCTCCTGTAAGTTGCGGCGGCGTATCGTAAATACGATACGCTGCGCCGCCGTACGAATGGGTGCAGCTACGTGAATCTAGCCCATTGATTGCAAGTTACTTGTCCATCTGCTTATACTCTTATGCCGAGTACACACGATCGTTTTTCATGACGTAAAAAATTCTATTTTTTTTTAAATGTCATTAAAAACGACCGTGTGTGGGCTCCAGAGCATTTTCCATGACGTGAAAAATGGGCATTAAAAATTTCGAACATGCGCTATTTTTTCATGTCGTTTTTCACATGGTCATGTGTAGGCTTTAACGACGTGAAAAAAAACATGCATGCTCAGAAGAAAGTTATGAGACGGGAGCGCTCATTCTGGTAAAACTAGCGTTGGTAATGGAGATAGCACATTCATCACGCTGTAACAGACTAAAAAGTACGAAGACTGAAAAGCGTGAATCGTCTCTCACCAAACTTTTACGAACACGAAATCAGCAAAAGCAGCCCCAAGGGTGGCGCCATCCAAATGGAACTTCCCCTTTATAGTGCCATCATACGTGTTGTACGTCACCACGCTTTGCTAGAGAACATTTTTTTCACGATCGTGTGTAGGCAAGGCAGGCTTGACAAGAATCGGGTTGAAAAAAACTTCGTTTTTTCTAGACCATTAAAAATGGTCGTGTGTACGCGGCATTAGATTTGCTCCACTTTTGTTTTGTTTTTGTATTAAATAGGAATTTAGGGCCAGATTCACAGAAGAGATACGACGGTGTTTCTCTGAAACGCCGTCGTATCTCTCAGAGTATCTATGCGACTGATTCATAGAATCAGTTACGCATAGATAGCCCTTAGATCCGACAGGTGTAATTGTCTTACACCGTCGGATCTTAGGATGCAATACCTCGGCCGCCGCTGGGTGGAGTTTGCGTCGTATTCCAGCTTCGGGTATGCAAATTAGCAGTTACAACGATCCACAAAGGTTTTTCCCGTTGTTACGTCGGCGCAAGTCTTAGTTTCCCGTCGCAAAGTTAGGGGTGCTATTAACATGGTGAAAAATTACTCTTATTTTTAATTTTTTTTTTTCGGCGTAAGTACGTTACGCACGTCGCGATTCACAAACACGTCGCGCCGCCGTAATTTCGCGCAAAGCTCGTCCGGAAAATTGCGAACGGAGCATGCGCAGTACGTCCGGCACGGGAGCGCGCCTAATTTAAATGGTACCCGCCCCATTTGAATTGGGCGGGCTTGCGCCGGACGTGTTTACGATACACCGCCGTAAGTTTACAGGTAAGTGCTTTGTGGATCGGGCACTTACACTGAAAACTTGCGGCGGTGTAACGTAAACGGGTTACGTTACACGGCCGCAATTCTACGTGAATCTGGCCCTTACACACCATAACTCAAAAGATAAACTATTATAAGTGATAAACCAGCATATTGTCCAAACCTTTCCTGCCTCATCTTACTGATCATTATGTCTACCAGAAGATAATGCTCTGGTTTAAAGTAGATGTCCTGAAAACCATTTGTTTTAGGTAAAGCTGATATCAGGAACTTTATGCAGCAATGGTGCACACGGGCCTGGCGTTCAACTGCCTATTTAAACTTGAGGTCTGTCTAGCTTTCAGCTCTGATCCTGTAGTCTGTGTTCCTAAAAAAAATGTGATTTTGCTATTGACCGCTATATCTGATGCTTCTCTTTGGATGTCATTTGCCTGGTATGTCTGCTGCTCATCTGCGCTGTTGACCCCAGATTAGACTTCTGACTCTGCCTCCTGACTTTGTACTTTGCTGCCAGTACATTGCAAACTCCCGCCTGTTCCCAACCTCAAACCCGATCATGATCCTGTACCTATCTTCCTGGCTGCTGCTGAGCACAGCTTGTGACCTGACTCCATACTGCCACTGGGTGGATCCCTGCAATTACAAGCTCAAGTATACTGCTCCAGCGTCCTCGCACCTGCACTCTTGTGCTGCCCTAGCAGCCCCTGTCTCCACTACCAGGGGTGCTTGGAAAGGAATTGTGCAAGAGGCCACCCTCGTCATCTCAGGCTCCAGAGTCAGGTACATGACAACTAGCAGTGGTATCCTCCATATTTTTCTCATAACAGTTCCCCTTCAAGCACTTTAAACTTACAAGTACTTCCTTAAAGCGTCGAAACTCAGTGGTTCTGAATCGCTGCACTGGGGGACACAGATACTCGCAGTATCCACTGAGCTTCACTCTCTGCAGCTGATGGACACAGGAGACATATGACAAGCGCGACTGCAATTCTGCCATGTCAGGGACCTGGAAGTGAACAGCAGTGATAAATCATAACACAACACAAAGGACATCCAACTAAAGGAGACAAAGTAGTTATACAATAAATGTTGATGCGATACAGTCTTATTAAGAAAAACATTCATATGTAAAATATTTTTAATTAGAACAACCAATATTATTTAACTATTCTAAGATCAGTAAACCTGATCCTGATTATTGCTTGCTACACATTCCACATCCAATTGCCCTTTGTCTGGATATACTTAATAAAATAATATTAATATTTTTATTTCAGCTGCATTGTGAGATTTTTGTGTATGATGCTAGACATGTACAGAACGGAAAAAAAGGGGTAATGTTTTGTTTCGGATAGAATTGTTATGTTACTAATTTTGTTTTGTTGATTAGTTTTGGAATTTGTTTTGTTTCATTAAATTTTATTTAATTTAATTTTGTTTATAAATTTTCGAGCGAATTACAAATTTTCGAAAAATTTGGATTTGGACTGGTTGAAAAATGATAGACTGATTTAAATTCTGTTTGAAGAATAGCTGGATGAGAAGTTGGCCGGCTGCTGTGTCCTTAAAGGGTCACTAAAGGAAAAAAAATTTTTAGCTAAATAGCTTCCTTTACCTTACTGCAGTCCTGGTTTCATGTCCTCATTGTTCGTTTTTGATTTGAAGTAGCTGTAATTATGCTGTGATATCCACACTTCCTGCTTGTCTGGCCCCTTATGATAAATCTCATGGGAGCTTCTCACTGTGGTCTAAGCTGTGTGTCTAAAACTCCATCAGATTCATTTTAAAAACAAAACACTGCCCTGGATTTGTTTGTTTTTGTTTGGTGAGTCTTCCCGACTCACCTCTCACCCGGAACTTCATGTATGTACCTTTAAAACCGAAAGTGAATCTAGAGGCACATTATATGATAGATTAAATTCAATTTGTAATCATTTTTAAAAGCAATCGGTTAACTTTTATGTCTCTATACCCAATAAACAGTCATTTCAGCAAAAAAAAATTTTTCATTTAGTGACCCTTTAAAAAGCGACGGCTCATCAGCTGACAGTGGACTTCCCCACTTAGAGCTGAAATGTAAACAAAAGAATGCAGGCAATAAAAATTTCTGAAAAATTCCAAAAAAAACACAGCGTGGGCAAATATCAAGGAAAAAAATGGCAAGGAAATACCCATCGGGTCTGGTATGGATTTTAAGGGGAACCCCATGCCAATAAAAATTAAAAATGGCATAGCCCAACCCCCAAAAGCCATAACACACCCTTATCAGAGCATGCAGCTCGGCAGGCCAGGAAAGGAGGGGCAGCGAGTGCGCCCCTCCCCCCCAAACCATACCAGGCCACCTGCCCTTAACAAGGGGGGTGCTTTGGGGCACCCCCCACCCCAAAGCACCGTGTCCAAATGTTTAAGGGGACAAGGGCCTCTTCCCCACATCCCTGAAAAGATACTACACAAGTTTTTGACAATTCCTTTAAGAAAATAATTTAAAACAATGTCTCTCGGTGTAGATCCATCGTTAATCACGAAGCTCGACGCACCGCATGAGTTTCCCCCCTGTTCTACATTTTCTATTGTCGCCATTCTTTTGTTTACATTATTTGTTTTGTATTTATATTTTGTAGTTGTTCACATTATTCTATTATTTCAATGAGTCATCGGTTGTTAAGGACGGAGCGGCCGGATTCCTGGCCCGCTCCTTAACAACCAGCTATTCTTCACACAGAATTCACACAGAATTTGAATCAGTCGATCATTTTTCAACTGCTCCGAATTAGAATTGTTACAAACATGTGGAATTTGTTAGAAAATTAATAAACAAGATTCATTACTATTACATCCGAATCTCCAAATAACCAAAAATGTGTCCAAATTTACATTTGGACCAAAACAAATTGCACATGTTTATGCATCTGTCTGACCTCTTTTTATCATATGGTCCATTAACATAACTTATTTTCTTCTATCTTGGCAAAAAAAAGAAAGTGTGTTTATTTAAAATCATATTCAATATAATGAAATCCAACATATATACAAAGAAAGGCATCTTGTTTTTTTTTATTTTTTATGTTGTTATATTGATTATGATCAATACATTTTAGAAGAGCAAGACCACGACTCTATGGTTATGCAAACTTTGGTTTCTTTGTTGTACTAGTCAGAGGGATAGTAGGTCTCATCAAATGCCAAGGTACAGTTAGTAAAGAGGAAGTCAGTTCCTGAATGGTACTAATTTCTTCTTCTACTTCCAACAAATAAAAAAATGTAAGTTATGTTTTATTAAATTTTAGTAGTAGTGCAAGATACAGTACAAAGACAATTGGGCAGCATATAAAACAATACACTGCCAACAAAACGGAACCAGAGTAAGCTCCAGATCTACAATACAGTACTGCAGTGCATGGCGGCAAATAGAGTTACAAAGATTGGTTTCCAAGATATATACTGTACATATATTGGGTTGTTAAAGGAGACAGGAATGCCACCATGCAGCCGTAATTCACAGTGTCACCAACACAACAGTAGAGAATAAGCAATGAAACAAAAGTTAAAGTGGGAGCCCATTGGTCAGATAGGGAGAGAAGACACTACTGACAGGTCAACTCCCACTGAAATATGGAATAATCAGCATAGGACAGCTGCGTCAGAATTCTCTAACCACAGAAATGTAATTTGCTCGGACATCCTTGGCTTTTGTAGGAGGCCTTACACAACAGAAGAGCAGAATTAAAAATCACTTTTGACCTGTCTAAGGTCAGGGGGCAGTGGATTTCCAAAGAAGCACTATTGCTTTTCTGGCATTATACAATAATGTAGTCAAGAGTATTCTAGCTAGGGACCTTCCTATTAGCGAAAGCCTCTACAAGACCCAACAAGCATATTTCCAGTTCCTGGGGTACCTGAACAGTGGTTTCTGCTGCTAAAAAAAATCTGAATCTGAAGCTAGTATCTGTCTATAGCTGGGCAAGTCCAAAATATGTGAAGGAAGTCTGCATGGGAACAAGAACATTGCCAGCATTGCCAGCAGGGGGAACTTGGGGGAACTCAGTTCCACCACCTCTGGCTTAGACCCTTTGGTGCCTGCTCACCACAATCACTTGTAAACACAGAAGTCTGGTTTCTGTGTTTACAAGTGACAGCTTTGTAACCCCCCTGAACTCTGCACTCTGTATGTGATGCAATTCTGGTATTTAATGCCTATTTAAGACCCTTCTACTGTTTGTGAAATCTGAACGGGTCGTGGTTGAGTTCCTGCACCCATTTTCTGAGAAAAAAAGCTCTGGCCAGCACACTTTAGAAAGTAAATGGGTTGATTGCCTAGATCTACCGCTAATAATCCTTATTCAATGAAAAAATATATTCACATTAAGTATTCAAAACTCGTCCACCTGGTAACCCAGGGGACGCAGTAAAGATAGACCCAAATCGCATAAACAAGCACACTTTAGAACCATAATGCCCCGTACACACAATCAGAGTTTCTTTCGGAATAAACTCCGACGGGTTTTTCAGATGGAATTCCGTTCAAGCTGTCTTGCATACACACCAAATTCTGACCGTCAAAAACACGGTGGACGTACAACATGTACGACGAGCCGAGAAAAATTAAGTTCAATGCTTCTGAGCATGCGTCGACTAGATGCCGAGAATGCGTGTTTTTTTCTCCGTCGGAGTTCCATACAGACGCAAGAAATTTTTTCCGTTCTCTTTCTAACCCTGTCAGATTTCCAACAGAAAAAGTCTGATGGGGCATAAACGCGGTCGGAATATCCGATGAAAAAATTCTGTCTGACTTTTTCCATCGGAAATTCCGATCGTGTGTAGGAGGCATTAGTGACAAACACATTTTTATTGATGGTCAGTCCTGGTATCAGTATGATACCCTTCTGATCCACGTTCATGTGAACAATAATAGATTGTTGATACCTTCCATAGTTAGATATGTTGCATCCCCTTGCATTTATATGCAAAGCTTTTACACTTTTTGAAGCTAATTACCTTAACTTTAGCCGCCCAGGGATTGAGGCGATTCCACAACAACCACCAGCCTGACAAGCTGTCTCCATAATTATAAGTATCCCATTCTTCCTGCCACCCAACATCTACTGCAAGGACGGTGCGGGCCCCCAGAGAATGAGCCACATCCGCTTGAGTGAAAGAAAATAAAGAAGGGGATAACATGAGAAAATAACCGAGAAGGTAGCTATAACAACATTTGATGATGCAGCCAATATCCCTGGCTGACCTGGGAGGTTATTCACATAGCATCCATCCAACAGGAGATGAGAATCCTGAGGGTCACAGAGCGGTGGCAGATAAGGCGTGTACGAAGTGCTGGCTCGAACATAACGCCACAGGCTACCTGTGGGAACAAAACTATCAAAACGTAGAAGCAAATAGTAGCAGTTTTTTAAATAGAAAAAAAAAAACGGAACAAAGAAATTGTATCTGTGGCTTTCAGCAAATCAAACTCCATGGGGCAGATCCACGTACCTGCGTGTAATCTTCCGCCGGGCGCAGCGTATCTAAGATACACTACGCCGCAACTTATTTTTTTCATTTTGAATCCACAAAGAATTTGCGCCGTAAGTTACGGCGGCATAGTGTATCTTTGGCGGCGTAAGGGCGCGGAATTCAAATGGATGTAATGGGGGCGTGTTTTATGTTAATACGTCGTGACCCGATGTAAACAACGTTTTTTTTTAACTGCGCATGCGCCGTCCGTGGGGGTATTCCAGTGCGCATGCTCGAAAATTAACCCGGAAAAAGCCAATGCTTTCCGACGGTGACGTCATTCTACGCAAATCCCTATTCACGAACGACTTACGCAAACTACATAAAAATTTCAAAATTGTACGCGGGAACGACGGCCATACTTAACATTGAGTACGCCTCATAACAGCAGCTTTAACTATACGCCGGAAAAAGCCGAACGAAAACGACGTACAATGATGCGCCGGCCGGACGTACGTTTGTGGATCGCGTTTGTGGATTGTGGAAATCAACGGAAACGCCACCTAGCGGCCGCCGAATTATTGCATCTAAGATCCGACGGCGTACTAAGACGTACGCCTGTCGGATCGATCCCAGATTCCATCGTATCTTGTTTTGTGGATACAAAACAAAGATACGACGCGGGAAATTTCAAATTACGCCGGCGTATCAATAGATACGCCGGCGGAATGCTTTTGTGGATCTGCCCCGATGTCTTTTTATCTCAGTAGATGTTAGAGAACTAAAAAAAACTCATGATAGGTGGTTATACTCAACAGTCTTATTTTCCTTTGCATATTTTTTTTTTTTAGCAATCAGCTCTATTGTGTTAGCCACCCATGCAGAACTATCTCTCACCTTCTCTATGAACCCTCATTGAAGAGGAGCTGATATCTGTTGTGATACAGAAAAACGGTAGCCACAAATCCTACAGAAAAGTGCAGTGACAGACAATATGAATAAAAGAAACATGATAAAGTGGAACTAAACTCTCTCAGACAACATTAAAGCGTTTGTTACCCCAACAATGATATGTGCCTGTTGCACCATGTACTTGTATGAGAAAGTATCCTGTTCTCTTTGTATTGCTTCCTTTATGTGAAATCCCTGGTGTTCCTGCTAGTCCTCTTGCTTTCCTATTATAAAAGGACCGACCGCACTAGGCAGGAGAACACACCGTGGTCAGTTCTCTAGCTATTTTGAGAACTCAGTGTGCTGTCTTCCAATAATCAGACTTGTCCTGACACCCCCTACCGCTGCACAGCCATTTACTGTAAAGTTCAGTGTGCTGTGTCGTTCCTTCTCCTCCCCCAGCTCTTATGCAACTAAGAACAGAGGGAATGTTATTATTTTTAACCACTTAAGGACCCCTTCAAGCCGATATACGTTGGCAGAATGGCACGGCTGGGCACATCAACGTACCTGTACGTTGCCCTTTAAGCCCAGCCGTGGGGTCGTGCGCACCGCCGGCGCGTGCACGCGACCCGGCCCAAAGCTCTGTGACCGCGGCCACGGGACTCGCGGACCCGATCGCCGCTGGAGTCCCGCGATCGATCCCCGGAGCTGAAGAACGGGGAGAGCTGTGTGTAAACACAGCTTCCCCGTTCTTCACTGTGGCGGCGTCATTGATCGTGTGTTCCCTTTTATAGGGAAACACACTCCCAAACTGCAATTGTCATTTGCACAGTAAACAATGCATTTTTAATGCATTTTTTGCTGTGAAAATGACAAAGGTCCCAAAAATGTGTAAAAATTGTCCGAAGTGTCCGCCATAATGTCGCCAGTCATGAAAAAAATCGCCGCCATTAGTAGTAATAAATAAATAATTAATAAAAATGCAATAAAATTATCCCCGATTTTGTAAACACTATAAATTTTGCGCCAACCAATCTTTTTTACCAAAAATAGGTAGAAGAATACGTATCGGCCTAAACTGAGGAAACATTTTTTTTTTATATATATATTTGTGGGGGATATTTATTATAGCAAAAAGTAAAAAATATTGAATTTTTTTCTAAATTGTGGCTCTATTTTTGTTTATAGCGCAAAAAATAAAAACCGCAGAGGTGATCAAATAACACCAAAAGAAAGCTTTATTTGTGGGAAAAAGGACGCCAATTTTGTTTGGGAGCCACGTCGCACGACCGCGCAATTGTCAATTAAAGCGACGCAGTGCCGAATCGCAAAAACTGGCCAGGTCCTTTAGCTGCCTAAAGGTCCGGGTCTTAAGTGGTTAAATAGTAAAAAAAGGTATTTATAAAAAAAATGTATATCCATACAAAAATGTTTTGCCATTAATTTCTACTTTAAACTGAAAGGGTTGTTTTACAAGGTGATTGTTTACAAATCACTTTAACGATTTTTAATCCCTATGCTGCTAGCATTAGTAAATAGATAGGAAGATATATTACATTTCTTTGTTGTAAACTTTTGTTTTACATTTCTTCAGTTGCTTCCTGGTTTCTGGCCTAGGCCAAAACCTCATACATCCTTGAAGTCTTCATGGGCATTATTTTTCTTTCACCTGGAGGAGGAGCTTTCTCAGCTAAGTATACCCTCATGCCTGCGCTAAGGGCAGAAGGATTCCAGGAAGTAAATGTTACATGAATCATCTGCCCTTACTCAAGATGGCAATGGCTTAAAATTATAGGGGGGTGGGAGGGGGGTGTTTAGCAAGTGATTTCTCAGCAAAGTAAAGCACAGAGACATAGATATATGGGTGAGTTTTCTTTGAATATTAAAAAAATAATTCGAGTTTTCAGTTTGTGGTGCTCAGATAGTCAAGTCCCACTTTAAAGAGAAGAGAGACAGGAGGGAAAGTTACATTACTTGGATTTGCCGCTCTCCAAAGAGGTCAATTAAAGTATTGTTGAATTGGGAGCCTGATAACAGTGAGGTGGTGGGGTAAGTAAGGTCCATGACTGTCCGTACCAAGGAGGACATCATCTAGTTTCATAGAAATGAAAAAAAAAAAACATATGGTGAAAGAAATTTAAGATGACTACAACATATCTCTAGCTAGTAAAATTCAGGAAATATTTTAACTGCACCTAGATACACCCAAACCTCATGCTGATCCCACCCCATAATCCCAGACTCCCCATTTTTGTAATCCTATTCCTTCATGTGTTTTGGAGCTGACACTGTCCCATCATATTCAAGATGAGTATGAGATAGAAATTATTAAATTAAGCAAAAAGTATTATTTATACCTTCATTGTGATTCACCAGGACATCACTGGATGAGGTGATCGACAATGGATTTACATTTTGATAATTTCATGTTTGTTGTTTTTAAAAGGACTTTTTCAAACATATGGTATGTTTATTTACTCTATTATTCTTTTGTGAATGAGTAGGGCCTTGTACACACGGTCGGACAAAACCGATGAGAATGGTCCGACGTACCGTTTTCATCGGTTCACCGCTGAAGTGGCCTGATGGTCTGATGGGCGTACACACCATCAGTTCAAAAACCGATCGGGTCAGAACGCGGTGATGTAAAACACACGACGTGCTGAAAAAAACGAAGTTCAATGCTTCCAAGCATGCGTCGACTTGATTCTGAGCATGCGCGGGTTTTGAACCGATGCTTTTCTGTACTAACCATCGGTTTGGACCGATCGGGCAGCGGGCCATCGGTTCGGTTTTGAAGCATGTTTTAAAATTTTGGACCGAAGGAAAACAGACCGATGGGCTATACACACGGTCGGTTTGGACCGATGAAACTGAACCTCGGTCCATTCTCATCGGTTTTGTCCGACCGTGTGTACAAGGCCTAGGGGTACTATCTACACCAGGGATCCTCAAACTTCGGCCCTCCAGCTGTTGTAGAACTGCACATCCCATGAGGCATTGTAACACACTGACATTCACAGACATGACTAGCCATGATGGGAACTGTAGTTCCTGAACAACTGGAGGGCGGTAGTTTGAAGACCCATGATCTACACCATACTTTTTCACGTAGGGAAGTGATGGATACCTTGGGGCTTCTTAATTTTAAGGCCTCATGCACACTGGATGTTATTACGTCCTCATCAATATGGCGACAAGGTGCTTTTCCAGGGGGGTCATGTGGTCTTCTGCTCCCCCCCACTTTTTCCAGGCTACATGCTTGGAAGTCATTTTGATGAGGAGCTCTACACATTTATTTTTTTGCTGTACAGTCTACTACGGCAATTTTTAAATTTTTGTAAAAAAAAAACTGTATGGGGCTACCCATAAAACAGGTCTGGTACATATTTTGGTGGCAGTGAGGCGTTGCACACACGACCGAACATGTCTGCTGAAACTGGTCCGCAGACCAGTTTCAGCGGACAGATCCGACCGTGTGTACAGCCTAGCAGACAGGTTTCCAGCAGACAAAAGTTTTAAAGCATGCTTTAAAACTTGTCGGCTGGAAACCCGTCCGTCCGACATGTCCGCTGGTTAGTACACCTAACCAGCGGACAGAAATCTCCCGCATGCGTCGAATGGATTCGACGCATGCGTGGAAGTATTTTACTTCCTGGTTTGGTGACGTGGCGGCGTCAACGTCACCGCCACGTCACCACGCTGTCTGTCCACGGGGATTTCGGTTTGATGGTGTGTACAGCCATCAGACCAAAATCTCCCAGCGGACATGTCCGATGAAAACGGTCCGCGGACCGTTTTCATCGGACATGTTGTATCGTGTGTACAGGGCCTGAAATGTCATTTACCAGCAATTTAAATTGTATTTTTTTTCTTCTTTGTAAATGTCAGTTTTGTTGTAGCACACTGTATATAGTACATTGTACAGGTGCACCATTACATCGGGTTTAAGGCATCCTGCAAGAACGCATTAATGCAAATTTTGGAATGTTTCACTGTAATGCCCTGTACACACGATCGGATATCTGATGGAATCTAATCCGATGGATTTCTTCGTCGGATATCAGATGAAGCTGACTTTCATCAGTCTTGCCTACACACCATCAGTCAAAACTCCGACCGTGTCCAACGCGGTGACGTAAAACACTACGACATGCTGAGAAAAATGAAGTTCAATCCTCCTGAGCATGCATCGGCTGGATTTTTCTCCGATGGAGTTCCACACAGGCAATCGTTTTTTTCTATCAGTTTTATATCCATAGGAAAATTTTAAAACATGTTCTATTTTTTTTTTTTCACCGATGGAAACAAACCGATGGGGCCCACACATGACCCATCGTGTGTACAAGGCTTAAAAAAGTGCTGCTCCCTGTAAAAAATAAATAAATAATATTTGGTGCATGTCTCTTTTGGCAGTTCCCAGCCCCCATTGTTTGACAACGGGCAGAATTATTTTTAAAGATTTGGCTCCCATTGACTGCAATGGAGTCCAGATTCACAATCAAACTTATGAGCTTTTCGGTTTCCCACAAACCAAACCCAGGCACGTCCATCTTATCCCCACATGCAAGCCAAATACACCTCCCAGATACCAGGTCTTACCTTTGACCATTTACATGTCCGTTCTTCAGTTTGGTTACTGTTACGTTCTTCTGCATAAACTCCGCCAACTAGAGCTCCCATGGAGGTACCTCCTATCATATCCACAGGAATGCCTGCCTCTTCCAAAGCCTTAATCACTCCTACATGTGCAAACCCTCTGCATATTAAAGAAACAATATATAAATACAAAAACAAATGTTAAACTTGGAGAAAATTTAATCTTAAAACACTTGTAAGTCTGCATAAATCTGGACATAAATTCACTTATGTCTAAAAAAACGAAGCACCCCAATTATAATCTCACTTACCTTGCTCCACCACCTCCTAATACCAAGGCAATAGTATTTCCTGTTAGAGCACGGGCAAGCCTGGAAAAATCACTGTGTCGGTCAACCTCTTTTTGACGAATTCTAGAGTAGAACTCAAGCTGATGCACATACACAGAAGGGGAGAGAAGGGGAGAGAAAGACCAAGCCAATGCAGAGACAACACAGCAAGATGTGACATGTGAGGCAAGATGATATTACTGTGAATTATCATACAATATGGCACAACCTACTATTTTTAAAGCTAAGGACCCACAACATTACATACATTCAGACGTTGTGGTTTGAAGTTGTAAACTATGAAACTCTAGATCAGTGAGGGTAAACCTTGGCACCCCAGATGTTTTGTAAGTACATTTCCCGTGATGCTCTTGCACTCTGCAGTGTAGTTGAGCATCATGGGAAATGTAGTTCCCAAACATCAGGGGGGCCAAGGTTCGCCATTACTGCTCTAGATTAACACATTCTATTAGCTAGCAAATAAAACTTAGTGAAAATGAAGTCACATTAGAACAGAATCACACCAATGTACAAAAGGGATATACCCCAAAAAGTTTACTAATAGGCATCTGTCCCTTAAAATGTATCCCCCTGGTTGCTCCTTGTGTTGCCGATTGGAGAAAGAAGTTGTAACGGGAGGGCCCGTGGAATCCAGAAGAGCTTTGAAAGTATGAGATACTCCTGTTTCAGCTTCACCGATGACTCTTGTGTCTAAAGTCATCCTATGTCCACTAGGGGCATAGGATGACTGAGAAATGATATCTTGGACTACATGAGATGGGGCAGTAATGTAATGAACACTATATTCAAGAATGTCTGGAAGAACTATTTACAGGTTGTTGATTCTGAAACCAACAGGTCAATTGAAAGCGTGATTCATTCAATGTGGGAACACATACTGTAGGGGTTAATGTTGTCTGCTACTGTGATGTAAATTAACCTTAGTATGGCTCCCAAAGACCTTTCATTGTGTTATACTAACTGACATTGTATTGTGTGAAAGTTCTATTGATGATAAATGTGGATTGTGAGTTAGCACAGTCTAAAGGTCAGATGTCTGACATGTCAGCTGTAGCTAATTAGCTCATGTAGATTATCTCAGTCAGAGTCAGAATGTCTGTCTACTAAAAGATGTGTATTGAGGGGGGCTCGTTAGTAACCATTGTATGATGTTGTGGGTGGAGTGTGTCATTGTCCATTTGATTACTGCAAGTATTCTTTTTGGTGTATATAAGAGCCTGCCTTCTCAATAAAGAGTGTCTATTCCTGTTGAACCAGAGAACAGAGCTGTGTGTCTCATTTCTGGGGGAAATCTGTATAAGCTGTCTTGTGTTCGGAATGGAATATCGTAAACGGCGTTAACCCCTGTCCCATTTGGGGTTCCGTTACAGAAATGAAGAAATATGAAATATATAAATTCTTAGGTCCAGTCAAGCACACCAGTAAACATTAAGGAATCAAGAGTGCATTGTATCATTTTCCCCTTGCATGGAAATTGGGAGTTTTTGCTTCATTTGGACAAAAAGCTAGACATTTTAATGGAATTTTACAGTGCAATTAGTGATAAAATATCATTGTTAACACATTGATCATAAAACTGTATTAATGCTATGGCTTCCTGCTTTTGTTTTCTTTAAAAGTATGCTACAGTTACCATTTTATGTGGTTGCCTCTTAACAAACACCCGCGTTGGGGCACGGATATGGAAATGTGACGAAATCCAAGTCCTGATTTTGAGCCATTCTACTGTGTCTGATGGCATAGGACCATCCATTCGATGTAGGAGTACGAGTTGTTTAAGGGCCCTGATAGGAGAATTCTCAAGAAACTTTTCAAGCTGTGGTGAGTAAAAACAGGGGACAGATCTGTAACAGCACCATGAACATGGAATTTACTTGATCACACCTTCTCTTATATAGCATTAACTTAAAATGCAATTTCAGCTGAGTAGGAAAAAAGAAAACCTTCCTAAGCATTATACATTACAAGGATTTTTTTCCATTTTTTTTACCTTAGCTGCTTGCATTTTTTCAAATATTTAGATAAGGCATCACAGTGAATTAAAGTGTATCTAAACCTAAAAAAATGTTATATGTTGAGTGGCCTACATGTCCTTGGATGTTGTGGCTATCTTAAAAGTCTTTGGGGCAGATCCACAAAGCGAGTACGCCGGCGTATCTACTGATACGCCGGCGTACTTTCACATTTCCCACGTCGTATCTTTGTGTTGAATCCTCAAAACAAGATACGACGGTATCTGGGTTAGATCCGACAGGCGTACCTCTTCATACGCCTTCGCATCTAAGATGCAATTTTTCGCCGTCCGCTGGGTGGTGTTCACGTCGTTTTGCGCGTCGAGTATGCAAATTAGCTATTTCCGACGATCCACGAATGTACGAGCGGCCGACGCATTAATTTACGTCGTCTCTAGTCGGCTTTTTCCGGTGTATAGTTAAAGCTGCTGCCCCTTTATGTTTTATTTGTTCTTATCATCTGGTATTCCTACCACTCACTGCTTTGCATATAATCTAAAGCAGGGCTGCTTAACCCATGGCCCACAGAGCCCTCTGATGTGGCCCTCAACCTCAAACCAGGGAAGCACATGCCATGCTCTGGTATAGCGGGTTGGCAAGCCCAGATTGCGAACAACAGGTTGCCGATCCACCACTGCAGAGCATCAGAATGCATGGAGCTGGAATCGGCAGTAAAGGAAGCAGGCAGCCACGGAGGGAGCAGGAGCCGAATAAGCCGATACTTCCTCTGTAGCGCCTGTTAAGGTGGAGTGATACCAAGTGCACTTTGTCTGGGACCATTATAGCAGCCTGGAGAGCGATGCGAGCAGAAGCTGGAAGAGGAAAAGGCCAGTGTATTAAACATCACATGCACTGCACTTTTGTAATGGGCATATTAGCAGTTATAACAAAAAAGGTTATTAGGCTGCTTTCACACTAATCCGCAGGTACAGCATAGTGCACCTGTGGGTTAGCTGCACTGGGCCATAGACTTCTATTATATCCTGGGGGTTTGGTGTGCTTTCAGAAAGTGCATCACATCCCCAACATCCTAATTAACGAAAACTCATTTAAACTAATTTTTCCAAATGTTCGTAAATTCGAATATTCGAAAATCAAACAACCCGAAAATTCAAAAATCTGAAATAATAACTAATTATTAAATTAAGGCTCAGGACTGATGCGCTGCAGTTTACCTGAAAAAAATCTGAAAATCCAAAAATAAGGAAGAAAATCAGAAAATTCTAAAGAATGACTAACTAACTAATAATAACTAACTATTAAAGCGGATGTCCGCTGAAAAAAAAGTATTAAAAGTCAGCAGCTACAAGTACTGCAGCTGCTGACTTTTAATATCGGCACACTTACCTGTCCTGGAGTCCAGCGCCGCCCGCAGCAGAAGACGAGCGATCGCTCGTCACTCTGCTGCCCCCCCGCCATCCTCGGTGAGGGATTCAGGAAGTGAAGCGCTCCGGCTTCACTGCCGGGTTCCCTACGGCGCATGCGCGAGTCGCGCTGCGCCTGCTGATTGGCTCCCGCTGTGCTCTGGGAGCCGAGTGTTCCCAGAACACAACGGGGGAGGGGAATGGGAGGTGACGTCCTGCCCGCAGACTGTGGCCGGAAGTGGGTGCAAATACCTGTCTTAAGACAGGTATCTGCACCCCCCTCCCCCCTGAAAGGTGTCAAATGTGACACCGGAGGGGGGGAGGGATCCGATCAGTGGGAGTTCCACTTTAGGGTGGAGCTCCGCTTTAAATTATAGGTATTGGAATTTCCTTTCAAATTTGGCTGTTAGTGAACGTAACGAATGCGAATTATCTGAAATAACGAATGCCCTATCTAAACGAATGGAGCGTAATGAATTAATAATACAATATTATTTATTATTAATTTGTTCCGTTACATTTTGCGTCATTCGTTATTTCGGATAATTTGTAGCTTCGGCTAAATTTGTATTTGTTACGTTCACAGCCAAATTTGAAAGGAAATTCCAATACCTATAATTTAATAGTTAGTTATTATTAGTTAGTTAGTCATTCTTTAGAATTTTCGGATTTTCTTTCTTATTTTCGGATTTTCAGATTTTTTCAGGTAAACTGCAGCGCATCAGTCCTGAGCCTTATAGGTGGCTCAGGACAGTAAGGTCTCATTTACATTTGCGATTGGGGGGCAGTAAAAGCTCTTAGTTCATGGTGGCCCATGATCGGTTACCAAATCACTTAAGTGGTCCTCACTCTTCACCCCTGATTAATAGAGAATCAGCATTGTCACCCTATGATGCTCCCCTGATTTGGACAACAAAACCATCCCCTCTTCTTGACTCCATTAAAGTGGTATTAAACTTGATAATGACATCTTCGCAGTTCGCTCATTCAAGCAGTGAAATAGACGGAACTCAGAAGGAAGAGCAGGGCAAGATGGAAGCACCTGGAACCAGCAGAAGCACCGACCCCACAGCACTGAAGGGCACCATTTGACAGGTAAGCCTGACATATTGTGCTAATGTGGCAGAGTTTAATACCGCTTTCAATTAAATCTTCCAAAATGAACGCTATGTGAGAAATTCTGACTACATTATAGTAACATGTATAAAGGGGGAACTAATGCGCAAAACCAAACTAACCATGGGCAACTATAATGAGTGTAATTCAAAATAACAATACTAGAATATATGAGCAGCAGCCACTACCAAAACAGTGCTCACGCACCAAATGACATATGTAAAGAGGGGAGTGTAATGGCGCTTGCCAGTGGAGAACTATAATAAAGTAAATATCAGATAACGCACAGCAACGTATGGATATTGACCAATGAATCCAATAGAAATGTGTTCCACTCCTAATTTCCTCAAAAACCCTTCATGACATCCACAACTAAGATGTGAAGGGTAGGAATAGTGAGATTAATGAAATTAATAAAGACTAAAATGACATATTGAAGTCATTGAATATTGTGAAAACAATTGCAATACATAATAGACTCCAGTGCCATCACCAAATATGCAAAATAGTGATACAGTGAATAATGATAATCATGTAAAGTCCAAAAAACACAAAGTGAAAAAACTTTGAATGTGTTTAAAAATCGGAAAAAAATGTGCACCAAAAAATTGTGCACCAAAAAATTGTGCAAAGTGAAATAAATGAATAAATAATGTTCAGGCATAAATAAATAAATAAATACAGTTCAGGTTAATAGGGTGTTCAAAGTAAATTCCAGCGCTTGATGAAATATTCCAAAAGTGCAAAAAATGTGTATATAAAATAAAGTTAATAAGGTGCTTAATTTCAAAATTTCCCAAAAGGTGCAATAATGTTTAAACAGAAGATACTGCAATCCACCGCACGATCCTCCAATGTAGCTGTGCAGACCCAAGATAAAGGAAATACTAGCCTCTCACCTCAAAACAGATAAAACCAGCCTGTTAGATGTGGATGCAGCACACACTATGGATCCAGAAAAGCTCAGGTCGCTCCAATCCTCCGACCACAGGTTCATCCAGACCACTCTCAATGAAAGCAAAGTGCAAGCTCCATAGTGTAGTAAATTAAGTAAGATTTAATAAACAAAATAGTAGCACTCACATTTAAAATGGCTGTAAACAGCATGCAGATGGTTACAGCGAATGTTGTAAATGGGCAGCAGATCTCCGCTCTCGGCCGCGAGCGGAGATGATGTCACCAACGGCACTTCTCCTTCACCTGACGCGTTGCGTAGCAGATCAACGCTACTTAATCATAGGTATACCTATGATTAAGTAGCGTTGATCTGCTACGCAACGCGTCAGGTGAAGGAGAAGTGCCGTTGGTGACGTCATCTCCGCTCGCGACCGAGAGCGGAGATCTGCTGCCCATTTACAACATTCGCTGTAACCATCTGCATGCTGTTTACAGCCATTTTAAATGTGAGTGCTACTATTTTGTTTATTAAATCTTACTTAATTTACTACACTATGGAGCTTGCACTTTGCTTTCATTGAGAGTGGTCTGGATAAACCTGTGGTCGGAGGATTGGAGCGACCTGAGCTTTCCTGGATCCATAGTGTGTGCTGCTGGGCTCCATCCACATCTAATAGGCTGTTTTTATCTGTTTTGAGGTGAGAGGCTAGTATTTCCTTTATCTTGGGTCTGCACAGCTACACTGGAGGATCGTGCGGTGGATTGCAGTATCTTCTGTTTAAACATTATTGCACCTTTTGGGAAATTTTGAAATTAAGCACCTTATTAACTTTATTTTATATACACATTTTTTGCACTTTTGGAATATTTCATCAAGCGCTGGAATTTACTTTGAACACCCTATTAACCTGAACTGTATTTATTTATTTATTTATGCCTGAACATTATTTATTCATTTATTAATCACTTTGCACAATTTTTTGGTGCACATTTTTTCTGATTTTTAAACACATTCAAAGTTTTTTCACTTTGTGTTTTTTGGACTTTACATGATTATCATTATTCACTGTATCACTATTTTGCATATTTGGTGACGGCACTGGAGTCTATTATGTATTGCAATTGTTTTCACAATATTCAATGACTTCAATATGTAATTTTAGTCTTTATTAATTTCATTAATCTCACTATTCCTACCCTTCACATCTTAGTTGTGGATGTCATGAAGGGTTTTTGAGGAAATTAGGAGTGGAACACATTTCTATTGGATTATAGTAACATAATCCGTTCTAGTATTGTTATAAAAAGGAACTCCAGTCGTCTGCTAATATGGGCAAAGATGAAACTCCCAGTGGAACAACCATAAGGAAATTGTGAGGGTGTGAGTGTGGATTTCAATGAAAATGTTATATGTAAAGCATATGGTTACTTTTGTACTATTTTGCTGCATTTAACTAGTTCTAGTCCTCATTGCAAAAGGTCAGCTATTTCTGTCCACAAACAAATTTCAGATCTGGATTTTAGTTTATGATTTGGTCAGAAGTCACATGTACCTTCTAGCTGAGGCTGAAGCTGTGGACATCTGCCGATATGTGAGAAACAGGTGCAGGAAAAACCAAAAGTTATTTAAGGTTGGCCAAAGATAGGCAAATATTTCCCCATGAACAGGCAGGTCAATAGAAGAGAGAACAATTGGGAAATGATTGCAGGGAGATTGTGCAGCAGAAACAGTCCAATACTGGTAAAGCAACATTTAAAAACAGAAGCATTGCTTGTTTTATTGAGGACTTTAAGGCCAGCCTAAATGTAAAAGTTCAATATGATCTTCTAGAGCTCCATAACATGTCTTTGTCTTACCTCTCCAATTACTGGTGCCTCTTCTCCCAGCCCAACCACCAAAACACAATCTGCCTGGCGGATGCAGCGTACCGTCCATGGTGTAAGCGAGAACTCAGTTTGGTAGAGGACAATACGGTGAAGATCTTCCTGCTGGGCCAGCCATGTTGACAGCTGACACTCGTGAGTACTAACAAAAAATGGAAATAAGTGTAAGGTGTGGTAACCAAGGGGTCTTGCCTTCACCAAGCAAATGACCAGCTTGAAGATGAGCAGATATTAAACCTGAACTCAGGGATAAACAAACGGTGTCTAAATACAAGCAACGTCTGAATATTTACTTGAATTTTGATGTGCTTTGAATATTTTTTCCAGATTTGTGCAGCAATCCAGTGTGGCACTTTGTCTCTGTGCAGGAACTTCCTGTAATAAGGAAAAGTCACTCCTGCACTCTCTCCTTGTGTAGGGTAACTGGTATTGTATCTGCCCCATGCTGTAGTTCTTTGCAGGCAGCCTGTAATAGGAGGGCCTACTGGGTCCCTCACCCATCTCTGCTCTCTGTACAGGCTATGTAATGTACAGTGAAGATCGTATGCTTTGTGATGAATTCCTATGTTAACATAGGTTTAATATATTTACTCTTTAAAATGTACTCATTTAATTTGTATGTCCTTGAATATGATTACCTGATTTCCCCTTATTCCCTCCTTTTATTTCTGTTATCCCTGAATTTAAATCAATAAAAATATTGAACGCAAAGAAGTCACTGTTACTTTTACAATGTTATATTTCAGTTTTCAAAGTAATTTGTTGCACACAAAAATGTCTTTTAATCAAAGTTTTGTACCCGGAGTTCAGTTTTTAATCTGTTACATAGGAATGCAGGAGTTGTAGCTGTGATGATTTGAGTATTCGTTTACCAAACTTTAATTTAACTGTGTATCTGGGATTGTCCATGAATTTGTCCATAAAGCCACCTTGTACTTTGCCGACGCAGGGCAAAACAACAGATTGATTTTAATACTCCCCTACCCAGAAGTACATACTCAGCCACCCAGTACTTAAGGGTATGCAGGAGCATGTAACTCAATGTGACAGTGCTGGAACTTGGTGATTGGCCAGGCATCGGCAATGGGGAGATAGTCAACCTTGTGATAGCTCTGATTGGAGATCAAACTAGAATTGACACAGTGCTGTCTTTCCTTGGTCATATCAGGCATTTAAAAGGAAGGTTAGTATGTGTTATATTGCTTTGCGTGGGAAATACACAAGTTCAGGTAAATCATCTTTACAATATAACCCCAACCAAGATGACTCAACTTGGCTCTACCCAATCAACACAGCGACTATAGCATAAAGTGCAAGTTGCACACATCGATGGGATGATAGTCTCACTGAATGGCAACAATTATTTAACATTTATTTTCAGTTTTTACAATCTTCTAGTCAACAGAACTCTAGAGTTTACACCAATACTGTTTTTGCCACCATGAAGCCAAGCTTTTTCTCACACGTTTTACCCTGCAGAGGCCTCTGTGCACACAGGAGCCTTACAAACCTTTCTAAGGCATAGGCTCCAAGCCGCGCCCTGATGATGTCACTTGTTAGAACCAGAGTTGGGCCTGAAAGAGGTAGATTGTCAGTATATTAACTCTTCCAACACAACGTGTTCTACCATCTATTTTCTTACCAGACATCTTACCTATTGTGTCCAGAGCATTTTTAAGCTCCATGGTAAAGGCGGAGAGAGGAACATTATCACTGCAAGGTAATACACATACTGTACTCAAGTTACTGGCCACATTTCCAGAATCTAATAGAAAGACAGAGAGAGTAGGATTAAGATAAACATGGAATGTTCGATAATAGATACTTCCCTTCAACGTTTCTATTGTGTAGGTTGGCTAGATGCCATTCATCTTCAATAAGATTTTGTTTTCCTGTTCCCTTTGCCAGTCTGAAATCTCAACTACTGTATAGACTCAGCTCTGTAATTGAGTACATGATGCTATTTAAAGTGGGATTCCAGCTAAATGCATAGCTCAATAAGGTATGTTTAGTTTTCCTCTCAAAAGATGTACAATTTTGGCCAGCCTATCTTGTAATAAACAAATGATGCTGATTATGATCCAATAAGGAGGCCAAGGGTGGAAAATAATTTTTTAACCATTAAATACGTGTGTCAACTGCCTGGTAAGAAAGTGTGGCAGAAATGTGTAAATCACAAAAATAACTATACAGAATTGTTAACCCTCTGGCAGGTAAAACCAATAACGTAAATTTGTTTCAATCCTATTTGCCCAGAATACCACTTTAATGCATGTTTCTGTCATATGTAATTTATGAATGTATGAACCAATAAAAATAACCCCGTTTTCCTTTTTGTGTGTATGTAACCCTACTAAGACACCTTCTGTATTTTATACTTGTAAAACAACACATTCTGGCATCCAAATAGTGATAACCATAACATAGCACTATATTAAATCCAGTCCTTCAGAAGTCTGGGTGTACATGCTCCCCCTAGCATCAAACAATGTCTCCTGAAGAACCATGGTCCATCAAAAAAAAAATTCAGGTAGAAACTGGATTGTGCTTTGTGGTCATAACAATACTACTAAGAACTAGTCACGTGATGCAACGATAAGTAGGGTTTGGAGCATCGGGTACAGACAGAGTTTGAAGTTTTAATACGAGTTCGGCGCTTGTGGATGTTTTTTTCTACTTCACTACCTAAATGTGAGTTTTTTATTTGTTTTTTATAAAATGTATCCATTATATGGAGTCACGCTACGGTCTGTTTTTCGCTCTTCTTAATGCTCCCATGATACATTGAGCCTTGCCATTTGGACGTATTGGCACTCGTGGATTAATGCCCGCTGTCCTTTCATTCATGTGAGTGCATTTTCTCAAATCTTTACCTGTTCAAAGTACCCTTACAGTGTCACGCTATATGCATTGCATATATCTTCTCTTTTCCATGACACACATTGGCCGCTGAGAGCTGTCTTAGGCCCCGTACACACGAGAGGATCCATCCGCTGAAAAATCTCAGCGGATCGGTTTCAGCGGATAGATCCCCTGGTGTGTACATTCCAGCGGATATTTATCCGCGGATATTTCCGAATTCCAGCAGATAAAAATTTGTAGACATGTCTACAAATCTATCCGCTGGAATCGGAACCAGCAGATCGATCCGGTGGTCTGTACAGACTCACCGGATCGATCCGTCCGAACCCATCCCTCGCATGCGTCGTAATGATTCGACGCATGCGTGGATATCCTTATATGACAGCGTCGCGCACGTCGCCGCGTCATCATCGCGGCGACGGCGCGACATGTCACCGCGATGGGAATTCGGTGCGGATTTCAATCCGATGGTGAGTACACTCCATCGGATTAAAATCCGCAGAGGATTTATCCGCGGATACGGTACGGCGGACCGTATCCGCGGATAAATCCTATCGTGTGTACCAGGCCTTAGGAGTCAGGAGGAGGTGTTTTATCAGCCCACACATCCAGCTGCGATCAGGATCTTGGTTAGCTGTTTGGATAAGCAGCCGTGAGGTGAGCTGCCAGCACATCAGAGGTGTCATCACTGAAGATTTCATTTGTGCACATTGCAATTTTGGTGGAGGTGTTTTATCTAGACACTGTTCTGTGGAGGAATTACTGGACTGCTATTTAGGAGCTTCATCATCACTGGCGCATTTATTTAAGATCCGTGACTTCATTTTTTTAAACTGAAGCTGAGGTAACGGTGCATGACTAGATAGTCTTGAAGGGAAATCAGTAGAAGTACTTGTATGTTCAAGTATGAGAAATTACATTTATTAACTATTGAAACAGATCTCAGTGGACCAACCAGTAAGACAATGACCCCTAGACATTTGCTGGTAATCAACTGATTGTACCAATTTTGGTAGGACTGTACAACATTCATCCAATCTTTTTTTTAGATGATAAATGCACTTATTACATTTTTACCATTTTTATAAATATTCTCCAATTTAAAAAATATCTCTTTGCGCCGGTATGTGATTGGCACATCTCAATTTCTCATTAGAAGCAATATTGCACCAACATGAATTAGGCTCAGACATGCATACGTGTCTGTAAACAAAGGGGAGGCCAGGACTATCAGTTTAGCCTTACCTGCCACATCTCCTTGTGTCTCTTGAAGGTTTCCAAGGATTTTATGGCTTAAAATGTGAATTAGTCTGGTCACCACCTGCAGACAGGTTACATTTGTTAAGGTTCCACAGAAAATATAAATCTAAAATACCTGATTAAAATGAACATCCACATAAGGAAGGGTAATACTATTTATTATGTATATAGAATAACAATTGCTGTGTCACAGTGGGATGTCAATTTAGTTGTAAATCTGATTAGCAAATTCATTATTTTATAGATCAATCTGTTATTAAGCTGACTATGGGCGATGGCTCTCATTTTATTCTTTGGTCCCTTCCAGAAGAATCTTATTTAAGACCTTCAGAACTAGGCCATTCTGCAGCTTAGTTTTTATAGTTATATTTGAAATATTGACAATGGAAAAGAGCGACAGGCAATAAAAGGAGAGGTAGACATCAAAGATACTATTAAATTATATAATTCCTACTGCGCATGCACGAGTCACGCAGCGCTTTGTGAATGGGTGACTGCCTTCTAGGACACACACAGGTCCCAGAAGACAGCGCGCCCCATTTCCCAGATTTTTTGGAGCTTTTTTGTCAATTTTTTTTTTTTTGGGGTGGACCTCCGCTTTAACCCTTTTGTATTTTATTGTATTGTACTGTCTCACTTTATATTATAAAGTGGTGAGCAAACTGCTAGGACCTTCCAAAAGCCAAAATCTTTTGTGGTTGCAAAAATCATTTCAACAAGCAGTTGGCAGCTCTTTAACTCGCTATCTTATATTTGTCCTCTGTTTGCTGCAGGCAGGGATGTCATTTCTAGAAACAAGTCTGCACCATCTGCATGAGCATAGCTAGAACTAATGTTTGGGCATACTGAAGAAAATCCATTGTCATCTGACTCTAGATATAAATCTAACATACTACACTGACAATCTCCAGAGGAAAGATGTGATCTATTCCTTGAAATTACTCTGCAACTATCCTGATCTGCTCTATGGCTTGGTTAGTTATCAAGTATGCAAGTCTAACACCCTGTTGCTCCTGGTTGTTCAGCCTGAATTAAATCGTGAAATCTTCCACCTGCCCTGACCCTATACCTAGTTCCTTGACTATGTCTGACCTCTGAGCTGCACTTTTCTGTGTAAGTTTAAGCTTAGTTTATGAAATCAATCATTATACGTCACTAGTAGGGCAAACCAAGAGAATGGGAATAGCCAAACAGCCAATTGAAGTTCTCACTGTGTAGGGCACTTTTAAGATCTCTACAACAAAACTCTTGCTGGTGACTTCTCCTCCGCTCCAGCATGCAATATATTGCAGAATAGAGCCAAGACAAGAAATGTGTAATGCAGTGAGAGCTTTCAGTGCCCTACATTGTTTAGTACAGGAAGGTAAAATAGCTGCCCATCAAGTAACAAGAAGGCAGTAATATTGTTTGTGGATTGTACGTAGATCTTTTGCGCCTAATTTTTACATGATACCCAGCAGTGGCGGCCCATCCATAGGGGCGCTGTCCCCCAATCCAGGCATCTGGCCCCCTAATCTACATAAGGGGCGCCAGATGCATGGATTTATTTTTATTTTTTTGTTTGAAGCACATGATTAGAGCTTGTCTTCCTGATTCTCCTCCCAGCCACTCAGGAAGCAGTTCCTGAACTCCCGGCCAATCAGGTTTTAGTCAGGACCCACTTCCTGTTCGGCCTGGAGGAGAAGCGATGGCCCTGGAGCAAGGAGCTGCAGCCCAGATCCATGTCTGCATGATCTGACTCCTAAGGTAAGGAGTCCACTGATCGCCCCCCACCCCAGGCGGGGGGATAGCCACATTCCCATCCGTCTCACGCAAACAGGGGGGGGGATCACATTCCCATCCGTCTCCCGCGGCGGGATCGCTGCATTCCCGTCTGTCTCCCGCGGAGGGGTGGGAAATTTCTGCATTTCTTCCTGTCCATCTCCCACGGTGGGGTTGGCGTGGGTTTGCCGTGCCCCCCTTGCCACCAAAATATTGAGCACCAGCCGCCACTGATACCCAGTTTCATAATAAAAATCAAAAATTCCCCTTTTTACCATACAAACAGTTCCAAGGGCTCAGAGTGTGCACTAATAACTACACTGTATTTTTCTGTAAAAACTGAAGTATGAACGAGCAGCAGGAAAACATCTGGCTTAATGCCACATAACTTCTTGGTCTGTGATGATGGAATTGTAAATTTGTTTATAAATTCTGTGACTTGCTTTTAGTTGTGTCTTCAAATATACCTGCGGGTATCTTCTCTTAATGTAGGACAATGCTCCATCAGGGACCTTTGCCACCTCAGAGTCTCGCACTGCGTTCACAGAGGTCACTCTTGGCCTGTGCGTTAAAGCTTCCACCTATAAGAGAATATTGACAATCAACAATGCAAGCTTTGCATCTCTCAACATTGAAATTGCATTACCCAGCACTTTATCGAAGCATATTTGAGTTCAATTAACCTCTTTCCCACGGCGCCATAGTCAAAAGACGTCTACAGCGCGGTGGAGTTATTCTGGGAGGACGTCCCTGGGACGTCCTCCCAGAATCCTTCACTCGTGCACCCCCTGGGGCGCGCTCCCGGAATCATCTGTGAGCACCGGGTCTAGAAGACCCGGCGCATCACAGATCACGGTAAATTGCCGCTGATAGCGGCCGTTTACCACGTGATCGTTCCGTCAAATGACGGAGCGATCACTTGCAAACAAACCGGCGTCATGTGATGACGCCGGTTCCTCCCTCTCCTCTCTGTACCAATCAGTACAGTGTGAGAGGAGAGGGGGGAGAGCGGAAGCAGCAGCAGCTGCTGTGGGCTGGATCTGTGACAAATGCAGTCACAGATCCAGCCATCCCTCCCTGTGCAATACTCTGCAATAACACCAATACTCTGCAATACCCCCCATACTCTGCAATACCCCCCATACTCTGCAATACAATACCCCCCATGCTCTGCAATACCTGCTAATATGACAGAAACGAGAATTTTTTTTTATTTTTACCAAATTTTCAGTGTTTTTTCTTTTATAGCGCAAAAAATAAAAAACCCAGAGGTGATCAAATACCATCAAAAGAATTTAAGCTCTATTTGTGGGGAAAAAAGGACAAAAATTTCAGATGGGCACAATGTTGTATGACTGAGTTATTGTCATTCAAATTGTGAGAGCACCGAAAGCTGAAAATTGGTCTGGTTAGGAAGGGGGTTTAAGTGCCCAGTGGTCAAGAGGTTAAAATAAAATCTCTCATTTACTGGAGAGCTAAGGACTGGGAGCTTTATTCACCTACAGTGTTTCCTGCTGGTGAAATCTGGTATTACAATGTGAATATAGAAACAAAGCAGATCTCTATGGCAGCCATTGTAATAGAATATTCTGACCTCTGCAAATTATACAAAATAACAGCTCAGCATAACAGAAGAGGAGTAACCTAGTAGGATTAACCAACCAGTAGAACCAACAGCACTCAGAGACAGAGAATATGCAGACTTCCTCTCTTCCCTAGGGTTTTCTTTAAAAAAAATGACCTCGTTTGCTTGAGTTTGCCTTGGCGCCCCCCTTCCACAAACCTACTATGTTATTAGAACTGTGAGCTATAATCACCTACAGTGTTACCTGCTGGTGAAATACAGTATTACAATATGACTATATGGACATTGTTTCTCTGAGAGTCATTATAGTCTCACCTGTGGGCAATTTATACCTAATAACCACAATACATGGAACTTTCCACTTCTCACCATTCCAATTAGCTCGCCTCGGCCATGCTCCCCTACAACACATTTCTTCCCATCGGGATTCTGAATCACTGAACGGAGACGTCCATTTAGGGCAATGTAAGTACAGTCAGAGGGGTCCCCTTTTCTAAAAAAAAACAGTTATGTTAAGGGGAAATACAAGAAAAAGTTTAAAAGAAAAAAAAATAGCTGTATGAGGTAGGAAGACAACAAAAAAAGAGAAATAGAGACAGAGGAGGCAAACGTGAGCGATACGAAGACAGAAAATATATTCTGAGATGGGGGTCAGAGAAGAAAAGAGATTAAGAAAGAGAAAAGATTGGAAAGAGAGAGTGGTAGAAGGAGAGAATAAGACAGATTGGATGGAAAGAAGAGAACGAAAGAAAGGAAAAAAACATAAGCAAACAAACAAAATCAGACATAGCAAGGAAAGTGAAAACCTTTGCATGAACATGTCATAATTATCTCATTATCGCTTTTAGCCTGTTTATAATGGGCTGAGTTACAAGGCTAACAGACTGAGCAAGACAGACTAGCCTTCTCCTTGCCCCCCTCTAGGTTGATGTTTTTTGTGGGAGATTCCTAAGTGTTCCTTGGCCAAATGCAAAGGACAGTCCTTCTAGAAAGCTCTCTTGGCCTGTTTTCCAGTTGTGTATGGCTAAGACAGTTTTACTATGACTACCTACCATGTTTCCCCAAAAATAAGACCTACCCCAAAAATAAGACCTAGCGTTATTTTCCAGGAAGGCTGCAATATAAGCCCTACCCCAAAAATAAGCCCTAGTTTAAAATGCTTGGAAAATCCTATAATCCACTCTCTATTACAGTAGTATATAATGTACAATGTGTGTGTTTCTGTAATATAACTTTGGGAAAGAGAGCTCCGGCTGGTCACAGTAGAGCAGAGCGGCGCTATAACGAAGGTATTTGGCACCTACCCCGAAAATAAGCCCTACTGTGTCTTTTGTTGCCAAAATGAATATAAGACCCGGGCTTATTTTTGGGGAAACACAGTATGACAGGAGACAAGATACCCTTCAACTGGCTCTAGATGACATACAAATTTATAAAATCACAGCTTCTAATAAGAAAGTGCAAGGGGACCCACTAAGGAAATATTTTTGTAGCAAGGACATGGCTAAATTTCTTCTAAACTATTAGAATCCAGGATACAAGACCTCTGTTTTTAACTAAAAAGAATGTCAGCAGATTATTTTGTTCCCCCATCCCATCAACATGCATTTACCCGTTTTAAACTCTGCATCAGTGAATACATATACATCTCCAGCCTTACCTGTACAGCTCTTTACCAGCCTCAACTCCAATCCAGTCAATGGCAAAATCCACTTGTCTCACAAAGGGGGACACCCGCTGAGCAACAGAGTGAGCCACAGCAAGCAGCACCCGGGGATGGGAGCGCAGGATCCTAAATGACAAAAGATGCTGTGAAATGACTATGGAAGGCAACAAATTTATTCACATAGCAGAGGATCTGAAAATTTATTATTTGTCTGGCCACAAATCTATCCCTTTCTTTTACTTGTTAAGCTACATTACAAAAATGGCAGCCAAAATCCCGCTGGCTGTCAGGAACAGAGCAATCAGTTTTAGCAGTTTTTTTAAAATGACAGTTGCCCAGCTGTTTTGGTGACCCACATTGATCCACTGATCTATTAAGCAGCATTGTTCCAGGCTAGGGACTCAGTTTTGAAGCAAGAAAATCAGCATGATAACCAGGCAATTAGCATTTACAGAATAGGAAGTCTCACTATTTTTTTCAGGAAAGATTTCCCTTAAAGTGGTTGTATATACCCCCAATGCGGAAGTTGTACCTATAGGTAAGCCTTTAATAAGGCTTACCTATAGGTACTGTAAATATCTCCTAAACGTGCGCGGAGATAGTTACCTTGTAGTGCACCGAAGATGTCACCCTCTGTGCCGTTTCTTTACTAGCACTAGCAAGTGCCGTTACTGACGGCTCCCACACGCATGCGCGGGAGTGACGTCACGCCACTCGGGACAGTCACAGAGCTACGGGGTAAATGACTGCGCTATATCAAGATGCCACTCAACTCAACAGAGACGGAGTCCGCGCCCCCCGGAAGGAAGAGGGATGAAGATGGATGCAGGGACAACGTGGGACAACGTGGGCTTCGATTGCAAGTAAGTGGCACATAATGGGCTAGTATGCAATGCATATTAGCCCATTATGCTTTTACTTTGCAGCGGAAAAAACAGGAAGTAAAACCCATCAGGGTTTAATTCCTCTTTAACGCCGTAACTTAACCACTTGCCTACTGGGCACTTATATCCCTTTCCTACCCAGTGTTGCATGACAATTGCGTGGTCATGCAACACTGTACCCAAACAAAATGTTATAGTTTTTTTCACACAAATTGAGCTTTCTTTTGGTGGTATTTAATCACCACTGTGTTTTTTTTTTTTTGTTGCTGTTTGTTTGTTTTTTTGCTACAGGAACAAAAAAATACCAAAAATTTGTTATAACATTTTGCAAACGGTTCGTTTTTCTCATTCACTGATGGGCACTGATAGGCTGCACATATGGGCACTGATGAGGAGGCACTGGTGGACACTGATGAGGCGGCACTGGTGAGACAGCACTGATGGGCACTAGTAGGTGGTACTGGTAGGCATCAATGATAGGCGACACTGATGAGGCACTGATGGGCGCTGATTGGCAGCACTGATAGGTGGCACTGGTGGGCACTTATTAGCAGCACTGTGTGGCACAAATTAGCAGCACTGGTAGGCACTGAGGCAGGGACCGATGACCCTGTAACAGCAGCTGGTTACCCGCTTTATTATTTTCTCCTCACGCTGATCACGAGGAGAAAAGCCAATAACCAGCTTCTGTTTACTTCCGTGATCAGCTGTGATTGTCACTGCATACTTTATGCATATCATTTATTATTATAATTTATAAAGTATGGGCCGGATTCAGAAAGACTTACGACGGGCGTATCTGTAGATACGCCGTCGTAAAGTCCGAATCCGCTGCGTCGCAACTTTAAGGATATGCTCAAACTGACATACGCTTAAATGTTGCTAAGATACGACCGGCGTAAGTCTCCTACGCCGTTGTATCTTAACTGCATATTTACGCTGGCCGCTAGGGGCATGTACGCTGATTTACGCCTAGAATTTGTAAATCAACTAGATACGCCTATTCACGAACGTACATCCCCGGCCGTCGCAGTACAGATACGCCGTTTACGTAAGGCTTTTTCCGGCGTAAAGTTACCTCTGCTATATGAGGCGCAGCCAATGTTAAGTATGGACGTCGGGCCAGCGTCGAATTTTCCGTTGATTACGTCGTTTGCGTAAGTCGTTCGCGAATAGGGCTGTGCGCAATTTACGTTCACGTCAAAAGCATTGGCTTGATTTGGAGCATGCGCACTGGGTACTTTCACGGACGGCGCATGCGCTGTTCGTAAAAAGCGTCATTTACGTGGGGTCACAATACATTTACATAAAACACGCCCACATCTTCCACATTTAAATTAGGCGGGCTTACGCCGGCCTATTTATGCTACACCGCCGCAACTTTGCTTTGTGAATACTGCACTTGCCTGTCAAAGTTGCGGAGGCGTAGCGTAAATAGGATATGTTACGCCCGCACACAAATACGTGCTCCCTACCTGAATCTACCCCTATATGTATTGTGTGTTTAGGGGCCCTTTACACAGTGTACAAAAAAATGAATGGAGAGTACAGAGAGAGAGACCTACTGGTAGAAGTGAGTGCGGCTCAGGCACAGGAAGGAGCTGTCCTGCGCGGCTCTGATAGTGAAGATCAGAGGCTCCCCAGTGAGAACTGTCAGTTGTCCAATCATTTCTCCGGGAGCAGTCACAAAGATACAGGAGTCCTCTCTCCCTGTCATCCCTTGAAAGACATGAAGACAGCCTGAGAGCACAAAGTGCAGTCCAACATCCTAAAAGGAAAAAAGAGTGGTCATGAGAGATGGGAAAGTTTGGAATAATGAATTTTATAAAAGTATCTTTTAATTAAAACTTATTGTCACCCATGAAAACCACTAAGATTTTTCCTTCTCCTTTTCCAGTGCAGCATGGGAGAATGAAAGGAAAGATATGATTGGTTGCTATAAGCATTACAACAGCTTCTTTAAAACGCTATCATAAATAGGACATTCAAGTGGTGGAGAGATGCAATATGAGACTTTCAGCAGGAAATAGTGCAATACAGTAAATGCCGAGGTCCTTCACATCTTCTGCTTACATGGTCACCCTTCTGGGCAATTACTGTCTCGGCCTTTACGTGATGAAGAGTAAGTTTGTCCTCAAGTAATGACAGATCCTGCAACACAAACATTTTGAGTTAAAGTCCAACTCCAGATACCATATAAAAGTGAGAAAGAGATCATGCTAACTTTTTATTTTATGGCCATTAAAGTGGTTGTAAACCCTCTCTGACAACTTGCACATCAAAATATTTTTCTAAAATCCACTTTTATTTATTCACGATAAGATATCTGATGTTTTGGGGCCACAAACCCCCGACATACTCCTTGCTTCTGATCTAGGCGACCAATCCCAGACAATACAGGAAGTGGAAAGAATTCTTCTCCAATCATAACAGACAGCATTTAAAACAGGACTGAAATCCTTTAGTCACTCTATCCAAAACTTAACATCCACCAGCCCTGTGATGTCGTCATGGAGGAGTGGAAAAGAACTCCAGTGGCAACCTGTGAAGCTCTGGTGAACTCCATGCACAAGAGGGTTAAGGCAGTGCTGTAAAATAATGGTGGCCACACAAAATATTGACACTTTGGGCCCAATTTGGACATTTTTACTTAGGGGTGTACTCACCTTTGTTGCCAGCGGTTTAGACACTAGTCACTGTCTGCTGAGTTATTTTGAGGGGACAGCAAATTTACACTGTTATACAAGCTGTACACTCACTACTTTACACCTTTGTGAGATACTGGGGTAGATTCAAAGAGCAATTGCGTCTGCGTAACCATAGTTACGCAGCGCAATTGCTTACTTGCCCCGGCGTATCGAATGCTCCTGATTCAGGAACCTCGATACGCCGACTGCAGCCTAAGAAATGACTGGCATAAGGCTCCCTATGCCGTCATATCTTAGGCTGCATTCTTACGCAGGCCGCTAGGTGGCGTTCCCGTTGTGGTCAGCGTATAGTATGCAAATTGCATACTAACGCCGATTCACAACCCTACGCGAGCCCTGCGTACGCAGTTTACGTCGTTTGCGTACGTCGGTTTTTTGCGTAAGGCTGCCCCTGCTATTAGCAGGGGCAGCCAATGCTACGTATACCCGTCGTTCCCGCGTCGCGAAATTGAAATTTACGTAGTTTGCGTAAGTGAATCGTGAATGGCGCTGGACGCCATTCACGTTTACTTTGAAGCAAATGACGTCCTTGCAACGTCATTTACCGCAATGCACGTCGGGAAAGTTTCCCGACGGAGCATGCGCACTACGCTCGGCGCGGGAACGCGCCTAATTTAAATGATCCACGCCCCCTACGGGGTCATTTAAATTGCGCACGCTTATGCCGGGCATTTTGCCGGAGCGCCCACGCAATTTACGGAGCTACTGCTCCGTGAATCAAGGGTAGCGCAGGTAATTTGCGGAGGCGCAGCGGCAAAACGGTGTGCTGCGCCTCCGTAAAAACTGTGCAAATCTACCTGAATCTACCCCACAGTTTTTTATGTTTATGCTGACACCCTGTGGTCATTGTTTTAATTACACACGATTTTCTGTGTATCCTCTTATATGATGTAACTCCTGTTCCTGTGCTCTTCCTGCAAGACACACATTGAGACTTGGAAAGATATTCCTTTTGACTTCAAATGCTACAAATGCCAACAATGCCTACTGAATCATGTTGGTTGCCTCCACTCTTGCATGCAATAAAGATAATTGTGGATGCCAAGTGTTTGGTGAGTTCAACTATGTAATGAAGATTGTCTGCAGTGATTTTCTCTGCTACCTTCAGGCCAGGCATAGAGGTGTCAGAAAGAGATAAGTCACTATTACAATTATTGGAGCCAGAACAATTATGTCGACTGACCACTTACTTCAAGGTCCATTTGCTTGGCTAGCTGTTTCTTTCCATTCTCCAGTAACCTCCGCATATTCTCTTCAGACTCCCAGAAAAGTATCTCCTGTTGTATTATATTCATAGTTTTTTATTTCACTCTCCAGCACAGCACATTGTACAGTAAACAGATGGTAGTCTTCATATAATAACGCATGCATAACAGGCATATATCACAGTATAATGAGACCAAAGAAAGTCAGGTCCACATCACAAAATAGAGATCCAACATCAGTCTCAAAAAGCTATATGTCCCAGTCTACTGCAAAGCTAGAGGCCCCCGTAAAACTTCACACACCAAGTTTGTGTCCTGGGAAACGAAGGCTGAAGCCAAGAGAGCATCATTTTAAAACGGATAAGAGACAAGTCTTAGGTAAAGGGACCTGAGAAGACAGGTTTCCACAAAGTGAACCAGATGAACATGATAGCCCACCTTCACTGAGGTGGAGCCTGCACTACCAGTGTGGACAAATGGGATGTGTAGTCCTGCGAATATTGAAAATCGTGCTCATGATACCACGTTTTGAGAAATTGTTGCAAAGCTGTTGTTAAATGTTCCATATCATTAATCTCATTGACTACTACTATCCAGTGTCCAATTGAGGGTGGGTCCACACTTCTCCACTTTTGTGGAATGCACACCTTGGTGGCATTAAAGTGGGAGTAAACACCCATGCATGATATTTACCTATAGGTAAGCCTATATTAAAGCTTACCTATAGTTACTGTATATATCTCTTAAACGTGCACGATTTAGGAGATATTTACTGTACATGCAGCCTTTGACGTCACCGGCGCATGAGCTCTGAAGGAATGGCACGGGTTCTGTGCTGTAAATGGCAGCTCCCGCCAGCATGCGCAGAGTGATATCATTGCGCCACTGGTGACTCACACAGCTGGAGTCCGCAAACCCGATAGGAAGACCAGGTAAAGATAGAAGTGCCTTCAGCTGTGACATCGTGTTGCCGGAGGGCTTCGTTCTAAGGTAAGTTTCACATAATGTTCGAGTATTCGATGCATACTAGCACACTATGACATTGCCTTGAAGGATAAAAAAAAAAACCTGCTTTAAGCAGGTGGATCAGGAGAGAGACTTTTTGTACCTGCAACTCAAGAGTGGAGTGAGGCATAAGAGAAACAACTCAGGACACACCTCCAGAGAAATATTGGTGATTTTATGGATTAGCCATTTGACGTCTTATGAGAAGGGACATATACTGTATGGAGGCATGACCAAAAGAGATGTAGCAGTGTACTTTCTTTTTGTTGACAATGCCAGCCCATCCGAGAAACATTGGGACAGATCTTATGAAGAAGTGCCAAAGTCTTACACCAACATGTCAACAATTTATACCCCACCTCCTGATACCCGCAGGGGAGGGAGGATTGGTGGACAAAGGAAAGAATCAGTTCCCTCTGCGCAAGGGGTCAAGTTCTTGTCAAGGTCATGCTGCCATTTCAGCAGGAACAGGGGGGGGGGGGGGAATTCCCCAGGTGGTCTAATAACTATAGCGTAAGAAGTCGATAATGTGTGGCTCATCAAGGAAGAACACGAGCAGAGTTGTTCAAATGAGGATAATGGCCCCTGGTTTACCCTACTTAGCTTGATTGTAGTTAAAAATGCATAAGTTGCATAGCCCTCCAAGAATGCAAGGGATGGGTGGGGGAAACCATGGCTTGGATCTCTGGCATTGTCCGGCATCGTCCCCCTGACAGGAAGTGTTGGACCTGAAATTGATTGATCAAGAGAAAAGCTTTGAATTTTCCATCCCCTAAGCCAGGGAGAAATTTTCAGGGCCCCTATTACTGGAGACATAAGAGTGGGTGTCTGGGGGCTGGGATCCCAGACATCCCACTTTGGCCAAAACTGCCACCATAGTACCTACCATAGGGTGCAATATCACCTCCAATGATAGAGATATGGGGGTAGATTCACGTACGGGCGACTAAAATTAGGACGGCCTAGCCTACTTTTTTTAGGCTACACCGCCTTAAATTATTTAGGTTAAAAGTGATTCTCAAACCACTTACCTTTAAATTTTAGGCGGCGTAGCCTAAAACGAGCGGACGTAAGCGCGCCTAATTCAAATGACTGGGAGGGGGGGCGTGTATTATTGAAATGAGGCTTGACCTCACGGTTTTTGACGTTTTTTACACTGCGCATGCGCCGGGCGACTACATTTCCCAGTGCGCATTGCGGCTAAGTAGGCCGTACGGGCCTATTGATTTCGATACGTACGTAAACGACGTAAATCCCGATTCGCGGATGACTTGCGCAACCGACGTAAAAAATACGAACCTCGAGGCGGGAACGGCGGCCATACTTAACATGGTTATTCCACCTCATAGGTGGAATAACTTTAGGCGGCCTATCGCGTACGGAAACGACGTAACTCGACGGTGTAGGCCCGGCGTACGCTCGTAAATCGTTGGGAATCGGCGTAGTCCCTCATTTACATAATCTAGGCCGGCCGCAATGGCAGCGCCATCTAGCGGGCAAAAGAAACATTGCAGCCTAAGATAGAATGGCGCAAGCCAGCCTATCTTAGGTATGTTTAAGTGTATCTCTGTTAGAGAATACACTTAAACATAGGCCGGCTTAGATTCAGAGTTAGGTCGGCTTATCTGTAGATAATCTAGCCCAACTCTTTGTGAATCTACCTAATGGTCTACAACAGGGGGGTCTGAAGTGGACAAGGTGACATATTTTGTTCTAGACCCACCCAGCCATTTTCTAATCCCTGTTTAATAAAAGCTAATGTCTGGTACATATTAATTGCATTATGATATTTAAAGGGGTCCAGAAAACTGATACCCCTCTCTTCTTAGGTAGTAAGAATCCGGTACGAAATGTGTTTTTGTTTGCTAGCCCTATAGAAAATTTAGGAATTCTACTTTTGTCGCGCAGAGAAAGAAACACAGAATAATCACTGGGAGAGTTTGTAAAAGATAGAGAAGTCTTGGTAGGTCTGTAATTTTTAGAATGCGGTTACACCCAAACCAGGTAAACGTCTGCTGGTGAAGCAGGTCAGTCCTAGTTGACCCCAGCCAGGGAAGAAAGTTTTCTTTAAATATCTCCGACAAGGAGGTGGTAAGATAAATGCCCAAATATTTGATTTTCTTCTGAGCCTAGATGAAAGGGAAGTTGGTTTGATGCCAACTTCCCAATGCCTCGGGAGCTAGGTTAATATTTAGGGACTTTGTGAACGTTGACTTTATAGTTGTCAGGTCTGCATAAATTTGTAACTCCTGTAGGAGGTTGAGGATGGATGTGTCTGGGGAGGTGGTGAAAAAAAGGAGATCATCGTTGTATGCTGCGACTTTATGATGTGTGGTCCATCTCCTCTTTTATTAAATGCTAGTATACAGTACTCTCAGGCCCCGTACACACGACCGAACATGTCCGCTGAAACTGGTCCGACGGACCAGTTTCAGCAGACATGTTCGGTCGTGTGTACGGCCGACTGGACAATTGTCCGGCGGATCGGACAGTTTCCAGCGGACAAATGTTTCTTAGCATGCTAAGAAACATGTCCGCTGGAAGCCTGTCCGTCGGACATGTTCGGTCGTCTGTACAGACTCACCGGACATGTCCGATCGGCCGAAAGCCCTCGCATGCATCGAAGTGAGTCGACGCATGCGTGGAAGCATTGACCTTCCAGGGCCTCGCACGTCGCTGCGTCATCGTCGCAGCGACGGCGCGGCCACGTCACCGCGTATCGTGTCCGCACGGATTTCTGTCTGATGGTGTGTACAACCATCAGACAGAAATCCGGCAGCGGACGCAGCGGACAGATCCGCTGGTGTCTACGAGGCCTCAGAAGTCACAAAGTACAGCAAATCAGAATTATATTGCATACATTCACAAAGGCAGGGCCTGGATATCCAAGCGTCAGAAGTGGCTCACCGCATCTGGGGGTGATACTGGAGACTTTCCCACGTGGCTCTGCTCTAATTCACAATCCAGGGACCTCCAGAAACCTGCACAACATATAATGTACAGTGTACGGAATAAAACAAACCTGCATAAAGCTTTATATTGCCTATGTCAACTATCAAATTGTCATGCCGCGTACACACGATCATTTTTCGTCATGAAAAAAACATTGTTTTAAAAAAAATGTAATTTAAAATTATCGTGTGTGGGCTTCACATCATTTTTCAGCTTCTGAAAAACAACAATTTTTTTTCCCTGAACATGCTGCAATTTTTAACGACGTTTTAAACGATGTAGTTTTACGGGTTGTAAAAAATGATCGTGTGTGGGCTAAAACTACGTTAAAAACCCGCGCATGCTCAGAAGCAAGTTATGAGACGGGAGCGCTCGTTCTGGTAAAACTACTGTTCGAAATGGAGTAAGCACATTCATCACGCTGTAACAGACAGAAAAGCACTAATCGTCTTTTACGAACACAGAATCAGCTAAAGCAGCCCCAAGGGTGGCGTCATGCGCATTAAACTTCCCCTTTATAGTGCCGTCGTACGTGTTGTACGTCACCGCGCTTTGCTAGAGCATTTTTAAAAAACGATGGTGTGTGGGCAACGTTGTTTTAATGATGAAGTTGGAAAAACTTCGTTTTTTCTACATGCCGAAAAACTTCGTTTTTTTTCATGCCGAAAAACGATCGTGTGTACGCGGCATCACACTGCCAAGTACCCAGGTTCAGATAAGTTGATCAGCTGGATTGGAGGGCAGGGGAAACATTAGAAGTCTAATGCCGCGTACAAACGACCATTTTTAATGGTCTAGAAAAAACAACGTTTTTTTCAGCCCGATTATTGTTAAGCCTGCCTTGCCTACACACGATCGTGAAAAAAAAATGCTCTAGCAAAGCGTGGTGACGTACAACACGTATGACGGCACTATAAAGGGCATTTGCGCTTTTCAGTCTGTTACAGCGTGATGAATGTGCTATCTCCATTACAAACGCTAGTCCATTACAAACGCTAGTTTTACCAGAACGAGCGCTTCCGTCTCATAACTTGCTTCTGAGCATGCGCATTATTTTCACGTCGTTAAAGCCTACACAAAACCATTTTTTACGGCGTTAAAAACAACAATGTTAAAAACTACGCGAAAATTTTGAGCATGTTCTAAATTTTTAATGCCCATTTTTACGTCGCGAAAAATGCTCTGGAGCCCACTCACGATCGTTTTTAACGACATAAAAAAAAAAAAAATTCACATTGCGAAAAACGGACGCGTGTACGTGGCATAATAGACCCCTGATGCTTTCATAATGAGACACTGTCACCTGCCAATGCCATCACAGAGGGGTTTGTTTTTCCCATTGTGATGACAAAGTTTATTGGCAAAAAAAAAGGCATGCTATGTAAAGAGCAATTGTGCCACACATGTTAGGTATTGCCACAAATGTTGCAGTAAGAGCAATAACTCTAGCCCTTGACAATTTTGTATATCACAGTTTTTCCCTATTTGCAGATGTGCACATTTTATGGCTTTACACGTCTTTATTTTATATTTTACAAAAAAATAGACATTGTATTGTGTTTGCGTACACTAAAAACAGTGCAAATATCATGCAACTTAAAAAATTGCAACTGCGACCATTTTATTCCACAGGGCCTATGTTTCAGAAAATAATTAAATTGTTTAGGAGTTTAAAGTAACTTTCTAGAAAAAATAAATAAAGAATTGCACCTGTACAAAATTGGTTAAAGTGGAGCTCCACCCTACCCCCTTCCACATTTGGCACTTTTTGGGGGGAGCAGGTACCTGTTTTTTGACAGGTACCTGCTCCCACTTCTGGCTCTGATTGCTGTAGTGATCTGAGCTGGAGGTTCAGACTCCCCTCCTCGCCTGCAGTCTTCTGGAACAAATCACAGTGTCCCAGAAGACTGCAGGATCATTTACAAGCCCCAAGGCTTCACTTCCTGTTTCCTTTACTTCCCTTACGCCAGCACCTGCACCCAAAGATGATTAAAGAATCAGCTCGTTGAGGACATCACTGGATCCCTGGACAGGTAAGTGTCCTTATACTAAAAGTCAGCAGCTACAGTATTTGTTGGGGGCCGAATCCCGCGGCAAATCCAGCGGTATAGTGCCGCTATTTTTACCGCCGCTATACCGCCACCGCGGCTCCCGCCCCAGTGTGAAAGGGGCCTTATTCAGGTAAAAAGGTTGTCCCCAGGACAGGAAGTGAGGGGAAATCTGTCTAGCAGCAGCACAGACAGAACGCTTTTTTAAGTTACATAGAGGACTTCTACAGCTTCATAGTTACATAGTAGGTGAGGTTGAAAAAAGACACAAGTCCATCAAGGCTAACCTATGTGTGTGATTATATGTCAGTATTACATTGTATATCCCTGTATGTTGTGGTCGTTCAGGTGCTTATCTAATAGCTTCTTGAAACCATCAATGCCCCCCGCTGAGATCACCACCTGTGGAAGGGAATTCCACATCCTTGACGCTCTTACAGTAAAGAACCCTCTACGTAGTTTAAGGTTAAACCTCTTTTCTTCTCATTTTAATGAGTGGCCATGTAACTTGTTAAACTCCCTTCCGTGAAAAAGTTTTATCCTTATTGTGGGGTCACCAGTACGGTATTTGTAAATTGAAATCATATCCCCTCTCAAGCGTCTCTTCTCCAGAGAGAATAAGTTCAGTGCTTACAACCTTTCCTCATAACTAATATCCTCCAGGCCCTTTATTAGCTTTGTTGCCCTTCTTTGCACTCTCTCCATTTCCAGTACATCCTTACTAGGACTGGTGCCCAGAACTGGACAGCATACTCCAGGTATGGCCAGACCAGAGTCTTGTAGAGTAGAAGAATTATCATTTTATCTCTGGAGTTAATCCCCTTCTTAATGCATGCCAATATTCTGTTTGCTTTGTTAGCAGCAGCTTGGCATTGCATTTGTATTGTTTATTGTTATTTCCCTGTTGCAGATTTTTCCTTACTTCTTGTCTGGTAAAAGGTTGTCCCCAGAACAGCGAGCGAAAATCTCTCTAATGGAGCCTGGATAGCAGTAAAACCTGACAGGGTCTTTAAACATTCCCCATTCTATCCAAACCTAAAGAGAAGGTTTTGAGTATAGATATACTTGAAATGAAAATCCTTTACTATTAAAATATTATCAAAGATACATTTTTCCACTCAACAACATTTTCTAAGTAGCCCCTAAATGAATTTGAACAATGGTCTATAGTCATAGCAAGAATATAAACATTAAAAGAATATTAAAAAATTACCTGTTTTTCCAGCAGATGTGGATTTACAGTCTCCTAGACGTGGGGGTCTCCTTTGTGTGGGAAAAGATTTGAAAACATCCGGTTGATCTTCTGAAAGGAGAACAAAGAGCTAATGTTTGTGGCACTATGGTTTCAAAACAATCTAAGTATAAGGCTGCTTTCACATTGGGGATAGAGCCGCGGTGACGGTATAGCCGCACTATTTTTTAACGCGGCTATACCGTCGTATTTACCGCGATATTCGGGCGCTAGCGGTGAGGTTTTAACCCCCGCTAGCGGCCGAAAAAGGGTTGCGTTGCGGGCGGTATTATCGCGGTTTCCTATTGATTTCAATGGGAAGGCGCGGTATAGGAGCGGTGAACACACCGCTCATATACCGCAGTAAAGATGCGGCTAGCAGGACTTTTGGAGCGCTCCTGCTAGCGCACCGCTTCAGTGTGAAAGCCTTCGGGCTTTCACATTGAACACTACAGGGCAGGTTTTTTTCATGCGGTATAGCAGCGCTATTTTTAGCGCTGTACCGCATGAAAAATGCCTCAATGTGAAAGGGGCCTTAGTAAAAGTAAATGCCTGCCAGATCTAACCAACTTTGGGTTTGTTTAGGGCCCTTTCACACTGGTGCGTTTTTGCAGTGTTTTCGCGGTAAAAATAGCGCTATTAAAAGCTCCCCATGCCCCTCTCCATTGAAATGAATTAAAAACTCAGTAAAAACACAGTAAAATCGCGGTAAAAACATTGTGTTTTACCGCGATTTTAACGCTCTGTTTTTACCGCGTTTTTACAGCGGATTTTAATTCATTTCAATGGAGGGGGCATAGGGAGCGTTTTAATAGTGCTATTTTTACCGCAAAAACGCGGCAAAAACGCACCAGTGTGAAAGGGCCCTTAGACTTTGTACGGAACTGAAGGATAATATTTCAAATATAAGTGCAATGTAATATGTCACTGTACATGCACTAAATCAAACCGATACCTAGATGTATACAAATTAAATATTAAATTATCTATTTATTTACATTGTTGGCAAAAATGTCTTTATGCCCAATCATTAAAGCGGATCTCCACTCTAAAGTGGAGTCCCGCTGATCGGCATCCTCCCCCCCTCCGGTGTCACATTTGACACCTTTCAGGGGGGAGGGGGGTGCAGATACCTGTCTACAGACAGGTATCTGCACCCACTTCCGGCCCTACGATACGGGCAAAGGACGGGTTTTTTTTCCCCTTCCCGTCCGTCCCCCGTTGTATGCTGGGAACACTCGGCTCCCAGCACACAGCGGGAGCCAATCGGCGGGCGCAGCGCGACTCGCGCATGCGCCGTAGGGAACCGGGCAGTGAAGCCGGAGCGCTTCACTTCCTGGTTCCCTCACCGTGGATGGAGGGGGGAGCAGCAGGGTGACGAGCGATCGGCTCGTCATCTGCTGCGATCACCGCTGGACTCCAGGACAGGTAAGTGTCCTTATATTAAAAGTCAGCAGCTGCAGTATTTGTAGCTGCTGGCTTTTAATATATTTGTTTAGTGGCACATCCGCTTTAACTGAATCCCTTAGTGAGAAAATCCAAGGCACTCCTACCTGGAGTATATCATCCCCTGCAGTGATCTCCTCAATGTTGGATGTTGATGGAACTGTCATAGGGAATCAACATTTAGTTTAAGAGACTGAAGTTTGGAGCTAGGCCTGGAGGTGCTGTTTAATGGCAAAAGTCTGCAAGGCCACTCACAAAACAATACTGGATTTAAACCAAATTGTCGATGTACACCCACTATACAACCCACTGCATGGCGAGGAGTGGGTGTTTCCTGCTATACTTCAAGAGACTATTAAGGACAAATCTGGTAAATATAGATGAAGCTTTAGCCATTCTGTGCTACTATCAAATCTGACCATATGCTATACCTTCAGTATGTGTTCTACTTCTAGAAAGGCGAGGTCGGACAGGACGAGAAGGACTTGATTCAGACTGAAGATCCTGCATGAAGAAAAACTTGTGATGAGTACTTGTCTTGGTCACTTTTCACCCAATGCTTTGCTTCTTAGGCCCCGTACACACGACCAAACAAACATGTATGCTGAAACTGGTCCGCGGGCCAGTTTCAGCATACATGTTTGGTCGTGTGTAGGCGCGAGCGGGCCGAATTCCAGCAAACATTTGCCCGCCGGGCCTTTTCCCAGCAGACAAATATTCCTGGACGTGTTTTAAAACCGTCCGCTGGAATCCTGCCCGCTCGGACATGTACGGTCATCAGTACAGACCTACCGTACATGTCCGAGCGCCCGCCGTCCCTCGCATGCGTCGAATGACTTCGACGCATGCGTGGAAGCCTTTAAATGGCAGGCCCGCCCACGTCGCCGCGTCATTGCCGCGGCGACGACGCAGACACGCCCGCGGAATGTTTACGCGCGGACTTCTGTACGATGGTTAGTACAACCATCGTACAGAAGCCCTCTGGCAGGCATGTACGGTGAAAACGGTCCGACGGACCGGTTTCACCGTACATGTTTGCTCGTGAGTACCCGGCCTTAGTGCCATCTTAATGATGCACAAAAACATAAGAGTGATGGCAGAAAATGACAACATTGTCTATCAGGTCTGTCCTATATGTACACTGCTCAAAAAATTAAGGGAACACTTTAAAAACACATCAGATCTCAATGGGTAAAAATATCATGCTGAATATCTATACTGATATGGACTGGGTAATGTGTTAGGAACTAAAAGATGCCACATCGTTTGATGGAAATAAAAATTTTCAACCTACATATGGTTAAATTCAAAGACACCCTGATAATCAAAATGCCTCCCCAGACCATCACTGACCCACCACCAAACCGGTCATGCTTCAGGCAGCATAACATTCTCCACAGCATCTCCCAGGTCCTTTCACGTCTGTCACATGTGCTCAGGGTGAACCTGCTCTCATCTGTGAAAAGCACAGGGCACAAGTGGAGGACCAGCCAATTCTGATGTTCAATGGCAAATGCCAATCAAGCTCCACGGTGCCAGGCAGAGAGCACAGGGCCCGCTAGAGGATGTTGTGCCCTCAGGCCATCCTTATGAAGTCTGTTTCTGATTGTTTGTCAGAGACATTCACACCAGTGGCCTGCTGATGGTAATTTTGTAGGGCTCTGGTAGTGCTCATCCTGTTCCTCCTTGCACAAAGGAGCAGATACCGGTTCTGCTGATGGGTTGATGACCTTCTATGGCCCTTTTCAGCTCTCCTAGAGTAACTGCTTGTCTTCTGGAATCTCCTCTATGCTCTTGAGACTGTGCTAGGAGACACAGCAAACCTGCTGGCAATGGCGTGTATTGATGTGCCATCCTGAAGGAGTTGGACTGCCTGTGCAACCTCTATAGGGTCCAGGTTTTGCCTCATGCTACCAGTAGTGACACTGACCATAGTCAAATGCAAAACTAGTGAAAAACAGTCATAAAAGATGAGTAGGGAAAAAAAACGTCAGTGGCCTCCACCTGTAAAACCGTTCCTGTTTAGGAGGTTGTCTCATTGATGCCCATCTAGTACACCTGTTAATTTTATTCACACCAAAACAGCTAAAACTAATTAACAACCCCCTCTTCTACTTAAATGACCAAATCCATATCCCAGGAGTTTAATTGACTTGATGCTATACTCTGATTAAAAAGTTATTTTTTTTGGGGGGGGGGGGGGGTTGAGCAGTGTATTTTTTTTTTTTGTTTTTTTACTTTTTTGTTCTAATTATAAATTATTTTTGTACCATGTAACATGTTTAAATCCATTAACTGTTGACTGACTCACTACCCCAGTTGGAAAGTCTGTTCCAAGCATCAGCTACTTTTTGGTAAAATACTACTTTCTAAGTTTTGAAATTTCCTCCTACAAGTCTGAGGTCTTATCTCTTTGTTCTTGATCTTAGCTTCATATTGAAAGTACTGCCCTCTGGAACCTTATTCATGAGCTTAATGTAATAAAAGATTTCAATTCTTTCCTCAAGACTGTACAAATTAAATTCCTACAGTCTCTCATAATATGGTTTATCTCTCAGACCTTTCACAGATTTTGTAGCCCATCTCTTTTTTTGTAAACAAGGTTTCCAGAACAAGAACTGTTCTAAATGATGTCTAACTAAAGATCATCATTTAGTTATCTGGACCTCCTTCTTTAACCGGATGATCCCTCTATAGAAAGCTAAAGACTCATATAGGGCAATCAGGACCTCCTTCCTCCTCCTGAACCCTCCAGTGATGCACCCGCATCCCCTTACAACCCCTAATTGTTGAGAGTTGATGGGTATTACATGCTGGAAGAGTTCAATAGTCAGGCCCAAGTAATGGTGTAGAGCTAGGAAGGTGACTCTCTGTAGACGAAGAGCGATAATCTGATGAAGGAAGAATGGGAGAAAAAAGTGAATATATGATGGCTTCATTTTAATTCCATGAACATAAAACTAAACAATATGTTTTTCCTAGATTATCTCCCCACTTTCCACAACCACATTTCTTTTATCTGAGGTCCGAAATACAAAGCAGAATTTTGAAGCTACCAACCTGGACAGTCCGGATTAAACTCTGGGGGTAGGAACGGAATACAGCAGAAAATGCCTCAACAGGAAGTCGTAGCACCGTGCTCTTCTCTACAGCCTTCGCTGTTACTGTGCGGTATGGCCTCTGGTGGCCCTGCAGATGGCAAACAACACTTATATTACATATGTAGGATATAAAAAAAAACACCAAGGTTACATTCACTGTATTTATTGTCAGAGTATTAAATGTTGTGCTGGAAGTTTCTTGGATGTAGAGAATACTTTACTTTCATGAAGAATATCTTTATCATGTCTTACAGCATTGAGACAGGAACTGAACTTATCATAATATGAAACAGGAAGCAGAAGCATAAGAGAACAGTTAGGAAAGCAAATACTTCCTTGCATTACATTACCATAGATACACATTATATTACTGCAGTGCCACCTGCTGCATAGAAAGGTAGAATGCATAAATACAGTTCACAGTATAAAAAGCTACTTTACATAACTTGCTGATGTACTTTCAACATTTCTGTTGTCTGCAGACCCTGTCACCAACTGACAAGCAACAAGCACATCAAACACAACATTTTCAGCTGAACAGGGAAGTGCTGAAAATGCCCTGCACTTCTGTCAGCAAAAATTGTGTTAAAACAGGCATTGAGAAATCATCACATCGCCTGCCAATCGCCTCTGAAAAGCAATGCACACTCTGCATGTCTAAATCTACCCTAAATGATTATTTATTCACTTGCAATGTGCCTTTGAACTTGCTAGAACATTTGATTACTCCAGCAGAGTTATTAAGGTACCTGAAGGATGTATTGCACATGTAAGGGGGGGTTGAAATTACACCAGTTAGGTGCTGCCACGAATGAGAGGGTAAGGGTTCTTTGGTTATGATGGGTGGTTTTTGGGTTCGATCCACTGGTCTTTTGATTTAAAAGAGGGACAGTGGTCCAGAACAGAGAGCCCCTGAGCAGAGAGACCCAGAACCCATTAGAGAACACCGTAAGGGAGAAAAATAGAGAATTGCCCCTGGGAGGAGTAAAAGAATGTTGCTTGTTACTGCCGTGATGTAGAAGAGCATCATGACCTGGAGCTCATCCTCGAAGTTGCCAACACTGGAAAATGCCAATAATGGATCTCCTTTATCGTATGTAGCCATGCCCCCACAGGGGTTGCTGAATGTTGTGGTTCACCTGTCACCCTACCCAGCCAGACATCCATATCTCAGTCTTTCAAAGACACAGACCAGTCCATAGCTTTGCTTGTTTTTATTTGAGGGGATTAAGCTTGGATGGGGATTTGGGAATAATGGGATGCCCCGGAATTTTTGAATAACCAATTGGTGAATTTTATAACAATCAATTGGTGAATTTTAGAGCAATCAATTGGGACAAACTATTTACACTCCCTGTTCATTTCACTACGTCAGTCTCCTCCAGCACTTTCCTTACCGCAGATTGTTTCTCCTCCAGGTTAGCTAGCACTGCATGGGTAGGTCTGACACTGCTTCAGCCAGGCTTGAATGAACTGCCTTTTGCGAGCAGGGCCCCTGGGCCCTTGTGGTGTAGAAATAGTTTTGGTGCTAGCTATGCTCTATTCAGCTACCACTCCCAGATAGCTTTCTTCGGGTCCTGCCAGCTAGCCTGACTGCAATGACCTCTTTCTACTGCCCTTTCCACAGTCCTCTCTGCTGGTTCTGCACCTATCTTAACTGCAATCTCCCAGTTCTCTCAGACGTGCCTCCCCAGTCCTCTCAACTGTGCTTACTTACCAGTCCTCCCGTGTGTAGTCAAGTTGCAAGGCCTCTCATGTGACCCACACTTGGCGCCCAAAGAAGTAATGGGAAAACATGGAGGAAAGGTCAATCTTTAACCCTACCCCTACACACGATACTTTCATTTCTGATCTGAATTTTTTCCTTGTTTTTATTTTATGGATTCAGAAATTAAACCTAAACAAGTATTTCTTTTTGTGCAACCTAGATCATTGCTTTATTTAATCCTTTGCACTTCTTGGTACCTTACAACTGCTTCAAACTGCAGCTTTGATAATGCATTTTAGTACATTCTACAAACTAGAAAAACATACGCTTCTCTCTTCAGTTTGTAATATTTTATTGTGCCTGGCTGATCAGTTAGTATATTTGCAACACAAGAGCAGAATAGATCAGTTCATATGCTGTGCTGTGCTCACCATTGTCCTTGTCTCATTTTGGATGAAGGGTGTTATCTGTATTTTGCAGGATTACTTTTTGGCAAAGGCTTCCGTGATGATTGTGTGTGATGACTGTGTGACAAACAAGCAAAAAGTTGCGGAACACACAAATAAGTGAAGCTTAAAGGAGTTATAAAGTCAGAAGGTTTTTTTATCTTAATGCTTTCTATGTATCAAGATAAAAAAAAATTCTGTGTGTAGCAGCACCCACCTAATTACGCACCTGAGCCCCATCCCTTTACAGCAATGTTCACAAATGTCTTAGCCATCCAGGACTCTCCTCCTGATTGGCTGAGACACAGCAGTGGTGCCATTGGCTCCCACGGCAGTCAAAGTCAGTGAGCCAATCAGGGGAGAGAGGGGGCGGGATGAATAGAGACACGGAGCGGTGACTCAGCTCCAGTGCCCCATAAGTAGCTGCTGACTTTGGGGGCACCATATAGGAGGGAGGGAGGGACTAGGAGCAGCAAAGAGGGACCCGAGAAGAGGAGGATTGGGGCTGCTCTGTGCAAAACCAACTGCACAGAGGAGGTAAGTATATAGAGGATCCCTTTAAACTAAAAGGGGTTAAAGCTAAATAAAAGACTTCTTTCTGATTTTTATCTGAAAATATTGTCTATGCAAATATAACTTACTACAGTGGAGGGGCACAAACAGTCCATCATAAAAACAGACTGATCATTCTATAAAAAAAACACCCAAAGGGAGTAGTAATTAGTATATTTTCTGTATGTTTGACACACAATACATAAAAAAAAAATAGCAAAGCACCTGCTTTAAGCTGAATTAAACCTCAGTATAAAATTGGCAATAGCTTCCTTGTGCTCCATTGCAAATAGTGACTAGCATTTTATTGTAGCAGCCCGCATCTATATCAAAACGTCTGTCCCCTGCCATCATGCAGCAGAGCCAGACTGCTGTGTTTCATGTGTGTAAGGCACGGCCCTCTCTGCTGCAGTCTGACATATGCGCAGGGCCGCCATCAGGGGGGTACAGGCAGTACACCTGTAAGGGACCCGGAGGTCCCCAGGGGCCCGGATGGCAACTCCTTTTTTCTTTAATTTATAAAAAAATATATATATTTTTTTATATATATTTCTTTTTTTATTTATTTATTTTTTATTAAAGGGCCCAGAGGTCCAGAGGCCCTGGATGGCAACCCCTCTTTTTTTTATTAAAAAAATGTTTTAATTTTCTTTCTTTTTATTAAAGGGCCCGGAGGATTTTTTTTTTAAATTGGCGGCCCTGCATATGCGTGCTGGTGAGGTGTGATACACCGTGTTTTTAATCTAAAGCCTGTCATTCATTACTTCAATGTAAGTGTATAACCGTTTTTAAATAAACTTTCTATGCTGTATTTGCTATGAGATTCTCCCTGCTTGCTTTATATGTGTGATAAGCGATCCAAGGAAGATCATAAGCTGACTATGCGATTTGATTGTATATGGAGTAAAACTTCCAGGATACAAATCTGATGTACTTGTCACATATTGCTGGATGGATAATATGCTTATCTGATCCCTTTAATTCGCGATCCACACTGCGTGGTAAGAGGCCATCTTTTTTAAAGGCGCACCTTTGATTACGTCAGCTTTTCGAGATTCTACTACACATCAAGCACTTTTCACATATGAAATTATTGTAGCTTTTTTTTGACCCATCAATTATTGTTTAGAATTGTCTTAAAAGGAACATTTACATTCAATCACTGCTGATTTGCTTGCACATTGTTTAAGTTACATATTTGTCTGTTTGCACTTTACCGTGTGCTGAAGAGATATTCAAGGCCCATATAGCTTGCGCTTTATTTTATTTATTTTTTCAAAATGTATACATAGACCTCAACAATTTTATTTAAATTTTATTTAAAAGAACAGTGCACTATTTTTGTCTGACATAAGGCTTGTGAGTGAGAGCTAGAGCCCTACATTCAGTAAAGCTCACATTCCATGCCATGTGGAGGGCTCTTCCAACAAAGGTTCTAACCGATTGCATACAAAGCAAAATGAAATAAAAGGTTTTGTGTTGGGTTTAAAAGGGCAAAAGATTTGGCTTACTGGTAGTGTGCACTTGAAGAAATAAGGTGTCATTGCTGGCCTTCCTTTGATAATGCTAGTTACCTGACCAACTCTCACTGCAGTAATTGGCCTTATGCCCTGTACACACGATAGGAAATTCCGACAGCAAAAGTCCAATGTGAAATTCTGACCGTGTGTATGCTCCATCGGACTTTTGCTGTCGGAATTTCCGCCAGCAAAAGTTTGAGAGCTGGTTCTCAAATTTTCAGCCAAAAAAAATTCCTAACGGTAAATCCGATCGTCTGTAGCAATTCCGACGCATGCTCGAAAGCATTGAACCTCATTTTCTTGGCTCGTCATAGTGTTGTACGTCACCGCGTTCTTGACAGTCGAAAGTTCAGATACATTTTGTGTGACCGTGTGTATGCAAGCCAAGTTTAAAGGGGTTGTAAAGGTTTGTTTTTTATTTTCTAAATAGGTTCCTTTAAGCTAGTGCATTGTTGGTTCACTTACCTTTTCCTTTGATTTCCCTTCTAAATGTTTTTTTTCTTTGTTTTCTTTGTCTGAATTTCTCACTTCCTGTTCCTCCTCAGTATGCTGTTCAGTAAGCTCTTCTGACTGACTTTCCACTGCTCGGATGATGGTGGAAAGCTTACTGAGGAGAAACAGGAAGTGAGAAATTCAGACAAAGAAAAAAAACATTTAGAAGGGAAATCGAAGGAAAAGGTAAGTGAACCAACAATGCACTAGATTAAAGGAACCTATTTAGAAAATAAAAAACAAACCTTTACAACCCCTTTAAGCGTAATTCCATTGGAAAAAACATCCAAAATTTTTCCAATGAAAAATCCAATCGTGTGTACGGGGCATTAGGCAGCATTGATGAGCAAGGCCAAGTGACTAGTATTTTCAGAGAAAAAAAAGAAGAAAAAAAAAAGGGGGGTAGGGTATGTTTCCAGAACAGGTTTTTTGTTCTAGCACCTACCTAGAGACAGGGTAGAAATTATGAACCCTCTGACCTTGTGGGATCAAAGCAGGTGTTCCGGTGAGCTGGTTCCTACCATCGATATGGTCTCCGAGCCGACGGAAACCTCAGAGCGGGAACAGCTGTTCATCAGCTGTAGACGCGCTCGCTCCCGATGGCTGATTATACACTCTATACACGCCGCTCTACACAGCAAGGGCCAGCATGGGGCGCATATGGTATTGACCAGTGTTTTTTTGATTGGTTATCCACGCCACTCTTTACAGCAAGGGGCGGATGTGATACAGCCCCTTGCTGTATAGAGCGGCGTGGATAACCAATCAAAAAAGCACTGCTCAATATCACATCCGCCCCTTGCTGTGTAGAGTGGCGTGTACTATAGAGCGCCGTGTATAAGCAGGCTTCAGGCAGTGGGAGCGAGCTCGTCTAAGCTGACAATCAGCTGTTGAGGCTCTGAGATTTCCGTGGCCTCCTACTGCGCCTGCGCAGCCGAGGCAGGAACCATATCGATGGAGGAACCAGCTCGACAAGACACTGGCACATCAAGGCCTTTTTTCTTGTGAAAGAAACCTGCCTACACCAGACAAATAAAATCCACCTAAAGAACACAACTATATTCTCAACTCACTGTTAGAACATCCAGGATGCTGAGAAGGCTGTGCACATTATCACCAGGAGAAACCGACTTTATGTAGTACCGGGTACCATCCTGCTCGGAAGAGATTAGAAGAAATGAAATACATCACGGCTTGCACTCACATCAGACTAATGAAAAAATCATTATGTGAGACTTAAATTAGTAGATCACCAGCTTTATACAGTGACATTTTCCAGCATATGACACATTTGTTTAGGATTACTTAGAGATAGCAAGTTAAGATTTGGCATGTGTAAGAATCTGACTCTAAACTCTTAATTTGTTATTATGGTAAAGCTTTTCCTCTCAGGAATAGATGTTTGCGCTGTTGGTCACTTGTTATCTCTTCCTGTCCCAGCAGAAATGTTAGCCTAGAGCAGTGATGGCAAACCTTGGCACCCCAGATGTTTTGGAACTATATTTCCTATAATGCTCAACCACACTGCGGAGTGCATGAGCATCATGGGAAATGTAGTGCCAAAACATCTGTGATGCCAAGGTTCGCTAACACTGGCCTAGACTGTAAGGCCCCAAAAGAGGCTGCCCTGTGCTATGTCAGAACTCAAGAATAATAATTGACACCCCACCCAGGCCAGCAGCCTGAATGATAAATGTCTAACATATGCCTCCATCCAAACTAACAGCCCGGTTGGACAAAAGACTCCTGGCCGGGGAGTGGCAATCAGGAGGAACTGGGACTGAGATTAATCTTCACTTCCTATGTCTTTGAGCTGATCAATGTGTGGCATTGAACCACTACAGATTTAAAGAGCTATCTGAATGAGCTCCATCAAGTCTATGTAAACTCCTGCCAGGCTATCGTATTCTGACAACCGCTGCCGACAGCAGCTGCTGCTCAGCCAACAATTTTCCTCCCAGCTCCTTTTTTTTTTTCATTTAATGAATGTCAGATGGGAGGTAGCCAACAGAGCCACCCTGTTAAGACCTGCAGTGGTTATGGTACTGCGGCCTTCTTTCCATCCCTCAATCGCCGAGCTTAAGTGATTACCGCTACCATAGGAGGTAGAGGGATAGTGGAGATGAATGCAGTTTCCAGGATGATTCTTCCCAATGGTTAGAATATTCCCCCAAACATGAGCCAAGACTTCTTGAAGGGTGTACCAGGCATATAACAACTTTATTGAGAAGGCAGGCTCTTATATACACCAAAAAGAATACTTGCAGTAATCGGATGGACAATGACACACTCCAACCACAACATCGTACAATGGTTTACCAACGAGCCCCCCTCAATACACATCTTTTAGGAGACAGACAATCTGTCTCCGAGATATCCACATGAGCTAATTACTAATCATCAATAGAAATTCACACAATACAGTGTCAATTAGCATCACATAATGAAATGTTCCTGAGAGCCATCCTAAGGTTCATTTACATGACAGTAGCAGACAACATTAAACCACAGCAAGCTTTTATAGTACACCCGCCCTCTCTCTGCCTGGGAGATATTGAGATCAGTTAAGGAATAAACCGATTATCTCCAGGCAGAGAGCGCACAATTTTCCCAAAAGTTGGAACACCCCTTTCTGCGTGTGTACGAGGCTTTCAGGTTTCTCATCTGGAAATCTGGCCAGAATCTCGACGAGAAAAATATAGAACCTGCTCTCTATTTTCTCATCGAGATTCTTGTCGGCCTGTTTCCCGACAAGAAATCCGAGAGTGTGTATACTTACCTGTCGCCGTGGAAACCTGTGCATGCTAGAAATGACTTTGACGCATGTGTGGTAGCTTCCACGGCATAGGTAGGGTGAAGCAAGATGGCGGCGACGGCATCGAATGTGACGAGCGCTCGTCGTACGCAATGACGTCACCGCGTTCTTGTCTTTCAAGAGAAGCACGGTTCTTTTGAAAGGTCTGTGTGTACACTTGGGCGGCAAGAGATTCTTGTCAAGAATCTCGTCGGGAAAAACAATGTTTTTTTCCTGACGAGATTCTTGCCCGTGTGTACGAGGCCAATCAAGAATTTCTGCTTTTAAAAAAAAAGGTATAAATAGCAGTCTACAACCGGTTAAATAAAGTAAATTTTTTTGGGGATTATAATGTAGTAGAAAAAAAAGGTTACGATTGTCAATGCAGACAAGCCTTCTTTCTAACACTTTTACTTAGGATGCCATTTATGTTCTGTTTTCTGGTCACTGAGAGCGTCACAATTATTCACAATATGAAACACAAAACAAAACCTTACAGGATCAGTCAGGGAGAGTTCCAGCTTCCCCTCCAGGACGATGTAAATACTTGAGTCGGGCATTCCAGGGCAGAATACCACACCTCCCGGGTCATAGTGTTCATATACCACATACTGACAAAGTGCCAGGAACAGAGGCCTCTCAAAGTGACCGAGTACACTAATGAAGACAGAGGAGATAGAAAAAAAAAAGTTTACATGGCTATGGACAACAGATGGCTGAATACAGTAAAAGGCTGGCTACTTTGGTCTAGGGCCATTATTGGTGGATATACTGGACCTATACTCTTTGAATACTAACTGTCTGTATACCATACCAATTCCCTTCTCAAGTCTACCTCTAAAATGTCCCTGTGCTTGTCCCTGGAGAACCTATGGTGTGGCATCTTTCATATGCAGGACTCTGTACTTGAATTTTTTTAAGTACCAATAGTTAATTTTTAGCGAACGGTTAAAAAAAGTTATCTGTACAATAATGACTAGCATGTAAGTGGGGATGGGGTGCGGCGATACACAGAGGGAGACACACGTAAAGTTCTTTGAACAAAAGCAACGTTTATTACCATGAGGTGGAAATTGTAGCAGTCCTCACAATAGAACGGCAAACAGTTCCTCTCCAGGCCTGGAGACACAAATATGCAGTACAGAGTCTGTAGTTCACAGCTAAGTGGATTTCTAAGCTACGCAGGCACTTCCCGCGTAATGGCACACTTTCCGCACTCACAGCGGGACACCGGTTTGCCCGGTAGCACCTGGCGTCTTCCACCCGAACAGGACTAACACTCAGGCCTACGTAGGAACCCTTCACTATTCTTCACAGCAGGGTCTCTGTCTCAATCTGCCTGCAACCACGTTCTGCCCAAAAAACGTGTCAGAGCTTCCTATATAAAGAAACCACCCCAAAACGGCCGCCCAAATCTCTCGAGATCTTGTGCGGCCTATCAGGACACCGGGCTCCTCCAAAATGGTGTTGGAGACATTCCAGAGGTCAATAGTGTTAAACATAAGTACATACATAAACATAACAACTCAACTGCAGTGTGAATACATACGATTACTTTACCACTGACAGCTGCTTACAAGCACATTACTCGTGGCCCTTGTTTGATTGCAGATTTGTTGCTTTTTCCATGCCTCCTGAAGAAGCAGGCAGCACCAGCAAAACGCATTGAGGAACACAGCCCTTTGTATATTCCAATAGTGACTCTAGCTGAGACTGAGAATTCTATTGCAACAACAATCTTATGCCGCGTACACACAGTCGGAATTTCTGACAACAAATGTTCGATGTGAGCTTTGGTCAAAAATTCCGACCGTGTGTAGGCTCCATCGGACATTTGCGGTCGGAATTTCCGACCACAAAAATTTGAGAGCTGGTTCTCAAATTTTCCTACAACAAAAGTTCTTGATGGAAATTCCGATCGTCTGTATGCAATTCCCATGCACAAAAATTCTACGCATGCTCGGAATCATTGAACTTCATTTTTCAAGGCTTGCCGTAGTGTTGTACATCACGCGTTCTTGACGTTCGGAATTTCCGACAAGATTTGTGTGACTGTGTGTATGTATGTAAGACAAGTTTGAGCCAAAATTCCGTCGGAATTTTCGATTGTGTGTACGCGGCATTACTCTATATTTTTAAAAGGCCATGTCTCTTTTTAGGTATTGTACAGGACACCAGGGTTGGGTCGTGCACTTAATCCTGCTGAGCTATAGCCCCCAAACTTTACAGTATATAACTCTGAAAAAAAATTCAACAATGCATACACTTTATATGGTCTGAGTGCTCTTCACCATAAGTGTAAAAAGAAAATAAAAATAATTGAAAAACAACACCCATAAACTAAAAAACTAAAATGTTGTGGGTCTCAATTGTTGCACTTGGCTCCTCTTTAAGGTTACACAAAAAGATATTTCTTCTAAAGATTATTGACAATAAAATAAATATGACATTTATCATTTTTCTATGAATTGTCCTATACATAGTTTTGGAGAGTTGAATCCACTAACTGGGGATCTCTCCTAGCATGAGGTGCTTTTACCATCCTAGGAAAAACCATGGACAATACTGCCCTACCACGGTTCTTCCTGTATAAGCCATGCCAGAACATGTCTCTTAAAAGAAAACAACACTGTTATGCCGTGTACACACGATCGGAATTTCCGATGGATAAAGTCAGACGGACTTTTTCCATAGGAAATTCCAACAGTGTGTATTCCCCATCTGAGAAATTCCATTGAAAATTCAGATGAATTCCATCAGAGTTTAAATATAGAACATGTTCTATTTTAATTTTGTCGGAATTCCGATGAGCTTTTGGTCGGGCAAAAGCTTGACCGTGTGTACACGGCATAAAACACGACTTCAGAGTGCTGTAAGCCTCACCGGACACTCTGCAGCATGTAGAACACCTCTGGTGGCAGATCAGGGGTCTCCAGCTCAGATGGGGGTCTAAGAAGAGAATCTGGCACTACTTCTGAGTGATGTGCGGGAGCCCATCCTCCTCTCCGAATCCTGAAAAACAAAACATTCCATAGAAATTTAATACACCAACATCCTACCAACTCCTGAACCCCTTTGCAGCTGACCACCTCACCTCTGCTTTAAACTCAGCACCTTCTTCCTCTTTTTAATCTGTAAAACACATTGAGACACTGTTAAATTATGCAAGTGACATGTATTTATTCAAAATGACCAACAAACATACAGTATATTTGTAGTAAACTAAAGATAAAATCACTCAAATAAAATATAACATATTTGCAGGGTAATGAGAATTTCAGCTCTCGTGAGAATTCATAATTAATGGAAATGAGCAGTGTATGAAATATTCTATATTTTGTCGTAAATTACATTATTTTGTATTGCACATATATATCAGAAACAAATACTGAATGATAGTTCTGCATTTATAAAGAGAATTTAAAGAGAACCTGGCAAAACATGTTTCCAGATTGAGCACTAAAATCTTATGCCGGGGGGGCGTGGCAGGAGAGCTGGTCGACCTGAATGGAAGCCTAATCTCCCTGCTCTCTCTCAGCCCATAGCTACACGGCAGATTAGGGGGCTTTCCACCTCACCATTATGGTGGCTCCAGGACAACTCGCTCCACCAGAGCCCGGGTATCCTCCCAACCCCCGCCAGGCTCATCCGTGGACCTCCCGTCCTACTTTTCTCCTTCAGACGGGCTGCCGGACGGGACAAGCAAGATGGCGCCGGACGCTTCCACAGCCACCATGAGGACCCCGCTCCAGCTCTCCTCCTCAATCCCACTGCAGCTCCGAACCCCTGCGGATGCCCAGCACCAGGCACAGCACCCCGGGGAAGATGCCCAACGTTCGGAAGCGGTGAGTCCCGCGCAGCTGTCTCCTCTCCCCTTTGAGGCCTCGCCATCAGGCCGCCATCTTGGGACACCCGCCGCAGCAGCAGTACACCCAATGCACAGAGGCCTATCCACAGCTACTGCGCATGGCCTTGGATCCCTGCATCCATGGGATGGATCCCTGCTCCCCATCCTTCTCCGGGGACTCAGAGGACTTTCCGGCCCTGCCGGGCCCAGCCCACCCACGCCACAATTCATTTTCAGCATTTGGGCCTGTGGGACATCAAGCAGCCTGGGGAAGTGAGGTGGCGGCTCATCCATCCCCCAGGGTACATAATCAGTCTGAGCTAGTGGACCCCTGCCTTCCTAGATCCCAGTCGTCGTCCCCCCCCCCGCGGTCACCTATGCACAGGTGGCTGGACCCGCTGCCCCCTCCATGTCCCCGGGACTTTCAGAGAGGCCCTCTCAGCTGGCACAGGCCTCTGCCTGGAGTGGTCCCTGGGACTGGCCGCCCACTGGCCCAGCTCTGGGAGTCCCCCGACAGGCCCAACGACATTCACTCCCTCTACTCCCCCCCCCCCCCCGCAGCTGCTGGAACCAGCTTCAATTCCACCCATACCTCCCCAGTGGTACTCCTACTTGCAAGCGATGCCTACCAAGGATGACTTTAAACAATTGATAGCGGATGTGAAGTCCACCTGCCGCTCAAAGATTCAGGCCCTCCAATCAGGCCTCAAGCACTTAGCAGACAGAATGGAAATGGTGGAGGAGGATATTCAGGAAACTAAACTAGCGGTCCACAGGACCCAGACCCAGGGTACGGAGCATCGCACCTTACTCAGAGATATGCAACGCCATGTGGAAGGTTGGTGCCTAGCCCTGTCATCGGCCATGAAAAAAATGCACAAGCTGTGAAATTGCAAACGGAAAGGGAACTTAAGATCCTGGAGAGCCGACTGCAGAGCTCCCCTATCCTGTCACTCCTTAAAAAAATCTCCGCCTTACGAGCGACGTTGGGAGACTTAGCACTGGGGGGGTTGGAGAAAGCCCTACTTCGACAACTGTACTACGACAAGGGTAAAAAGGCACACTCACTCCTTGCTAGGAAGTTGCGGGACAGCGCCCAAACCACAACATCGCATCACATTAGGAATAGGTCAGGGTGCCTGGTGTCCCATCCGAGAGAGATAGCACACTCCTTTGCTGACTTCTACATGAACCTTTACATTAATCTTGACATACCTAACCACCCTTCCCCAGACCTTACCCAGCACATGATTCAATACCTAGAGCAGAGCGGTATCTCCCGTCTCCAGTGAGCAGTGAGCCTTCCCTAAGCTATCCCTCCTTGCCGGGAACCATTCACTCACCAGAAGTGTCCCAAAATGATGTGAGGCCCCTTATTTAGAAGGTTCCCTCATCGAGGATGGCTGTCGAAGATCACCGGAGGTTACAGTGTTCAATCAAACAGCTGCTCCCTCAGAGACAATAGAGACCGAGAGGGGATAATATTACCAAAAACTCCATCTGTATGTTGGCACAGCGCTACCTACCCAATGGAAGATAACCTGCATCTAACTACAAGTACTGCAGTTTATGCTACTTTATTCTATCCTTTTGCTTTATGCTATCCTCTACGAATAAGCCCAACCAGGGTGAAACGCATCTTTGTTCTCCTTTCTTTCCCTTTTATCTCTCTCTATCCTAATTTCTTGTTTGTTATCCCCATCCCTCTCTAGACATCTTTCTTGTTCTTTCTCTTATTCTTTCTCTCCCTTTTTCTTTGTTCCTCCCCCTCTTTTCCGCTCCCTTCCACGTGTTCTCTATTTTTATTCCTTCTCTTACTCCCTGGTGGGGAGTATGGGATCAGTGGCAGTGCAGGCGGGGAGTTGGGATCAGTGGCAGTGCTGGTGGGGAGTTGGGATCAGTTGGGATCAGCCAACTTAGGTGCTCTTGATCAAGGTCATCTGCTGATCTGAGAACTGTAGTGGGGACTTTTAAAGGCAACTCTAATCACAGGTAGTGTTACTCACTGTGTCTCGTAGCAGTGACACCTATGCTGAAATCAGCAGATAGGGTCTCCTCCAGCCCCTCCCACTTCCCATTCCTCACCAGTCAGCTGACCTCTAGTCCCTGCCCCCCCCCCCCCAGTGATGGGACTAGAACTAAATGGGCGGCTGCGAAGAGGCTGAGTGGGCGGCCGCAGGCTTCAGGAACAGCCCAGGCTTTGGTGACCCCTGGCAAATACTTATTTGACCCCCAGGTTGAGAACCACTGAGCTAGATGCTTAGGTCATTGTTCCTTAGGAATCAGAGTAAGTGGATGAAGAATTAAAGCTTAAAGTGCATGTAAACCCTCCCATATCCCCAGTGAAGTAAACAGACTCAGATGTTACACAGGGATTAAACAAATCTCCCTACATAAGTTTTATATGTATATCTGCTGTCTTCAACTTCAACTATATTCTTTAGAAAATGCACATCGTGTTAGAGATTTTTTCTTCCTGTTCACCACTATTGTATGGATTCTTGGCATACACTGTGTGGAAGCTGATTGGAGGAAAGGCACACACACCCACTCCACATAGACAAAGGAAGGAAGGAAGGAATGTGCAGAGCTGTGCTGTGAATAGACAAGCTCTATGCTAATCTATTTATAACACTCACCCCGATACAAATTTCAGACTGGTTTTATCTCAGTTGTCAGAGAACTTGTCAGAAGTTATTTTGCTGATAGCAGAGGAACGAAACAGCAAAAAGACACGGGACTCAGGGCTTTGGGGAGAGAACAGATAACACTACAGATATACAGTATGTGCTTAGGTCAAATTTCATGAATCAGGTTTACATTCACGCTAACATTTAATATTTGTGTTTATGTTTTTTCTGTTACTTTTGACCTCTCCGGACACCTCTGAATTGTATTGAATAAACATAGAAATTCTCACCTTGTGTGGAACCCTCCGGATTGGCTTCTTTGGAATATCCAATAATAGAGGTCCTGCAGACAATTAATAAATCATGATGTATACACAATATACATGATGAAGAATTGATGCAAAGTAACAAGGACAATAGGCTTGATTTAAAAAGCCATAAAGCAGAATAAACCCTCCTATCCTTTATAGCCAAGGAGTTGCCAAGTTACTGCACATCAGTTATGACAACAGCTATTCGATGGCTTGACCATTCCATTGAGAGCTAACTTTACTAACTAGTACAGATGTGGTGACTCACCTGCCACCGCATATCGTGTATTCTGGACTTGTCCCAGCATTCCAGCTTTTGGGATGTGATGGAAACTCACTCAGGTTTACCAGCCCTCAAACTTCCAAACTCTGTCTCCTAGGTTTTCTCAATGACTTTGAACTTGAAGTTTCTGGAACATAGGGGACTGAGCAAGGCAGATCCCAGTCTCAAAATGTTTTTTGCTCCAGCCAATTCCTCGGGAGGTGTGGCCAGAAGGTGGTTGGAAGGGCATATACATAGTCTAAGATTTAGAGCAGCAGGGACTTCCTCTTCTCCTAATTAGAGGGAACCCAACCATACAACATTACTCGCTGTCACTCAAATTTGGATGGATCAAAGCTTCGTCAACACTGTGATCATTGTATTGTACTTTGCATATTTTTTTGTTGTTTTGTTACTTTATTGAAACCCAATAAAAGCTTTAAATAACAAAATATATATATATATAGTTTCTAAAGCCAACCAAGCATGGATTAAAATTTGACCGGCAGGGACCAGTTGAATTTTGTTACATGTATAGACAGGCTGGTTATAGATTCACACATTGACACACATATTTGTCAATCTACCAATCTGTAAAGGTAGGTGGGTGGTACCCCCTCTATGTTACACTCTCCGTTAGGCACCAAGTGTGGGTCACAAAGGAGGCCTACCCTGGAATCGGTTCTTCTGGCCTATGCTAGGCACCTTATACAGGGTAATTTCACTATACATGGGGTACCTTTGCTTTGTGCCATTTTCATCCATGCCCTGGGAGTCTGGGATAAGGCTGAGGCTGCTGTGGGGGAATACCTGACCTTAACCACTTGGCACTTATACCCCCTTCCTATCCAGGTGAATTTTCAGCTTTTAGTGCTTTCACACTTTGAATGACAATTACTCAGTCATGCAACACTGTACCCATATGAAATGTGTCCTTTTTTCACACAAATAGAGCTTTCTTTTGGTGGTATTTAATCACCACTGGGTTTTTTATTTATTGCGCTATAAACAAAAACAGACTGAAATTTTGTATAAAACATGCATTTTTATTCGTTATAAAAACTTGCAAATTAGTATTTTTTTTTCATAAATTTTGGCCAAAGGTTATCCTGCTACATATCTTTGGTAAAAAATAACCCAAATCAGTGTATATTATTTGGTGATTTTGAAGGATATAGAGTCTACAAGCTATGGTGCTAATCATTGAAAATTGATCACACCTGATTTACTGACGGCCTATCTCATTTATTAACACACTAACAAGCTAGGAAGGTACAAATACCCCCCAAATGACCCCTTTTTGGAAATTAGACATTCCGATGTATTTAGTAAGAGGCGTGATGAGTTTTTTGAAGTTGTACATGTTTCCCACAATTCTTTGCAAAATTAAGAATTATTTTTTTCACAAAATTATCATATTAAACGGATTATTTCTCTCACGTGGCATATGCATCTTTGCAAATACACCCCAAAACACATTCTGCTACTCCTCCTGAGTATAGTGATACCACATGTGTGAGACTTTTTCACAGCATGGCCACATACAGAGGCCCAACATGCAGAAAGCACCATCCGGTGTTCTAGGGATATAAATTACAAATCTAATTTGTTGTTATTAGGCCCCGTACACACGGTCGAACATGTACGCTGAAACTGGTTGCGGACATGTCGGACCGTGTGTACGGCCTAGCGGACAGGTTTCCAGCGGACAAAAGTTTCTTAGCAAGCTAAGAAACTTGTTCCCTGGAAACATGTCTGTCGGACATGTCCGATGGTTAGTACACCCAATCGGACATGTCCGCTGGTTATGACGCGTAACCAGCGTCCCGAAATCCCGCGCATGCGTCAAATTGATTTGACGCATGCGTGGAAGCATTGCACTTCCGTGTTTGAGAATGCTGGTGTCTTCTACGTCACTGCGTTCTCTGTCCGAGGGGATTTTGGTCTGATGGTGTGTACACACATCAGACCAAAAGCTCCCAAGAGACATGTCCGATGAAAACGGTCCACGGACCGTTTTCATCGGACATGTCTCCTCGTGTGTACAGGGCCTTACACTTTTAAAGGCCCTGGAGCACCAGGATGATAGAAATGCCCACAAAATTCGCCCATTTTGGAAAGAAAACACCCCAACATTTATCATATTAGGCATAACAAGTATTTTGAACATGTCATTCTTTTCCACAAGTTTATTGGGGGAAAACTGTCCTCACCCGAAGCCGATCTGTTTCTCGGCTCTCTGGTGGAGGCGCCGCCATCTTCGGTAAGGGGATCAGGAAGTGAAGCCTTGCGGCTTCACAGCCTGGTTCCCTACTGCGCGTGCGCGAGTCGCGCTGTGCAGCCTCACTGGTCCCTGCTGTCTTCTGGGACCCATGTGTCTCCCAGAGGACAGCAAAGGGGAAAGGAGGAGGGGCCAGACATGACATAGATTGCCGCGGAGCCTTTGGTGATCAATGCAAGGAAGTGGGAGCAAACACCTGTATTAGACAGGTATCTGCTCCACCCTCCCCCCTGAAAGGTGCCAAATGTGACACCGGGGGGGGGGATTTAGAAAAGCGGAAGTTCCATTTTTGGGTGGAACTCCGCTTTAAGCAGGTAATGGGAGGCTATAGATAAAAAATAAACTGTGCAGCTTTGGCTAAAGTTGGATAATGATCTTGCTATAGGTGTGGATCATTTACTTATCTCCTAAAGCCTGACTGAAAATCTTTTAGAGCTGGCATTATCCCATCCTGCCTTGTTGCTAGGACATTGTTAAGACACTGCCAGCCATTACTGCTCACCCCCACCATCACAAGAGTGAGTTCTCATACCCTTGCTTGTGTGGTCCACTATTTCCTCTATCACAGCATCGCTGAGCTCAGCGCTACAGCGGGGGGCAAAGAGCGATGTTCCTAGCAGCAGTAAAGTTACTGCTCATAATTACTGCCAGCCCCTCTGATGGAACAAAATGTACTACATACAGTGTATGTGCTTTTTTTAAATTCTTCTTCTAAATGCCTTATTTTACCGCGCTGATCTGTGGTCAGCGATATTGCGGTGGACAATCTTGCACTAACTGACACTTTGCGGGAACCAGTGACACTAATACAGTGATCAGTGCTAAAAAAAATATGCACTGTCACTGTACTAATGACTCTGGCTGGGAAGGATTTAAACATCTAGAGCGATCAAAGGGTTAACTGTGTGCCTAACCAGTGTTTGTGTTTACTATGTGTGCTGCTTTTACTAGGGGAAGAGATGGATTTTATTCCCCGCTTTGCAGGAACACAGAATCCATTCCTTCCCACCTGTCAAAACCGAACTCTCCCTGAGTCTCTGCCCGATGATCAAAGGGTGCCGGCAGACACTGAGCGCCCAGGACCCTGCTGTAAATATTCAAACTGTAAACGGTTCACCCCCTACAGGCGGAAGTCCGTAATCATGTTTATTTACATGATCTGGTGCACAGCTGCTGCCCTGTAGCAGTAAAACTGCCATAAGGCAGTCAGCAAGTGGTTAACACAAGGATAAGTATCTCTATTTTAGTTGTGTAGCTGTATTATTAAGGGCTTGTTCACACTTGTGCGATGATCTGCTTTTTTCAGAAAAATGCTGATTTTTTGCACCAGACATTGTGAATTTTATGTATATATTTTTTTGGGCACTGAAAGTGGATATTTGTTTGCACGAAGATTGTATTGATTTTTTTGCATATATATATATATATATATATATATATATATTTATTTTTTTATGAAGATTTTGAATTGTGGCAGAGTGCTTTTCAGATGCCAACCGTCTCTGAAAAGCACTCCACCACAATTCAAAATGTTGTCAGTTTTTAAATAAAAAATAACAAACATCTTATACTTGCCTGCTCTGTGCAGTGGATCCTTCTCTTTTCGGGTCCCTTGGTGGCACCCAGGGCCCCTCACTCCTGTTATTTGCCCCTACAGCGAGCAGCTTGCTATGGTGGCACCGGCTGGCTCAGCCAATGAGGAGGGGAGTCAGCTGAGTCTCTCCTGCAACATCGCTGGATCGAGATGGGGCTCAGGCAAGTATTAGAAATGAGGGGTTCTGCTGCACACAGAAGGTTTTTAATCTTCATGCATAGAATGCATTAAGTAAAAAAAAAACTTCTGCCTTTACAATCACTTTAAGGCCCACCTTCCTTGCCACCGCACACATGCATTACGTAGCTGGCAAGATTCAGACCTTACAACTAAGCACTTGTGTGCGAAAGTCGTCAAGGCTCCTTATCTTGATACCCGTCTACTTTGTACATCGGTGTATTCCAATAAACTTCCATATAATGGTGAGCAGAGTGGACTATACACTTTGAATTTATTTTATGACTGGATATGGTATGAGACCCCACAGCAGAGCTAAGGAATGTAGGACTGGCTTCTTTGTGGGCACAGGAGTAGTTTTGGTTAAACATTTATATTGCTCAAGCAAAGGTAAAAATAATATAATAAATATAAAGATAAGTGACTCACCTGGTTGGTTTTGTTGAACAAACCACTGAAGAAGCCATAGTAAGAAGACTCCTCCTGCAAGGAGGCCTGCTCCCAAGGTGTAATGTGTTACTGTATAATCCTGGGAAAAACCAAAAAATTATATTTTCATAAAAATCCCTAAATAACTGTAATCTCAGGAAGATTCAGTAAGTACATAAGCCTTATGCCCCGTACACACGATCAGTTTTCCCGTCGGAAAAAAGTTGGATGTTTTTTCCGACGGAATAACTCTCAAGCCCGCCTTGCATACACACGGTCACACAAAAGTTCAGTGAACTTTTGACTGCCAAGAACACGGTTGACGTAAAAGACTACAACAAACCAAGAGAATTAAGTTCAATGCTTCTGAGCAATTGACTGCCAAGAACGCGGTGACGTAAAAGACTACAACAAACCAAGAAAATTCAATGCTTCTGAGCATGCGTTGAATTGTTTCCGAGCATGCGTAGGAATTTTGCGCGTTGGGATTTGTACACACGATAGGAAATTCCGATCAGTTTTTTTTCCTGACGGGAAAAAAAGAGATCCTGCTCTCTATCTTTTTGTACCAGTTTTCCGTTGGAAAAAAGTCTGATGGAGCATACACACGGTCGGGATTCCCGACCAAAAGCTCTCATCAGACTTTTTCCAACAGGAAAACCGATCGTGTGTACGGGGCATTAGATTAACTCCGTACTAAGAAGTTTTGAAAGCCTTTGTAATTAAATGTCATTTACTGTATACAGTGCCTTGAAAAATTATTCATACCCCTTAAATTTTCCAAATTTTGTCATGTTACAACCAAAAACTTACATTTATTCTATTGGGATGTTAAAGTGGCACATACTTGTGAAGTGGAAGGAAAATGATAAATGGCTTTCAACATTTTTTACAAATAAATATCTGAAAATTGTGGTGTGCATTTGTATTCAGCCCACTTTACTCTGATATCCCTCAACTAAAATTTAGTAGAACCAATTGCCTTCAGAAGTCACCTAATTAGTAAATAGAGTCCACCTGTGTGTAATTTAATCTCAGAGGTTTGTTGGAGAACCTTGGTGAACAAACAGTATCATGAAGGCCAAGAAACACACCAGACAGGTCAGGGATAACGTTGTTGAGAAGTTTCAGCCCTGGTTCACACTGGGTACGATTTGGAACGATTTGAGATGCGATTTGACATGTCAAATCGCATCTCAAATCGGCGGCAATTGTCGGCAATGGCACTGTCCTAATCAGTGCGACGCCGCATCTGCGATTTCAAAAAGTAGTTCCTGTACTACTTTTTGCGATTTCGGGCCGCGATTTACATTAAATTGCGGCCGAAATCGCGGCAAATCGCGGCAAAATCGCGGCAAATTCGCAGCAGTGTGAACCTAGGCTAAAGCGGGGTTAGGTTAATAAAAAAAAAAAATTCCCAAGCTTTTAACATCTCACGGAGCACTGTTCAATCCATCATTCAAAAATGGAAAGAGTATGGCACAACTGCAAACCTACCAAGACATGGCCGTCTACCTAAACGGACAGGTCGGGCAAGGAGAGCATTAATCACAGAAGCAGCCAAGAGGTCCATGGTAAATCTGGAGGAGCTGGAGAGATCCACAGCTCAGGTGGGAGAATCTGTCCACAGGACAACTATTAGTCGTGCCTTCCACAAATCTGGCAATTATGGAAGAGTGGCAAGAAGAAAGCCATTGTTGAAAGAAAGCCATAAGAAGTTCCGTTTGCAGTTTGTAAGAAGCCATGTTGGGGACACAGCAAACATGTGGAAGATGGTGCTCTGGTCAGATAAGACGAAAATTTTACTTTTTGGCTTAAAAACAAAACGCTATATGTGGGGAGAAAACTAACACTGCACATCACCCTGAACACACCATCCCCACTGTGAAACATGGTGGTGGCAGTATCATGATGTGGGGATGCTTTTGTTCAGCGGGGATAGGGAAGCTGGTCAGAGTGGATGGGAAGATTGATGGAGCCAAATACAGGGTAATCTTAGAAGAAAACCTGTAATGCCCCGTAGACACAATCGGATTTTCCGTTGGAAAAATCTTGGATGGTTTTTCTGACGGAATTCCGCTCAAGCTTGGCTTACATACACATGGTCACACAAAAGTTCTCTGAACTTTCGACCGTCAAGAATGCAGTAATGTACAACACTACGACAAGCCGAGAAAATGAAGTTCAATGCTTCCGAGCATGCTTTGGAATTTTGCATGTCGGAATTGCTACAGACAATCGGAATTTGCGATCGGAATTTTTTCGAAATTGAGAACCAGCTCTCAATCTTTTGTTGGCGGAAATTCAAAAGTCCGATGGAGCATACACACGGTCAGAATTTCCATTCAGAAGCTCACATCTGACTATTGCTGTCGGAAAATCCGATCGTGTGTATGGGCCATTATATTCTGCAAAAGACTTGAGACTGGGGCGGAGGTTCACCTTCCAGCAGAACAATGACCCTAAACATACAGCCAGAGCTACAATGGAATGGGTTTAGATCAAAGCATATTCATGTGTTAGAATGACCCAGTCAAAGTCCAGACCTAAATTCAATCGTGAATCTTTGGCAAGACTTGAAAATTTCTGTTCACAGACGCTCTCCATCCAATCTGACAGAACTTGAGCTATTTTGCAAAGGATAATAGGCAAAAATTTCACTCTCTAGATGTGCAAAGCTGGTAGAGACATCCCCAAAAAGACTTGCAGCTGTAATTGCAGAAAAAGGTGGTTCTACAAAGAATGGTCAAACATTCCCATAGACACACTCCTAAACCTTGTGGACAGCCTTCCCAGAAGAGTTGAAGCTGTTATAGCTGGAAAAAGTGGGCCATCTCAATCAGGGCTGAACTGGGACAAAAATTTGGCCCTGGACTTCATCCAGACTGGCCCACTATGACAGGTCTCTCCCACAGCGGCCGGACAACTCCCCCCCGGCCACCCAAACACCCTCTCCCCCTTCACTAGCCACTAGCCACTCTTTATTAGAGTACTGGTACTCTTATAGGCAGTACCAGTGGGAAAGCTAGACATTATTTCACCCGGGGCAAAGAATCAGTTTGGTGCCCCCCCTTATGGGACAAGATTAGGCAGAAGTGAGAAACTCCCAGGCCGCTGTCACTGAAGCCGGCCCACTGAGCCATCGGCCCACCGGGAAACTCCCTGTAGTCCCAATGGCCAGTCCATCCCTGATCTCAATATTGAACCCTACAGACTAAGGCGCCCCAATATATTTGGAAATGCTGTGTGGATTTGTATTATATTAAAGGCACATTAAAGCTCTACATAATACTTACTATTTCCAGCAGCTCCAGGATCTGCCCCTCCATGTGATGTCCCTAAAAATAATTAGATGGTCAGGTCAGTTTGGATGACATATGAATACACATTGAGCCCATTCACTCTTCCACACAGTAGCGCGACTTTGAATCCGACATCCCTGCTCAACTTCATCACGCCTTGCATACTACTTCTTTAACAGAAGTCAATGCAAGTCGTGTTGAAGTCGCTCCAAAGTAGTGCAGAAACCTTTTTCTAAGTCTGAGACTTGAGTCGTACTGGTGAGAACAGTTCCATTGCCATTAATGGGATAAGATTTGTCATGCGTCTTTGAACTCTCAAGTTGCATTACAAGTCGCAGCACTGTGAACCGGGGCTCACTTTACCTGTGTTTACAGGCGGGTTTGAGTGAATTTTTGTTCATCTTTAATAAATGTTTATTGTTCCCCAAGCTTGTTTTTTTCATGGTTCCTTCACAAATCACCTATGTTTCTGCTAAAAAACAGCGCATTGTGGATATGGGTGTGGGAACGTGTGCGATTTAATCACATTCCTGCACCTGAATACATTTGAATCTAGGCTAAATAAATGATTACTTTTTTCGTTTTTTTTTTTAAGATTCCTGGCATGCATTAATCCAAACTTTATTATTATTTGTTTAATAGAGTTGGGAAGGGTCAGAGCCTCTGTCAGGTTTTCTATTGCTGTCTTTGTCCCTAGTGGGGAGATTAACCCTCACTTGTATTTATTTTTTATTTTTTTCTTAATACATATATTATAAAAATAAAATATAATTTACAATAACACTTAAGGATAAGGCCTATTTTTTCCACTTGGTGCTTACAAGTTAAAATCTGTTTATTATGCTAAAGATTTACTTAGAACCCCCCCAAAATATTAATTTCAGACACCCTAGGGATTAAAATGGCATTCGTTCAATACTTTATGTCACACCGTTTTTGCACAGCAGTCTTACAAACGTAATTTTTGGGGAAAAAACACTTTTTAATAAAAAAAATAGGAAAAACAGTAAAATTAGTCCAATTTTTTTTATATTGTGAAACATAATGTTACACCGAGTAAATTGATACTCAACATGTCACGCTTAAAAATTGCACCTGCTTGTGGAATGGCGACAAACTTTTACCCTTAAAAATCTCCATAGGCGACGTTTTTAAAAATTTCTACAGGTTACCAGTTTTGAGTTACAGAGAAGGTATTTTGCTAGAATTATTGCTCTCGCTAAAACGATTGTAACGATACCTCACATGTGTGGTTTGGACACCGTTTACATGTGCGGGCATAACTTATGTATGCGTTCGCTTCTGCGGGCGAGCAGGAGGGACGGGGCGCTTTAAATGTATTTTCTTTTTTGTCCTTATTTATTTTTTATTTTTACATTGTCCCTTGTAAAAAAGAAAAAAAAGAATTTGGATCACTTTTATTCCTATTACAAGGAATGTAAACACCCCTTGTAATATAAAAAAAGCATGACAGGTCCTCTTAATTTATTTATTTATTTTTGATTTTTTTCAATAAAACATTGTCACTTTAAGGCTGTTGGGCAGAAGTTATGTTTGACATCACTTCCATCATCTAATGGTATGGAGTCGAGTGGGGGCCATCATTCCCTCACAACAAGGGAAAACATTGGATCGTCTCCGCCATTGCCAACGGCTCCGCTAAGTGGCGGAGATGACTGAGACGTGGAGGGAGGGGAGCGCGCTGTTTAAGAAAATACTGGGGTTATGGCAGCTGTCTGCTGCCATAACAATGGTATTTAACGTCAAAGGACCGAAGAATCACGACGGCGGGGAGTCTGGAAGTGGATAATCTATATTTTAACATTTCTATAATGTAGACACAGACAAAACCCCATTTTTAGGGGGAGGAGGAAAGGTCACAAGGTCTGATGATGTATTTATTACTGTCAGTGACTTTCTGTCCTGGTGAACCCCGCTCCTCCCATTTCTTGAATAGGTGTCACAGGGAAAGGAAATGAGAGCGATATACCCAACGGGGTCACAGTGAGCAATGTTAACTCTTCTCAGCTCTATCCAAAACTAAACAAAAATCAATTGGATGCAGGTATAAATTAACAATCTAAAAGACAATGGGAGACAACTAGTCAAGCAAATTACATATTAATTCAAGTTGAATTAAAGTGACTGTAAAGGAAAACATTTAATTAAAAAAAAAAACATGTTATACTAATCTGCTTTGTGCAGTGGTTGGTGCTACTCTGTGCAAAATCTCATCTTGGCCGATCAGGCGGGAAAGACAAGAGAAAGAGAGAGGGGGGTGAGAGAGCGATAGGGGGGTTAGAGAGAGAGGGGGTGAGAGAGGGGGTGAGAGAGGGGGGGTGAGAGAGAGAGGGGGTGAGGGAGAGAGGGTGAGGAAGAGAGGGTGAGGGAGAGAGGGTGAGATTGGATGAAATGGAGGAGGGAGAGGGGATTGGGGATGAGAGAGAGAGGGGGGATTGGGGATGAGAGAGAGAGGTGATTGGGGATGAGAGAGAGGGGGATTGGGGATGAGAGAGAGAGAGAGAGAGAGGATTGGGGATGAGAGAGAGAGGATTGGGGATGAGAGAGAGGGAGAGAGAGAGGATTGGGGATGAGAGAGAGAGAGAGAGAGAGAGAGAGAGAGAGAGAGGATTGGGGATGAGAGAGAATGGATTGGGGATGAGAGAGAGGGGACTGGGGATGAGAGAGAGAGGGGGTTGGGGTTGAGAGAGAGGGTGATTGGGGGTGAGAGAGAGGGGGATTGGGGATGAGAGAGAGGGGGATTGGGGATGAGAGAGAGGGGGATTGGGGATGAGAGAGAGGGGGATTGGGGATGAGAGAGAGAGGATTGGGGATGAGAGAGAGAGGATTGGGGATGAGCGAGAGGGGATTGGGGATGAGAGAGAGAGGGGATTGGGGATGAGAGAGAGAGGGGATTGGGGATGAGAGAGAGAGAGGGGATTGGGGATGAGAGAGAGAGAGGGGATTGGGGATGAGAGAGGGGATTGGGGATGAGAGAGAGGGGATTGGGGATGAGAGAGAGGGAGGGCATTGGGGGTGAGAGAGGGGATTGGGGATGAGAGAGAGAGCGAGAGAGAGAGAGAGTGGAGGGATTGGGGATGAGAGAGAGGGGCCCTGGCTGCAGTCCCTTCTGTGCACCCCCTGTCACAGTCAGTATATTGGTGTGTATGCTGCATGGTACCTCCTTCCATAAGACGTTAACGCTTGCCAGCAGCAGGCAGGACCCTTCCCCTTCTGGGTGATGGGGGTGCTCTGCTCCTTCCAGCAGATCCTTCTTAGACCGCGGAGGACTGTCCCGGGTAGCAGTCCTTGGCTGCATGCATGCAAGCCCCGCCGTCCTCGGGGGGGGGGGGCCAATCCACCTATCTTCCGGCCTGTTGTCGGAGCTTGGAGTGGAGAGCAGGGTGGCAGTCCCTGGCTATGTGCACCTCCCGCCGGTCCTTGGGGGCCCCCCGATCTGCCTGTCCCCTGGCTGCTGTCAGAGCTTGGAGTGGAGGGCAGAGCAGGGTAACAGTCCCTGGCTGCATGCACCTTCCGCAGTTTTTTTTCCTCAGTTTAGGCCGATACGTATTCTTCTACATATTTTTCGTTAAAAAAAAAAAAAATCGCAATAAGCGTTTATTGATTGGTTTGCACAAAAAGTTATAGTGTTTACAAAATAGGGGGTAGTTTTATGGCATTTTTATTAATATTTTTTTTACTAGTAATTGCGGCGATCAGCGATTTTTTTTTCGGTACTGCGACATTATGGCGGACACTTCGGACACTTTTGACACATTTTTGGGACCATTGGCATTTTTATAGCGATCGGTGCTATAAAAATGCATGGGATTACTATAAAAATGCCACTGGCAGGGAAGGGGTTAACACTAGGGGCGGGGAAGGGGTTAAGTATGTTTACTGGGTGTGTTCTAACTGTAGGGGGTGGCCTAACTAGGGGAAATTACTAATCGCTGTTCATACATTGTATGAACAGACGGTCAGGCATTTCTCTCCCTGACAGGACCGGGAGCTGTGTGGGCACGCGCACGGGAGTCAGGGACGAAGGGGGGGAGCGCGCCCCTATTGGCTGCTGGGCGAGGTGACGTATAGCTACGTACTCTCACCCAGCAGAGCCGACCTGCCGCCGTAAAACTGCGGCGGCTGGTCGGCAAGCAGTTAAGTGCAGTTTCAGTGCAATTCCAAGTCCACTTGTAGTGCAAAGTGGATTTGTCTTTCGTAAATAACCCCCTTTGTGTTTCTTCCATTTGCGAATAATCAAAACCAACTGTTGTCACCCTCTCACCAAGCTGCTTGGCAATGGTCTTGTAGCCCATTCCAGCCTTGTGTAGGTCTAACATCTTGTCCCTGACATCTTTGGACAGCTCTTTGGTCTTGGCCATGGTGGAGAGATTGGAATCTCATTGATTGCCTCTGTGGACAGGTGTCTTTTATACAGGTAACAAGCTGAGATTGGGAGCCCTCCCTTTACGAGAGTGCTCCTAATCTCAGCTCATTATCTGTATAGAAGACACCTGGGAGACAGAAATCTTGCTGATTAATAGGGGATCAAATACTTATTTCACTCGTTAAAATGCAAATCAATTTATAACCGCTTTGAAATGTGTTTTTCTGGATATTTGTTGTTATTCTGTCTCTCACAGTTAAGATAAAATTACCCTTAAAATTATAGACTGATCATTTCTTTGTCAGTGGGCAAATGTACAAAATCATCAGGGGTTCAAATACTTTTCCCCCTCACTGTATAGCCCTCCATTACTCTATACAAATTGAAAAGAACGGTTTTATCTTTAGTTTTGATTTAATGTGCAATTTGTGTGCACAAATGTTGGCATGAATCTTTCGGTCAATTTTGTGCATAAAATATTACAGCCATTGGCAGTATTGATAAATGTCCCCCTCAATCTCTCACTTTGGTTGCAAAACAGACCCAAAGATTAATGCGAACATTTTTGCATGCAAATTGTATATTAATTATGCAACTGCTTTAATCAATTGTCTGTTCATCGTCATATTATATACACTTTGGTTTAAAGAGCACTGTGGTTGTAAAGAACATATTAAAAATTAAGCAAAAAAGTGACTGTGCGGCGCACCGCAAGCAGATATCAAATAGTTCTTAACCACTTAAGGACCGGACCAATATGCTGCTAAATGACCCAAGGGGTTTTTACAATTCGGCACTGCGTCGCTTTAACAGACAATTGCGCGGTCGTGCGACGTGGCTCCCAAACAAAATTGGCATCCTTTTTTCCCCACAAATAGAGCTTTATTTTGGTGGTATTTGATCATCTCTGCGGTTTTTATTTGTTGCGCTATAAACAAAAATAGAGCGACAATTTTGAAAAAAATGCAATATTTTTTACTTTTTGCTATAATAAATACGCCCCAAAAACATATATACATTTTTTTTTCCTCAGTTTAGGTTGATACGTATTCTTCTACCTATTTTTGATTAAAAAAAATCGCAATAAGCGTTTATCGATTGGTTTGCGCAAAATTTATAGCGTTTACAAAATAGGTGATAGTTTTATTTTATTTATTTTTTTACTACTAATGGCGGCGATCAGTGATTTTTTTCGTGACTGCGACATTATGGCGGACACTTCGGACAATTTTGACACATTTTTGGGACCATTGTCATTTTCACAGCAAAAAATGCATTTAAATTGCATTGTTTATTGTGAAAATTACAGTTGCAGTTTGGGAGTTAACCACAGGGGGCGCTGTAGGAGTTAGGGTTCACCTAGTGTGTGTTTACAACTGTAGGGGGGTGTGGCTGTAGGTCTGACGTCATAGATCCAATCTCCCTATAAAAGGGATCACTCGATCGATGCAGCCGCCACAGTGAAGCAGGTTTACATACGGCTCTCCTCGTTCTTCAGCTCCGGGGAGCGATCGCGAGGGGGCGGCTAGAAATGAATAGCCGCGCCCTCGTCCCGGATTGCTCCTGAAGCCACGGGAACCGCCACATGTACGGGGGGTCCCGATCGGACCCCCAAACCACATCTAGGCAGGGACATACAGGTACGCCAATGTGCCTGTCCGTGCCATTCTGCCGACGTATATGTACATGAGGCGGTCCGGAAGTGGTTAAAGGTTCCATAGACATGGATGAAATTTGATTAGTTGCTATAGGCAATGCACCTTATTATTTCAGTGTTCATTAAATCGAAAATGCAGATAATTACCAAAAAAAAAAAAAAAAGAACATGTTATCCAATGTTTTGCCACCAAGTACTAAGTCATGTTTTGCAAAGGAGTCAATTTCACTCATTAAAATGCAAATCGATTTATACCTTTTTTTTTATGCGTTTTTCTGAATAGTTTTGTTGTTGTTCTGCCTCTCACTGTTAAAATAAACCTATCAATAAAAATATAGACTGATCATTTATTTGTCAGTGGGTAAGCCCTGGTTCACACTGGGTACGATTTGGAACGATTTGAGATGCGATTTGACATGTCAAATCGCATCTCAAATCGGCTGCATTTGCAGGCAATTGTCGGCAATGGCACTGTCCTAATCAGTGCGACGCCGCATTTGCGATTTCAAAAAGTAGTTCCTGTACTACTTTTTGCGATTTCGGGCCGCGATTTACATTAAATTGCGGCCGAAATCGCGGCCGCGAAATCGCGGTAAAATTGCGCATTTTACAGCGATTTTGAATTTGCAGCAGTGTGAACCTAGGCTAAACGTATAAAATCAGCGGGGGATCAAATACTTTTTTCCCTCTCTGTAGCCCCTGTCAGAGATCTTAGGCTCCATTCACACTAATGCGTTTTTTGGTGCATTTTGCAGAAAAGCAGGGAAATTTTTTAACATGGGTTCCTATGGAACATGTTCACATCAATGCTTTTTTGTGCCTCTGCGTTTTTGGAAAGAGTCGGGGACTTTTTTTTCCCCGCAAAAAGCAGCATTTTGCATGTAACAGAATTCAATGGACCCGCATCCAAAAAGCAAGTACAGCGTTTTTACTGCGATTTTGCAGCGATTTGCGTTTTTTTTTAAGGAAATGCAAAAAAAATCAAATTGATGGCTAAAAAAAAAAAAAAACGCAAATCGCGTTAAAAACGCACATCAAAAAACGCATCAAGCACCGCAAAAACGCTCAAAAGCAACATGCATAAGTGTGAATCGAGCATAATTGATCATCTGGTGGGATTTCTCTACACTTTCTGACCCATAGCCAAAACAGGAGAGGAAATTCCTGGTTTTCACAATTTTTTTTCTTATTCTAAAATAATATGGTTTTCCAAAATGTTTGTCTTGCTCTACAATAATGGTAGCCATATATATTTTTTTATTCTAGAATACAGTTACCCAATTTTTTTTTGTCTTATTCTAGAATACTATGGGGGTTATTTCCTAAAGGCAAATCCACTTTGCACTACAAGTGCAAACTACAAGTGCGAAGTGCACTTGAAATTGCACTGAAAGTGCAGTCGCTGTAGATCCGAGGGGGACATGCATGGAAAATAAAAAACAGCATTTTAGCTTGCACATTATTGGATAATAAAATCAGCAGAGCTTCCCCTCATTTCAGAGATACCCCTCAGATTTACAGCGACTGCACTTCCAAGTGCACTTTCAGTGTCATTTCAAGTGTACTTTGCACTTGTAGTTTGCACTTGCAGTGCAAAGTGGATTTGCCTTTCGCAAATAACCCCCTATGTTACCCAAATTTTTACCTTATTCTACGATATGTTACAAAAAAATAGTTGTCCTATTCTAGAATATGTTACACAAAATTGTTGTCTTATTATAGAATGTGTTACCAAAAATTGTTTTATTCTATGTTACCCATTTTTTTTTTTTGCCTTATTCTAGAAAATTTTACCCATTTTTTTTTTTTTTTGCCTTAATCTACAATATTTTACCCAAACTTTTTGCCTTACTCAAAAATATTGTTTTATTCAGAATAAATCAGAGTAACCCAACCAATCTAATATGCACACACACATGAATATATATTTATATACTGTATATATAGAGATATATAAACACACACGCACACACAACCTTGTGCCTGCGCACACTGCAGACAAATACAGCCCTTCCCTTCAAATTCATTCCTTTTCAGAAAGATTAATCTATGTCCTCTTCACCTTTGTCCTTAGTTGTTCGACCTTCTTTTGACTTGTTAGTACGATCCTCAGCCACTGCAGGTGACATCATCAGTCAGTACTGGGAGGGGATTGGAGCCATATATGGAGGTGATAGTAAACAAATCACCATATTACTCCTCCAGCAGAGAGTAACCTCGGCCATGTTGCTACACCCAAAGCTAAATGCTAACTTTTAAAATCAAAGCCTAAATGATTTCCCCGATGAGATACTAAGTGTATTTTAAGTTTTCTCAGGTGAATGACTTTAGATATATTTTATACATGAATGAATGCATACGCTAGGTGGGGAACGTATCCTGTGCTATATTTATCTGTGTAGTACATAGATTACATGGTGCCCTTTGCTCTACATACCATCACTACTATTCCTCGGCGAAGAGTAATTTTATACTCTGTGCAGTTTACTCCGCTTACATAACGGATTCATTCTGTGTCATTCTAATGTCAAGTCGTGTGACAACAAAGTATCGCTCTTCAGGCAGTAGTCACCTGTCCTTGTCAATGCTGTTTCAAGAAGCTGACACTCTCTCACACCTAGATGCCCCAAGGTAGATTTTTTAAATGAACCCCTCCCCCAAGTTAAAGTGGAGGTTCACCCAAAAAGTTAATTTTTAACATTAGATTCATGCTCATTTTGTCAAGGGGAATCGGGTGTTTTTTTTTAAATCGAAGCTGTACTTACCGTTTTAGAGAGCGATCTTCTCCGCCCCTTCCGGGTATGGGCTGCGGGACTGGGCGTTCCTATTTGATTGACCGGCTTCCGACGGTCGCATACATCGCGTCACGATTTTCCGAAAGTAGCCGAACGTCGGTGCGCAGGCGCCGTATAGAGCCGCACCGACGTTCGGCTTCTTTCGGCTACTCGTGACGCGATGTATGCGACCGTCGGAAGCCTGTCAATCAAATAGGAACGCCCAGTCCCTAAGACCATACCCGGAAGCGGCGGAGAAGATCACTCTCTAAAACGGTAAGTACTGCTTCGATTTAAAAAAAAAAAACACCCGATTCCCCTTGACAAAATGAGCATCAATCTAATGTTAAAAAAGATTTTTCGGGGGAACTCCCGCTTTAAGGCGGAAAGCTGGCCATACACTAGCAGATTTGCATATAAACATTTGTATGAAAAACAATCAACACCCAATTTGATGACTTGACGAATGTCATTCCAAAGTACTTTTAAAAAAAAAGTCTGTTTTTAAAATTCAACTTTGGAGTAAATATACTTTTCTAAAAAGAAAACCACATTCACTGTTAAAAACAGGGGGCCAGATTCAGGTACCGCTGCGCACTTCTTACGGAGGCGCAGCGTCCCGTTTTTGCCCTGCGCCCCCGCAAATTATCTGCGCTACACTCAAAAATGCCCGTCCTAAGGGCGCGTAATTTAAATGATCCCGTAGGGGGCGTGGATCATTTAAATTAGGCGCGTTCCCGCGCCGAAAGTAGTGCGCATGCTCCGTCGGGAAACTTTCCCGACGTGCATTGCGGCAAATGACGTCGCAAGGACGTCATTTGCTTCAAAGTGAACGTAAATGGCGTCCAGCGCCATTCACGATTCACTTACGCAAACGACGTAAAATTTAAACTTTGCGACGCGGGAACGACGGGTATACGTAGCATTGGCTGCCCCTGCTAATAGCAGGAGCAGCCTTACGCGAAACCCGACGAACGGAAACAACGTAAACTGCGTACGCAGGGCTCGCGTAGGGTAGTGAATCGGCGTTAGTATGCAATTTGCATACTATACGCTGACCACTACGGGAACGCCCCCTAGCGGCCATCGTAAGAATGCAGCCTACGATATGACTGGCATAAGAGCCTTATGCTAGTCATATCTTAGGCTGCAGTCGGCGTAACGAAATTCCTGAATCAGGAGCATTCGAAACGCCGGCGCAAGTAAGCAATTGCGCTGCGTAACTATGGTTTACGCAGACGCAATTGGTTTTTGAATCTGGGCCATGGATTTCAGCACGCTAATGATTAGAAAATCAAAAGAGCGTTCTTAAAACTAAATGTTGGTGTATGGCCAGTTTAAAGTGTATATAACCCCAAAAAATATATATTACAGTTTAAATTACCAATCCTTAAAGTGATACTAAGCCCTGGTTCGCATTGATGCTACTTTGAAATCGCGCTACTTTACTTGAAGTATTGTGATTTCAAATTAGCAAGGTCAGCGCTATTTCAGGTGCGACTTGATAGATATTTGTGTGGCTTCATGCACAGATGTCTATTGAAATCTCACCTAAAATCGACAAGTAGTGCAGGAACTACTTTTGCAAATCAGTGCGGCACCGCAAAATCGGTGTCGCACCGATTGGAACACTGCCATTGCCTCCAATAGGCTGCGACTTGATCTCTCAAATCGCATGACAAATCAATCCAATGTGAACCTAGGCTAAAGGTTAATTTTTTTTTTAAATAACAAACATGTTATACTTACCTCCACTGTGCAGTTCGTTTTGCACAGTGTGGCCCCAAACGCCATCTTCTGGGCTCCATCTGCAGCTCTCGCGGCTCCTCCCCACAGCAGAGAACCCCCTATGAGAAGCGCTCTCCCGGGGTTACCTTGAGGGAACTCTCCCGTGTCCAGTATAGCCGCCGAATGCAGGACTCGGCCCCACCCCCTGGTGCCTGCATGATTGGATTTGATTGACAGCAGCGGGAGTCAATGGCTGCGCTGCTAACTATCCAATCAAGAGCAGAGAACCCTGAGCAGAGAGACTGCAGGGCTCAGGCAAGTGAAATGGGGGGGCTGGGGGCCCAGTGACTGACAGAAATTGTTTCACCTTAATGCATAGGATGCATTAAGGTGAGTGAGTGAGTGAGTGAGTGAGTGAATGAATGACTTGTATAGCGCTGCAAATGCGAACTAAAATCGCCTCAAGGCGCTTATTTCCATCCAGTGTCGTCCTGATCCTTCAGAAGAGGCGAGTCTTAATTTTTTTCCTGAAGGCCCGATGGTTTTCTTCTATGCGGATGTTTGTGGGTAGAGTGTTCCATAGCAATGGTCCTCGGACTGCAAATCTTCGTTCTCCCTTCGATTTGTAGCGGGACATGGGGATGTGGAGGAGGCTTTGGTTGGTTGAAGAATACGATTAAGGGGGTGTAGCGTTTTATTTTCTTGCACAAGTATTGAGGAGCGTTTTCTTGTGTGCACTTGTGGGTGAGACAGAGAGTCTTGAATGTTACCCTATCCTATCCTAAGGTGAGATAACAGGAGGGTTTGCAACCCCTTTAAGGCTCAATTCACATCTATGCATGTTGCTTTCTTGCGTTTTTGCTTTTGTGTATTTTTTTATATTCACTGTATATAGCCGGTTGCTAAGAAGCGGGCCGGGAAGCCTTTCCCCACTGACAGTTAAATGTAAAAAAAAAAGAGAAGACTTGCCGGCAAAATAAAAATTGTCAAAGAAAACAGTGTGGGGTCCCCCCCCCCCCCCAAGGTCAATACAAGGCCCTTTGGGTCTGGTATGGATTTGGAGGGGACACCCCACACCAATTATTTTTTTTGTTAAATCGATACCAGACCCTTATCCGAGCATGCAGCCCAGATGGTCAGAAAAGGGAGGGGACGAGCGATCGCCCCCTCCTGAACCATTCAAGGCACTTGCCCTCAACATGGGGGGATACTTTAACGCAGGGGGGGCTCTGACAACCCACCCCAAAGCACCTTGTCCCCAGGTTAATGGGGACAAGGGACTCCTTCCTACAAGCCTGGCCGGTGGTTGTGGGGGTCTGCGGGTGAGGAGCTTATCAGAATCTGGAGCCCCAGATCCTGCCCCCTCCATGTGAATGAATATGGGGTAGATTGTACCCCTACCCACCCATTCACCAAAAAAAAAAGCAGTGTAGTGTGACAAGAGACAGTTTTTGACAATTCTTTATTAAAAATGTCTCCCCCCCCCCCCCCACTTCTTCCTTCGATCTCCTTCCTCCACCGCCACTGCTGACCCGCTGAAAGTTCGCTCCTGATTCACACTGCTCACCCAGATCCTGCCACTGTAGCTGTTCTGGGTACAACCAGTGTTACAGGCCATTCCTGCTGCTGCTGCTCCAGTCTCTGCCTTGAATATTACATTTGTAAGAGGTATGTCTGGTTCCAATCCGCTTCCCCAGCGAATTGGGGGGCGATCCAGTTCAATGCAGAGGGTTTCTCAACCAGGTTGGGATATACTTTGAGATGCGTTTCCCATGGTGAGAAGCAAAAGTAGGCTACAATATTTCTTTGCTTTCTTGGCCTGGGCAAACCCTCTATGGGAGATGCAAAAACCCATTGTCCTGAGTTTCCGGCTACCTTTAAGAGGGCATTTGACGTTCCCTCTGGCTCCACTTCTGCTGTCAAGAGCCTCCTGTCCATCACACAGAGTACGAGAACTGTTGCCGATAACGCCATTGAATTCCGCACTCTAGCAGCTTGCTTGGAACAATGAGGCTCTCGTGGCTGCCTTTTCTCATGGTCCCTCGGATAGAATTAAAGATGAGATAGCAGTCCAAGACATTCCTACAGATCTGGAGAAGTTAATCACATCTGTCATTCTCATTGACTCCAGACTGCGAGAGAGACCTTCCTTTAAGGAGTGCTTGAAAAAGCCTTCTGTACGTTTGGCTCCGAGTTTTACATTCCCACCCTTGCCTTCCTCACCTCCCATGCCTCCTCATTGATAACACTACACACTCTAGTCTCAGATTCAAGCTGTCTGTACCAGGAGCGATCTGGATCTCCACTTTTGTATAAGAGGTATGGAACTATGGGTAGCCTCATGTGAGGCAATTTCTTTGGCATGGTTTTACCCCAGGCTTTTACAGGCCTCTGTTCTTCGAGGGATAAGTTGACTCCCTTTTTGGTCAGGTGAGTTCCCTATGGCGGAGATTCAGAGGTCAGGCTCTCGAGCAAGGAAGTCTTCTCTTCCTGTTTTATTGAATCCCTATGGAAACACACCTCAGACCGTGGATCATTCTGGGGAAGAGACCTAGACCTCCTTGATATCAAGGGGCTCAGTTGTCCTTGGCGTCTTGCTTTTCCAAGATAACATCCAGAAGTGTTAGGCTGGATTATATAATCTAGATCCAAACAGATAATGCCATAAAAGGTGGCATACTTCAATATTCAGGTGGATCCAGAGTTCTGCAGTAGCAAAAGGCTAGATTGGTATCCTTGGCAAAACATCAGGCACCAGCCTTATCAGGCATAAGCATTCCAAGTATACACCTTGGAAGGCAGACTGCATCCGACAGCAGTGCCTAAACCTGCGAGACAGATTTCTACCCCTGTAACTTTTCCTGGAGGTGTGTCCCAGGTAAGCAACTTCAGGAGGTTGACTACCGGGCCAATGAGGTCAAACTAAAGGCTAGGCAGTTTTGGCTCAGGTGCAGTGGTCCTCCGGTAGGATGCTCCCATGACTTTCAGTACTTGCTTCCCTCATTTGTCTTTCATGTTCGGAATGGAAAGCATTCCATGTTCCAGGCAGATGTGGTACACCAACCTAAAAGGGGATTTGGACAGTTGCTCTGAAGGATCTACTGGATCAGGGTCATCAAGGACAGCTTGATAATTGAAGCTCAAATTCTGAGGGCATCATGGAGTCTAGAAATTAGCTTGATACTAATCAGGGAGGTCTACTTCATGTTAAATCTATTGCTGGAAATGTGACGATTGCTTATCTTGGTGTAAGCCGCAGGACTTTCTTCCCAAAAACTTTAATCGCTAGAGAAATGCTCTTCTGCAGCTGGGCCTAGGTTAGCGTTTTGCTCTTAATATTGCTGCCCAATGTAACTTTATGGAATCTTAAGTAGCTCACTCGTAGCCTTCTGTTGGGGAGGTAACTTTTCAAAGCTGGTGACCTTGTCTAAAATGGAATCTTGCACAGGTTTAACATAAGACAAATTTATTAGAACCCAGTTCTCCATCTTGCTGAGGTTAGTTTATATCTGTGTCCTCAAACAAGACATGCTTATTCAGTTCTTTGACCTGCATCCAGTTCACCCAAAGGAAGTTTCCATCTCTTGGTTGGATGTGGTCAGGATGGAAAATGTCTCTGAGCCTTTACTTTCCTCTTGTATTTTAAGCCTAGGTTCACACTGCTGCGAATTCAAAATCGCGGTAAAATGCGCGATTTTACCGAATTTAATGTAAATCGCGGCCCGAAATCGCAAAAAGTAGTACAGGAACTACTTTTTGAAATCGCAGATGCGGCGTCGCACTGATTAGGACAGTGCCATTGCCGACAATTGCCACCGATTTGAGATGCGATTTGACATGTCAAATCGTTCCAAATCGTACCCAGTGTGAACCAGGGCTAAGATGGATCATGTACTTATGCTCCGATTCAACTCAGCAGACCAACAAACTCCATGGTCTAGGGTTCAGGTTCCATCCTGTCCTGACAAGATGCACTCTACTAAATCTATTAGTGAATCCTGAGCTTGTAGGCTGCAGACTACAGTTTATCAGATCGGCAAGGCTGCCACCTAGGCTTCTATCCTCACTTTCCTTATGTTCTACCAGGGGCTTGAGGGATTGTAGCCGGATTAACGCACTTGATGCAGAAGCATATGGGTGCTTTTCATTGTCCTTTTTCCTTCTGCACCGTAATTTTTTGGGGCATGTTCCCTTGAGGGGATTGGAATGTTGGTGCCGATAGAAAAATAATTGCGCACCATCCATGATACCCTATCAGGCAGACATTCACCCTTATCTGGAGCTGCAGGAAGTTCACAGCCTTGCTGTTGTCATGGCATCAAGAGCCTGTGGCCGTTTGCCTATTACATAGTGAAATTGCTTTGTCCGACTTGGGTGAAGTACTACTTTAATACATCCAGATCAATGACTGTCTAACTAATGACTGTTTGCAAGTCCTAAGTAGCTATACCTAGCTCCTTTGAAACCAACAATGGTAGCAGGCTCCAGCACACAATCAACTTGTGATACCTAAAGTTCATTTTAAAGTCCCGCTATATGGCAGGCTGCAACCAGCAAAAGTAATTGCTGTACGTTCCTCTAGCAGCATCTGAACATTGTGGGCACCTCATGGAGAGATGTCAACCAAAATTGCAGACAGGGGCGCTAAGTAGGTTGTATTGTAGCGCATTCTTTCAGCAATACAGATGGGCTTAGCAGTCCTCAATACACCTGTCTTTGACGGGAAGGCAGTAGCTTACTCACTTTCTTATGATAGAATATGCTGAAGCTTCCCACCCTGATGGCTAGTTATTGATTTTATTACATGTATGTTGCCATGGAGACACCAGGAAAAACAGAACATGTTATCCTACTTACTGTAATGTTCTTTTCCTGGTGTCTATCCATGGCAGCATACCAAACCCACCCAGTTCATTCCCAGTGAGGTACAGTGAATAGGCCGCTATGTGCATTAACTTTTCATAGCTATGCACTGGTCCTGTGGGTGGAAGTAGGTGGGGCTACTATGTATGCAGTCATGGATAGGCACCACGAAAATAAAAATGACAGCAAGTAGGATACAATTCTCAGTACACCCCCCCATTTTGGATAGAGTAAGATTTAACACCCCTATAATTAGAAAAAAAAAAATCCCCATCTGTGTCAAGATGGGGATATTTTCCTTCACCCTCTGTCCCATAACTAAACGGGGAGTGAAAGGAAACCATTCCAAAGTGAAGGAATCCCTGCTTATCACCAGAACTAGTGTCCCTATTGGATGATTTGTCCCTCTAGAACTGTTCTGGGGACAGCTCAGAATTTGGCACTTTCAGTGAGGACAGTGAACAGGACAAAAGGGGAATCTCCCGAACGAGGGCACAGACCACAATACAAACCTGAAAAGGTGGTGTTCTACTCCCTCTACACTCTAAAAGGCAAAACCATTTTTGTTTTGAATAGTTTAAGTTCAAACAGTTTTCCATGTCCTCAGTGGGGCATGGTCCCCAATTTTTCTAACCTCGCAGGGGACATCAAGACTTGTAATCAGGGCACCCAATTACAAAAAAGTGCCACCAATTAGTGTCCATTAGTTGTGCCAGCTATCAGTGCACATCAGGAGAAAAATTACTTAGTTTCTGTTGGTACAATTTTTAAATAAGAAAACCGGTTGTAAAAAAAAAAACACACACACCATTGATTAAAATACCACCAAAAGAAAGTTCTATTTGTGTGAAGAAAATTATAAAAAAATTCATATGGTTACAGTGCAGCATGACCACGAAATTGTCATTCAAAGTGTGACAGCGCTGAAAATTGGCCTGGGCAGGAAGGAGGTGAAAGTGCCCTGTAGGCAAGTGGTTAATATCCTCATCTCAAGAGAATAAATTCAGTTCCTATAATCTTCCCTCATAGCTGAGCTCATCCATGCCTCTTATTAGTTTGGTTGCCCTGCCCTTTCTCCAGTTGCCAGATATTCTTTTTTGTGAACTGTTGCCAAATACTAAGCTGTATAATGCAGATAAGATCTTGCCAATGATTTGACTGGATTCAGGTGATGCAGCAATGAAACAAATCCTCCTACCTATGTTGTACCTGCTTAACTGCAGTCTTCTCTACATCCATTCAAAGTCCAGAATTTATAAAGCTTGTATGAGAAAACAGGGGCCAGAGAGCTGAAAGTACACACTGCAGCGCTCAGTGAGGAGAGCAGATTTGAGGGAATGGACAAGTCCCCGTCACACAGCAACAGAGCTAAGGGTCCTTTCACACGTGCGGACCGTTCGTCCGTTTTTTTCATACGTCCGTTTACGGACTGCAATGCTTTCCAATGGGATAGCGTACGTTAGCGGATGAGTATCCGCTAACATCCGTCTACGGTAAGCTCCGTTTTTTTGAACGAAGAAAACCCTATTTTTCTTCCGTCAAAAAAACGGAACGGACGAAAAACGGATGTTAGCGGATGATCCGTTTAACATCCGATCCGCTAACATCCTTTATTCATCAAAATATGTAATAAAAATAAAGTTCTAACAAAAAAAAAAAAAAAACGGATGAAAAAAAAGAAAAAACAGATCAACTGATGATAAAAAACTGATCTAAAAAACGGTCCGCACGTGTGAAAGGACCCTATCAGTCACAGGCTGCGTGCTGGAGAAGCCTCCCATTACCTTTATACTCTTGGTGTCAGGAAAACTTGTCAGACATGATTCATGCAGACAGAAATTATACTTTTTGCTCTTAACTGAGACAAGAACACACTATAGATGTATATGCTTTGTTCATAGTTTAGGTCTGGGAGGTTTACAACCACTTTAAGGTTGTGACTGCACATGCACAGATGTATTTTTTTTTTTTTTTTATAGCTGCCTTGAGTCCAGCTTTAAAACAAATAAATCTTTGACCTCAGTTAGGCTTTACCCTCCAAGTGAAGTGTACTATACTACAAAGTCAGCTGCCTAAATATAATTTTGTACTAGTACATTGCAGACAAAGGAATCCAGTTGTAAAAGTTTGGCACACACTCTAAGGGTTTCCACAACAGCCTCAGGAATCTATGAAAATCAAAATAGGATACTTGTTCTACCAGCAGTAACCCAACCTCAGAATGAGGACATTATAGTCATACCACAGTACAGATCAAATAGATGTTACATCAGTCATTGCTTTTCAAGAGAGATCATATGCTTAGTCCATTTTATAGCAGTAATACAAGGAGATACTTTATTTAATAAATAATACAACATAACTGGGGTGACTGGGGAGCAGCCACCCAGTGATCCTCAACTTTTGGTCAAACTTTTCAAGTATTAGCAAGGATCACAAAATAAAAAAAAGTTATGCGATCAGAATAGAATACATGTTAGGATTCATGAAAAGAATCCCTGAGGTCTGCAATGAGGTCACCAAGCAGTTATCACAAGTATACATGCCATGCTCTGAACACAAACTGCACTTTAGAGCTGTCCATGGAGTTCACTATGTTCACTATGGGCATCAGATGAGCTCCATTCACCCCCATAGTAGGCAGAACTCCACTCACACAGAACCCAGGACGACTCAAAGCAGTTCTGTAGTTAAATCAAATTTAAACAGGTAAGTCAAACCCTAGAATTTACTTTGACAGGAGGTATCTATACAACTCCAGAGTCGAAAAGGGTCATGAAAGGCAGATCGCTCCAAAATATATCTTCAGTCTGTCAGTTGCGTTAACACAGCAGTTTATCTCCCCCCCCCCCCCCCACTGTCCACCTATAACAGTTTTATTATCAGTTGATCCTCCGCAGTACATTTCCTTCACACTTCCTGCAAAATAGTGTGACAACTTTGTTCTTTCCAAATGGAAATCTTACTGTTGTGTTGTCACCTTGTGGATGGGGTAATCTTACAAAAAAAAGTGTAATAGGCTATAAAAGGCCAAGTTCACATTTTTCTGGGAAAAAGCCTAGCCAATCAAGGGGCCCCAATATATATTAAAACCGGTGCAGCTTTGTAAAAGTGTTATGGTCACACCTGTAGGCCATTTTGGCCCCTCCGAAAGTCTGGGAATAGATAAAAAAAAAAACCCAAACAAACACAACTTTAGTGAAAGCCCACATCCTGCCTTGTTGCTAGGATGTGAAAACTGTTACTTTTCACTTGTAATGCTGGGAGTGATCGTCCAATGGTTTTCACATCCTACCTTCAAGCCAGGACGTGGGGTTTGCTTACTGAGAATTTTTCCATCCAGGGGCACAAATGGCCTATGGGTATTACAATAAAATTAATAAACATTTTACAAAGCTGCAAATTTCAAGATTTACTGGGGCCCCTTGACTGCATAGGATTTCTGGAAAAGGTGAACCAAGTAGTAAGTAAATGACATAAAAAGTTAAAGCCCAATATCACCTAGCACTTTTTAGGCACTGATGCTTGGTTTACATATATGCAAATTGGATGGGATTTAAACCCCATCCAATTTGCATGATATGAGACTGGCTCTCAATAGAGCCAGTTCACACATGTCCAGGATGACCGCGGTGTGGTTTCAAAAAGCGTTCTGTGCCTTTTTTAGATCTGGTTCTGGTGCAAATTCAGGCAAAAATGTGCACCGGAAACAGAAATACATCGGCCCCCGGACTGCAAACCACAGCCACACATGTGACCCCGGCATCCCCCCCCCCCCCCCTTTTGGATAAATTAAGAGAAAGATGGCCATTGCAAGCACCCTCAGTGTAATATGGTTTCTCAAGATCCCTGTTACAGCCACCTCTGACAAACAGCTTGGCCTGTTACAGGGAGAAAAGAAAAAAAAAAACACCATTCACTGGCAAGATGAACCGGTAATAAAATGTTACAGGGGAGACCAATCAGCAAAACTGTGTCAATACCTTCAGACAGACCACCACCTACCCCAGTCCCTGTTGTACTTACCTCCAGGTTTGCAAAGTTGTCAGCACCCTGCAACCGAACCGGTGGTTGGGAGTTTGAAATCCCCACTATCCTCCCCTCTTCTCTGGGCAGCATTTACAGGACATCGATCTGGTCTGTCCTGAAAGCGCTGCACGGAGAAGAGTGCAGATTTCAAATCCATTTACGACTTAGCTGACTGCAGGGTGCTGACAGCCGAGTAATCCCAGAGGCAAGTGCAGCAAAGACTGTGGGGGGGTCCAGTATTCGTTCTGATAAGCAACCCATCAAAAAAATGAATATATATATCTCCATCCCATGTCTATATTTACATCTGCCGGAGATAAAAAAAAAAAAAAAAACAGGCTGAAGTTCCTCTGGCTAGGTCCTCCCTTCACTGCTTGTGTATCTTCTGGATGGAAAAGTAGGGGACTGACCAATGTACATTAACCATGATCCCTCTGGCACCCAGCAGCAGCAATAATGTAAGCGGTGAGTGGAGGAGGCCACTAAATGTAATGAATAATTCTGGCTGGGGGACTGCTTTAAACCTTACACCAAAAGCTAGCTATGTGCTTCAGTTTTTTTTTTTTTTTTTAACAAAAACACAATTAGGAACGCGACACTTTATTTTCATAAAAAAAAAAAAATTATAAAAAATAGTGGCACTTGGTTATTCAGCTAAAACAAAAAAATACAGCTGAAGTGCATTGGCATCAGTGTCCAGTTGTGCGTTTATCCTTGGTCACAAATTTGTACTTCTTAAGCATCGTACACACGATCGGATTTTCCAACAACAAATATGTGATTGCAGGGTTTTGGTCGGATAATCCGACCGTTTGTATGCTCCATCGGACAATTGCTGTTGGAATTTCGACAATAAAATGTTTTATAGCATGCTTTCAAATTTTCCGACAACAAATGTGTATTTTTGTTCTATCCGATCATGAGTACACAAGTCCGTCGGAACAAAAAACGCATGCTCCGAACCAATGCCAACCATAGCAGAAGTTGCCCAAAGGGTGGCACTAAAGAGCTGAAAAATCATGTAGTTTCATTTTTGTTGGCTGAGAACGTTTTGCTTTCTGTATGCAGAACAAGTTCACTGCCAACACCCTTCGCACGAAATTCCACAAGTTTCTCCAATGGAAATCTGATTGTGTGTACGAGACTTAAAGCTCTCCAATGTTCTCTTAAACCTCACAGCTCATCAGGACTCTACACATCGCTCCTCAGTCCAGACACACCTTCTATTCCTCATAATACACCCAACCATACCTATAAATAAAACCCCCCTGATAAAATGTACAGACTACATAATTAGCTTATCACTGACAGGACTTGGCTGCCCGAATACGTCTGCTGTGCGTCTTCATCAACGTGTAAGGCAGGACTGGAGTTAAAAAATGTCTTTAAAAACGTAACGGAAAGTCACTTAAAATATTCTTTAAAATGGAAATAAAATCTTCAAAATCCATTATTTAGGAATCTTCTACATCCACGTTAGGAATTGGATAGCTTCAGTTAATTATCGTATCTTCTTCAACCTCGGGTCTGAAAAAAAAAAAACACAAGTGGCGTCAGGTAATGTGGGGAGAAAAAGCCAACCACATGAGACAAATAAAAGAAACTGGCTACGGCAGGAAAGAGGGGAAAGAAAAATACGGATTGGACATATCTGATAGGCTTGTTTTGTAAAATGGTAGTCTGCGATGGAAAATTCAAGAATGCTGCCTGGAAAGTATGAAATGAGATTCGCAGGAAATTAAAAGTTGATTTGTTTAACCGCTTGCCAACCAGCGCATGGCGATGTAAGTCGGCACAATGGCACGGCTTCACAAATGGGCGTACTGGTACGTCCCCTTTAAATCATGGCTTAGTGGGCGCGTGTGCCCACCGTGTACTTTATGTCCGCCAGGAGCCTGCGATTGTGTCATGGAGCGGCAGAGTGGGAAGATGCCCATGTAAACAAGGCATTTCCCTGTTCTGCCTGGCAACATGACAGGGATCTACTGCTCCCCGTCATCGGGAGCAGTGATCCCTGTCATGTTGCAGTGACACCCCACACACCCCCACAGTTAGAATCACTGCCTAGGACACACTTAACCCCTTAATCGCACCCCTACTGTTTAACCCCTTCCCTGCCAGTGTCATTTACACAGTAATCAGTGAATTTTTATAGGGGTAAAAATGTGAATACTTACGAATTGGCAAAACAGCATAACATGCAGCAGTTTGTTGAGCTAGCAGATCTGAATTTCCCAGAGTTGGGAGCATCCTTACACTCAGCTATGTACCGATAGAGAGGCGAGACATGGTCTTCTCCAGCATTCTGAAACTAAGAACAGAGATTACTATTAGATCTAGCCTAACAACCATCATCCAGCCAACCCAACATTTCAGTATATTTACCTTGATGGTCTCATAGGCTCCAGTGATCAGAGCTATAAACAAACTGAGCACCATATAGATGAAGAGGCTGATGAAGGTATATAAATAAAGCTGGCTGAACATCCATACGAGGTAACTGCTGTTCTGCATCTCTGAGAAAGTAACAAACATGTCGTCCCCATTTATAAGGGAGAAAAGGCACTCCGACACCATGGAGAGTGAGCGAAACTACAAGAGAAATAAAAATTAAAATTAAAAAAAAAAAAACTACCCATAAAAGAAAACACAGTCTGAGGGGCATGAAGAACTCTGGTCTAGACAAAAACTTTAGATACCCCAGATATTCTAATGACCGAAAGGTTTAGTTTCCGTAAATAAAACAAAGATCTTTGTGTGCATTTGTAATTGTGGTGGTGGGGGAGATTTTTTCCCCCCTATTCAACCAGTGGTTTGAATGTAAGAAAAAGGGCTCAATTCTTATCGTAGATTAACGAGAGCAACCTCCACGTTCAGCTATTTCTGACAGTGGAGAGACTTCCCCTATTTTACACTCCAAATATGAATGCAAGATGGTTTAATATTATTGGAAAGAAAAGGTAGCGCTAAACAATGTGAACAAAGACATTTATTTGTTCATATTAATGATTAGCGCTACCTTTTTTTCCTTCCAATTCTATCACTGTTTAATGTTACACAGTAAGGTGCAGCTTCACATTTTGCTCTATCACTATTTTTGTACCTGTTTATTTACGGGTCTGTTTTATTGGTCTATTAGCGCAGTTTTTTCTACTTTTTTTCACGGTTTAATATTATAAAAAAAAAAAAAAAAAAACACATGTCATTCTTCCCTTTTATGTGCAGTTGGTTTTGCACAGAGTCGCCCCGATCCTCCTCTTCTGGGATCCCTCGGCAGTACTCCTAGCTCCTCCTCTTTGAGTGTCCCTCTTCCCTCAGTGCACTCCCTGCTGCGTCTATTGACACAGATAGCAGGACTGGGCTCCCACGTCATTGGGATTTGATTGACAGCAGCAGGAGCCAATGGCTGCGCTGCCATCAATCTATCCAATCAGGACCCGAGACACTGGCTGGAGCTGGTGTTGCTAGTTTCAGTCGCTGGAAAGACAGGGTTCAGGTAAGGGGGGCAGCTGCATCACAGGAGGTTTTTCACCTTAATGCATAAAAGGCATTAAGGTGAAAAACCGTGAGGGTTTACAGCCCCTTCAATCTGGTCCTTGGGTCCCCCAGGTCTAAGGGTGAAATTAGCCTTTAAAATGAAAAATCCCACATTTGACTACTAGATAAATCCCTTTAAAATGTAGCACCATCTAGTAGCCAGATAGGGTACTCTGATATAAAACAAAACATCCAGCACAGGAAATGGACTAATTTATTTTGTTTTGTTCAGATTGCTGTATAAAAATATCTTTTTTTTTTTTTTTTAATAAATACACAGCTTAGGATCACTATCCTATCCAGAGAGGATACTGGCTCATGTATTCCCCCCTGGCCATTTACAATTGCTTAGAACTCCAGCGATGATGCATCTCTTTGCAGCTTTACCTCTCTAATAGAGGCATTAAGAGGAGGGCCAGAGGAACTTCAGCAGTAGTTTTGAACCAAATAGTGTGGGATAATTACCAGAACTCATCCATATTTTAAATACCTGCTTTTTGGGAACAAAGCCTTAGAATGGATACAGGAGGTAGATAAATCAGATCTTTGAGATTGGATTTTTAATAAAATTAGAAGCAATGAGATGACTGATGACCAAGTCACAATATCTGCACCAGATTTAAACTGTTATTCTTTATCCTTTTTCGCAAAACATGTCTTAGTTGTTTTACTGCCTGTAGTTCTCCACCTTGCAAAAGAACATGTGGTTGACGACCCCAATTTCTCACATATCCTTGTGTTCTTTAAAAGTAGAGTTTCACCCATAAATATAACATTACATCAGTAGTTTTAAAAAAAATGTCATTAGTCCTTTACGATTTTTTTTTTTTTTTTTAGATGCCTTCAAAGTGTTGTTGCTAGGCAGAATAGTTAATCTTCCCACTTCCTACACCTAGGTGCTTAATGCACCGCACAGACTCCTGGGAATGTAGTGGGTGTAACTTTCCAGGAGTCTGTGCACTCCCCAGTCTCAAAGAATCATGTGACTTGGACAGCACAGGTGCTGAAACCTGATCTGACACTGCTTGTGCAGCACTGAGCATGTGCGAGATCTGGAAGGATGAAATCCAGGAAGTCATACAGTCTGGCTTCATGATGCCCACACTTAAGATGGCCCCAGTCAATTTCTATTTTATAAAGTATCTAGATGCTGTAACAACCTAACAAAACGGACCTTAGTTTACAGACTATCTTTACTAGAATACATTAAGCTTGTGTATTACAGGGGTATTTATATTTAAAAAGTGAAATTGTTGCCGGAACTCCGCTTTAACCCATAGGATACTTGACTCTCACAAGCAGAACTTTAAGGGGAACCTCACTCATTAGATGCACAAGACATATCATCCTACCACACAATGGCAAAACATTTTTTGCGGTTACTTTTTCCCCCATTTTTGTAGTCTATCCTGTACCCTGACTGCCACTCTTGCCTAGGAGAATGACATCTACTGCACGTTGAAGCCTCCTGGGAGACGTATGTCACATATCCCTTCCCTGAAAGCTTCAATTTCCATACAGCAGCTGGAGGAGGCCAGAACAGGTAGCGTGTCATCAGGGGGCCGGGCTGAACCAGAAGAGGCAGCTGGCTCCTAACGTTACGCCAGTAGCGAAGACTGACACGGAACATAGCATGTGACTTGCTGGCCAAGTATGCAAAACCCCAGGAATTTACACACACACACACACACAAAGCTCCTCTTTATAGCTCATTGGAGGACAGCCTAGTAAAAAGGCAATAAGGAACAGAAAAACACTGACCATCATGAATCGAGTCATTGATGCAGAAAGACAAAATGATTAAAGTAATCTACCTACCTTGACGTGATAAGGTCCCAGTACAATCCAGCCACAGAAGCAATACCCAAGGTAAATGACAGCAGCACAACAACAAAACCGGATGACATTAGGAAGAGCCACTCGGAGTGTAACAATCAAAACCTGCAGATGACAAAAGCAACATCAAAATGACAGAACACCACAGGGATGACATGGTCAGTTATTGAGACTTTAAAAATCCTATGCGTCTCTTCAGTCACAGAGTGTGTGTGTGTGTGTGTGTGTGTGTGTGTGTGTGTTTAGATGGTTGAATGTGCAGCTTCACATGAAACTTGGTGGGCCTGTCAAGTAGGAGGTAGTTTACAATGGAGAACTGGGTAAAAATTATATATATATATATATATATATATATATATATATATATATATATATATATATATATATATATATATATATATATATATATATATATATATATATATATATATATATCTATATATCTATATATCTATATCTATATATATCTATCTCAATAAAACCCAGTCTGGCTTTAATTGCGATCTGACACCCATCAAGGTATTTTATTTTAATATTTTCATAACCCAAAGAACCAGTCAAAAAAAGAAGCACAGAGACCCAGGATAGACAAAACTTGGTCTAAAATAAGGGCACATAATAGAAAAAAAAAGAAGCTTTATTTAACCACTTGCCCACCGGGCAAATTCCAGCATGCCTTTTCAAGTAAAAAAATAAAAATCATAATTTTTTGCTAGAAAATTACTCAGAGCCCCCAAACATATTTTCTTAGCAGAGACCATGGGGAATATTCAAATTTTTGTCACAGTATTAAGCGCAGCAATTTTTCAAACCTGAATCTTTTGAGGGGAAAAAAAAAAAAAACACAATTTTTTTGGGGTATAGAATGTGACAGATGTACCGAGGAAAATGGATTTTTTTCCTTATATTTATTTTTAACTTTTTACACTTTCCCTTTAAAATGTTTTGATCACTTTTGTTCCCATTACAAGGAATGTAAACATCGCTTGTAATAGGAATGGTGCATGACAGGTCCTCTTTATGGAGAGATGTGGGGTCTACAAGACCCCACATCTCTCCTCTAGGCAGGAAAGGCTGAGATGACCCTTCCCCGCTGCCTATAAGAATGATAGCTGAACAGCCGCTATGACTGTTCTTACTGTGAAGGGAATCGCCAGCGGAAGAGATTGATATCCAACCGACGCCTGTAGCTACAGACATTTAGATACCACCACTGAAAGCTCAGGACGTCATGATGACCAGCAGTCGTCAAGTGGTTAAAATGTTTATAAAACCATGTTGATCGGGAATAAGAAGGACCAAGGGAAGGTAAAACATAAGCAGATTAAAGTGCAACTTTCATTTTTTCAAAAGTGGTGCCTGCAGCCGCCATCTTGACTTTCCACATCAGCATAAAACTGTACCTTACATACAACACTCATTCTACACCACTATGACCACCAAAGGCTTGACAGACAGAATGGTTAGATAAAATGAATACCACAGAGAATGACTGACTTTAGTGTATAGAATAGAAGAATCTGTCAACATCCTACTCACGTTATACTTTTGGAAGAAGCTCAAGTACCGGATCACCCCTACCCAAACCAGCAAGGTGGAGGTGCCTAGAAAAATGCTGCAGACATCATAAATGGCAAACGTCTAACAAATAAAAAAAAAGAAAGAAAAAAGAATTAGGGGGAAATCATAGAAAACAGATTTTTCTTCTTTGTGTGTACAATAGCACAGCCTTTTTTCAAGCAGGGTAACCCTGAATAAACCTCGAGGTACCTCGGCAAAATGCCTAAAAATGTATCAAAACATTGTATACAAGCCAGCAGGTGGATCAAACACGTCTTTTAGTTACACAAAGCCACAGGTTTTCATTATGCACCATTAAAACTTTACTGACAACCAATGACATCATCAGTTAATAAGGAGGATATTTGTTGTCTCCACAGCATCCTTGTTTGACCCTCCTGTGCCCCTCTCCCTCAGCACTGGGGTGACATTAGCCGACTGATGGAGAGAAATTGAGGGAGAAGAGAAACATTGGAATACCAGTCCGTACCAGTGTGCAAAAGTGTATATGCTTTGGAAGAATAAAATTACCTCAAACGATGTTGCTGCATTGTGTAAAGCTATTAGAATATCATTTTATGAGGTGCCTCAAGACTGTCCATAAATTTAAAGGGTGCCTTGAGATTGTCTATTTTAAAAGGCTGCTTCGGCTGAATAAAAAATAAAAGATAAAAGTAGAAGGCAAAAATGCTGACATTCTTTGTCTCCAGCCGTACAAAATCTGTGCACATGTATGAACAACCAGACCATGTCTCTGCTCCCTATGTGCAATGTATGGCTCAGAGGGCAGCAGAGACTAAATGTTGGCCAGATCCCCCACACATGCATGCAAAGGATTATCGATCAGTTAAACAGACCAATGCAGCCCAAGTATGTCACATAATAACTGCATAAAGAGATAGTCATTAGAACAAGGGGCTTGCATGGTTATAAATTAAGGGAAGTAACTTGGCATAGCTTGAGGTGGGTGAGGTTCTATTAACAGCACAGTTGTACCTCTACAGCAAACCAACAGGAGAAGAGAGAGTATGGCACAGAGTACAATATACACATGCTTCCAGTTTATTGATCCTTTTCAGCAGTCTTATGACGCGTACACACGGTCGTTTTTCGGCATGAAAATAAATGACATTTTTAAAAACGTAATTTAAAAATCATCGCGTGTGGGCTTCACATCGTTTTTCGGCTTCTGAAAAACGACAAAAAAAAAAAAAATTCGAACATGCTGCATTTTTTTAAAATGTCGTTTTTCAGTTGTAAAAAATGATCGTGTGTGGGCTAAAACGACATTTTAAACCCGTGCATGCCCAGAAGCAAGTTATGAGACGGAGCGCTCGTTCTGATAAAACTACCGTTCATAATGGAGTAAGCACATTCATCACGCTGTAACAGACAAAAAAGCGCGAATCGTCTTTTACCAACACTGAATCAGCTAAAAGCAGCCCAAAGGCGAATAGAACTTCCCCTTTAGAGTGCCGTCGTACGCGTTGTACGTCACCGCGCTTTGTTCATAATTTTTCAAAAACGATGGTGTGTGGGCAACATCGTTTTTAATGATGAAGTTGGAAAAAAACGTTGTTTTTTGGACATGCTGAAAAATGTATTTTTCATGCCGAAAAAACGACCATGTGTACGAGGCATTACAGTCTGGTCCTTTCTGAGGCTAGAAGCCTGCTCATTAAACTAGGTACTCCGATATCCTCACACATTTTCAAAAGCAATTAACAAGGAAGATAACGGTTTTCTGACCCAAAGGGAGAATCTGTATAGGACTGTTAAATCAGTGGTTCAGTATAGATAACAGCAGGGGTGGACTGACAACTCATGGGGCCCCCGAGCAATAGAAGATTATGGGGCCCCTGGTTTTACAGATGGCCACCATGCCAGGAGGCAGTGCATAGGCAGAGAAACACAGATTTTTACATACTGTCCCTGGTTTTGAGCCTGGATAACAGTAAGGAGAAGAAAATGAGAATTTGCCAACTAGTTGCCTCTTTAAAGAGAAGGTGGTTTTTGCCTAAAAGGAAAGGTTACCTTGGATTCTATGCCAATCTTCATCACAGTACCGGACACCGTGAGAATGTCACTAATGATAAGCAGCAGGTACCAGCCATTCACAAACTCTAGCCGGTCAGATACAGAGACTTTGAGAGAGTGATTGGATTCTACGAAATGTGCAAATTCCTAGGAGAGATTGAAAAATAAAATAAATGCATGCAACTGCAAAAATGTATGTACTGTATGAGCAGATCTAGACACTGCATAAAGACTTGGGTAGGAATGCCATATCAAAACAGCATATGGAGTAAATAAAGTAACTATGTATACACACACAAATTTTGTAAAAAAATATATACAACACACACACACACACACACACACACACATACACACTTTTTACATATCATTGCAGTTCAGTAATGAAAAAAACTTGAAGTCTCAGAAGCACTGTAAACTAGGCAAGTAAAGACATCTTTCCTCATTGATGCTGCAATGTTATAAAAGGGAAGAGACTTTAGCTTTTTACTAAAGGGACTTTTTTCCTTTGGTTTTCATTATTTGTGTACACTTGTTTTTATTATCTCACCATGTGTGTACTTTATCACTTCACAAGTTTTTCAGGGTCTATGTAAATCCATTTGAAATCACGGATAGTGGTGGAATGAAATGATTGAGGCTTGTTCCTCTCCTACTTTAGTTATCACAATTTTAGCGCTGTACTGTATCTAGAATAACTTACATTTGTTTAATGCCCTTTGTATTTTTGCTTCCGGTGTCTGTACATAATACGATGAAGTCATGCTTGGCTATTTGATTTTATAAAAAACAAACAAAAAACAAAACACACACGCGCAAATCTGTGGCCTGGTTATAGATATTCAAATATTCACATTTCCTTAAGCACTAAATGAGGTTTAAAAAACAAACCCTTACAGACGTCTATAGCTAAAGCCACTGTGGAGCAAACCCATCTTTAAATTTTCAGAGTAGAAGCCCTACAGGCCCCCCTACAAATGACAATAGCAGCTTAGCTCCAAGAAAGGACTCAGCCATTACCCTAATGCCGCGTACACCCGGTCGTTTTTTTCTCATGAAAAAAGACGACGTTTTTCAAACTTCATTTTTAAAAAACGACGTTGCCTACACGCCATCGTTTTTTCAAAATGCTCTAGCAAAGCGCGGTTACGTTCAGCACGTACGCCGCCACTCTGTTCCATTCAAGCTTGCTTCGGAGCATGCGTGGGTTTAAAAACGTTGTTTTAAACGTCGTTTTAGCCCACACACGATCATTTTTATATGACACAAAAAACACAGTTTTTTGAAAAACGACAAAAAATTGAAGCAGGTTCGAATTTTTTTTTGGTAGTTTTTCAGAAGACATAAGACGTTTTCCCCCACACACGGTCATTTTAAATGACGTTTTTAAAAATGTCGTGTTTTTTTCCCCCCCATCACAAAAAACGACCGTGTATACGCGGCATAAGGGTGAGCAGAGCTGCAAAATAAATATTTGTGCTTCTGCTATGAACAATGGATGAAGTGCAACAGCACCTGCAGCTTCAGCGATGGCTTATTGTAAGGCAAAATTGTATCCAAGAATTTTAGTTTGTATTTCACACCATTAGTGGGCTGCAGCAACAGCCCATTTTTGTGCAGCCATCGAATTTTAATAATCAGACATGTTGGAAACTTTTAAAAAAAACTAACGATCGAACTGAAGAGCTGTGCATGTGCGAAAAAATTTAATTCTCGAAAATAAGTTTTCTAGCCACTTCAGGTTTCGCTATGCGATAGAAAAGAGGGGGGGGGGGGGATCTCACTAATGCGACACACACACACACACACACACACACACACACACACACACCCCTCTCCCTTTCTCTATCCAGAATAAAAAAGAAGTTTGCTTTATACTTTAATATAAAAATACATTTGAAAGGTCTACAGCCTAGCCACAGATTAACTCTGTGCCAAAAGATAACAAACCTAAACTCACGTTTTGCAATTTCAGGCCCCGTAGGATAGAGCGTGCACACAGGATGAAGGAAAGGATGCAAGACAGGATCACAAACAAATCAAACGCCAACCGAGAGTGGTTGTCACCTGGTGGAAAAAAGACAAATAGCTTATTATGGGATCTGCCAATGCCTACATCACCAACATAATGCGCAGGGTGCAAAATACCAACCCCGAGTGTCCTGAATGTATGAATGGATGCTTGTCAGTAGAAAGAACCATAGCATGCAATAGGGGGGAGGCTACAGAGCTGAAGAAGACATACAGGCCTCCAGAGCGGAAGGTTGAATTCTTCTCTTGCAGGGATCTAAAACTGTTCTAAAAAAATAAGAATTTTGAAAGACCATCACTTTTGTCCCCATTTTATCATTTTGTTGCAGACTATTGCAACAATGGAATAAGCTTTCCTTGCATTAGGTAATAACCTGTAATGTAAATTCAAAAGCATTCCTATTTGTGATGTTTCATCCCCTGGTTTCCTTCAAGCATATACAAAAGTTTTGTTAATCCAAATCCAATCCTGGATCAACTGTGGGTATGGAGTTTGGTGTATAGGATTGTACTGTGTTTTTTATTTTGTTTTTTTATTTTTTGTGGTTGAACTGGATGGACTTGTGTCTTTTTTCAACCTGATTAACTATGTAACTATGTATGCATGCATGTATGGCCATCTATATAATGTATGGGACCTGGACCAGGGCCCCATCTATCTGGAAAGCAAAATTAGAGACTTACAATAGGGGAAACTCACCTCGGCCATACACACTGGGATCTTTGCATTCTTTAATAGTTGCGTCATTGTCTAGCTGTATTCTCACTCTGCCGCTATGTGCCTGGTTATCAAATAGGATCTGTATTGAAAGAGAAGAGGTATTGCACAAGTTGATGGTTTTAGCTCTAAGAAAATTAAAATGGCACAATGGCATTAAGTGCTTATTCTTTGCTACTCACAGTGATTGTAAAGGTGTAACAGTCCGGAAGTTCATTATTAATGATTGTCTGGATATTTATAGCTTTTAATTGAAACTGTACCGTGAGGTTTATCAGTCTGGAGGAAAAAATAAAAAAACACCACAATCAAGGGATTTAATTTTCTAATGTGCACAGGAGTAATGACATGGACAAAAGGGGTGTGGTCATGTAGCCAGTTTGACTCAATGCTATAAGCTCCAATTCCCACTTACATACAGGGCATGCCTTTAATAAATGGTCTTGTCTGGAAGTACATATGGATAGACAGGCAAGGGGAAAATTTTATAAAAAAAAATAAATACAAAACACACTTTGCATCTCCTTCATTAGTCAGCTTCCCCCCCTTTCTCATCTATAAGCCATTCATCCAAAGCTGGCCATTGATGAATCAAAATTGAATGAAAACATAACCATTCAACAGAAATTGATGGGTGGTGGGAACAGCCATAGATGGATCAAAATCTGATCAGTTCATCTATGAACATAAAAAAGCTAATACTCCCATGCTTTCACTTTAAAGTGGGAAATTGCTGACTGCTGCAGATGCTGGTAAGCTGCTCTGTAGCCAATGACCTATTGTGTAAAAGGTGGGGCTGCACTGTCAAATAGGTATGCAATTAGTGTGAAAAATGATTAAGTCAATATAAACAAGTGCAAATAAAGTGATGACTTTCCACAATAAAAATGCCAAGTAACATACAGTGGAACCTTGGATTACGAGCGTAATCCGTTCCAGGAGAATGCTTGTAATCCAAAGCATTCACAAAGTGAGTTTCCCCATAGAAGTCAATGGAAACAAAGATAATGTGTTCCGCATTGACTTCTATTGTATGCAATACCGCATTTGGTCAAAGGTGGGGGGAGGGGCCGGAGAGCCTCGGAAATACTCAGGATAGCTTGGCTGAACTCTGAAAGGCTCGAGAACTGAGTATTTCCGAACTGCTCCGAAGCGGTCGGCGTGTCACCGGTGCCCCCTCACCTCTGGCCAAATGCGGTACTGCACACCCCATTGGCTTGAATCCTGCTCGTTTTGCGAGACAACACTCGCAACCCGAGTCAAAGTTGCTCGTCTTTCAAAACGCAGTGCACTTATACAAAAGAAAGAAAAAGTCCATCAACATCATAAAAGTGCAGTGGCCAATGTGATGCATATAAAACTAAAGAAAACAATAAAATAAAAATTGACACTAAAGGTCTGAAAGTGCAATAAGTGACTGGTGTTTCTCAGTTCATAATGGCGAATAAAGTGACTGTTGGCTTTTCTTTCCCGTTGTGGCGACACCTCTGTGCTCTCAAGCCTCTCACCTTACTGCTGTAAGGTGACAGCATTGGATTGCTGGCTCTCTGAAGACCTGTGTGTCTCCACTTGTCCAAGGGTCCTACAGAAGTTTGCCCGGCCTGTAGATCTCTATGGTGAATGATGCTTCCTGGGGGGTCCCACACCGACCATCTCCTTAATTGTGATGTACAAGAAAGAATACTCCGATAGTGTCATAACTAGGGTTGTCCAGATACCGATACCAGTATCGGTATCGGGACCGATACCGAGTATTTGCGGGAGTACTCGTACTCGCGCAAATACCCCCGATACCTAAATAGAATACTTTCCCCCCCTTTCCCCCCCCCCCGCATCGAGGGACATGGCTACAGGGACATTGCTGCATATGTGAGGGACATGGCTAGAGGGACATTGCTGCATATGTGAGGGACATGGCTGCATATGTGAGGGACATGGCTAGAGGGACATGGCTGCATATGTGAGGGACATTGCTAGAGGGACATTGCTGCATATGTGAGGGACATGGCTAGAGGGACATTGCTGCATATGTGAGGGACATGGCTAGAGGGACATGGCTGCATATGTGAGGGACATGGCTGCATATGTGAGGGACATGGCTGCATATGTGAGGGACATTGCTAGAGGGACATTGCTGCATATGTGAGGGACATGGCTAGAGGGACATTGCTGCATATGTGAGGGACATGGCTAGAGGGACATTGCTGCATATGTGAGGGACATGGCTAGAGGGACATGGCTGCATATGTGAGGGACATGGCTGCATATGTGAGGGACATGGCTGCATATGTGAGGGACATGGCTAGAGGGACATGGCTGCATATGTGAGGGACATGGCTGCATATGTGAGGGACATGGCTAGAGGGACATGGCTGCATATGTGAGGGACATGGCTGCATATGTGAGGGACATGGCTAGAGGGACATGGCTGCATATGTGGGGGACATGGCTGCATATGGGGGGGACATGGCTGCATATGGGGACACATTTAAAAGAAGTATCGGTATTCGGTATCGGCGACTACTTGAAAAAAAGTATCGGTACTTGTACTCGGTCCTAAAAAAGTGGTATCGGGACAACCCTAGTCATAACGTTTTAACCGATTTTGTTATAAAAACAGCTGGTGTGTTACTCACTTTTCAGTGACCAAAACCAACATGTACAAGCTCGTACTCTCGTGTAACATCCGGTAGCCTATTGCTTAATCCCGACGTGTATCGTCACACCCACGTGACTTCATCAGGGTGTCACTTAAACGTGAGCAACATACCAGCTGTTTTTTTTAACAAAATCTGTTAAAATGTTAACCGAGGAGAATTTTTTTATATATATATATATATATATATATATATATATATATATATATATATATATATATATATATATATATATATATATATATATATATATATATATATATATATGTAATATGTGTGTGTGTTTATATCCACTGGTGGCAGGCTGTATGACTGGCAGACTGCATTGATCTCCTGTACCATGTCCCTGCAGTCTGACAATCGCCTGTATAAAAAAATAAATCACTTTCGGTATCGGTTTCCACACACAAAAAAAAAAAAAAAAACCCACACACATTCAGTGTTAATAAAGATTATAGGATTTGAACTGTGTATATCTCACAGAAGAGTTTCCGCTTACATTTTGACTATTGTTATATTGCACTTTTATTTGGCCTAGCAAACAGAAGAAGAAATAAACCAAAGTCTGGAGAGTTACACTTACTTGTGAAACTTTATGGTAAAATTTTTGTAGCTCTGACTGGAGTCACCGGGATCTGCGTATACACAATCTGGAGGGCGAGAAAAAAAAGGGAAGGGCACCATTATTATGTGCATCAGACATATTAAGCCAATTCAGTCACACCTGTACACTCCCTATGGACCAGAGCAATACTTGCAGGCTATCTGGCTGTTTATTTGCCAATAACTTTGTAATTATTCAAGATAAAAGAAAAAGTGATTTTTTTTTCCCCCCCTCAGAACAAACAAGGCTTTCTCATTATAGATTATTAAATTCAATCTATTAATGATTAGAAACATAAATGAAATACAAATTAGCAGGAAAATGATTTGGGAGGGAAGGGAATATAAAGATTAGGGCCGATTGGGGGTGAAGGGTTAATTTATATTATATAAAACCGTTTGTGTTGCTCTTCCAAAAATGCACTGCGGGAAACTGCATAGATATAAACAGGACCCATAGGAAACCATGGTAAATTGATTGTCTTGTGTTACTGTGAACCTAGCCTAACATTTCGACACCAGAGAATGGCTAGAAAAATATGGAGACAAAACATCAGGGCGCACTACAAGCGTCCTATTTATTTCAATGAATTTTCCCAGGCATGTGCAGCATGCCCAGTATCCACAACTGGTTAAAATACATAGAAGGTATAATTACATCACACTCCTCAGACTGCATTTGCTTTCAAAATAAATATGGATACTGCCACGGACCAGTATATAATTTCTTCGAGGGATACCCTGCATTTTCTGTTTTATAGCCTCCCGATGTTTGTGTGGCATTGCCACACACGTGGCTCAAGTAGCAACAATTTTGTATTAGCATTAAATTCCATGCGCAACTGGGACAGTGTGATGCAAATCTTTCAGGGTTTTCCATAAAGTCCAATAAAAAAAACACTGCAGCTATAGAAATATAAAAAAAAAAAAAAAAAAAAAGTTAGCAAATGAAGGCAGGCAATTAACGAATACCCGAGTTAAAAAAATAAAAATAAAAGAAGGTTTTGCCTTTAGACTTTAAGGCTGAGTTCATACTTGTGCAATGCGGGAACCAGAACGATTCCCATGCAGGTTCACACTGCCCTCTGCAAACTGCTGCAGATGTAAAGTTAATGACAACCCCAGATTCTTTTGCAGATTGCAGTGCGAACTGTGAAATGGTGCAGGAATTGGATCGCATGAGTGTGAACAGGCATGCAATCAGATTCCAGTGTAAACCAAAAAGGTTTCTTTTTTTTCCCTGTACCAATACGCTTTCCCTGACTTGTTCATTGCCCAACTTAGTTGGGGTAGGCGGTACACACTTTGGTGGGGGTGGGTCAGCCACGCCCTGTGACCTTTGGGAACCTGCCTTCTGACCTTTGACCTCTGGGGGAGGTCCCTGTGCCAATTCCTAAATCCTAGCCTTATTCAAGGGAAAACCCCAACCCCTAACTGACCATTGACCTGGGTCCAAATGCAATGCAAATTCAGCCATAAACTGTAAAGCTGAATTTTAATCACACAGACATCGCATGCGATCTGTACAGCAATGTGTGCGAATCACATGCCACGTCTGGTCGCACCAGTGTGAAACCAGCCTCCATGTTTAGAAACACAGTAGATTTCAAAGGGTTAGTTCACCTTTTTGGGAGAAAATCAAAAAAGGTGAACACAGATTTGAACACAGCTAAACTTGAAAGATTTTTATATTTAAAAAAAAAAAAAAAAGGCACAAATGCAGCCATGTAATCATTAAAGCGGATGTGCCAGTAAAAAAATAAAAATTATTAAAAGCCAGCAGCTACTGACTTTTAATATTAAGACACTTACCTGTCCTGGAGTCCAGCACCGTCCGCAGCAGAGGAGGAGCGATCGCTCGTCTCTGCTGCTCCCCCCGCCATCCTCAGTGAGGGAACCAGGAAGTGAAGCGCTCCAGCTTCACTACCCGGTTCCCTACTGCGCATGCGCGAGTCGCGCTGCGCCCGCCGATTGGCTCACACGCTGTGTGCCGGGAGCCGAGTGTTCCCAGCACACAACGGGGGACAGACGGGAAGTCTGGAAAAACCCGTCTTTTGCCTGAGACCTGTGGCCGGAAGTGGGTGCAAATACCTGTCTTTAGACAGGTATCTGCACCCCCCTCCCCCCTGAAAGGTGTCAAATGTGACACCGTAGGGGGGGCGGGTTCGGATCAGCGTGAGTTCCACTTTAGGGTGGAGCTCCGCTTTAAATCGTAAAATTATTTCTTCAAAAGCAAACATTGCGTGTACTTGAAATTGACTTGGTATTGGCCTTTTGCAATTGCCTATGCAGCAGAAATCAACCACCACACACAGTTGTACCAACAGTTTTGGGATAAGTTGAGGGACAAAGAAAACTGTAGAGAATTCTTCTCTGTGCTAATGCAGAAATGTTAGCGACACCAGTGCCAGTTTTTAGAGCTCCGGGTCACACAATGCTGTACACATGGCATGCCAGTTAATATCGAATACTAGCTGCCAAGTGTAATTAAAGGCCCCTCCCCCCCTCTTTACCTGTAACGACTTTTGGATCAATATTGAAGGTATCATTAGCAGGATCAATGTGGCCCTTGCGATAATATTGCTGACAGACAGAAAGCGCCGATTTATTGAAGGGTTGAACATAAGCATAGCGAGCCGTAGTTTGGTTAGGGAAGGAGAGGTACTGTTGGTAAAAATAAAGTGAAAGCTCTATAAATATATAGACACAATGGTTTACTTACAAGTTGTTAAATACAAATGCCGCTATATTTTCTGAACAAATATAAAACAAAAAGGGAAAAAAATTAAAATAAAACCCTAGACACTTGAGGCAATTACAATACTGCATGCTGTCAGTTTCGAAACAAAAGGAAGCGAGTGTGCAGTTTTGATATAAAATGTTCTAAAATGGAATACCGTAAAATGACAATTTAACTTAAAAAATTATGCACGCCTTCTATAAGCGTTATTCCAGATTTTAAAATGCAGTAGACTCACGTCTAAGCTAAAACCAAACAGAAAAAACAGCACAAGGGACATATCCTACAGTTAGTATTAAGGGTTCCTTTTTAGTAGTAATCTACTTGGGCCTGCAATGCCCCCCCAAAGGCATGTTAGGAGCTCTCAAGAGATTGACTATTTCTTTGCCCAATCCACCATTCATAGGAGCTGTAGTACAGCTTCTATGAATGACACGGGAGGGGGACAGACAGATGATCGATTGCTGTACCCCCCCTCCATTCACAGAATGTGACAGTCCTTTAGCTGTAATAAAACCGATTGCACCAGGGCAGAGGGTCAGGAAAGATAAAGCTCTGTCCTTAAACAAGAAGAGTTAACACAAGTCACACATCATGCAAACTGTAAGTTATGCTCCTTATGGTGGTTTTCAGGTTTGCATTTTAAATTTGCAGCAGGCAACTATGGAATTTAACCCTTCTATATGACAATGCAATCATCAGCCATGCTAACCTGCTCCACGGCATAGTTCAGATACTCATACACATCGTTCTGGGTGTAGACAGCAAAGGTTTTATCGGAATCATCTGTGTAGTCCTTTAGGAAAAGATGCTTGAAAGCCACGGTGTTCTCCTCCCTAAACTGCACCACCATCTGGTTACTGAGGCCAAACAGGATTAGCTGCAATAGACAGAAGTAAAATGTATGGTCACATACGACAAGGATTTGAACAATTGTTAATAAAGTCTTCTTGTACACTCAGATATGCCAAGAGAGGAGTCAGGGTGGAGCACATGCACCCCCATCACCAGCTGCAAGCTGCTTTCATGTCTACAGAGAGAAAGACATTTTGCCAAGTCAGCATATAGACACTGATCCCTACACACTTGTCAAAAAATCCTGATTCAGCGTGTGTGTGTGTCAGTGATAGATATAGATATAGATAGATATAGATATAGATATAGATAAAAAAAAACATACTTCGTTTTAGATAAGTGCATAAAGAAAACCTCTCACCACGGCATTAAAAGAGAAGGGATGTTTTTTTCCCCTTTTAAAAAAAATAAAATAAATCATACTACCTAGGTGGATGCAGCATGGGTCCAATGCTGCATCTGTCCCCCGTCGGATCCAACACTGAGAACTGAGCGATCAAACACTGCTGATCACTCGGATCTCAGAGCTCCACGAACAGAGAGATCTGGTGACCATCAGTCACCGGTGCGGTCTGCTTTTGCCGAGAGGCTGAGCCAGGTGCCAGCCCAGGGTTGTGGGCGGATCCCACCATTGTCTCAATCTTTCCCCAGCCTGGACTGGCTCTGTCAGACAGCCGGATTCAACCCGCTGTCTGTTGAAAAGGAGTCACACGAGTGCAGAACGAACTGCACTCCTGTAACCCACAGGAGAAGTATAGCCAAACGAGCTTTGGCTATACTCCTTTAAAAGCCACCTTCCAGTGTATTAACTTACCCAATGTCCAGGCCCACTCCTGCAGAAAAATAAGGGGCCTCTGGGTATGAGACATGCGAGTCTTCTTCACCTACCTCACACAATGCACAGATCAATACTCAAGCCAACACCAATGTGAATGAAGGGGCTGCCATACCATATGCAAATACAGAAAAGTTGTTGTCGGCTATGCAGCACAAATTTTGGTATTAATGCCATGGCTACAATTTTACATAAATGTACTTTTTGTTTATGTACATGGGAGTTTCTATATTCACAAATTCAATATGTAGGCTCCGCTTCTGGCTTACCATTGCTAGCATATCAGACGGAGATCACTGAAGAAATCTCTTTATATTGTATTATTAGAAACTAAACGTACTTAACCCCTTCACACCCAAGGGTAAAACAAATCTAAATACCCAATAACAATTTTGCAACTTTTTAAAACCGTGCATATCGTAATAAATTACATTATTGTATACTTGATCCCACTTTTTCAATTCTCACCGACCCACATCCTCCTGGGACAGGTCACCCATCTCAGGAGGCTGCAGGATCAGCCCCACAGCTCCAGAGGGGGCTGTGATTACTCTGGATCTCATATCCATAATGGTGGTAACACGCAGCAGTAAGTAACTTATTATAAAAGCCAGTAGCTTCAATTTTTGTAGCAGCTGACGTAATTAGGGGGACGGAGGATGGACATTCCACTTTAACCAACTTCTGTACAACCTGCCAGACGGGTTTTTCCACAAATCATCAATGCTGGCTATAGCTAGTGGCCCCGAATTCTATGGAGGTCATCGCATTGGGATTGGTCCCCATTAATGACCTGCAAGCACGACAGACTGCTTTTGTTATAAGGAAAAAGAAGTCCACCACATTCGGTGAGTGTGGATCATTACACTACCAGCAGAACTATATCGCTATATTGTAGAAAAAGAAAGATGCGCCAATCTAAGTGCAGCAAGCAGGAGATTTAATACACAAATAACATATCACAGACAGCCAAATGACTACTCACAAACATGAGAGGTAAAAAGGCATGTAAAAGGTGATGCAGGCCCGATGTCACTACAGGTGGTCAGCAGTTCCTAGGTTCTGGTCCACATTCGTAGGAGCACTGGTGTGCAAGGTATAACTGTAGCGCTGGATGTACCGGGGGTCCAGTGTCTCAGGAACCTCAGGGAGCCACGGGGAAGCAGGGAGCCAGATGCGCCGCTCGAGACAGCGTGCGTGTCAGCGTGGAGCGCAACGTTCCGTCGTCGCACCGGAAGTGACGTGGGGGACCGGGCCAGCCAATGGGATGACGCGTTTCACAGCCTCCGCCGTTTCATGCTCCTACTCTTCAGTGCTTCTACGAATGTGGACTGGAACCTAGGAACTGCTGACCACCTGTAGTGACATCGGGCCTGCATCATCTTTTACATGCCTTTTTACCTCCCATGTTTGAGTAGTCATTTGGCTGCCTGACATATTATTTGTGGATTAAATCTGCTTACTGCACTTAGATTGGCACATCTTTCTTTTTCTACAATATTTCCAGCGCTTGCTTCTGCTTTAGGGTTGCTGCCGCTAGTGCTAGTGGACTACTAATTGGACAATTGATCAAACCTTCATTGCGTTTAAGGACTATACGATATTATATTACTGACCATTATTATATGCTCTAATAATCGTGCACCATCTACCACATTTTCTATATCGCTATATGCACTTTAAAATATTGTCACTGATATTATTAAATCGATTAATCGGCCAGTAACATAATGGGGTTAAAACAACTAAAATTAGCTCTTTATAGTACAAAAAGGCAAATCGCTACTGTAAATATTACTTTGTGTCCCACAGTAAAAAAAAAAAAAAAAAACCTTACAGTAGCGATTATTTGCTCTTTTTGTACTTATTTTTGTTTCTTTTAACCCCATTATGTTACTAAAACCCATTATGTCACTAAACATCTCAGGCCGGGGTCACACCTGTTTTTTGGTGCTTTTTGCAGAAACACTACAGTTCATTTAATGTTTTCCTATGGGACACGTTCACATCCATGATTTTTTTTCAGCTGCTGCATATTTGGAAAGGGCAAGGACTTTTTAACGCAAAACGGTGCCATTTTCTTTTTTTTGGTTCAATATACTTCAATGGAGAAGCTGCAGAAAAACATGTAATGTGTTTTTGCTGCAAATTTGTGTTTTGTAATCTGCCCAACAACAAATTGGCCCATAAGGCCATTATTCGATTAATCAAAACAATAATCGGCCAACTATTCGATTATGAAAATAATCGTTGGTTGCAGCCCTAATTTTTAGAATGGCACTGGAGTCTGACACCTAATCCAAGTTATTTTAGACCAAAGTATAATAAAAAGACTAATAAGGCCAGTTCTAATGAAGCAATGACACGGTTAGCACAGTACCTGCACGGTGACCATAAGGATCTTGATAAGCTGCAAGGCCAATTTGTAGGGTTTCCTTCCCTTGGCTCTGAACTTATCACACGGACTCATGAAGAAATATTTCAGCCGACGCCGGAGCTGGATCTCCTCTGCACTGGCCCGGTCACACACCGCAGTGCCATAACATGGAGATGGTGACAAAAGGCGCTGGCGTTCAACTGCAAGCAAGAGGTAGAATAGAGATGAGAAACAAGATACAGAATACCAAAACAAACATATACATACAGAGAGTGCCAATACTACTACTACCCATTCCCGAAAAAGTGTTTGGTTGTCGGGTTTACCCTCTTTGAGTCGATTTGTTAAAGGCAAACAGACTATGCACTTTGCAAGGTAGTTCCCGCCCCCATGCTCTGTTGACTTCCATCATATGCAATTAAAAGCGTTTTTTTTCCATGTTCCTTGCGATTGGGTATTCTATACAAACTGAAATTTCACCACATTCACTAAATTCCCCATGCACTGTACAACTTCCCATGAACAGCCTGTTTGCTGTTAGTAAATCAACCCCATAGTGTCCCTTTATCTGTTTAATGTTATTCTGCACATAAGGATAAACATTAAAGGGTTAATTTATTAAAACTGGAGTGTGTAAAATTTGGTGCAGCTCTGCATAGATACCAATCAGCTTCCAGGTTTTCTGGTAAAAGTTTAACAATCTGAAGTTAGAATCCGATTGGCTACCATGCACAGCTGCACTAGGGTTTGCACTCTCCAGTTTCAGCAAATCAACCCCTAAGGATCCATTCACATCGGGAGCGATGGGCAGCCATTAAAAGCACCAAACGCTGGGCTAAAAAAATAAAACCACCATTCGATTTTGTTCCAGCAGCAATTGGGAAGTCGCTGTCCTATTGTTGGAACACAGTGATGTATATTATATGGAGCCGAGGCTACATACAGCTTATTCAGCCATTAGTGAAGGAAATAGGTTTGCTTGGGCCAGCTTGGCCCAAACAAACTTTATGAAGTGAAAGTAAACATGGAGTTATGCTTTAAAGTGGTTGTTAACCCAAGTTAAAATTTACACCATCCCCTTGGTTTATTCATGCAACGTGCCCCTGTGCCTTAATGAAAACAATAGTTGAATTGATGAATCGCGATTCAGCATTGATGCGGAGAAAGGCTGAATCGCAATTGCACCGATGACATCACCCCGGCATGCCTCTGTCAAGAATCTTCCCCTCCGACTATCTCACTGAACTTACCCAGGGCGACCGCTCACCAGTGTCGGGAGCTTTGATCTGAATATTTCCTAGACCGGGCCGCCTGTGATAGACGAAACACAGATTCAGTATTCCGTCTAACACAAGACTCAGTCTATGAGGCAGGACTTTGTTACAGCAGTCGCTGGAGGAGGACGGGTGTGCCAAGATATTCAAAGCAAAGCTCTGTGACATAGCGGTAGATGCCCGCTGTGTATGATCCATCCAGGCACTGGTGAGGCGGCATTTAATGGATTTTTGATGAAAACCATGGGGAGTAATCGTGAAATTTAATCGAATTGTGAGATCAGTGAGGATGCGCAGCTGTAGAATACAAAAGCAGGAGGATCCCCCCCCCCCCCCCATCTACAAGTGTGTGGATGGGGGAATCAAGTCTTTTTTATGTTAAACCCACGGGTTGAATAAAACAAATAAATAAAAAAACACACCCCTTTAGGCTGCCTTGGAAGGGCAGTTGGTGACCTGTGGGCAGGTGGCACAGGCCATTCCGGTTCTGCTGGCCAATCATGAGCCAACACAGGCTGCATATAACTAACAGACACAGCCGTGGCCAAAAGTTTTAAGAATGACACAAATATTACGTTTCAAAGTCTGTTGCCTTAGTGTTTTTAGATCTTTTTGTCAGATGTCACTATGCTATACTGAAGTATAAATTACAAGCATTTCATAAGTATCAAAAAGGCATTGACATTAAGTTTATAAAAAGAATCAATATTTGCAGTGTTGATACTTTTTCAAGACCTCTGCAATTCGCCCTGGCAATCCGTCAATCAACTTCTGGGCCGCATCCTGACTGATTGCAGCCTATTCTGGCATAAGCAATGCTTGGACTTTATCAGTATTTGTAGGGCATTTTATTTTTCTCTCCCACCTGCCTCTTGAGGATTGACCACTATTTCTCAATAGGATTAAGGTCTGGGGAGTTTCCTGGCTATGGACCCAAAATTTCACTGTTTTGTTCCCCAAGCCACTTGGTTATCACTTTGGCCTTATGGCAAGGTGCTCCATCATGCTGGAAAAGGCATTTTTCGTCTCCAAACTGTTCTTGGATGGTTGGCGGAAGTTGCTCTTGGAGGATGTTTTTTGTACCTTACTTTATAAATGGCTGTGTTCAAAATTGTGAGTGAGCCCACTACCTTGACTGAGAAGCAACCCCACACATGAATGGGGTGAGGATCATTTACTGCTGAACACAGCGTCTCCCCGCAGAGATGTAGTCCCAAGGGAGGGGGCAAACATGCCGACTAACCCCAAGCCAGAACGGCTCAGATGATGGGGGCAAGCTTACTGAGGAGCAACAGGAAGTGAGAAATTCAGACAAAGAAAAAAAACATTTAGAAGGGAAATCGAAGGAAAATGTAAGTGAACCAACAATGCACTAGCTTAAAGGAACCCATTAAGAAAAAACAAAAAACAAAAACTCCCTTTACAACCCCTTTAAGTTAATTTTCATGGTAAAGAGGGACTTTGCACGTAATTCCAATTTATCTGAACACTCTCCATAACATTCTGGAGTATATACAAATTGCAATCTTAATAAACACTGAAGCAGCAGTCTTTGTGAAAATTAATATTTGTCATTCTCAAAATAAAATTTCGGCCACGACTGTATGTAGCCTAAAGAACTATGACAATCTACAAAGAAAACCATGTCCTTGTCGTGCTGCTATTATCAATAATAAGGGAAATATTCATTACAGAATGAGAGAAATATTACACAAGTGGGAAAGTCTGGAATATGTATAGGGCCGAAACAAATAATCGATTATTCGACAACTAAATCAATAAAAATAATCGATTACAATTTTCATAATCGATTAATCGGCCAGTAACATAATGGGGTTAAAAAAACTTAAATTAGCCCTTTATAGTACAAAAAAAAAGCAAATCGCTACTGTAAATATTACTTTCACTGTCCCACAGTACAAAAATGATCCCCTTACAGTAGCGATTATTTGCTCTTTTTGTACTTATTTTTGTTTTTTAACCCCATTATGTAACAAAACATTTTTGGGTGCTTTTTGCAGAAACAGTTTCATTTACAAGTTTTTCCTATGGGACACGTTCACATCCATGATTTTTTTTTCCGCCGCTGCATATTTGGAAAGGGCAAGGAGTTTAACGCAAAACAGTGCAATCGTTTTTTGTTTTTTTTTGCTTCAATATACTTCAATGGAGAAGCTGCAGAAAAGCATGTTATGTGTTTTGCGGCAATTTGTGTTTTGTAATTGGCCCAACAACAAATTGGCCCAATTTTATTTTTAAAAATGCAAATTTTTTTTTAAGGCTATTATCTGATTAATCTAAACAATAATCAGCCAACTAATCGATTATGAAAATAATCGTTAGTTGCAGCCCTAAATATGTATAAAGATTATAAGTAAATAATATAAAAATGGCAAACAAATGTTGATGTCTCAGTTGGAAATGGAGAAATTAAAACCTACTAAGATAAATTAGAGATCAGAGTCATGTTGGTAAATGTCCCAGTGATCATCTCTCTCCCTGACCTCAGCTATGAATACAGAAGGTGACATGAGAACACATACTTGCCGAGTCATGGTTTTTAGAGGCGTTGCATTTGCTCCCGATTATCTTTGGTAACAGTAAGGAAGTTCACACTACAGAATCAGATGCAACGTATCTCTGCACGTTTCTGTAGGTTAGAGGTTTTCATTGCAGACAAAACTAGTTTATTAGCCTAAGCAGTGGCTCTCAACTCTGTCCTTAACTACCGGAAGGATTTGCCCCCTTAATAACCAGGCCATTTTTTTGCAATACGGCACTGCGTCGCTTTAAATGACAATTGTGCAGTCGTGCGATGATGTACTTAAAATTGACGTCCTCCTATTTCTCTCACAAATAGAGCTTTCCTTTTGATCACCTCAAAAAAATTTATATATATATATATATATATATATATATATATATATATATATATATATATATATATATATATATATATATATATATATATATTGGTTTGCGCAAAACTATGGGATAGAAATTGTGCGAGTTCAGCTGAACTTGCACGATTTCATTCTCGCATGTCAGTCCCGATTCCAGAGACATCTGTGCGGGTTTCTGCAAATTGTACCCCCAAAAAAATATATAATAATAAATAATATCACCAAAAGTAGTACAGAAACTACTTTTGGGAATCGGTGCCATTGCCGCCGATTTGGCATGCAATTTGACATGTCAAATTGCATCAATGTGAATTTAGGGCTGAGGGTGACTTTAACCACTTCAATACAGGGCACTTATACACCTTCCTGCCAGACCAATTTTCGATCAGCACAGACCCACCTGTCAGAGTAGCAGCCGATCGACTCTCCCCTACTCGCGTCTGACAGACGCGAGTGAGGAAAAGATGAACAATGGCTCTTCTTGTTTACATCGTGATCAGCCGTGATTGGACACGGCTGATCACGTGGTAAAGAGTCTCCGTCATAAACTCTTTACCTAGATCAGACTGACACCCCGCAACAACAATCGCCGCGATGTGGGCGTTCAGCGTCTCAATATCCTGAAGACGTCATATGACGTCGGGTCAGGATATTGAAACCACTTTGCCACCGTCTTTTTGTAATAGGAAGGGCGGCAAGTGGTTCAACTTTTTTTATTGTTTTTATCGGCAATGGCAGCGATCTGCCATTTTTAGCGGGACTGTGGCAGACAAAGATGACCCCATATTACACTTTTTGGGGACCAGTGACATTACTACATTGATCAGTGTTGTGACATTACTGCACTGATCAATGTAAAAAATTACACTGGCAGGGAAGGGGTTAACACTAGGGGCGATCAAGGGGATAAGTGTGTTCCCTCAGCATGTTCTAACTGTAGGGGGGTGGGCACATTGGGACATGATATAGATCACGGTTCCCGATCACTGGTAACAGTAGATCTCTGTCATGTCTCTTGTCAGAACAGGGATCCGCATGTTTACACTGGCAGATCCTTGTTCTGCCTCTACTAGGCAATTGTGGGTTGCCGGTGGAGAAAGAGTCGGCCCGACCCGGGAGAACCCACCCGCCAATGCGCCTGTGCAAGCCACCATACAGCTACAGGAATTCGCACAGGAGAGCGGATGGCCGGCAAGTGGTTAAGTACCTCCAACAGGACATGTTTTGGGAATTTCTCTTAGAAAAAGGAACAAGAATGCTACTGCTGAAAAATAATATATATATATATATCAACCACCACAACCCTGAAAATTTGAACCCTACGCCAAGCTCCTACCCCACCAGAGCCCACTTATTTGTGGTGGGAACCACTTTAGGGAAGCTCCAAAACAAGTCAATGTTGTGTCACAACAAAATAGAAAAAAAAAAAAAGAGGATAGAGTGGGGATCCAAAATATGAAAAGGGGAAAATGAAAAAAAATAAAAATAAAAAAAGGAGAGAAGATGGGCCAGATTCAGATAGGTTAGCGGATCTTTAGATCCGCGTAACCCATCTGATTTACAATCCGCCGCCGCAAGTTTGAGGAGAGTGCTTGATTCACAAAGCACTTACCTCAAAACTTGCGGCGGCGCATCGTAAATCCCCCGGCGGAATTCAAATTACGCGGCTAGGGGGAGTGTACTATTCAAATCAGGCGCGTCCCCGCGCCGATCGAACAGCGCATGCGCCTTCCTGAAATTTTCCCAGAGTGCATTGCTCCAAATGACGTCGCAAGGACGTCATTGGTTTCGACGTTTACATAAATTACGTCCATCCGTATTCGCGAACCTAGTAGCTGGCCTGGAATTGCAGCCTAAGATCCGACGGTGTAAGTCACTTACACCTGTCTGATCTCAGGCATATTTATGCGTAACTGATTCTATGAATCAGTCGCATGGATACGACCGACGGAAATCAGAGATACGACAGCCTTTTAGGAGATACACCGTCGTATCTCTTTGTGAATCTGGCCTGATGGGATATTCAAGATAACTAACCAACGTCCACAAATCTAATCCAACAGCTATAATGAACCACTCTACTCTTTATATTATAGATTGTGCATTTTGAACATGTGATTAAGTACACTGAAGTCAGAATAGAAACACTATAAGCAGTAAGGGGACCATACGGATACCTGATTGAAAATGAGCAGATTTCTGTTTCTTTAATTGTTTTCTCTAGAATGTACATATTACTTAAGTGTTTAGGCTCATCGGAGGGTGAGGGGTTTAAGGGTCTCATCTGAGGTTTGGGGGGCTCAAAGGTGCAAGGTTTGGGGGGCTCATCTGGGAGGTGTAAAGGTGCAAGGTTTGGGGCACATCAGGAGGTGTAAAGGTGCAGGGTTTGGGGCACATCTGGAGGTGTAAAGGTGCAGGGTTTGGGGCACATCTGGGGTTTGGGGGGCTCATCAGGGCGGTGTAAAGGTGCAGGGTTTGGGGCACGTTTGGGGGGGCTCATCTGGAGGAGTAAAGGTGCAGGGTTTGGGGCACATGTGGGGTTTGGGGGGGCTCATCTGGAGGTGTAAAGGTTCAGGGTTTGGGGCATATGTGGGGTTTGGGGGGGCTCACCTGGAGGTGTAAAGGTGCAGGGTTTGGGGCACATCTGGGAGGTTTAAAGGTGCGCACCCAGGACAACAAAGCCATGAAAAACAGGGTCAGATATCACTATAAAACAGCACGAAATCCACCTACTGAACGTTATTAGTAGATATCAATGTGCAAATACACACACACACACACACACACACACACACACACCTCTATAGGAACCCTCCAACACACACACACACCTCTATAGGAACCCTCCAACACACACACACACACCTCTATAGGAACCCTCCAACACACACACACACACACACACCTCTATAGGAACCCTCCAACACACACACACACACACCTCTATAGGAACCCTCCAACACACACACACACACACACCTCTATAGGAACCCTCCAACACACACACACACACACACACACACCTCTATAGGAACCCTCCAACACACACACACACACACACACACCTCTATAGGAACCCTCCAACACACACACACACACACACACCTCTATAGGAACCCTCCAACACACAAACACACACACACACACCTCTATAGGAACCCTCCAACACACACACACACACACACACCTCTATAGGAACCCTCCAACACACACACACACACACCTCTATAGGAACCCTCCAACACACACACACACACACACACACACCTCTATAGGAACCCTCCAACACACACACACACCTCTATAGGAACCCTCCAACACACACACCTCTATAGGAACCCTCCAACACACACACACACCTCTATAGGAACCCTCCAACACACACACACACACACACCTCTATAGGAACCCTCCAACACACACACACACACACACACACCTCTATAGGAACCCTCCAACACACACACACACACACACACACACACCTCTATAGGAACCCTCCAACACACACACACACCTCTATAGGAACCCTCCAACACACACACACACCTCTATAGGAACCCTCCAACACACACACACACACACCTCTATAGGAACCCTCCAACACACACACACACACACACACCTCTATAGGAACCCTCCAACACACACACACACACACCTCTATAGGAACCCTCCAACACACACACACACACACACACACACACACCTCTATAGGAACCCTCCAACACACACACACACCTCTATAGGAACCCTCCAACACACACACACACACCTCTATAGGAACCCTCCAACACACACACACACACACACACACCTCTATAGGAACCCTCCAACACACACACACACACCTCTATAGGAACCCTCCAACACACACACACACCTCTATAGGAACCCTCCAACACACACACACACACCTCTATAGGAACCCTCCAACACACACACACACCTCTATAGGAACCCTCCAACACACACACACACCTCTATAGGAACCCTCCAACACACACACACACCTCTATAGGAACCCTCCAACACACACACCTCTATAGGAACCCTCCAACACACACCTATAGGAGCCCTCCAACACACACACACACACCTCTATAGGAACCCTCCAACACACACACACACACCTCTATAGGAACCCTCCAACACACACACCTCTATAGGAACCCTCCAACACACACACACACACCTCTATAGGAACCCTCCAACACACACACACACCTCTATAGGAACCCTCCAACACACACCTATAGGAGCCCTCCAACACACACACACACACCTCTATAGGAACCCTCCAACACACACACACACACCTCTATAGGAACCCTCCAACACACACACACACACCTCTATAGGAACCCTCCAACACACACACACACCTCTATAGGAACCCTCCAACACACACACACACCTCTATAGGAACCCTCCAACACACACACACACACCTCTATAGGAACCCTCCAACACACACACACACACCTCTATAGGAACCCCCCAACACACACACACACCTCTATAGGAACCCTCCAACACACACACACACCTCTATAGGAACCCTCCAACACACACACACACCTCTATAGGAACCCTCCAACACACACACACACCTCTATAGGAACCCTCCAACACACACACACACCTCTATAGGAACCCTCCAACACACACACACACCTCTATAGGAACCCTCCAACACACACACACACCTCTATAGGAACCCTCCAACACACACACACACCTCTATAGGAACCCTCCAACACACACACACACACCTCTATAGGAACCCTCCAACACACACACACACCTCTATAGGAACTCTCCAACACACACACACACCTCTATAGGAACCCTCCAACACACACACACACCTCTATAGGAACCCTCCAACACACACACACACCTCTATAGGAACCCTCCAACACACACACACACCTCTATAGGAACCCTCCAACACACACACACACACCTCTATAGGAACCCTCCAACACACACACACACCTCTATAGGAACCCTCCAACACACACACACACACACCTCTATAGGAACCCTCCAACACACACACACACACCTCTATAGGAACCCTCCAACACACACACCTCTATAGGAACCCTCCAACACACACACACACACACACACACACACACACACACCTCTATAGGAACCCTCCAACACACACACACACACACACCTCTATAGGAACCCTCCAACACACACACACACACACACACCTCTATAGGAACCCTCCAACACACACACACACCTCTATAGGAACCCTCCAACACACACACACACACCTCTATAGGAACCCTCCAACACACACACACACACACACACCTCTATAGGAACCCTCCAACACACACACACACACCTCTATAGGAACCCTCCAACACACACACACACACACACACACACCTCTATAGGAACCCTCCAACACACACACACACACCTCTATAGGAACCCTCCAACACACACACACACACCTCTATAGGAACCCTCCAACACACACACACACCTCTATAGGAACCCTCCAACACACACACACACACACCTCTATAGGAACCCTCCAACACACACACACACACACCTCTATAGGAACCCTCCAACACACACACACACACACCTCTATAGGAACCCTCCAACACACACACACACACACCTCTATAGGAACCCTCCAACACACACACACACACACCTCTATAGGAACCCTCCAACACACACACACCTCTATAGGAACCCTCCAACACACACACACACACACCTCTATAGGAACCCTCCAACACACACACCTCTATAGGAACCCTCCAACACACACACACCTCTATAGGAACCCTCCAACACACACACACACACACACCTCTATAGGGACCCTCCAACACACACACACACACACCTCTATAGGAACCCTCCAACACACACACACCTCTATAGGAACCCTCCAACACACACACACACACACACCTCTATAGGAACCCTCCAACACACACACACACACACACACCTCTATAGGGACCCTCCAACACACACACACACCTCTATAGGAACCCTCCAACACACACACACACCTCTATAGGAACCCTCCAACACACACACACACACCTCTATAGGAACCCTCCAACACACACACACACCTCTATAGGAACCCTCCAACACACACACACACCTCTATAGGAACCCTCCAACACACACACACACCTCTATAGGAACCCTCCAACACACACACACACCTCTATAGGAACCCTCCAACACACACACACACCTCTATAGGAACCCTCCAACACACACACACACCTCTATAGGAACCCTCCAACACACACACACACCTCTATAGGAACCCTCCAACACACACACACACCTCTATAGGAACCCTCCAACACACACACACACCTCTATAGGAACCCTCCAACACACACACACACACACCTCTATAGGAACCCTCCAACACACACACACACACCTCTATAGGAACCCTCCAACACACACACACACACCTCTATAGGAACCCTCCAACACACACACACACCTCTATAGGAACCCTCCAACACACACACACACCTCTATAGGAACCCTCCAACACACACACACACACCTCTATAGGAACCCTCCAACACACACACACACACCTCTATAGGAACCCTCCAACACACACACACACCTCTATAGGAACCCTCCAACACACACACACACCTCTATAGGAACCCTCCAACACACACACACACCTCTATAGGAACCCTCCAACACACACACCTCTATAGGAACCCTCCAACACACACACACACACACACACACACCTCTATAGGAACCCTCCAACACACACACACACCTCTATAGGAACCCTCCAACACACACACACACACACACACCTCTATAGGAACCCTCCAACACACACACACACCTCTATAGGAACCCTCCAACACACACACACACACACACACCTCTATAGGAACCCTCCAACACACACACACACACACCTCTATAGGAACCCTCCAACACACACACACACACACACCTCTATAGGAACCCTCCAACACACACACACACACCTCTATAGGAACCCTCCAACACACACACACCTCTATAGGAACCCTCCAACACACACACACACCTCTATAGGAACCCTCCAACACACACACACACCTCTATAGGAACCCTCCAACACACACACACACCTCTATAGGAACCCTCCAACACACACACACACCTCTATAGGAACCCTCCAACACACACACACACCTCTATAGGAACCCTCCAACACACACACACCTCTATAGGAACCCTCCAACACACACACACACACACACCTCTATAGGAACCCTCCAACACACACACCTCTATAGGAACCCTCCAACACACACACACACCTCTATAGGAACCCTCCAACACACACACACACCTCTATAGGAACCCTCCAACACACACACACACCTCTATAGGAACCCTCCAACACACACACACACCTCTATAGGAACCCTCCAACACACACACACACCTCTATAGGAACCCTCCAACACACACACACACCTCTATAGGAACCCTCCAACACACACACACACACCTCTATAGGAACCCTCCAACACACACACACACCTCTATAGGAACCCTCCCACACACACACACACCTCTATAGGAACCCTCCAACACACACACACACCTCTATAGGAACCCTCCAACACACACACACACCTCTATAGGAACCCTCCAACACACACACACACCTCTATAGGAACCCTCCAACACACACACACACCTCTATAGGAACCCTCCAACACACACACACACCTCTATAGGAACCCTCCAACACACACACACACCTCTATAGGAACCCTCCAACACACACACACACCTCTATAGGAACCCTCCAACACACACCTATAGGAGCCCTCCAACACACACACACACATACCTCTATAGGAACCCTCCAACACACACACACCTCTATAGGAACCCTCCAACACACACACACCTCTATAGGAACCCTCCAACACACACCTCTATAGGAACCCTCCAACACACACCTATAGGAGCCCTCCAACATACACACACTTCTATAGGAACCCTCCAACATACACACATATATGTGCTGGAGGACGCCTATAGAGGGAGTTGTATATATAGGAGCCCTCGAGGTGGAAGGGAGAACTACCTGGTGGAAGTTTCGGGCTGTCACTGAGGCTGCGGCTCCTGTACAGAGAACCCATCATGTCTATGCGTGTGTGTCACTCCGAGCTCCGTCTGTCTCATCCGCTGATCTCCGTGACTCCCGATCTGCCTCCGTCCCATTAGAACCAAAACAAATCCACATCCACAGCTCCGTCTACTTCTATCAGCTGACCTGCTTCTGGTTGATCATATGACTCAATCCCGGCTCCGCCCATCAGCTGGGAGCTTTAAGCCGCTCCTCCGAAACACGCCCCCTTTTTCTCTCTCATGCGCCCCCTGTAGTGGTTGCTGGCGAAGTGATTTCTCTCAGCTCCATTGTTAGTGAATCATAAACAAAGCAATTGTTCATGGTGTCATGGCGGGCTGTAGAGATGAGGGAACTCCTACAAACGTGTACATTCTATCACAGCAGTAGTAGTAGTAGTCTTGTACTGTGTCAGCCATGCTTGGTTCCTTTCACAGAACACACAAAAGAGAGCCCAGAAAACGTGTTTTGCCAAGCATTCGGGAAACACCGCAAACAAGCTTCATTGTGGTACCATTCATTGTTAATGGCATTGGCACCCCCTGTGCGGGTAGCAGCAGTGCGATAAACGTGTGGTAAAAAAATAAACCATGCGCTGCTCCAAAAAAGGTTTTGCAGCTTTATTGAGGCATTTGTCACACATAGGGCAGCCCAATTAAACGGAACTAAACCCTCCTATCGTTTTCAGCCAAGGAAGCTGCCATCTTGGCCTCTGTTTGATCTGCAACTGTCATGGTGCTGCACATCCAATGGTATGACAGTTTGCTGGAGAACACAACCAATGTGATGGTTTGCATTCCCAGCATGCCTTGAATGGAACTGTTTTTGAACCGTTAAGGGCTTGTTCACACTTGACCAAATTTCTAACGCTTAACAAGCGCTCCTATCGCATTAGTATGGACATTAGACTTGCGTTAAAAAGCTTTAGTATGAGCGTTAGACTGGCGTTTTACAAGCGTTAATGACAAGTTAAAGCAGTGTTTCCAACCTCCCCCTGTTTCCAACCTCCCCAATGTAAAGTCAGCAGCTACACATACTGCAGCTACTGACTTTTAATGTTACCTATCCTGGAATCCAGTGATGTCTTCATCGGCTGTCGGGTTGCTGGCACCGCCATTGCCAGTAAGGGAACCCGGTAGTGAAGCCTTGCAGCTTCATGGCGGGGTCCCTACTGCGCAAAGCGAGCTGCACTCTCTTACTGGCCCCACAGCAGTGGAAGGAGAAGGGGGCCGACTTCTGATGTACCTCACCACAGCGAGGTCCGACGGATGTGGGGACAGGGTCAAAAATAGGTACCCACTTCCCCTCTTATCCCCGAAAGGTGCCAAATGTGGCACCAGAGAGGGCGAGGAGACAGATAAGTTTTCCACTTTTGTGTGATACTTGGCTTTAAGAATGTTCCTTAAATGCCCTATGGGTAGTTTTGAAGCATTTGATGAGCGTTAAGATGCATTAAAACTGCTCCACAAATGCCTATTCCATTACAGTTAATAAATGAATCATAACGCCTCGCAACCGCACCACAACTGCCTGCCAAGAGCATTTGTGAAACATTACCATAGAGTTGAATGGGAGGCATTGAAAGGCTTCGAATATCTCCTGACTCGACATGAGGCTTCAATTTTGAAGCAATGCGATGCTAACGTTTTATGTTTTGATAATGTGAACAGGCCATTGTATCATTTGCATAGGCGTTTGATGGGCGTTTTTAACGCCTCACAAACACCTGCTTTTAACTTGTGTGAACTTAGCCTAAAATGATGGGTTTACTTCTGCTGAGGGCTCGCTCACACTACCCGTGCATAAAAAACTGATGGAAAACTGCGCAGATTTCACTTGCAGAGACCTCAGCTTCACATCAGTTTACCTCAGTTTTCATGCACGTGAACATCAGTTTTCGTGTGCGTCGGTTATGTGCCCTATTCACACCACAGTGTTGATGTCACCTCAGTTTTTTTCCCCGTGTAGAAAACTGCATACATGTTGCAGATTGCTGCGCAGAAAAAAATCTGCATGTTGTGGTGTGAACAGGACACATAGAGAACCATTGTTTTTTTGTTTGTTTTTTGAGCCCTTGCAGAACGCGTGCAGAAAAACTGACGTCTCAGAACTATGGTGTGAACGAGGTCTAAGGGAAAGAGCTGCACTATGCATGACCAGTGGGAACACTGGACGCCACCCCTATATAACTTTCTTTAAAAATCCTGTTCAATACCTTCCTCCTATGTCGATAATTCACACAAAAAACAACATTACTACAATAGTGTAGTACCTCTTACCAACTTACCTACCGCGCTATAGACAAAACACAGCTACAGCACGGCTCTCCAGTTCTGGGAGGGTGTCCATGTATGTCCTCCAAAAAACTCACCGCCCGCGCACCTCCTGGGGCATGCATCAGGTGCGCTCTGTGACACCTGTGTCTTTTGGACACAGCTGATCACAGTTTGCAGGTAAAGGACCAATCACAGCTGGTCACATTTAAACTGTCTGTGTGATTACACTGTCTGTGTGAGGAAAGGAGAGCTGACAAAAAGCAAGGCTGACAGTATATTCTTTTCACGGATAATCAGGGCACTGATCATCAGTGTTCTGATAATCAGTGCAGCTTTACTGAGCTCATCAGTGCTACCTATCAGTGCCCATTAGTGCCTCCTCATCAGTGCCCAAAAGTCCTGTCTCATCAGTGCAGCCTCATCAGTGCCCATCAGTGCAACTTACCAGTGCAGTCTATCAGTGATCTCAGTGCAGCCTCATCAATGCTGATCAGTGCAGCCTCAATGCCCATTAGTGCAACCTATCAGTGCAGTCTATCAGTGGCCATCAGTGCAGCCTCAGTGCCCATTAGTGCAACCTATCAGTGCAGTCTATCAGTGGCCATCAGTGCAGCCTCTGTGCCCATCAGTGCAACTTACCAGTGCAGTCTATCAGTGACCATCAGTGCATCTTCATCAGCGCACATCAGTGAATGAGAAAAATTGCTTATTTGCAACATCTTATAACAGAAACTAAGAAAATGTTTGTTGTTTTTTCATTGGGCGATCAAAAAATAGAAAACCCTGTGGTGAATAAATACTGCCAAAAGAAAGCTCTATCTGTCTCAAAACAATGATAACACTTTTATATGAGTACAGTGTTGCATGACCACGTAATTGTCATTCAAGGTGCCAAAGCTGAAAATTGGCCTGGGCAGGAAGGGGGTGAAAGTGTCCGGTATTGAAGTGGTTAAATCAAATATAAACCATATATACTGTGCTTACATTAGAATCAATAATGTGCACCAATATACTGCTCATATGCATGCGCAAGGGGTGTGCCAGGTGTGCCTGCAGACACCCTAATTTCTGTAGTTGGCAACCCATCAATTGTGGGCAGGTGACAGGTAAGCCGCAATCCTTACGACCCCAGAACCTGGACAGGATAGGCGGCTGGAGTGGAAATTAATGGACCGATCTGTAGTTTCTTCTGTAGCAGCTGAAATTAGGCTTCTCCTCCTCTCGCCGATATTCAGCTGCCTCAGGAGAAAACTACAGGGGATTGGTACCAATGTATGCCACCCCTCTTGTCCCAGTTCCTTTTCTTTCTGCTGCCCAGGTCCCCCTGTGTGCTCACCTGCCCCCCCTCCATTGTTTTAGGATGATGAGTGAGGAAGAGGCCGGTTAATATGTCACAAAGGCATATATATGTGTTGGAGCTTTGAGATGCACATCCTAATACAATAGGCATGCGCACACCTATGATAATGCTCCAACAATACCATCAACCTCTGTGACCTCCATGAAGTCCGCCCACCACATACTGTACGTGTAACACTCCAGTGCAAACCTTACTAGGCTCCCCAGCCCACTGTGAACAAGGGCAAGGGCGTCCATGAATGTCCTCCCACATCCACACCTCCCACGCACCTCCTGGGCACGCTTTGTGATATAGTTTTGTGATATAGTTTTTATCCACTCTCCATTTTCCACTCCTCATCCAATGATCAATGCCAGTTAGTAAGTAATACCGTGAAAAGAATTTAAGAAGGACCACAGTGTAGCAAATCAAATCTAAAAAGCATGTATTTCCCTCTATACTCTTACATTGGCAAGTACACTGTAAAAACCTCTTTCAAGATGGCCGAGGGATGGGGAGGGGAAATAGTCATCCAAAAAGACTGACATTGTCCAGGTCAAACAGTCATTAGTGTCCAAGATATAGCTTCTTTATATCTAAACAATTAATTTGCAATTCATTATGAACTAATTCAATTACCATTCCCAATACCTGTTTACAGCAGCCTGTGTTGTTGTGATGAGATAATGGGATTAGAGGTGTCGGCTCTGGTCTTTCATTTACTTTTGATGACAACAGGACCTTGAAGGTTATCTTCCCTCAGGCTAAGACAACTGGACAGTACAGGTTTGGGTTAGTGAGAAAAACAATTAAGTCACCTATTACTTGAAGGTCTAAATACTCACTGAAAGAATATATAAAAGACTGGTAAACATGAGACAAGTATCGCCCAGTTCAACAGAAACCATCTGAGATTGAGCCCATGTGTACAGCTCCTTGTGCTTGTCGAACGAGCATGCTTTAAAACTAGCATCTGATCAGCGCTCGCAGCCAATGGCTGATCCATGCGTTCTGGCGGGTGGTCAGTCTCCATGTCAGAACACAACAGCACATCAGGAAGATTGCCACACTAACATCTGATCTGTTAGTACATGTGGCCTCTTATTGTTTTTTTTGTTTTTCCCGCTGGGTTGAAAGAAAAAAACTTCCAGTGTTATCTTAGCTTTACTTAACCTCTTCATTTTAAATAGAATAGTTCATGTTTAAAAACCTTTGTCTGTTTTTTATGTCATCTGTATCTCATTGGGGATATTTTCCTTTACTTCCTGTCCTGTAGACACATTTAGTATAATTTACTCAGTGTAACCACATCTTGTATATTTTTTCCATTTGATAAACAGTTTTGCAATATCTTTTTATTTTACAAAGCCTTTGCTTTCAGGAAATATACAATGTTCGCCAGGATTTAACACATTTTGTAGCCAATAATGCTACCGCATATACTCGCCTAGAGTGAGAATGCAGCAGCTACTGTAAGCAGAAAAGGGGGTCAACACGCCTCACTGTGCCCATTTGCAACCTCACTGTGCCCATTGCAGTCTCACTGTGCCATACCTCACTGTGCCCATTGCAGTCTCACTGTGCCATACCTCACTGTGTCCATTGCAGTCTTACTGTGCCATACCTCACTTGCCATATCTCACTGCGCCCATTGCAGTACCTGAAAGTCGTGGCTCCCTCCTGGCGTTCCGTGATAGGCATTTGACACTGTGTTTTGCCTATCACGGAGATCCTCTCATCCTCGGACTCGGTTTCCCAGCAGACACTGTGTTCAGTGTTTCACTAATCACGGACATTCTTTCATCCTCGGACCAGAGGACGTCCGTGATTGGCGGAACAGTGAACACAGTGTCTTCTGGGAAACTGTCCGAGGATGAGAGGACCTCCGTGATAGGCGGAACACAGTGTCAAATGCCTATCACGAAACGGAACGCCAGGAGGAAGCAGCGACAAGTGATTCTGATCCAGCTCATTATTGGCTCTACTTCCTGTATCAGGGACCAGCTGTGAGTTTCGCCCTGCTTCCTCACGTAAGCTACCATGGTTGTCCAACCTGAGCATCACTGAAGAATTCATTATTAGATGACGAAATGACAGGAGTGCCTGAAAGGCGGCCCTCAGCTCCAGCATATTGGAGACAATCCGCCGAGAAGGGGAATTCCATCTGCCCTGAGCCACTTCCAAAAAGCAGTGAGCACCCCAGCCTCGATTGCTGGCATCTGATGTTATCGTGACCCATGAGATGGGAACGATTGAATGACAGTTCAGATTCTTCCCTTGAAGCCACCAAAGGAGGGATGTTCTCATGGTTGGAGTAAGGTATATGCGCTGGATTTGGCTGGAGGAATCCCATTGTTGAAGGAACCCTTTTTGAAAGGGCCGTGTATGCCAATTGGGCCCATTTCACCATAGGAATGGTGGCTGTCATCGTGCCAATCACCTTCAGGCATTGGAGAGTGGAGGGGTGAGATGCAGCGAGAGCTGTGTGTATTCTGTCTCAAATTACTCCAATCTTCTCTTCTGGCAGGGAGATAGTGCCTTCCAACGTATTGAAGTGAGCCCCTAGAAACACAAGGGATTTAGTTGGTTCTAGTTGGCTCTTCTCTAAATTCAGGAGCCACCCAAATTCTTGCAGGGTGGAAATGACTAGGCTCCTGTGTTCTAAAAGTTGATCTTTGTCTTGAGCTATAAGAAGTAGGTCATCCAGATAGTGGTGGAGACGGACCCCTTTTACCCGGAGAAGAGCAACAACAGATAATAGGACTGTGGAAAAGACACAAGGTGACGTCGTCAGACCGAAGGGGAGACGCGTGAATTAATGGTGCTGTTCGCCTACCGCAAAGTAGAGGAATTGCTGGAAGTCCGCTGCCACCAGAACGTGAAAGTAGGCGTCTTTCAGATCGATTGAAATCAACCAGTCCCCTGGATGTACTGACTGTTGAATTGTAAGTAAAGATTCAATTTAGAATTTTTCTTTCCGGATAAAGAAATTGAGATGGGTCAAGTCTATAACTGGTCTCCATGTGCCATTTTTCTTTTGTATCATGAACAGAGGAGAATACATGCCTTGGACTCGTTTGTCTTCTGGAACAGGAATGGCTGCGCCTTGATCCAATAAACAATCCACGTAAGCTAACAGGACCTGCTTTTTCTCTTCTGAACCTGGAAGGGTTGTAGGAATGAATCTGAGTCTTGGGGTACTGATGAAGACCCACGTGTGACCCGAGTAAACTGTCTTGACGGTCCAGTAATCCCGCCCAGACATGCCGGAAGTGGAGAAGACGAGTCAAAAGGACTTGGTGGAATCCTGGTTGCTGGAGGAACCACCGTTTGTGGGTTTTTTAAAGGGGACTGTCTGGATTTCCAGGACCTTGAAAACTCCTGACCAGGTCTGTAACTGCGTGCTTCCCTAGCGTGATCAGAATTTTGTCTTCTTGGAAATGGGCGTTTCTTATTCTGTAGGTGTCAGTCTTGAGAGAGGAAACCAGACTTACCACCTGTGGCCTGGTTTATGGCACTATCAAGCTTGTTGCCAAAAGAGAAGTTCCTTCAAAGGGAATGCGACACCAAGCTTGTTTAGAAGCTGGATCTGCCAACCATAGATGGAGCCATAAAGCACGACGTGCTGAAACAGCCGCCGACATAACCTGGGACATCAGGCGGATGACATCAATAGAAGCCTTCTAAACAAAGGCAGAAACCAGCCTGATCTCCTGGAGTCTCTCAAGTATTGGTTTGCATGCCATTCCTGTTGTAAGGTAAATTTGCAAATCTGAATCAATCCGTCTTTCCAAAGGAAAGAAACAGTATCTTCTAAGGGAAGAGTTACATATCTCACTAATCTCATAAGTGCTGCGTCCACCAAAGGAGCTGACTCAAGGTGTTTTACTTCCTCTTCCCTTGAAAGGATACCGCTTTAAGACTTTTGATTGCATAGAACTCTTTTTATCCATCTTGCTCCGTTCATCAGAAGTGATGTCACCCAGTTCAGAGAGAAAAGGAAAGTAATGACGCTCCTTATTGAGCTGCTTGAAATTTTTTCTCTGTTTTGGGGGGGAAGTAACAGGATCTTCCCAATTCAGAGCCTCTCTTACTGCTTTCACTAAAGAAGGAACTAAAGCATATTCAAAGCCCACTCCTGGATCCGGTTCGTAGTCTGAGATAGGGGCGGAGTGGCAACTTGGCTGGGAAGATTCCTATGTCTCGTGGACTAAACCTTCTCCTAATGGAGGGCACAGTGGGTCTGATGGGGAATCACAGGGCTGTTGAGCCTCTCTTTCCTGTAGAGATTCTTTAACAACCTGCCTTACCATAGATTCCAGGCATTGGTCTGCACCATCCCTCTCATCTGCAGCTTTAGTAAAGCAGTGATCACAGAGAGATTTGTCTACTGGAACAGGCGCTCTACTCCCCCAGCATGATTTTTCTGGTCTCTTACTAGAGCGAGGGTGAGGAAGATCTTTTCTCGGCTGTTCGGATCTGGAAGGAGACCTATGGTGGCTAGACCTGGAGGAAGATTGCCAGTGGTGTGATTTTGAGGATCCACTCCCTTTATGGGAACTACGTTGTGAATCAGACCTAGAAGGGCTGTGAGAAAAGAAAACGTAAAGAGAGAGACAGAAATCAGCTGGTGCCCTAATGCCCTACTCTCTCCCCCCTTGAATCAGGCAGAAAAGCATAAACTGCAAACATACCTGCTACAAGCAGACTGTCCACTAGGAGGCAGTGAGGAATCCATGGTTTCAATAGTAGGATAGTGCAGGGATAAAACAAACATCAGCTGCCTGTCCACCGAGCAATACAATCTGACGTCACCATGCCCCCAGCTGACTGAATCGAGCCACGGCTGGATGACAGCTTGTTTTCTGAAACAGTTTTTTAAACTTGAAAAGTTTGTTTGGATGTCAGTACCCTGAATCTCAAAATAAAGGGGATTTTTTACTTTTGACATACTGCACCAAGAATCTTTTCATTTCTTCCCCCTACTATACCCTCATATAATACTTCCTGTGCTGGGAGTGATGTCCATCTGTCGGGAGTAATCCTGTCTGTGGTACGACCGCATGCACTTGTTCCAGACGTCTTTTGGTGGAGGAGGATCAGATCAGATTGGAGGAGAAACGATCGGTTGCTGTGGAGTCCTGTGGAGACTTGCTGAGCCTTTATCATCTCTGTGATAGGGATCCATCAGATCTGGTAAGCGGCCTCTTTATACACAATTTCTGTCTGTTCTGCTGAAAATTCTGGATGAAGAGTGGTTTTACATATACCTCTGATTACAGCAAGCTGTGTTGTCAGCCACCGTTTATTGGACTTTGTCTATATCACACTGAACGATTTAAGTTTATTCACTTGCACCTTTGTTTGCACGTAAAAGGTTGCGCATTTGTACCTTATTTTTGACATTTCTCAATTTGACTGTGTATTCCAGCCAAACTGTTAAATGCAGCATCAGTCATATTAATAGAATGAATATTTTATTTTATTTGTGTATTTAAATTTGTGTTTTCAGAAGGTTTCTCCCTTATTATTCACAATATACTTTGTAAGAGTATTTGCACTTTTTTGCACATTGCGGCACTTTTCTGCAAATCACTAGCTTCTTGGTTACAGTGGGGGTAGCGCAGATTTTTCCACGTTTACAATACATTCCATACCCTGCTTAACAATCAGGGCCTATCGGAGGAACATAACTTGGCACTCGGCTGCTTCTGATCGCAGGGGAGTCACCTTCAGGTAGAAGAACGAAACTTGGTCCTACAGAGGAGTACAAAAGAGGAACATAAATAGCAGCCTAGAGCAAAGATTTATGGGAGAGCGGTCATATTGGGTAGTTATGGAGGCGGCGCTAACCCACACGTTGCTGCCATGGAGTCTTTCAGGAACATAAATTATGCTGGGGTATGTAAACTTATGAGCACAACTGTACATACAGATGCAGGGCCGCCATCAGGGGGGTACAGGCAGTACACCTGTAAGGGGCCCGATGGTCCCCAGGGGCCCGGATGGCATCCCCCATTTTTTTTTATTACATTTTTTGGTTCGACAGCACACAAAGTCCCCCCGACCTGTAAGGGGCCCAGTGGTCCCCAGGAGCCCAGATGGCATCCTCCAAAAAAAAATATTTGTCAGTACCCAAAGCCCCCGCTTCTCAATTCGTGGCGCCCCCCCCTGCTTCTCAATTTAAGGCGCCCCCCTGCTTCTCAATTCCCGGTGCACCCCCGCTTCTCTCAATTCGCGGTGGCACCCCCCGCTTCTCAACTTGTGACACCCCCCCCGGTTCTCTGCTCCAGGGGGCCCATGCCTCAAGCTGTGTAAGGGGCCTTAAAATTCCTGATGGCGGCCCTGGTGGGGGGCTGGACATGGTATTAAGTGAATAAGCCCCTGTACATCAACGCGTTTCACTGATCCACTTCCTCAAGACACACAAAAGAAATATATCCCAAAATTCTAATTCTTGTATTGTATTCTGTGCAAAAATCAAACACGTAATATTAAACACATCATATGAAAAAGTTGCATCCATAAAATAGCACATTTACCTCACATGGATGATTAAACACACACGCAGTAGTCTCCCTGGGTGGGCATTGGAGCAAAAGCCAAGCATGTCTCCAGACCTAAACCCTATTGAATTTGAGAACATCTGAATGTTACTTATGTTACCTTTATTCTGTTAAATGCAATAAAAATATATTTGACTCTAAACCCTATTGAGCATCTGTGGGGCATCCTCAAACAGAAGGTGGAGGAGCGCAAGATCTCTAACAACCACCAGCTCCGTGATGTCATCATGGGGGTGAAAGAGGACTACAGTGGCAACCTGTGAAGCTCTGGTAAACTTCATGCCTAAGAGGGTTAAGGCAGTGCTGGAAAATACTGCATATGCCAAAGCATTTGATTTATCCAGCAGTGTGCTACCAATTGGGGGTAATGGTGCTCCCAATCATACATACGTTTCCATCACATAGTCACCCTGGCATTCTGTTGGCCAGAATAATAATTTATTATGGACTTTAGAATGTAATAACGCATGAACACGCATAATTTGGAACTGTAACTCCAAACATGTTCTTGCTGAAAATACACTCTAGTTTCCATTTAAAACGGGGGTTCACCCTATAAAATAAAAAAAAAAATTTTCTTTTCTTCTAGCCTAAAATTCGGCATTGTAGCGCGAGCTACAGTATGCCGGTCTTAATTTTTTTATCGCCGTACTCACTGTGTAACAGTACATCGTAGATTCCGACTGCCCACGGGGAATGGGCGTTCCAATCCAGACGGAAGGTGATTGACGGCCGGCTCTGGCGCGTCACGCTTCTCCGGAAATAGCCGAAATAGGCTTGGCTCTTCACGGCGCCTGCGCATAGTCTGTGCGCAGGCGCCGTGAAGAGCCGAGACCTACTCCGGCTGTCTTCGGGGAGCGTGACGCGCCAGAGCCGGCCGTCAATCACCCTCCCTCTTGAAAGGAACGCCCATTCCCCGCGGCAGACGGAATCTACGATGTACGATTACACTGTGAGTACGGCGATAAAAAAATTAAGACCGGCATACTGTAGCTCGCGCTACAATGCCGAATTGTATGCTACAATGTTGTTCTGCAGGGTGAACCACCGCTTTAAATCTGCTCATGTTTGTCTAGTGAACCTTGTATTCTGTAAAGAATGATCTACAGTCAACACTAAATAGATGTACCCAGGCTAAATAATTCTCAGTGTTCCAATACATCATCGTTTTGTCCTTTATGTATTCCCGAAAGCAAATACAAGCCATAGTATTAATTAATGTACTAACCCCGGAGATGATTTATGTCTTCATATGCCCAAAAAACCTACATAATAAGCACTGTGTTCACTGTGAGAACGATGCAGTACATACTCAGGAATGTGACCATGAGAGGGATTCTGAGAATTGCGGCACACACTCCTGATTTACCGTGACAATAAGTCATATGACATTGTAGTAATTATATAATGATCTGTGTGCTTGGACATGAAAAAATAGATTTGTCCCATGTAACATACATGAGAACTTTCCAACGTGACCCTCACACTGGAGTACGGGGGAGGGCAAGGGGAGTAGCTAATACTGACGTCTCTGAAGATATCCTTATGGGATGAAACATGTAAGGCTGACTGACACACAAGTACGCTAGGAGCCGTGGAGTTTTATATTCTTTGATGCCTTTTTTACCTGCCTGTTTGTAAGTACCATACAATAAATTGCATATTGGTTTTACCTACGGGCTTCACTATTGCCGTTTCCTCTCTGCATTTTATGACTATATATCTGCTGATGAACGCAATGTACGCTTTTGGACCTTCATGATGTTCGTGATGCCATTCCATCATTAATGCTGCCTGGGGATAACCGTTCTCACCTGTACAGTCTGTTGGAAGTGCGTAGGCCACTGACCTGCACGTTATCTGATTACATGCCCATAACACTATTGTTCTGGTAAGCGGTTTGTTTGCACGGTGGTGTGGTGTGCCTTTTTCCGAATTTGCACACTGGAACTTTGGTAGAGGTTCTATATCTTCATTTTCATTTTCATTGATAAACCTATATTTTGAGGACTTTATATACACATTGGGCCAGATTCACGTAGGAGAGCTCATATTTCTGCGGGCGTAGCGTATCCTATTTAAGCTACGCCTCTGCAACTTAGACAGGCAAGTGCTGTATTCACAAAGCACTTGCTCCGTAAGTTGCAGCGGTGTAGCGTAAATTTGGCCGGCGTAAGCCCGCGTAATTCAAATGTGGAAGAGGTGGGCGTGTTTTATTAAAATGATCCGTGACCCCATGCAAATGAAGCGCCGATCGTACGGCGCATGCGTGCGCATGCTCAGTATCACGTCGAATTTACTCCCTAAGATACACCGGCTCAATGCCTGTGACGTGAACGTAACCTACGCACATCCCCATTCACGTACGACTTACGTAAACGACATAAAAAGATACGCTTGTTCCGACGTCCATACTTTGCATTGGCTGCGCCTCATATAGCAGGGGTAACTTTACGCCGGACGCAAGCCTAACGTAAACGGCGTAGCGGGTGCAAGTACATTCGTGAATCGGCGTATCTACCTAATTTACATATTCAACGCGTAAATCTACGGAAGCGCCCCTAGTGTCCAGCGTAAATATGCACCCAAGATACGACGGCGTACTAAGACTTACGTCGGTCGGCTGAAGCCAGATTTCAGGCGTATCTACGTTCAAGAATACCGCGCATAGATACGATGGCGTAACCTGTACGTGAATCTGGCCCATTGTTTATTGGGACTCATTTTCCATTTGTTTTAAGCGCTGCACATTGGATTATATTATAGAGTAGCTAATACTGCCAAAATGGAAGCATTGGTTTAAGAGTGGCCAAATATGGGGCTGTGCTGTGGTTTGATAGTGAGGGGCCCTCAAGGGATCCAGTTATAGAGTAATATGGTCCCCTAAAAAACAAACCCTAAAATATTAAAGGTTTTAGTTAACCTTTAGCAAACTACTGACTATGTAGGTATGGGCAACTGTAGATAAAGTAGGTGAAGACCATCTACATTCCTCCTGAAGCCTTCCTCAAAAACTCCCAGAGATGGCATCATTCTGTCCTGCCTTAATAGACAATGCTAAAACATTTCCAGCTGTTACTGCTCACCTCCGCCATTATAGGAGCGAGTTCTCGTGGCAATGGCGAGGCTACATTGATGGGCAATGACCCTTATTTTGCTTCACAGTTCTTTATTTACATTTTTTTTTCCTGAAACTTCCCTCCTAAAGTTAAGGTGCATGATATATGCCGATAAATACGGTATATCCAAATAACATGCCCAAGCTCATCTCTTCACCACACACAGCCACAAAGGCAAGATAATTCTTGTTGGGCAGTGTATTAGTGCCCAGGCAAACACACTTAGACCCAATTTTAATGGTTCAAAGAATGTCAGCAAAATGGTCGGCCCTTACGCATGTTCACTTCATCAAATCTGGCCCTCTTTGAAAAAAGTTAGGACACCCCTGGTGTAGGGGTTTGAATCAAAGAAAGCACTAGCTCCTGTGATAGTGGGGGCTGAGCAGTAGCGGCTGGGAATGTCTTAGGCCCCTTTTTACGGCGCTATACCGTCGGAATTGCGGCGGTATTCAGCCGATAGCGATGCGGTTTTAACCCCCACCAGCGGTCGAAAAAGGGTTAATACCGCCCACAATGCGCCTCTGCAGAGGCGCATTGCGGGCGGTATAGCCGCGGTGTCCGATTGTTTTCAATGGGAAGGATTGGTGGAGGAGCGGTAAACACACCGCTCCTCTCACTGCTCCAAAGATGCTGCTAGCAGGACTTTTGGAGCGGTCCCGCCAATGCATTGCCTCGCTGTAAGAGCACTCAGGCTTTCACACTGAGACTGCAGGGCAGGAGTTTTTCAGGCGGTATTTAGGGGCTATTTTTAGCGCTAAAACGCCTGAAAAATTCCTCAGTGTGAAAGGGGTCTTAGCACTGTTCTAGCAATAAGGTAGGATACTATTTCTGGGAGTTATTCAGCCAGGCTTCAAGAGGTACTAAGTGGCCTACACCTATAGTAAGGGCATTATATAACTTCAGTAAAAGCTGCACAGTTTGTTATCTGCAGGCACCCTTTACCTGCATAAGCATTTTTTTTGTGAAGGGGAAATAACCTTTCAAGGAAACAAAAGGGCATTCCTGGCTTTCCTACAAACATCTAAATTGGTAGAATACATAGGCAACAAATGTCAATTGTGACAATAAGCAGGCAACAAATGGGCACCAATAACAATGCACAGGCAACAAATGGGCATCAATAACAATGTGCGAGCAACACATAGGCAACCATGACAATACGCGGGCAAGAAATAGACAACATATAAGATAAAAGAACCTTGCGCTAATAATAGTGCAAAAGGAAAAAATTTCAGAGCAGCTACCACACAAAGGGGGTTATTTACTAAAGGCAAATCCACTTTGCACTTGAAATTGCACTGAAAGTGCACTTGGAAGTGCAGTCACTGTAGATCCGAGGGGGACATGCAAGGAAAATAAAAAACAGCATTTTAGCTTGCACATGATTGGATAATAAAATCAGCAGAGCCTCCCCTCATTTCAGATCTACCCCTCAGATTTACAGCGACTGCACTTCCAAGTGCACTTTGCACTTGTAGTTTGCACTTGTAGTGCAACGTGGATTTGCCTTTCATAAATAACCCCTTTAGTGTATTAAAAGTAAAAAAAGTTTTTTTTTTCCAAATAAAATGCTTTTAAAAAAATCGCTGCACAAATACTGTGTGAAAAAAAAAAATGCAACATCCACCATTTTAATCTGTAGGGCCTTTGCTTTAAAAATATATATAATGTTTCGGGGTTCAAAGTAATATTCTTGCAACAAAAAAAATGTTTTTTCATGTAAACACAAGGATTACTAATTATTAATTTTAAATTTCCCCCGTCGTATCTTTGTTTTGAATCCTCAAAACAAGATACAACGGCATCTTGGCTAGATCCGACAGGCGTACGTCTTCGTACGCCGTCGGATCTAAGCTGTAATTTTTCGGTGGCCGCTAGGTGGCGTTTTCGTTGAAATACGCGTTGAGTATGCAAATTAGCTATTTACGGCGATCCACGAACTTACGTCCGGCCGGCGCATTTTTTTACGTCATTTGCGTTCGGCTTTTTCTGGCGTATAGTTAAAGCTGCTATTATAAGGCGTACTCAATGTTAAGTATGGCCGTTCTTCCCGCGTACAATTTTGATTTTTTTGCGTCGTTTGCGTAAGTCGTTTTGCGAATAGGAATTTGCGTAGAATGACGTCACCGTCGTAAGCATTGGCTGGTTCCGGTTTAATTTCGAGCATGCGCACTGGGATATGTCGTTTACGTCGGGTCACAACGTATTTACATAAAACACGCCCTCATTACATCCATTTGAATTAGGCGCCATTACGCCGGCAAAGATACACTACGCCGCCGTAACTTACGGCGCAGATTCTTTCTGAATTTGAAACAAAAAAAGGTAAGTTAGGGCGGCGTAGTGTATCTATGTATCATAAATGCGCTGCTCTACGAGGATCTGCATCTGCCCCAAAGTGTCAGAAAGGGCTTTGTCTTCAAGTGGTTGGAAGAGTGATGTGTGACATAAGCTTCTAAATGTTGTGCATAAAATGCCAGGGCAGTTCAAACCCCCCCCCCCCCCAAATGACCCCATTTTGGAAAGTAGACAGCCCAAGCTATTTGCTGAGAGGCATGTCGAGTCCATGGAATATTTTACATTTTTACACAAGTTGCGGGAAAAAGACCCCTTTCACACTGAAGAGTTTTTACAGCGTTTTAGCGTTAAAAATAGCGCTAATAAAATGCTCAAAAAACGCTATCCATGCATCTCAATTGATAAATAAATAAATGAAGTAAATAAATAAAAAATATATATAAATATAATTATATAAATCAAATGAGTGGGATACTTAATAATGAAAATGAAAAAAAGGTGTATATGTTGATAATTGACATAAATGCCCTTTGATAATGACATTTATGTCGAAACATGTCAGGGCGGAGACCACGCACTGACGTCATCGCGTTGAATGTGACCCCGGAAGCACGGGTGTACGTTTGTTTTTTGTAATCTGTTTTAAACTTTTAACCGGCAATTTTACTATGGAGTGTACTCTGTTACACATGTTTTAATAAAGCCCTTTTTTGACAGTACTTCACTATTTGAGCCCTCATTTTTTCCCTGGGGTATCCCATTGGATATTGAAGTCTCAAAGCGGAGCTGAGTGCCCAGAGCGGAGATCGGTACTTGCACATACCTGGCGAGGATTACCTGGAAGCAGTGGAGTTTGCAGTCCTTCATCCCTGGATTGAGTGGACCGATATGCTGTTTTTGAGCTGGTATCTGGTAAGAGTTTATACTTACCCCTCTCCCGGTGTGCCTTCAGGATTCTCCTTATCTTAACTAACCTTTACTCAAACTGGTGGTGGAATCTCTTCATCTTCATCTTCCCAACCTTCCATCCTTGTAGCTTTTTTGTTTGGATTTGGACAATTCATCTATGTTATATTCATCGTGTGGGGACTAATCTTATCCCTGAGTTTAATCTCTGGGGACTGTTTTCACTTATTTGTGTAATCAACACACGGCAATTGCCCCTGGTGTGTTATTAATTTGGTTCAATTATCAACATATACACCTTTTTTCTTTTTAATTATTAAGTATCCCACTCATTTGATTTATATATTTATATATATTTTTTATTTATTTAATTAATTTGTTTATTTATACATTTGATTATGTGGTATTATTAGCGCACCCCTTTTTTTTTTTGTTTTGTTTCACATGTATATCACGTGTAAGTAGGCGTTGCAGCTTGAGTTATCTATTTAACACCTTTTTTAAATAATTTTCCACTTTATCAATGTAATATTTCACTTCCCCTTAGCGCAATATTTACCTTTGTTTGTATGCATCTCAATGGACCCTTTCACACTGAGTCCTGCAAGCAGCATCTTTGGAGCAGCTTTTGGGCACTGAAAAAAACACTCCAAAAACGCCCCTCTCCATAGAAATGAATTGAAAGCGCTGTAAAAACGCCTTATCCTTTCACACTGAGGCACTGCAAAAACGTTAGGGTCTTAGCGGTGCTTTACCAGCACATTGGGATTGCAGATGAGGCTTCGCTCGAATAACGCTCGAATAACGCTCGAAAAAACGCCCCAGTGTGAAAGGGGCCTAAATGATATATTGCTCAAACATGCCATGGGCATATGTGGAATTACACCCCAAATACATTCTGCTGCTTCTCCTGAGTACGGGGAAACAGCAGACAAAAAGCAAGATCTGCAAAACACTCAACATACCTCTCAGCAAATAGCGGGGTGTCTACTTTCCAAAATGGGGTCATTTAACCTCCCTGGCGGTATGATTCTTTCAGAAAAAAGGTGCTGAAAGCTGTACAATTATTTGCAAGGAAATTTGGAGTTTTATACTGTAGGCCTGTAATTTTTAGGAATAACTCACTTAAATCTGACCAAACAAGAATCTAATAGGCATCCCGGGTATGTCATTTTTTTAAAAACAAAATTATAAATTATAATATAATAAATAATTATAAATAATTATAACAAATAATAATATAATTCTAATAAAAATTATTCAATCAACTCAAAATCACTGAAATTTGCTCAGTTGCAGAATTGTCGCTGTCATTACTTTTATTTGTTTATGACGAATTTCCCCACAAATCGCTATCGCACAATTCTGCAAGTGATTATAATTTATTATCGCTGTTTTCTAGCTGCTCAAAAACCATTTTTGACATAAAGGGACACTTTTGGTTGCTATGGACAATCTACAGTTTGCAGGCAGAAAGAAAGGTTTTTATTATATAAAAGAACATGTAGGGCACTGGGCAGACCACTAGGGACAAGGGGGGGGTGTTTTTTTTACATACAGTACTGTAATCTATAAGATTACAGTATACTGTATGTTACTTTTTTGAATTTGGCGCCGATCTCCGCTCCCGTACGTCGTAACGTTGCAGGGAACGGAGATCGGCGGCACAGGAGGACGCTGTGTGAATCGAGCGAGGTCCCGCTCGCTCACACAGCGCGGTGAAATCGCTGGATCCAGGAGAAGGTAAGCCAGCGCGCGCTGTAGGCTCTGCACAGCTACCCCGAGCTCTCGGGGTTACCGCCAGGAGGGTTAAAGTGGTTGTAAACCCTTTTTGACTACTTCTACCTATAGGTAAACCTAGAATAAGGCTTACCTATAGGTAGTGGAAATATCTCTTAAACATGCGCCGTTTAGGAGATATTTCACTTGTAGTCCGCCGAAAATGTTAACGGCGCATGCGCGGGGAAGAAACGAAACTAAATGCCGTTTCTTCCCCAGCCTGTGCCATAAATGGCGGCTCTCGTGCGCATGCACGGGAGTGATGTCACGCGGCTCCAGCGAATCACAGAGCCAGAGTCCGCAGCCCGGAAAGGAAGAGGGGACAGAAGATAGACGCTGCCTACACAGGGGACATTGCTGGATTCTTTTGCAGGTAAGTGGCACATAATGGGCTAGTATGCGATGCATACAAGCCCATTATGCTTTTCATTTGCAGGCTTTGCAGCGGGCTAAACAGGAAGTAAAACCCATCAGGGTTTACTTCCTCTTTAAGTTCTTGATAAAGGAGGGGTGCAGGTTGCCCAGCATCCAAAGAAGTCTACAGAATGTTTATGGAGATGACCTCATTGACAAGAGTCATCAATGACAAGACATTGCTCTTGTCAATAGTGACAAGTCCATATATATTCTTCTTTGTGAGGACAAGTTGCTTCTGCTTGGATTTCATTGTTTACCTGTAGTTAAAACCCACAACAGTAGAATCAGTTTGTGTCTGTATATGCAGTAAAGCATGCTGCTTATACTCTCAGTAACCTGACTTGCTGAAGTTTTCCCACTTTTTCACGTCCCAGGGTGGCGAGAAGTCTGCTCTGGTACTGGCCTCAGCTTACTCACAGTGATCTCCGGTAGAAAGGTAGATGGTCCCTTAGTGGCGACAGCTTCCCCTTAACCTCTGACCACAACTGGTTCCCCAGCTGGTGGAACCGTTAGGCCACGTACACACGGTCGGTCAAAACCAATGAAAACGGACTGAAGGACCTTTTCATCGGTCCAAACCGATCGTGTGTGGGCCCCATCGGTCAGTTAACCTTCGGTCAAAAAATTTAGAACTTGCTTTAAAATTCAACCGATGGACGCCTAACCGATAGGTCAAAACCGATGGTTAGTATGCAAAAGCATCGGTTAAAAACCCGCGCATGCTCAGAATCAAGTCGACGCATGCTTGGAAGAATTGAACTTCGTTTTTTTTCAGCACGTCGTTGTGTTTTACGTCACCGCATTCTGACACAGTCGTTTTTTTAACTGGTGGTGTGTAGACACATCAGACCATCAGTCAGCTTCATCGGTTAACCGATGACAACGGTCCTTCGGACCGTTCTCATCGGATGGACCGATCGTGTGTACAGGGCTTCAGTTCTGGCTGGACTACAAGCCCGCAGTCCCAACCCTATGTTGCTTTCCTGCTTCTGGATAGGCTCTCAGACAGCCTAGCAGCCAGATGTCCCCGGGATAGGCCTTAGGTTTCTGTCCTAGCAGCCGGGGCAATACAACACACGTCCATCCAGACAGCCGTCCAGGTGGCACAGAACCCCGATCGCCTGACTCCACCCAAATAAATAGGTTCTCCCAGCAGGCCAAGGGACCCAAGAAAATCCACACTTGTAGTCTGTTCCAGGTTTTACTATAGAGGAAGAATGACTCTACCAACATGTGAAATTTGAACGATCTAAGTAAGTTAATAAAGAAGTTACGCCCACTTTTGAAATACTTTTGGAACAGCCGTCGTATATAGTATAAATATTTGTCTTGGTTCTATTACCTTGTACGTGGCATTTTAACTGGCAAAACGAGTTCCTCAGATCATTGTGCAAGAACAGAACAGAGCTCATGCTACATATAATTCCTGGTGTGTACATTACAGGAAATATGATCAATTTACAGTGTGAAATAATTAGGTGATCTTTCTCCATTCTCTCACTGTGCAGGTTGAGGTGAAAATGGCTGTCTACCAGTTGATCTGCATCTTTGTTCTTCCTGCTTGTTTTTCAGCAGCTCCATCTCATAGTAAGTGACACATTAGGCATTGTGGGGATACGCTACTAAATGTAACGAGGATACGTAAGTGCATGATATAGTATGCGTATTACCCTATAGCTAACAGTTATATTCTATTTTCCTGCCAGTTATGAGCTTATGCCACTTTTCTTAGTTTTGGATTGAGTGTGGAAGATTTACCTTTTCATTTCTTTCCATGTCAAGATTTTCCCTCACTTGTCCCTATACACGTATTGTCCCTGCAAACGGAAGGCAAAGACAGCAATACATTTCATAAATTTAAAACTTTCTGTATGACTCTTAAATTATAATTTTTTTGTCATTTTGCGCATTACTTCTCTCCAATAGGAACACAAATGGAAATAAAACTGACAGAGGCTTCAACCCTTCCCTACTCTACAAAAAAAAAGTTTTTGGTGGAACGACTGGTTGTTGTTGTACTTCATATGTCACCACTATAGCCACATAGTTTTATATGTGGCGTTGACTTAAAGAGGAAGTAAACTTTCCCTGCAGACATTTACCTATAGGTAAGCTTATAATAAGGCTTACCTATAGGTAGTGTAAATATCTCCTAAACATGTACCATCACGTGACATCACTGGCACATGCACTCTGAAGGAACGGCCATGGGTGTTCCTTCCAAGCCCTTCATCGCGGCTCCAGCCAACCACAGCGCCGGAGCCCGCAAAACCAAAAGAAACTCTGGGGAAGTTGTCAGCCATCTCAGCAGTGTGTGGGTACCGCTACAGGGACTTCGTTCTAAGGTAAGTATTTCATAATGAGCTAGTAGCTCACTTTGCCTTTGTCTTGCAGGTTTTTTTTCCTTTTTTATTTTTTTATTTTTGAGTTTACAACCTATTTAAGGGATTGGATTTTTAACCAGTTTTGGGCACTGATCCTGCTACTTGTGGCCAAAAGAATTAAACTGTGTAGTATGCCCTGTCTTTTTGTCTAGCCTACTTCACCACACTTGCCAACAGTTTCCAGCTGTCGAAATGTCACCCAGGAGTTGTTTAAATGCAGCAACTTTAGAAGCTACTGCTGCCAAAAAACAAACCAATGTTCAGACAGGAGATAGAGAGAAACAAAGTCACATTGTTACTTTTGTATCTACTCTGTTTCATTCATCTGAAGATCAAAGGTATACATTTTATTGTGCATAGCGTGGTAGCCTGAGAATAAAAAAATATAAATAAAATTTGTTTCTATTTAACCCCTATTAACCATTTCCCAATAAATACTTGAGGGATCCTTAGGCCCCATACACACGATAGAATCCATCCGCTGAAAAATCCCAGCGAATGGGTTTCAGCGGATAGATCCTATGGTGTGTACACTCCAGCGGATCTGTTTCCGCGGATATTTATCCCCTGGGATGGATTTCCAGCGGATAAATATTTGATGACATGCTATCAAATCTATCCGCTGGAATCCATCCCAACGGATGGATCCGCTGGTCTGTGCAGACTCACCGGATCCATCCGTCCGAAGGGATCCCCCGCATGCGTCGTAATGATTCGACGCATGCGTGGAATTCCTTATATGACAGCGTCGCGCACGTCGCCGCGTCATAAACGCGGCGACGGCGCGACACGTCATCGCCAGAGGATTTCGGCGCGGATTTCGATTCGATGGTGAGTACACTCCATCAGATGGAAATCCGTGGAAATCCTCGAGAGGATTTATCCGTGGAAACGGTCCGCTGGACCGTATCCGCGGATAAATCCTCCCGTGTGTATGGGGCCTTAGACAAATGGTGATGAAGAAATATATCAGGAGGAGTGACCAAAGTGTACACTGAATGTTTATCAGAGAGGTGAACGAAACAAGAACACATAAATGTATTGGTGCCGCATTACCTATTGCAAGGTTTCTCAACCAGGGTTCCTTCAGCCGTTACTAGGGGTTCCTTGAACAATGAGCAAGTTCTGCCTCGGAGATAGGTTTCCACTGGAATCATTGATTTTTTTTAGCTATTTGTTGGGGGGGGGTAATTTTTTCCACTAACTATCACACTAATGTATCATGAGTTGTAAATATAGTAACTATTAGCAGGGGTTCCCTGAGGCAAGAACATTGTTTCTAGTATTCCCCATTGTGTTGAAAAGGATGGGGAAGGATGGCCTAATGCAGGTGTCGGCAACCCGCGGCTCTTTTGAACCTTTGCCGCGGCTCCGGGGCACCTTTTGAGGGTAGCGAGTAATCTACCTGATTACTCTTACCCTCGTGGTAGCGCCGTTCCCATTACTTGGGCGGCGTTACCGCAATTACATCTACTGCACGGCGTGCGGGGGGGCAGGGGGGGTCATGTGGCCACAGGCCTGAGCTGGCCTGTGATTCGGTCACGGCGCGTCGTGTGACTGGCCACAGAGCTGGCCTGTCTGTGCTTGCGGCCCGGGTGGTGCTGGCGCATGCACACGCCTGGAGTCTCCTGCCCGCCTGTCACGACGAGAGCTCTCAGCTCAGCTCAGCCGCCGACATCTCCCCCGCGGAGGCTCCGCTCCGGATCAAAAGACTCAGCTGAGCTCATCAGCACCGACCGTTGCCCCAGTGCAAAGAGAGAGAGAGAAGAGACGACACAGACAGCAGTAAGAGCAGTGCAGGTGAGGACCGGCATGTGTTTGGAAGTGTCTGGGACTGGGGGGGGGGGAGAGCGGCCTAGTCTAGGGCTGGGGCCGGGCTGGGCATGTGGAGGTGGAATCTTATTATCTGATATTGTACAGACAGTATTGCATTTTCTGGGCATGTGGAGGTGGAATCTTATCTGATATTGTACAGTATTGCATTTGCTGGGCATGTGGAGGTGGAATCTTATCTGATATTGACAATATCAGATAAGATTCCACCTCCACATGCCCAGCAAATGCAATACTGTACAATATCAATTATATCAGATAAGATTCCACCTCCACATGCCCAGCAAGTTATTTTTATAATGACGAGGATGACATTGGGCCCTCATTATTGTTTACATCAGGCACTGATTATGATTTATGGTACACTGGGGCCCTGATTAATTTTCTATGGCATTTTGGGGCATTGGTCATTTGGGGGCATTGGTCATTTTCTCTGGTACTTTGGAGCAGTAATTCGTTTTTTATGGCACATTGGGGGCATTGTTATTGGCTGTGTTATGTGCTGTTCAATTGCATTCTTTTTTTTTTGGTTGGAGTGCACGATCCTGTATATAGCATTAAGGTAAGAAACAATATATGCAGTGTTATATTTGTTTTAAATGTCGCAATAGTTTTGCGTCTCCCAGTTTTTTTTTCCTTCGGAAACGGGTCCAAGTGGCTCTTTAGGTCTTAAAGGTTGCAGACCCCTGGCCTAATGCATGAAAGACTTACAAAAAAAGCAAATAAACAAAACACAACGCCTCTATTGTTCATAAGGCCGGGTTCATATGTGTGCAAATTGAATGCGGGTTTCTCTGCACCCAATTCGGGTGACATGCGAGTGTGCTTGGCTCGCAATGGAGCCAGTTCACACAGGTCCCAGGCGGCCGCGGTCCACTGTCCAAAAGGGTCCTGTGCGTCTTTGGGTCTGGTTCAGCTGCGAATTCAGGCAACAATTCGAACCTGAATCACACCTGAACCAGTGAACAGGGATGCACCAGACCCCATGCTGGGAACCCGACCGCATATACTGTATGTGAACCCAGCCTATATATATTAGTATCTCACAATCTCACAAAAGTGAGTACACCCCTCACATATATATATATTAGTATCTCACAATCTCACAAAAGTGAGTACATCCCTCACATGTTTGTAAATATTTTATTATGTGTAAAGTAGTGAGTGTACAGCTTGTATAACAGTGTAAATTTGCTGTCCCCTCAAAATAACTTAACACACAGCAATTAATGTCTAAACCGTTGGCAACATAAGTACGTACACCCCTAAGTGAAAATGTCCAAATTGGGTCCAAAGTGTCAATATTTTGTGTAGCCACGATTATTTTCTAGCACTGGCTTAACCCTCTTGGGCATGAAGTTCACCAGAGCTTCACAGGTTGCCACTGGAGTCCTCTTCCACTCCTCCATGACGACATCACAGAGCTGGTGGATGTTAGAGACCTTCCGTTTGAGAATGCCATGCTTGGACAGTCCATCACTTTTACCCTCAGCTTCTTTAGCAAGGCAGTGGTCTTCTTGGAGGTGTGTGTTGGGGTCATTATCATGTTGAAATACTGCCCTGCGGTCCAGTCTCCGAAGGGAGGGGATCGTGCTCTGCTTCAGTATGTCACAGTACATGTTGGCATTCATAGTTCCCTCATTGAACTGTAGCTCACCAGTGCCGGCAGCACTCATACACTCCCACCACCATGCTTGACTGTACGCAAGACACACTTGTCTTTGTACGTCTCACCTTGTTGCCGCCACACACACTTGACACCATCTAAAAATTAATATTTGCTTTGCGAACACAGAACCGCCTCTCAGCTAATCAGGAGGCCTGGATATAATACCAGGCACCTGATTGGCTGAAGGTAGGGACAACTGTCTGTCATGCGGAATAGGAAGACACGCACGGAGCAGTCCTGCATCCATCGCCGTGCTACATGTCTCACAGCTCGCTGCCTGACCTGCTGCCTGACCCACCACCACAATGGGGTAAGTTCCAGGCAGACAGCGGGCGGGCGGGGGGGACACAGTGGCTGCATATTATGTACACAAAGGCTGCAATTGATGGAACACAGTTGGCTGCATTTGCGGGGCATAGTGGCTACATATTATGGGGCACTGTTGGCTGCATTTTATGAGCACAGAGGCTGCATATGATGGGCACAGTTGGCTGCCTATGATGGGCACAGTTGGCTGCATATGATGGACACAGTGGCTGCATATGCTGGGCACAGTTGGCTGCATATTATGGGCTCAGTTGGCTGCATATGATGGGCACAGGTGGTTGCTTTTGCTGGGCACAGTGTCTGCATATGATGGGCACAGTGGCTGCACATGATGGGCACAGTGGCTGCATATGATGGGCACAGTGGCTACAATTGATGTTTGTGTTTCAGTATTTTTCATAATTTATCAGTTCGTTTGTGCCCCCCCCAAAAAATTTTGAGCACCAGCCGGCACTGGCCTAGGACATCTTTATGTAGAGCAACAATAATTTTTTTCAGGTCCTCAGAGAGTTCTTTGCCATGAGGTGCCATGTTGAACTTCCAGAGACCAGTATGAGAGAGTGAGAGCGATAACACCAAATTTAACACACCTGCTCTCCATTCACACCTGAGACCTTGTAACACACTACATATATATATATATATATATATATATATATTGAGCAAAGTTATAACCACAATACTTTTGTGGCTTTTGTGTTTGCCCCTATTTATCATGAGCTGAACGCAAAGATCTATGACTTTTTCTATGTACACAAAAGGCCTATTTTTCTCTAATATTGTTTACAAATCTGTCTAAATCGGTGTTAGTGAGCACTTCTCCTTTGTCGAGATAATCCATCCACCTCACAGGTGTAGCATATCAAGATGCTGATTTGTGCACAGGTGAGCCTTAGACTGGCCACAATAAAAGGCTACAGACGTCACAAGTTTTGAGGGAGCATGCAATTGGCATACAGACAGCAGGAATGTCCACCAGAGCTGTTGCCCTTGAATTGAATGTTCATTTCTCTACCATCCAAAGGCGATTCAGAGAATTTGACAGTAGATCCAACCGGCCTCACAACCGCAGACCATGTGTAACCGCACACCATATGTAACCACATCCGCACAGGACTTCCTTATCCAGCATCTTCTCCTCCAAGATCGTCTGAGACCAGCCACCCGGACAGCTGCTGCGACAATGGGTTTGCATAACTAAAGGATTTCTGCGCAAACTGTCAGAAACCGTTTCAGGGAAGCTCATCTGCATGCTCATTGTCCTCATCAGGATCTTGACCTGACTGCAGTTTGTCATCGTGAGCGACTTGAGTGGGCAAATGCTCACATTCAATGGCATCTGGCACTTTGAAGAGGCGTTCTCTTCACGGATGAATCCCGGTTTTTTACTGTACAGGGCAGGTGGCATACACAGTGTGAATAGCGTTGTGTGGGTGAGCAGTTTGCTGATGTCAACGTTGTGGATCGAGTGGCCCATGGTGGTGGTGGTGGGGGTATAGGCAGGTGTATGCTATGGACAACGAACACAGGTGCATCTTTTTGATGGCATTTTTTTTTTTTTTATAAATTCTTTATTTTACACAATTTTTCCTTTACATGCTTCTACATAGTCTTGATTCCGCCCGTATATTGCACTTCATAAAATACATTTAATTATTTCCAGATTTAGTACACTCTTAATTTTCCCATTTACCCTCCCTTCCCACCCCTCACCCCTCTCTCTGTCGTTTTTTTTACCTACTCATTAGCCCTTGTCCCCTCCCTATATGCCATATATGGGGCCCATGTCTTTCTGTACCCCTCTTGATGGCATTTTGAATGCACAGAGATACCGTGACGAGATCCTGAGGCCGATTGTTGTGCCATTCATCCATGACCATCACCTCATTTAGTAATCTGTACACAATTCCTGGAAGCTGAAAACATCTCAGTTCTTGCATTGCCAGCATACTCACCGGACATGTCACCCGTTAAGCATGTTTGGGATGCTCTTGATCGGCGTATATGACAGCGTGTTCCAGTTCCTGTCAATATCCAGCAACTTCGCACAGCCATTGAAGAGAAATGGACCAACATTCCACAGGCCACAATCAACAACCTGATCAACGCTATGCGAAGGAGCTGTGTTGCACTGCGTGAGGAAAATGGTGGTCACACCAGATACTGACTGGTTTTCAGACCCCCCCGTACAGTAAAACTGCACATTTTAGAGTGGCCTTTTATTGTGGCCAGCCTAAGGCACACCAGTGCAATAATCATGCTGTCTAATCAGCATCTTGATATGCCACACCCGTGAGGTGGATGGATTATCTCGGCAAAGGAGAAGTGCTCACTAACACAGATTTAGGCAGATTTGTGAACAATATTTGAGAGAAATATTTTGTGTACATAGAAAAAGTCGTAGATCTTTGCGTTCAGCTCATGATAAATAGGGGCAAACACAAAAGTGTTGCGTTTATAATTTTATTAATTACTGTATATATCTTTGCTATCTTCAGTAATAATGAGTACGTATCAGGCCCATCGAACAATTTAATAATTGATCTGACCTTTATGAGGTATACAGATGTGGGAGCTAAACTGGTTAATCTTGCATTGGTGAAGCAGACCTGATAATATACAGTACAGTATGTAATGAAAAAAAAATGTACAGATATCAGAACCCTTCATATGTATAATGGGTTGTAATACTACTAGCCCCACCTCTACCGCCATTCATTTTATACTTGTAAAGAGCCATAGATTGGCTGTTTTATCCTTTCGAATAGACTAAAAGCTACTGCACTACAGCCCTGGAAATAATTTCATACCAGCCCCATAGCATTATTATACTAGCCCAACAGCATAACATCATTATTTTCATGTGTAGCGGGTATTGCCTTTTTGATATAATACAAAGACTACTATTGCTGATCATGAAGGATCTCAGCTCCCTCCAGTGGCCGAATTGGGTTACAGCCACCTGTTGTTTACATTTTGTTCTGGTACCGCAGTAAATGTTGGGGGATTGAGTTCAGTAGGAGAAGAGACTCCATTTGCCCTGGCCTTTAAAGCGGAGTTCCACCCAAAAATGGAACTTCCGCTTATCCCACTCCTCACCCCCTTACATGCCACATTTGGCATGTAAATTTTTTTGGGGGGGGAGTGGGGGCTTCAGGAGAAGGGGACTTCCTGTCCCACTTCCTCCTTCCGCCAAGGGGCTGGAAAGGCGATTAGCTTAATCGCCTTTTCACAGCCCCTCCCTGTAGGCGAGCGCCTGTCCAATCGGACGGCGCCGCGCTGCTCGCCGCATGCGCAGTGCCGCTCGCGCATGCGCAGTGGGTGCCCGGCCGTGAAGCCTCACCAGTGCCCATAAATGCAGCCTCACCGGTGCCCATCAATGCAGCCTCACCGGTGCCCATCAATGCAGCCTCACCAGTGCCCATCAATGCAGCATCACCAGTGCCCATCAATGCAGCCTCATCAGTGTGCATTAATGAAGCCTCACCAGTGCCCATCAATGCAGCCTCATCAGTGCCCATCAATGCAGCCTGATCAGTGCCCATCAGCTCAGTCTCACCAATGTCTATCAATGCAGCCTCACCAATGCCCATCAATGCAGCCTCAGCAGTGCTAATCAATGCAGCCTGATCAGTGCCCATTAGCTCAGCCTTACCTGTGGCCATCAATGCAGCCTCACCAATGCCTATCAGCGCAGCCTTGCAAGTGCATGGGAAGAGGAGAGCCGCTGGATTACACAGAGCGGGGAAAATCCTGCTAACCCGGCGCTGCCGCTGTCACACAAAGCCTCCTGGACTGGCCCCTATGATGGACGTCACATGTCCCGGCATTGGACCAGTGTGCTGTCTATCATGGGAGCCGGCCAGCCCTGATTTCTGCAGTAACTGACCACCAGTTTATCAAAGTACATAGGGGAATTGCTGTGTAGTTTATTTGCTGTGAATCACACTCCTCATGTGCACCATCCGTATTCAGTTTCTTGTCTATCAGATACTATACATCTAACACTTTGAGTTAAGCCCTGTATCTGTACATATGTGGTCAGTATGGTGTGATGTGTGGGTGATAAGTCTTTTTAAGTTGCTAGTATGCTCATTTATAACTGCTATGTTTCCTTTGTTCCAGCTATTATGAAGATGGAAACCTTCACTGATCTCCTACAGGAGCTGGAGTCCCGTTTCCCAGAATGGCCTGCTAAGGATGTTGCTGATCTCCTGCTGTCTTCTAATACTAAGCAATTCCAGCCCCATCAATATTTGTCTGATAGACAAGCTGCTCTTGCCCAAGTTTTGCTGTCGAAAAAGCTGATAAGTTTAGAGGGCATGCCTTGGCAGGAACAAGGGGTTGTTTTGGCTCCTGATGGTAGCACAGTGGCTTTAAGGTCTCTTGTTGACACAGTGGTCTGCGGTTGGAAAGCTAACTGTGATGTAAAAAAATTGAAAAATCACAAAAGGGATGTGGAACCCAGCAAAGATACAAGACCAAGCCAAGAGCCACACAGCCATACCACATGTCGCATTTCACTGCCAAGTGTGCTAGGATTACATTTTGCCAGTTTAAAAGATTCGTTGCAGGTTCCATTATATGTTCCTGATGGGTGCTGGGATTCTACCACCGACCCAAAAACCTTCCAGCTACATGGAGCTCCTTCTATAACTGATCTCACACTCGCCAACATCAATGGTGTATTGGATGGTGCCCTACTGAGGGAAATGATGATCATGAATGAAACCCAGAAGATGAGTGATCTACTTCATTCTTACTATGGGGGAATTCCAGCTAGGAGCCCCTACAGGAGGCAGAATTTCCAGGCTCTGCTGGAGGAGGGCGAATTTGGAGATGAGATGGGGAAAGCAATTGAATGTTACAGGAAACAATATCAAGGTTCTGGCCTTCCTATTATGACAGACGAAGAACTGAAAGAAACCACAGCTGCAGCAGCAAAGCAGTTTGAGCAGCAATATTTGGGTATAATATTATAGCTATTATGTGGATTTATATTTGCAGGTGTATAGAGCTCTATAAGGTCCCAAACACAAAAGCATTGTGTAATCAGTCCTGGAGACATTTTTTTCATACATTATAAAATGCACATTTTAGGCCTGAAGGGTGAAAACCATCATAAAGTATATATATTCTGAAAGCAAAAAACCCTGGAGAATAAAATGGTGGTGGTTGCAATTTTTCACGTCACATGACAATGGCGCAATGGTTTATCAAACCCATATTTTTCGTAAATAAAGACACTTAAATTGGAGGTTCACCCAAAAAATCAATTTTTAACATTAGATTGGGCCTAATTACGGGAAGCAGAATCGGGTGTTTTGATTAAAATCAATGCAGTACTTACCTTTTTTGAGATAGATGTTCTCCCGCCGCTTCCGGGTATGGGCTGCGGGACTGGGCGTTCCTATTTGATTGACAGCCTTCCGACCGTCGCATACAGCGCGTCACCAGTTTCTGAAAGTAGCCGAACGTCGGTGCGCAGGCGCCGTATAGCGCCGCACTGACGTTCAGCAACTCGTGACGCGCTGTATGCGACCGTCAGAAGTCTGTCAATCAAATAGGAACGCCCAGTCCCGAAGACCATACCCGGAAGCAGCGGGAGAACATCTATCTCAAAAAAGGTAAGTACTGCATTGATTTTAATCAAAACACCCGATTCTGCTTCCCGTAATTAGGCCCAATCTAATGTTAAAAAAAAAATTTTGGGTGAACTCCCGCTTTAAGTTTATTTTAGTGCACATAGACACTCTGGATTTGATTTACTAAAGGCAAATGGACTGTACACGTTGCAAAGTGCAGTTTCACTCTGCAAGAGCAGTTGCTCCAGAGCTTAGTATATGAGCCAAAGCTTTGCTAACTTCCATCATCCAATAATTTTCAAGTAAAAAATATATACAGGTCATTCTCAAAAAATTAGCATATTGTGATAAAGTTCATTATTTTCTGTAATGTACTGATAAACATTAGACTTTCATATATTTTAGATTCATTACGCACAACTGAAGTAGTTCAAGCCTTTTTATTGTTTTAATATGGATGATTTTGGCATACAGCTCATGAAAACCTAAAATTCCTATCTCAAAAAATTAGCATATTTCATCCGACCAATAAAAGAAAAGTGTTTTTAATAAAAAAAAAGTCAACCTTCAAATAATTATGTTCAGTTATGCACTCAATACTTGGTCGGGAATCCTTTTGCAGAAATGACTGCTTCAATGCGGCGTGGCATGGAGGCAATCAGCCTGTGGCACTGCTGAGGTGTTATGGAGGCCCAGGATGCTTCGGTAGCGGCCTTAAGCTCATCCAGAGTGTTGGGTCTTGCGTCTCTCATCTTTCTCTTCCCAATATCCCACAGATTCTCTATGGGGTTTAGGTCAGGAGAGTTGGCAGGCCAATTGAGCACAGTAATACCATGGTCAGTAAACCATTTAGCAGTGGTTTTGGCACTGTGAGCAGGTGCCAGGTCGTGCTGAAAAATGAAATCTTCATCTCCATAAAGCTTTTCAGCAGATGGAAGCACGAAGTGCTCCAAAATCTCCTGATAGCTAGCTGCATTCACCCTGCCCTTGATAAAACACAGTGGACCAACACCAGCAGCTGACATGGCACCCCAGACCATCACTGACTGTGGGTACTTGACACTGGACTTCAATAATTTTGGCATTTCCCTCTCCCCAGTCTTCCTCCATACTCTGGCACCTTGATTACCGAATGACATGCAAAATTTGCTTTCATCCGAAAAAAGTACTTTGGACCACTGAGCAACAGTCCAGTGTTGCTTCTCTGTAGCCCAGGTCAGGCGCTTCTGCCGCTGTTTCTGGTTCAAAAGTGGCTTGACCTGGGGAATGCGGCACCTGTAGCCCATTTCCTGCACATGCCTGTACACGGTGGCTCTGGATGTTTCTACTCCAGACTCAGTCCACTGTTTCCGCAGGTCCCCCAAGGTCTGGAATCGGTCCTTCTTCACAATCTTCCTCAGGGTCCGGTCACCTCTTCTCGTTGTGCAGCGTTTTCTGCCACACTTTTCCTTCCCACAGACTTCCCACTGAGGTGCCTTGATACAGCACTCTGGGAACAGCCTATTCGTTCAGAAATTTATTTCTGTGTCTTACCCTCTTGCTTGAGGGTGTCAATGATGGCCTTCTGGACAGCAGTCAGGTTGGCAGTCTTACCCATGATTGCGGTTTGGAGTAATGAACCAGGCTGGGAGTTTTTAAAAGCCTCAGGAATCTTTTTCAGGTGTTTAGAGTTAATTAGTTGATTCAGATGATTAGGTTAAGAGCTCGTTTAGAGAACCTTTTCATGATATGCAAATTTTTTTAGATAGGAATTTTGGGTTTTCATGAGCTGTATGCCAAAATCATCAATATTAAAACAATGAAAAGGCTTGAACTACTTCAGTTGTGTGTAATGAATCTAAAATATATGAAAGTCTAATGTTTATCAGTACATTACAGAAAATAATGAACTTTTTCACAATATGCTAATTTTTTGAGAATGACCTGTATATATTTCTTTTGCTTGCACGTGACTGGGTATTCTTTGCAAAGTGAATCTTAACCTCATTTACTTTGCAAAGTGCATATTCTGTTTGCCTTTAGTAAATCAATCCCAATATATTACCCAACAAACAAACAAAAAAACATGAGGTTGTGCCAAGTAGATACCCAGCGTGTAAAGCCTTAAAATTGCATGCGCCAGTGAAATGGCAACAATTTTCAGTATCCAAAATAGTCCATAGGCAATGCTTAAAAAGCCCCAACAGGTCATCAGTTTAGAGTTAACCATAAAAAAAAAAAAAAAAAAAAAATGGGCCTAGAATTATTGCTGTCATTGCTGGTTTCTTTATTTATCACTTTAAATGTTTAATATTTTTTTTACATAACTAGCACCCTATGTGATAGAATATAGGTTGTGGCTGGTTCTCTTTATTAAGAACCCTTTAGGCCCCTTTAAAAGACTCCCGATGTATCCACTGTACTCCACTGCAGCTAATGGTTAACGTAGAACTTAAAGCGGGAGTTCAACCAATTTGTTTTTTTTTTCCTCTTTTCCCCTTAGCTTCATGCTCGTTTTGTCTAGGGGAATCGGCTATTTGTTTTAAAATATGAGCCGTACTTACCTTTTTTTTTTGAGATGCATCTTCTCCGTCGGCTTCCGGGTATGGGTCTTCGGGAGCGGGCGTTCCTTCTTGATTGACAGTCTTCCGAGAGGCTTCCGACGGTCGCATCCATCGCGTCACTCGTAGCCGAAAGAAGCCGAACGTCTGTGCGGCTCTATACTGCGCCTGCGCACCGACGTTCGGCTTCTTTCTGAAAATCGTGACGCGATGGATGCGACCGTCGGAAGCCTCTCGGAAGACTGTCAATCAAGAAGGAACGCCCAGTCCCGCAGCCCATACCCGGAAGCGACGGAGAAGATGCATCTCGTAAACGGTAAGTACAGGTCATATTTTAAAACAACTAGCCGATTCCCCTAGACAAAACGAGCATGAAGCTAAGGGGAAAATGTGTTCTCTATGGGTGAACCTCCGCTTTAAGTCAATTTTTTTTTTTTTTAACTAAAACGGTGAAATAAAAAAGCAGATTTGTCTACAACACTCTCCTCAACCTGTAGCTGTCCCTGTGGTACTTCTTGTACTATTACTGTAGATGTACTCAAGCCTTAATTCACACTAAGGAATGGAGTGGCTCAAAACCGGAGTTCAGTGCATCTACATTCACTGTTTCAGGTCTAATTTCAGCCTGGATTTCTGGCAAAATTCGGACCTGAAATGGACCAGAAAATGCAATTCACACCGGAGCTGCTCCGGAGATGTGTGAAGCGGCTCCATAGAGAGCCAGGCACATCCTCCTGACATGCGGATTGGATGCGAAGAAACCCGCATTCAATTTGCACTGGTGTGAACCCAGCCTTAGAGCTGAACAGTGGAGGCTGGTCTCCATTTTTTGGGGGGGGGCTCACCCACTAGCCCCGCACTTACCCCATCTACGTCGCAGGCAGCTTTGGCTCTTTCCTGCCTCTCCTCCTCGGCGACTTCACCCTGCGTCTCCTCTGCCAACACAGTTGCTTCTCCTCTCCGGCCAATCGGGTCTTAAAGTGATTGTAAAGGTTAATTTTTTTTTTTTTTAAATAACAAACATGTCATACTTACCTTCACTGTGCAGTTTGTTTTGCACAGAGTGGCCCACAAACATCCTCTTCTGGCATCCCACGACTCTCTCGGCTCCTCCCCGCAATAGCTAACCCCCTCTGGGAAGTTTTCTCCCAAGGGGGTTGCCTTATGGGGGCGCTCCCTTCTCATACACTTGGCATCCATAGACACAGAGGGGGTAATTTACTAAAGGAAAATCCACTTTGCACTGCAAGGGCACTTGGAAGTGCAGTCGCTGTAGATCTGAGGGGGACATGCAAGGAAAATAAAAACAGAATTTTAGCTTGCACATGATTGGATGATAAAATCAGAAGAGCTTCCCTTCATTTCAGATCTACCCCTCAGATTTACAGCGACTTCACTTCCAAGTCTACTTTCAAGTGCACTTGCAGTGCAAAGTAGATTTGCCTATCGTAAATAATCCCCATAGTGTATGACTCGTCCCACCCCCCCCCCGGTGGTCGCATCATTAGATTTGATTGACAGCTGCGGGAGCCAATGGCTGCACTCCCATGAAACTATCCAATCAACGCAGAGACCCCATGGAGAAGAGGATGCCGGGGACGAGTCGAGCAGGTGAATGTGCTCAGGTAAGAAAAACGGGGGTGCTTGGGGGCCCGTGATTGCCAGGTGTTTTTTCACCTTAATGCATAGGATGCATTAAGGTGAAGAACACAAACCTTTACAACCCCTTTAATGCGGTTGGAATTTCCGACAAGAAAAGTTCGAAAGTCCTGAAACTGCACAGTAATTGAGAAGCAGCACAGTGATGAGCTTTGTCTCTCTGTCACTCTGCTTTTTCCTTTTTTTAACATTCTCCTTTTCAGTACGTTAACTTATTGGTTCCTCGTGCAGCTTCTCCCTCTCTCACTCCATTTATGATGTATTAACCCCCCTGGCGGTATTCCCGAGTCTGACTCGGGGTTAAATTTTTTTGCTGCGATCGGTAACCCCAAGTCAGACTCGGGCTCGCCTCGCTGAATCCACAGGCTTGGTTTACTTACCTTGTTCCTGGATCCAGCGATGCCACCGCGCTATGTGAGCGAGCGGGTCCTCGCTCGATTCACACAGTGCCTCTGTGTGCCGCCGATCTCCGTTCCCTGCAACGTTACGACGCACGGGAGCGGAGAACAGCGCCAAATTCAAAAAGGTAAACAAACACCTTACATACAGTATACTGTAATCTTATAGATTACAGTACTGTATGTAAAAAATACACACCCCCTTGTCCCTAGTGGTCTGTCCAGTGTCCTGCATGTACTTTTATATAATAAAAACTGTTCTTTCTGCCTGCAAACTGTAGATTGTCCAGAGCAACCAAAAGTGTCCCTTTATGTCAAAAATGGTTTTAGACCAGCTAGAAAACAGCGATAATAAATTATAATCACTTGCAGAATTGTGCGATAGCGATTTGTGGGGAAATTCGTCATAAAAAAATAAAAGTAATGACAGCGACAATTCTGCAACTGAGCAAATTTCAGTGATTTTAAGTTGATTACATTATTGAATAATTTTTTTTATAATTATATTATTATTTGTTAGAATTATTTATAATTATTTATTATATTATAGTTAATAATTTTGTTTTTAAAAAAATTCATACCGGGGATGCCTACTAGACTCTTGTTTGGTCAGATTTAAAGTGGAGGTTCACCCAAAAAATCTATTTTTAACATTACATTCAGCCGAGTTGTCCTAATGACAATCGGCTGTTTTTTTTTTTTACATACCTTATTTTCACCGCCGCTTCCGGGTTTGTCTTCTGCGGGACTGGGCGTTCCTATCTGATTGACAGGCTTCGCATACTACGTCGCATACTACGCGTCACAAGTTGCCGAAAGAAGCCGAACGTCGGTGCGCAGGCGCCGTATAGAGCCGCACCGACGTTCGGCTTCTTTCGGCAACTCGTGACGTGCTGTATGCGAAGGTCGGAAGCCTGTCAATCAGATAGGAACGCCCAGTCCCGAAGAAGACCTACCCAGAAGCGGCGGTGAAAATAAGGTATGTACGGAAAAAACAACAGCCGATTGTCATTAGGACAACTCGGCTGAATGTAATGTTAAAAATTTATTTTTGGGTGAACCCCCGCTTCAAGTGAGTTATTCCTACAAATTACAGGCCTACAGTATAAAACGCCAAATTTCCTTGCAAATAATGGTACCGCTTTCAGCACCTAAAATCTGAAATAATCATACCGCCAGGGAGGTTAATGAACACAAACCTGCATCTATTTAAGTCTGTTATACTGGTCTGGAGTTTAATTCTACTTCTAATCCTAAATGATCTTTAGTTACAGTTACATCATTAGCATAAACTAATACACAATAGTTTAAGATCGGTGTTTTTTTTTAAAAAGTACCGGTAATTCTTTATTATATAGAATAAATGGTTAAACAAGTATTAAATTAATAATTCTGAAATTACTTGCAAGCAGGAAATGCCTGATAGCATCTCTTAAGCCTCGTACACACGATCAGTCCATCCGATGAGAATGGTCTGAAGGACCGTTGTCATAGGTTAACCGATGAAGCTGACTGATGGTCTGATGTGCCTACACACCATCGGTTAAAAAAACAATCGTGTCAGAACGCGGTGACGTAAAACACAACGATGTGCTGAAAAAAACAAAGTTCAATGCTTCCAAGCATGCGTCGAGTTGATTCTGAGAATGCGTGGATTTTTAACCGATGGTTGTGCCTACTAACGATCGTTTTTTTTCTGTTAGGAATCCATAGGTTAAATTTAAAGGGGTTGTAAAGGAATTTTTTTTTTTTTCATAATAAGCATCCTTTACCTGCAGACATTCCTCTTTTCACTTCCTCATTGTTAGTTTTTGCTCAGAAGTTGCTCTATTTCTCCTCTGTTCTGTTCACTTCCTGCTTGTCTGATTTTACTCACCACCGTGACGGGAGGGTTTACTGCGGTGGTCAGTAACATGCTCACCCCCTCCTGGGAACTACATCTGTGCGGCAGGACGCTCTCTACGTGTTAGAGACCTCAAGGAGGTGTGAATCACTGGGCGTGCCGCAATGCTTACTGGGAAATGTAGTTCTTACATGAACGAGTGCCGCAAACCAGGAAGTGAATGAGAGAACAGAAACTAGAACGCCGGAGGTGACATAGATGAAGGAATTTAATAGGTATTTACTCGTTTTTTAACAGAATCAATTCACTATTCTGTCTGTGAATGTCTACCTTGCAGACATTAATTTTAGGCAACATTTTTTTTCCTTTACAACTCCTTTAAAGCAAGTTGGCTTTTTTTTAACCCATGGATAAATAACCTATGGGGCCCACACACGATCGGTTTGGACCGATGAAAACATTCCATCAGACCGTTGTCCTCTGGTTAACCTATTGTGTGTACAAGGCCTTACTGGATTCTTTGCCTTCCTCCAGTGCAAACTGAGCCATCTTTATGTCACAAAAGTTCTACAAGATACAGTAAATGAATATAGTCCATGAATTATTTAATCGGTAGATATAACAAGTTGAATGAATAACCTGTATGATTTATTTCCTCCCCAGATTGTCCTGCAGTTATACCTCGCTGTCAGTGGGGGGCTAAGCCATATAAAGGGACCCCGACCCTGCTACAGCTTCCTCTGCAGCACATCTACATCCATCACACCTACGAGCCATCCAGGCCATGCTTATCCTTCAAAGACTGTAGCGCAGATATGCGCAGTATGCAGAGGTTCCACCAGGAGGACCGTGGATGGGATGACATTGGCTACAGGTTAGGGTGTCATTTAATCAAAAGCCTTTTTAGGGGATTATTTGAATATAGGGAAAGAGAAGTAAGAGTTGAAGTCAAGAACATTAAATAAGTTCACAGCAATCATATACAAAATCAATTTTAAAAAATCTCAAAAAGATTAAAATGTGTCCAAAATGTACATACATTTTTTTTACTTTTTTGTAGGGCTGTGGAAATTAACTATTAATTCATCGATTAATCTTTAATTTTTTTGATCGATCAAAATTATTTTGATTGGTACTCACCTCTCCGCCGGCTTCCGGGCCTTCAGGGAGTTCCGTCGGAGATCCAGTGACATCACGGACACCGGCGGGTCTTGCCGTGTCCATCTGAAGGGCTCCTTTGCTGTGCCGCACGCAAAGGTCTGTTACACTTCCCTCTATCAACCTGGGATTCTACAACTATCCACTGGGAGTTGTGATAGTTCCCTTCACGGGACATCTACATACCGACGGACTGATGTTAACCTCTCCTCATCTGGATTCAGCAGTCGTATCGTTGTACACATTTTTATACCAGTATCATACTTAGCTACATGTTTTCATGACTGCTTTTGCTACCGTTTGGTATTACTCGCACCATTTTTACAGTTTATGTAGCTACATCGATTTTATCTCCAGTGCAATATTTATTTTGTTACCTACTTGAAGCCTATAAAAGTTTTAATGCTATTCCCATTGAGCACTGCCTTTGTGTGTTTTTGTATCCTGCTATCCATTTTTACAGTGGTTGGTAGCTGCACTGGGAATCAGCCTGCAAGGAGGAGATCAGCTAAAAGTAGTTGGATCTGTATGTGCATTATATTTAATCGAAATTAGTCGATTAATCGATTAAAAAAAAAAAAGATTAATCGAACACAAAAATTTTGATCAGTAACAGCCCTACTTTTTTGTTTAAATCACTTATCACCGTGTCATTCATGTCATGGCTTGCTGATATAACTAGAGAACTCTGTCATTTGTGAATGTTTGTATGGTTTGTGAGCAAAAATGTTTTGAATTTGTTCCACTCATGGCACCAGGTTATGGGGGTTATTTACTAAAGGCAAATCCACTTTGCACTACAAGTGCAAACTACAAGAACAAAGTGCACTTGAAATTGAACTGAAAGTGCACTGGGAAATGCAGTCGCTGTAAATATGAGGGGTAGATCTGAAATGAGTGGAAGCTCTGCTGATTGTTTTATCCAATCACGTGCAAGCTAAAATGCTGTTTTTTTATTTTCCTTGCATGTCCCCCTCATATCTACAGTGACTTTCAGTGCACTTTGCACTTGAAGTTTTTTAACTTGTAGTCCAAAGTGGATTTGCCTTTAGTAAATAACCTCCTATGTGTCATTCTCACGTAAGGACAAATTAAAAGAAGTTAAAGTGTTACTAAACAAAGGACCATGTAAACACTATGGGTGTTATTTACTAAAGGCAAATCCATTTTGCACTACAAGTGCAAACTACAAGTGCAAAGTGCACTTGAAATTGCACTGAAAGTGGAAGTGCAGTCGCTGTAGATCCGAGGGGGACATGCAAGGAAAATAAAAAAAACAGCATTTTAGCTTGCACGTGATTGGATAATACAATCAGCAGAGCTTCCACTCATTTCAGATCTACCCCTCAGATTTTCAGCGACTGCACTTCCAAGTGCACTTTCAGTGCAATATCAAGTCCACTTTGCACTTGTAGTTTGCTCTTGTAGTGCAAAGTGGATTTGCCTTTCGTAAATGTGGCGCCTGGCTACTCTCATAGCAGGTGCTGCTGAGACACCGAGCACGAGGCTGGTGTCTCAGGAGAGGCCTACTTGCTCATCGAAGGGAACTTCACCAAAGCTGTTTGAAGGAGATCCGGGTGCTGAAGGATTTTGGACCGAAACTATCTCGACCTTTAGGAGGGTCTTTGGCAGAGACTTCACCCTAAAGTTCCGAGTGACACTCTGGCTGCTAGGCTGGTGAGAGAGGCCTATACGGGTGTGCTATACCCACTCTGGCTAGAGTAGTGAAGAAAGTTGTCGTTGGAAGCAGGACTGTTTCCAGTAACCAGTTAACCCTGAATCCGCCATCTTCCATTTCTTCTATCCCTTCACCTTTCTACTATTTACCATTTTTACCCCGTTGGGTAATAAAAGCACAGAAAAGACATTGACTTTATTACAGCTCTCATCCAGTACCCTAGACGGCGGAGATACAGAGGTAACGTGTCACCCTAATCAAACCAGCAGTTCCTTCGGGGGTAGTACTACATAAATAACCCCCTGTGTCTGTATCTCCCACAGTAAACAGAACAAGGAAACGCAATAGTTTTAGTAAATATAAATGTCTATATACCTTTTCTCATTAGCAGTATATAGCAGTGTTGTGACTTCTATCAATGTCTAGTTAAAGCTTGCAGGAGGAGTTTTCATTCTGCCCTGACTGTCCTATCAGGCTGCATGAGCCCTGTGCTGATCACGTGCACTCTCCCAAGAAAAAAAATCTCTCCAGCAATACACACCATATTGAGCATGTGCAGCTTGTCCCCTAGCCTCTGTTTTATCAGGAGATGGTTTAGAGACAGTGGAAGAAGGGGAGGAGCAGAGAAGACATAAATAAACAGCCTTTTTACACAATGCAGAGGATTAACCCCCTAGGTTCTGCAGCGAGTATAACAAGTATGGTTTACTGCATATACAGATTGATTTAATTGTTGTGGCTTTAGTAACACTTTAATTGTTCTATAGATATTATATGGCTTGTTACTGAGTGGTGAATGTGTCTGGAAGGAGACTACTACATATTGCAGATTTTTGTTGGCCAATCAGGTGTTTGATAGACTTCTCACAGTGGCAAGGCCTATCTCCAGCAGTGGCGGCTGGTGGTATATTTTTTTGGGGGGGCAAACAATGCACCCACAGCCATCCCCCCATTTGGTTTAAGATCCCCCTCCCACCCCCTAGTCGGTCGGTTACCAGCCCCAGCCCCGGATTTACCCCATCTGTGGCAGCACTTCCCTGCGGGCGACTGGCAGCTTTTTCCCCCTGCGTCTCCTCCTCGGCATTGTTGTGGCTGTGTGTCTCCTCCCTCCTCCTAGGCCAATAGGATCGCTTCTACTTTCGGCCAATTGGGAAACGGGTCTGCATGTAGAGTAGGGGGCCGGACGCATTGATAGGGGGTCGGCGCCCATGCGCCCTGCATTATAGTCCACCACTGATCTCCAGCAACATATCAGCCCCTCTCCTCGAAAAGGCCACCCTAGGCTTGGGGGAGTCTGGAAACACCATCTCATTTCCTTTTGCTCCTTTGGGCACCTTCACGTCATGTGTTGCTGCATGCAAGGCTGTTCCATAACTCTCAGCAGTCACCCCGCTACCACTGATTTGCAGCTAAATGTCGGACATTTGTCACTTTCATACCTCGTTTCCTCTTAGATTTGCACTTGTACTTGTCCTTTTAATTCGTTTATTATGCATTATACATATCGAACTAGCAGCATTATTTACCACGTGTAGACTTTACTGGGACTGTACACATGTGCAGCACCATAAAGACTGGGCCCCAATGATAGCTGGCTAAAGAACTAGGAATAAAAACTGCTTTAGAAATGAAGAACCTTGTCTATTGTCCATAGTAAAAGATACCTCTTTACAGAGTTTTCAATTTCATCGCTGCCATTCATATAGAGTGCATTCTAAAAAGGATACAACCCATGATCTTTATGCAGAAAAGAGAGTATGTGGCGCACGATCCAGCAGAGCACAAATTACAATGAGGTATATAAAATTTTTGTACTAAAGTCCAATAAAAACCAATAAAAATGTCCATGAAAGTCCTGGATCAATAAAATGTAGTATAAGTTGCTGTAGATAACACTTAGCGGCAGTACCTTAAAGCAGAAGCATTGCTCTGAAACGATCAAAAAAAGAAAAGACAAAGTGCGCCAAATCTGAGTGCAGTAAGCCCAAATTTAATGACTGGAATAAAATCAAATGAATGTACATATGAAAAATGCCTACTCACAAACTAGAAGTGGATTGTAGGCAAACATGGAGTGATGTAGGCGATCAGGAGGTGCCTGGAGTCCTGCAGAGGTCTTGGTTGGCGGGCATCCAGAGTGTAGGCTGTGGCTGACTTGTTGGGGATCGGTGTCGGGGGACAGGAGCACCGGAGAGCCACAGAGGATGCGGCGTGCGCTTCACTGTGGAGCACAGCGTACCGTCGTCGCGCCGGAAGTGACGTGCAGGTCCGGGTCGGCCAATAGGATTACGCGTTTCACAGCGTCAGCTGTTTCGTCAGATCCATCTGCACGTCAGATCCGACCCGGACCTGCACGTCACTTCCGGACAAGCAGCTTTATTCAAATGTTCAAAAGCATACATGCAGTCTGCATTGGTACTATCATTTTTTATGCCCAAGTATGACTTTGATTGTTGTCACTCAGACTTTTGGGTCCAATGCCAATGTAGTGAATAACGATTACTGATTGGATCCACATGAATAACTGCTCTGGTAACTAGATCATCATTTTAACCCCATCTTCATTTCTTCCTCTTCCCCAGCTTTGTGGTAGGATCTGATGGATATCTTTATGAAGGACGAGGATGGCTCTGGGTGGGAGCTCACACATTGGGCCACAACTCTATTGGATATGGTGTGAGCTTTATCGGCAATTTCATGGCTTCAGTCCCTGAGGGTCCCATCCTGAGCCTGGTGAGAGATCGATTCTTGAGCTGTGCAGTGACGTCTGAGTATATCACCTCCAACTACACTGTTCAAGGCCACCGACAAGTAGTAAGGACATCCTGTCCAGGAGATGCCCTCTTTCAGAAAATTTCTGCTTGGAAGAACTTTAAGGTATGAAGAACCACATAAAACATTCTAGTATGATTAATAAACACCCAAAGCATTTTTTGTATCTAAAGATACTACATAATTCCATTGAAAGTTCACCATTGACATCACATTACTCATGTGAAAAATTAAAAAAATTAGGACCTGTTTGTTTCTGAGCTCTCTCTTCAGCAGATCATAGATGAACAAGCTCATCTGAAAGTAGAAATCAAAAATATGATCACCAAAAAAAAAAATAGAAGCTTGACACCTGAAACTAAACTTATGGGCATGCAGGTTGAAAAGAAGCGGTGTTACAATGTGTAAAAACAAAATAATAAAAAGTTTGACCAAAGATTCTTAACGTGGATGTAAACCCAATTCATGAAATGTGAGCTGGGCACATATATCTCCAGTGTTTTCTTATCTCTCTCCAAAGTCCCTTGGCTTTCTCCTGCTCCGTTCTTCAGTTATCAGCATGATAACTTCTGACATATTCTCTGTCAACTGTGATAAAACCAGCCTGAATGTTGTATCAGGGTGGGCGCTATAAATAGATTAGCAGATTAGCTGAGCTGTGGACTATTCACAGCACAGCTCTGCAAATCTCTGCCAATGTGGAGAGGGGGTGTGTGCCTTTCCTCCAATCAGCTGTCTCCCAGTGTAAGCAAAGAATCCACACCCACAGGTGGATCAGGAAGAGAAAATTCTAACAGGACAAGCACTTTCTAAACAGTATATAAAGCTGAAGACAGCAGATATACATGTAAAACCTATGTAGGATGATTTGTTTCATCTCTGTGTATCATCTGAGCCTATTCACGTCACTGGGTATATGTGAGAGTTTACATCTAAATGTCTGGTTTTGTGTTTTTTGATTCAGCGATCAGCTTTCAAATAAAATAAATCTAGGCAACGCTAAAGAGTCCTGATCACTTTTATACTACCGATAAAGTAACACCACATCCATTCCCTAATCTCTTCTGTGACAAATAAATCCAGAAGTGACATGAGATATATATTATATCTCTTCTGGGTTCAGAGCTGTAATTGTCCAGCTGTAGCCAGGGAATTAACTAATCAAGCATGTTCTATGCTTGACTTGCTGAAGTGGAGGGCAGGAGAGACATTTGTGGTCTAATACATCCCTGATGTCTCTATAAAGAGGACCTGTCACCTGCCAATGCAATCACATAGGGAACTCGTTAGCCCTTTGTGATAGATATAAAGTTAAATGGCCACGCACCTGTAACCATAAGTTGCAACACACATGTAAGGTATCACCATGAATGTCAGAGTAAAAGCAATAATTCTAGTAACATAGAAAACGTTTTAAACTGATGATCTGTAATGGCTTTTAAAATATCACTGATAGACAATTTTATGACTTGACATGTTTGGTATCTATTTACTCAATCCAACCCGTCTTTTATACCTTGCCAAAAAATTGGGTATTATATTGTGTTTGTTTGCTCTAAAATTAATTTTAATTTATTTTTCCTGCTTTTAGGAAAGTATAAACATATATACCACTTAGTCAGAGTTTTTGTTAACTGTCACATACATTTGGCATGGGTTTCAGTGATGTCTGGTTAATATTGTATTTGTGTTCAATTACATTTTACACGTTAATAAACTGTTGCTTTGTATGTTGTTTTGTTAAAGTGGTTGTAAACCCACATTTTTTACTTTTACCTTACAGGTAAGCCTATAATAAGGCTTACCTGTAGGTATAAAGAATATCTCCTAAACCTGTACGGTTTAGGAGATATTTCCCTCGCAATGCACCGCTGATTGCAGCGGGGCATGCGCAGGGGGATCCTCGGCTGAAGGCCCGGCCTCCGCCGGCCCTTGCCCTTGCAGGAATGAAATCTCCCGCGCGCATGCGTGGGAGTGACGTCATGGCCGCTCCAGCCAATCACAGCGCTGGAGCGGCGATACCCAGAAGACACCCCGAGTCAAGGTGACATCTCGCTCGGCGTGGACCAGTTAAGTTCTCTTCTCCTCGTTCCGAGGTAAGTATTTCATAATGAGCTAGTATGCGGTGCATACTAGCTCATTATGGCTTTTGCCTTGCAGGTGTAAAAAAAAAAAAAAATGGTATATGCGGGTTTACAACCGCTTTAATTATATAGAATCTTTATTTTAAGAAAACATTTAATGCAGGGTGCCTGAAAAATACACTGTTTTGCAGGGCACGTTGGGCTTTCTAATCAGCTCAGCACTTGTTAACGGATTTAAAAGACAAGCACTGTCTCTACTAGGAGGCAACAATAGAAAATGTCCCCCTCTGATCATGCAGGGCCGGTGTTCTATCGATTTGTGCCCTCCGTCGAAAAGTGCCCGCGCAGAAAGGAAAAGGCACTCCAGCTGAGTTGCCGATCAGCTGGAGTGACGTCACTATAGAGCATGCGCACATCGTAGGACGGGCGATACCATTTCACAGGCACAATTGAAAGCTATGCAAAGAGTGGAGGGACACCTTAGATGTCAGATTGTGCCTCACTGTAAACCCACGGCGCAACATCGAGGCACAATATGACAAATACGGTGTCTCTCCGCTGTTTGCATAGCATTAAATTGTGCCCGATAAATGGTATCTCCTGCCGAAAAAAGGCTTCTACGATGTGCGCATGCGCTATGGGACGTCACTCCAGCTGATCGGCAACTCAGCTGGAGTGCCTTTCCGTTGTGCGTAAGTGCGGGCACTTTTCGACAGCGGGCACATATCGACAGAGCACCGTCACTGAGCAACATAGATGTAAGCCTGGTTGCCTTTCTGAGCATAGTCATGCGCTAGGCTTCCTATTTAGTTGCTGGATACCTGGTGATGTTTGAGAAGTAGCCAAAGCTGCAGGTTGTAGAGGGGTAGAGCCTCCAACTCTACCAAAAGTGTTGGTAAAAATTAAAAACGAAAATACTAAATTAAAAACAGATTGATTCCAGGCAAAGAGCTATAGTATGTATTGTATGCCTACAGAGTGTACTTCTGCGACAGAGTGTATTTAGCATTTAATGTGGAGTAACATATATTTTATTTACAGGAATCCTGACAATGATCTATTCTCAGCTTTCAACCTGAATCTAACGCATCATATGCTGCATTTAATAAAATTTTCATGATAACAATGTGTTCTGTGAATTATGTCAGATGTTTGTTACCACAGTCTCGCCCGCCCCTCTTCGTCACCGGCCTGAGTTGCTGAAATATATTCGAACACCACAGGTTGACTGTTATTTGAAAAAAAAGCTCCAAAAAAAGTCTATTTCCTGTTGTGAGGGTAGAGAGCGTAGGGGAAAGACAGATTACAGATAGATGGTAATAGAGAGGAACTTAGTAAGACACTAACAGGACGGGAACCAGACAATTTGCAAGCAAGCTGAAAAGATATCAGATATGATAACATGCTGAAGAAGAGGTAAAGGCTAAAGGGTGCTTTAAAGAGGATTGAGACTTATATAAAAAACATCAATCTGAGCTGAGATAGACCTGTGCTACATCTCATAGCCATCACCGTTATCTGAGGCACAAGATGGTGGAGCCTTGTGAGGAGCTGACAGACCACGAGTCTAGCATTCCAGAACTCAATCCCTTGGCCTCCTATCAATGGAAAAACCGAAATCGCAGTGTGTGGAACAAGTTTCAGGACTGGAGAACCTCTTTTATTACCCAACACAAGCCATCCAAAAAAAAGCAGTCAAAGCTATCCGATAAATCAAAAAAAGGGAGCTTTGCACGTTACCTGGGATCAGTCTCGCTGCCACAGAAAAGGAGGAAGAAGGACATAACAGAGCCAGTTGAGGTGACTGAAGGTAAGTAAAGAGATGGGAGAGGAAGGATTCCTGATTTAGCACAATGAACTTTATTGGAGCCTTATGCCGCGTACACACGATCAGATTTTCCGTCAGAAAAACCTTGGATGTTTTTTCCGATGGAATTCCGCTCAAGCTTGACTTGCATACACACGGTCACACAAAAGTTCTCTGAACATTCGACCGTCAAGAACGCGGTGAAGTACAACACTACGGCGAGCTGAGAAAATAAAGTTCAGTGCTTTCGGGCATGCGTCAAATTGTTTCCGAGCATGCGTCGGAATTTTGCGCGTCGGAATTGCTACAGACAATCGGAATTTCCAATTTGGAATTTTTTCCGTCTGAAAATTTGAGAACCAGCTCTCAAATTTTTGTTGGTAGAAATTCCGACAGGAGAAGTCCGATGCCCTACACACTGTCGGAATTTCCGACCAAAAGCTTGCATCTGACTTTTCTTGTCGGAAATTCCGACTGTGTGTTCGGGGCATTAGTAACATATCCATAAACTGTTAAAACAAACAGCCCTTGACTTTTAGGGGTTGATTTACTAAAACTAGAGAATGCAAAATCTGGTGCAGCTCCACTTAGAAACAAATCAGCTTCCAGGTTTTTTGTCAAAGCTTAACCAGTTCCCGACCCCCGCATGTACATATACGTCCACAATATGGCACGTACAGGCACATGGGCGTACACGTACGTCCTTGCCTATTAGCGGGTGGGGGGTCCGATCGGGACCCCCCCCCGCTACATGCAGAGGTCGGGTCCGCTCGGGGAGCGATCCGGGACCACGGCGCGGCTATTTGTTTATAGCCGCTCCGTCGCGATCGCTCCCCGGAGCTGAAGAACGGGGAGAGCCGTATGTAAACACGGCTTCCCCGTCCTTCACTATGGCGGCGCATCGATCGCGTCATTCCCTTTATAGGGAAGACACGATCGATGACGTCATTCCTACAGCCACACCCCCCTACAGTTGTAAACACATACTAGGTGCACCCTAACTCCTACAGCGCCCCCTGTGGTTAACTCCCAAACTGCAACTGTCATTTTCACAATAAAGAATGCAATTTAAATGCATTTTTTGCTGTGAAAATGACAATGGTCCCAAAAATGTGTCAAAATTGTCCGAAGTGTCCGCCATAATGTCGCAGTCACGAAAAAAATTGCTGATCGCCGCCATTAGTAGTAAAAAAAAAAAAATTAATAAAAATGCAATAAAACTATCCCCTATTTTGTAAACACTATAAATTGTGCGCAAACCAATCGATAAACGCTTATTGCGATTTTTTTTTACTAAAAATAGGTAGAAGAATACGTATCGGCCTAAACTGAGGAAAAAAAATGTTTTTATATATGTTTTTGGGGGATATTTATTACAGCAAAAAGTAAAAAATATTGCATTTTTTTCAAAATTGTCGCTCTATTTTTGTTTATAGCGCAAAAACTAAAAACCGCAGATGTGATCAAATACCACCAAAAGAAAGCTCTATTTGTGGGGGGAAAAAGGACGCCAATTTTGTTTGGGAGCCACGTCGCACGACCGCGCAATTGTCTGTTAAAGCGACGCAGTTCCGAACTGTAAAAACACCTTGGGTCTTTAGGCTGCATATTGGTCCGGGGCTTAACTGGTTAAAGGGGTGTTCCAGACAATTTTTATGTTTATTAAAAGTCAGCAGCTACAAAAAGTGTAGCTGCTGGCTTTTAATAAACATACACTTACCTGCTCCAGCGTTCCAGCGACGCCCCCGGCCGGAGCTCCGCTCCTCTCCCCCCCTCCCCGGCCGGCGTCTTCATTTCATCTGTGGGCACCCGGCCGTGACAGCTTTCAGCTTCACGGCCAGGCACCCACTGCGCATGCGCGAGCGGCACTGCGCATGCGCGCACGGTGCGGCCCGGCGCTGCGCCGTCTGCTTGGACAGGAGATCGCCTAGGACCTGTGACGTGTCCTAGGCGAACGTCTACAGGGAGGGGCTGCTGTAGGCGATTAAGCTTAATCGCCTAACCAGCGTCTCGGCGGAAGGAGGAAGTGGGACAGGAAGTCCCACTCCTCCTGAAGCCCCCACTCCCCCCCCCCCAAAAAATTACATGCCAAATGTGGCATGTAAGGGGGTGAGGAGTGGGATAAGCGGAAGTTCCAATTTTGGGTGGAACTCCGCTTTAATTGAACAAGCCAAAGTTAAAAGCTGATTGGCTACTATGCACAGCTGTACCAGATTTTGCACTCTCCAGTTTTAGTAAATAAACCCCTTAGTGACTAAAACTGAACGTAGAAATTAGAATACTGTCACCATTTTTGCTAGATCAGGAAACCAATCTCATGTCGTATATGTCTGCAGACAGCCCTGGGTAACCATTAAGTAGGGTGCTTGGTCAGTTGGGCAGGGTCAAACACCTTGTATGCTCCCTTATGTTATTGCATTGAAGTCTGCCTCCACTTTTTTGCTTGTCCCCTCTCTATAGGCATGATCATCTACATATGGCAGAGTAGACTATGTTGTTCATGGAGCAGAATAGACTGTTTTTCCTAAAAACCATCAGATCATGCTTGTATGTTCGAATTGTCATGCTATACCTTTAGCCACTCTAAATCGGCTCTGTCAGTATAATAAAACTGTATGATAAACTACCGTGTTTCCCCGAAAATAAGACCTACCCCGAAAATAAGACCTAGAGCTATTTTCCAGGAGAGCTGCAATATAAGCCCAACCCCAAAAATAAGCTCTAGTTTGAGGTGATTGTGTGATTTTTGAGGAAACGTGGTATAACCCTGTTATGGCGGTGTGCAGTGTGCTGTGTGTCTCTAGCTGTGTGAGGTGCCTTTGATACAGAGTGGCGCTCAGCTGATCTCCCCGCTGGTCTCCTCTTCTCCCGCCTGTCTGCGTGGGATCTTGGGCCCCCCCCCCTTCACAGACCTTCGGCGGGTCACTGAAAGTACCGTACGGTGCCTCTGAAATCAACGTGTGCGGTATGCAGCATGGATACTCCGGTCGCTTCTCCTGCCTGCCTGCGGGGAGCTTGGTCCCCCTCCCTTCACAGAGCTTTGGCGGGTCACTGAATCTACGGTGCAGAGCCTCTCCAATCAACATGTGTGTGTTATGCAGCATGGATACTCCGGTCTCCACAAGGTATTTACAGGTTTACAGTTTTTTTTTTCTCACATGCTGGTGTGCCCTCTTCCCTGTTTCGAGCATTGCAGAGGGGGGGCTGGGGTCCCTCGCTGGTGGCTGGAAGAGGTGGAGGAAGGCTGAGGTGTTTAGCACTGTTGGATTGCAGGGGCACACACATTCTGTATTGTGTGCTACTGTAAAAGAAAGAATTTGGCCATTTTAAGTTTGTGCAAACTGGGGATTCCTGACAGGCAGGGAGAGAACGAATATATTAAGACTAGGGTTGTCCCGATACCGATACCAGTATCGGTATCGGGACCGATACCGAGTATTTGCGGGAGTACTTGTACTCGCGCAAATACCCCCGATACCGGAATAGAATACTTATAATGGCTGTATGCCCTGGTAAGGTGAGCCTTAATAGATCTTGCCTGGTTATTTTTGTCTCCCTGGAGTCTCCCTGGAGTGTACACTACCACGTAAACGCACCCGCAGAGGCAAGAAAACTGCCAGCTACTTTAAAGTGATATTAAAGGATATTTATTTTGTTTATATGTACCTGCTCTGTGAAATATTATGACACAGAGCGGTCCCTTACCTCTTCTTTTGGAGTCCCCTGCTGGCACTCTCTGCCCCTATAGTAAGGTGACCAGATTTTTTTAAAAGAAATCTGGGGACATATTTTTTTTTTTACTAGTAATGGCAGCAATCAGCGACTCTTTGCCTGTCTCCGCCGCCGCCCGCCTCACAGCTTGTCAAGTCTTACTCTCCGGCAAAGGTATGGGGGAAATGGCTGGAGGGACATGGCTGCATATGTGGGGGGACATGGCTGCATATGTGGGGGGACATGGCTGCATATGTGGGGGACATGGCTGCATTTGGGGACACATTTAAAAAAAGTATCGGTATTCGGTATCGGCGACTACTTGAAAAAAAGTATCGGTACTTGTACTCGGTCCTAAAAAAGTGGTATCGGGACAACCCTAATTAAGACCTACCCCGAAAATAAGCCCTACTGGGTCTTTTGTTGCCAAAATTAATATAAAGCTTATTTTCGGGGAAACACGGTACAAAGAAGTCATTGACTATTCACTTCCAGGAGTGTCAGTTTCCTAGTAAAACATTGTCCTTAGTGGTTCCATCGGCTGGCCACAAGTTTTGTGCTGTAATCACACAAGTGGGAACCACAGAGTGAAGTGGGGGACCTGGAAATTAATAATTCTGTAGTCTTTGAATCCTGTCTGGTCTATAGCTGGCGGTTTCTCTTTACTGCTACAGAGACCAGCTGTGTGGGCAGCCGGGAAGTGAATATTTATTGTGCTCTTTGCAGGGAACCCCTTTATCATACATGTTTATTTTATCAACAGAGTTGCTTTCATGCTAGATTATCAAAAATGATATTGGGGAACTGAAGAAAACGCAAAGAAGGGCAGACAAACTGATAAGCAGCATGAAGGAGCTCAGCTAAACGAATAGCTGAACTGCATTTATTCTCTTGAGAAGCAGCGATTAAGGGGGAATATGATCGTCATCATGTATACTGTGCATACAGTAAGTGGTGCATATAGAAAATTTGGTGTTGAGGTATTCACGTTAGGTTCATTACAAAAGACAAAGGGGCATTCATGTCTTGAGGAAGAGACTGAATCTCCACATATGGAAATGTTTCTTTACAGTGAAGCCTTACACACGATCGGATTTTTTGCGGACAAAGTGTAGGACTTTTGTCTGAAGGGCGTTGGCCATGAACTTGTTTTGCATACAAACGGCAAAGAATTGTCTGCCAACAAATACGAAACTATGTGTTTTTTTTAGCTCTTTAGCACCACCCTTTGGACAACTTCTGCTAATGTTGTGTTATAGTGAGCTTGCGTGTTTGTACTTTGGAGCTTTGTCCGAAGGACTTGCGTACACACGATCAGATAATCCAGCAACACACATTTGTTGTCGGAAAATTTGAAAGCATGCTATCCAAAATCTGTTGGCAGAAAATCCGACAACAATTGTCCGATGGAGCACACAAACGGTCGTATTTTCCAACAACAGCCTGTCATCACACAATTCCCGTCGGAAAATCCATTTGTGTGTACGAGGCTTTAGAGAAGCTGTATTTGTTTTACCTGGGCGCTTTTTTGGCAATAGCGCCAGTATGCCAAATGTATGATTTTACCAGGCTTGGCACAGTTCCATACCCTGCACAAAGGTAGACCGATGCACTTGACATGCTGATTTTAATGCCTGTTCCGGTCTCACAAAGGAGACAACTTTTTTTGTAACATCTGCTTTGTGTTCTTTCAGGTTGTTGCAATTTTTTTTTTTTACATTTAGAATGACTAACAAGATTTGCATGTGGGCGTCAGTGACTATGTGCTCTGCATCGACACAAACTATGGTTTGATAGTGACAGGCCTGCAGGGGAATCTATTATATTAATAAGGTGAATTGGAGATACATAGGCAAGAAAATTTCAGCCCTAACTACATGGACTACAAATGGCCAATCATATACAATAACGAGGCAATAAACAGTCAATTGTTACAATGCTTGAGCAACAATGGAGTAGGCATTGTAATACATAAGCAACAAATAATTCTAACGTGCACAGGGCCGCTGGTAAGACAGTACAACTGGTCATTTTGTACTGGGCCCAGACCTCATCAGCTAAACAGGGGGACCCAGGGCTTTTTATTGTTAATTTCTTCCTAAATGAAGAAATGGATTTAACATAGCTCCCAACTGTCCCTGATTTCGAGTGACTGTCCCGGATTTGGAAAAAAGTCCCTCTGTCCTCCTCATTTGTCCCTTATTTTGGTCTGATCCATATAGTTGTAGATAAAATGTACTACTTATCTATCAAAAAGTATTTCCCAGCGCTAAACCTTTTATCCAGTTTCGAAATTGCTGCATTTGTAAATTTCAACAGCCAGTATAAATGAATAGTGGTAAAAAAGCACTTGTGTTTAACCAATCATTTTTTTTGTACAATTCTTCTTTAACCTCCCTGGCGGTATGATTCTGTCTGGAATTACGTACCAAAAGCGGTACAATTATTTGCAAGGAAATTTGGCATTTTATACTGTAGGCCTGTAATTCTTAGGAATAACTCACTTAAATCTGACCAAAAAAGAATCTAATAGGCATCCTGGGTATGACATTTTTTTTAAAAAATTTTTTATAAATTATAATATAATAAATAATTATAAATAATTATAACAAATAATAATATAATTCTAATAAAAATTATTTAATAATGTAATCAAATCAAAATCACTGAAATTTTCTCAGTTGCAAAATTGTCGCTGTCATAATTTTTTTTTTTTATGACGAATTTCCCCACAAATCGCTATCGCACAATTCTGCAAGTGATTATAATTTATTATCGCTGTTTTCTAGCTGATCTAAAACCATTTTTGACATAAAAAGACACTTTTGGTTGCTATGGACAATCTACAGTTTGCAGGGAGAAAGAAAGGTTTTTATTATATAAAAGTACATGTAGGGCACTGGGCAGACCACTAGGGACAAGGGGTGTGTGTATTTTTTACATACAGTACAGTAATCTGTAAGATTACAGTATACTGTATGTATAGTGTTTGTTTACGTTTTTGAATTTGGCGCCGATCTCCGCTCCTGTGCGTCGTAACGTCGCAGGGAACGGAGATCGGCGGCACAGGAGGACGCTGTGTGAATCGAGCGAGGTCCCGCTCTCTCACACAGCGCGGTGACATCGCTGGATCCAGGACAAGGTAAGCCAGCGCACGCTGCAGGCTCTGCATATCTACCCCGAGCGTGACTCGGGGTTACCGATTATAGCAGAAAAAACCCACCCCGAGTCACGCTCGGGGATACCGCCAGGGGGGTTAAGTAGGGTATGGCAGGGGGTGTGTCTTTTGCCTACATACTTTTGCTAATAGGTGTCCCTCACTCCCATTTCAGAAAGCTGGGAGGTATGGATTTTACTAGACCACACCCTGACTTCTACTTGTTTACCAGGGCTTAAATTACATTTCCCTGGGCCCCATCAGGTCAACAGAAGGGCCCAGGAATAGGGGACTTTTTCATTAATTTTCAGGGCATTTTCAGGGCATTGGGGGGTAAAGTCAGTGTCACTGTTTCCCATGGGGGGGGGGGGTTGGGTATAGGCAGGGTTGGAGCTGCCCAGTCAGGAAGGATGTACAGGGTCCCATGATTTCTAACAGCAGCATGCAAACAGTAAATTGTTACAATTTGTTGGCAACAAAAGACATCAAACATGATATATGGGCAATTCCATCAGTGGCACTTCAGCCCCAAGCAACACCCCCCCCCCCCCCCCCCCAATCCTCTCTCCAGGAAAAATCATGTTACCACAGCACTGTAACACAAATGACTCCCTGTGCTCCTTCTTCTTCTAGTCTGAGGTCAACTTTATCTTCGATACTAGGATGATGGTACACCCCTAACCCCTTTGTACTCTTTTCTTAACCTGAGAGGTTCAAATCTTATCTTGCTATACAGTACAGTAGATAGCAAGAACCTAAAGCTGTCTGAACCAGCCACCTCCAATCTGATATTCCTTGATTGAAGGCGCACAGAGAATTGTTAGCCAAACAAGGGACACATCCAAATGGACGCAGCTGCCGTTTTATGTATTTTGACAGCCTCTGGGCCCGGCTATCCACATATAATGGCAGCAGTGGAAGGTTTCTCCATTGGCACTGTATAGCATGGATGGTGGAGTCTGTTAGCCTCGTAAGAAAAACGGTCGTGTGTATGTTTTTCATCGAGAAAACTGTCGAGGACCTCGACGAGAAAAAAGGAGAACAAGTTCTCTTTTTCCTCGACGGGAGTCTCAATTTCCTCGTCGTGTTCCTCGTCGGGCTGGTTTTCAATGAGAAGTACGTTTGTGTGTATGCTTAGAAACCCGCACATGCTCAGAAGGGTGGCGCCAGTGGAATAAAACTTCCCCTTTATAGTGTCGTTGTACGTGTTGTACGTCACCGCGTTTGAGAACGACGAGATTTTGTCTTGACAGTGTGTACGCAAAGAAAGCTTGTCAAGTTTCTCGACAAGCCTGACAAGGAACTCGGTCGTATGTACGAGGCCTTAGTTTCTCCATTCAGCCTGCAGACTGAATAAGATACTATTAGGTAGATTCAGGTAGATTGGAATATCTTTAGGGCGGCGTAGCCTAGACTGTTTAGGCTACACCGCCGTAAATTAGCTAGGCTAGTAGTGATTTTCAATCTACTTACCTGCTAATCTACGGCGGCGTAGCCTCAAACGAGCGGACGTAAGAGCGCCTAATTCAAATGACTTGGAGGGGGGCGTGTATCATGATAATGAGGCTTGACCTCACGTTTTTGACGTTTTTTGTCACTGCGCATGCGCCGGGTGACTACATTTCCCAGTGCGCATTGCGGCTAAGTATGCCGTACGGGCCTATTGATTTTGACGTGGACGTAAACGACGTAAATCCCGATTCGCGGACGACTTACGCAAACGACGTAAAAATTTCGAATTTTGCGGCGGGAACGGCGGCCATACTTAACATTACTATTCCACTAGAGCATAGCTCTAACTTTAGGCGGCCTATCTCTTACGTAAACGGCGTAAAAGTACTGCGTCGGCCTGGCGTTCGTTCGTGAATCGGCGTATCCCCTCATTTACATAATCTACGCCGGCCGCAATGGAAGCGCCATCAGCAACATTGCAATCTAAGATAGGACGGCGCAAGCCGTCGTATCTTAGATATGTTTAAGTGTATCTCTGTTAGAGAATACACTAAGGCCTCGTACAGACGAGGGGTTATCCGATGTAAACGGTCCGCCGGACCGTTTCCATCGGACATTTTTCCTCCGGATTTTGATCTGATGGCTTGTACACACCATCAGATCAAAATCCGCGCGGAAAACATCCGTGGTCACGTGTCGCGACGTGTCCGCTCCGTCGCCGCGACGATGACGCGGCGATGTGCGCGACGCTGGAAGGTAAATTCTTTCACGCATGCGTCGAATCATTCCGACGCATGCGAGGGATGGGGATCGGACGGACTTATCCGGTGAGTCTGTACAGACGACCGGATAAGTCAGAGGAACAGGATTCCAGCGGATAGATTTCTTAGCATGCTAAGAAATTTTTATCCGCTGGGAATCCGTCGGCTGGACAAATGTCCGCCGAAAATTGTCCGCTCGGGCCTACACACGACCTGATCTATCCGCTGGAACTGATCCGCGGATAAATCCCAGCGGATAGATCCGGTCGTGTGTACGGGGCCTTAAACATAGGTTGGTGCAGATTCAGAGTTAGGTCGGCTTATCTGTAAACCACACTAATGGCACAAGAAAAAAAAAATTCTAAAAATGATATGCAGAACAGCAACTCAACTATGTGATATAAACAATTGCATACAAATACAGAAAAATCAGAGCTGCGTTTAAGCAAATCACAGCAAATAACAGTGAAATAAACGTAGGAACATTTAATAAAGTCCACGTGACTTTATTATACTGAATGGTCTGGTTTCACAAAGCACTTGCGCTCAAGAGAGAAACGCAGCGTAAGTGCAAATATGCGCCGTCGTATCTATGTGCCTTGCCCACAAACTGAGATACGCCTAAAAATAGGCTTCATCCGACCAACGTAACTTGCCTACGCCGGCGTATCGTGGGCGCATATTTATGCTGGTCGCATGTGGCGCTCCCATTGATTTCCTATTCAAATATGGAAATGAGGGAGATACGTCGATTCACGAACGTACTTGCGCCGGCACATAATATACGCGCTTTGCGTAGGTCGTACGTCCGGCGTAAAGTTATTCCCCATATATGAGGCGCAACCCATGCAAAGGTATGGACCAGGGAACACAAGCCGTCGTATCTTTTGTCGTTTACATTGTACGTGAATATGACTAGGCGTAGGTTACGTACACGTCGTAGGCAGTGATCCGGCATATCTTAGGGAGTAGTTCCGACGTGATTTTGAGCATGCGCACGGGATGCGTCCACGGGACGGCGCATGCGCCTTTCGTTATTCGTATCTTTATGGCGCTCGGCCCATCATTTGCATGGGGTCACGCCTCATTTGCGTGGCTCACGCCCACTTCCACTTACGACGACTTACGCATAAGAAACCCAGCTCAGATTTGGTGGCAAGTGCTTTGTGAATTTGGTGCTTGCCTCTCTGCGCTGCGTCGGAGTAGCGTAAAGAAGATACGCTACGGCGGCATTAAAATATGCGCCAATGTCTGTGAATCTGGGCCTATGTTTCTACGTTTATTCCACAGTGATTTGCTTTGATATGCTTAAGCGCAGCTCTAATTTTTCTATAGCCATGCTGGAGTGCGTGTAGATTGCAGGTAGCTGCAAAGAGGCTGCAACACAGGATGAAAAAATTGTCAAAATAAATAATATTTTAATAAAATGTATTTATGATGCACAGTGCTTTAGAAAACTATTTGTAATACAGTAGGTCTACATGTACTTGAATTGTGTATTAAACACATTTAGAAGAGTATTCAGTTGTCTTTTATATCTGTGTGGAGGTCAGCTTTAAATTACAGAACTACAAGCAATGTGAAACACAAATCAAACTCCAGTACACAATCATAAATTAAAATGTGACAATACTTAGTAGCATTAAATGTAAAAATATGAAGCTGATTTGATGCTGGGATTTGTAGTTCTAATACCAATGGAAGGTTTATAAGCTTTGTATGCTGTTTTGGTAGAATAAGCCTGTACTTGATATAATTAAGCATCTCTGTATCTCTCTCTATTGATGAGGAAACACACTTTGTCAGTAACTCTGCCATAGAATCTATGTGGTTTCAGTAGCGGAAATTTGAACATGTTTCCTGTTCTGTTTGGTCTAATTCTGATATGCAAATACCATAATGCTCTCAGCCATCCTTTTATGGTTTATATATATTGATGTCTGTGCTGGCAGACCATATATCACTGTTTCTGGAGAGCATTGTCGAAAGAAGCTCTATATAACGTGATTTCTCGCCTGATGCAACAAAGATTTGTGATGATCGTTACTGTAGATTAAACATAAAACAAGTTTTTCTAAGCAATTAAAACACTTTTCATTATTTTAACAGTATACTTGGTTGGGATTTTTTATTTTTTTTCCAATTCTTTCAAAAAATTTGGGTACAATGTAGCATGACTAATTGTCATTAAAAGTGCGAGAGCAAGGCATTTAAGCTGAAAATTGGTCTGGGAAGGAAGGGGGTGAAAGTGCCTGGTATTGAGGTTGTTAACCACTTGCTTACTGGGCACATATACCCCCTTCCTGTCCAGGCGAAATTTCAGCTTTCAGCACTGTCACGCTTTGAATTACAATTGTGCGGTCATGCGACGTGGCTCCCAAACAAAATTGACGCCCTTCTTTTCCCCACAAATAGAGCTTTCTTTTGGTGGTATTTGATCATCTCTGCATTTTAATTTTTTGCGATATAAGCAAAAAAAGAGGGTCAATTTTGAAAAAAACACAATATTTTTGTAGCGCCCCCTTACTTTCAGTATGGGCGCTATGCCAAAGTTAATGGGGAATGGGAGGGTTAGTTTACTCCCATTCACAATTTGTGGAAATTTGGGTTGTTGCCATTTTCAGAATTTGTCCTGTAGATCAGTCTGCGCTCCAGGGGTGCGTTATCACCCCTGGGCGGCAGTTGGCGCTAGAGGGGTTCTGACAGACCCACTTTGCCCAGCAGCCAATCAGAGGAGTTCTGCCCTCGTTGGGCATGCTGGGGGGGATATATCTGTGGCAACCGCCATTGGTCTTTGTTCTGTGCAGGGCCCGAGTTCCAGGTGCGGTATCCACCTTCAGGGTACGCGCATCCATGGGCCCCGCCACCATGGCCTGCTTCAATGAGGTTATGCACCATGCGGAGCCTCACCCTAACATTGAGAGGGGCCCCAGCGACTTGCTGGGTCCCAACCTTCTGCTGAGAGGATCCTAGGCTGGGAGCTGTGCGATGGGGGATCGGCTCGGGGAGAACCTAGAACTAGAGGTTGCCTGGGAGGCCTGGACGAACCATCGGGGATCGGGTCACCACACTGCATGACAGGTATACTTAAGCTGTCAGTTGGTGACACAAATAAGAATTTACTGGGAGGATTCACTCAACCTGTTCTCACATATCTCAAATTGACAAAGCCTGTATCAGAGGCTCTGAGTCAGGCCGGTAGTAGAGGTCTGTTCCTCCCAGTTGATCTTTAAGTGGCTCTCCGGTTGCCAGGCCTGTGATAGTCGCCTGTCCGGGGGCACTTTACCCACCCTGATCGGGGTGGCGACAAACTGAGTTACACTATTGCTAAGAGCAGGCTTGCTCTTTTTCATATCCAAGGCCTGATACCAAAGTTCCTCTATGCTCATCAGCCTTTCTCTATTGTGTGCCATGTTGATGTTGGCCATGTTGGGCCTTGGAATAAAGCATTGAAAACTCATTTCGTGTCTAGACACCTGCTCTTCATCTACACTCTCGGATGTCACCCCTAGACCAAGCCAAGAAGGTAACTCAATATGCCGATCCCAAACTAATCAGCGGCTCCTCCGGGGGTGAGCGCTACATTTTTTACTTTTTGCTATAATAAATATCCCAATTTTTTTATTAACTATTTTTTTTTCTCAGTTTAGGCCGATATGTATTCTTCTACATATTTTTGGTAAAAAAAAATTGCAATAAGCGTATAGTGATTGGTTTGCGCAAAAGTTATAGCGCCTACAAAATAGGGGATAGAATTATGACATTTTTTTAAATATTTTTTTTTTACTAGTAATGGCGGCGATCTGCGATTTTTTTCAGGACTACGATATTACAGCTGACACATCGGACACTTTAGACACATTTTTGGGACCATTCGCATTTATACAGCGATTAGAGCTATAAATTTGCACTGATTACTGTATAAATATGACTGGCAGGGAAGGGGTTAACACTAGGGGCGATTAAGGGGTTAATGTGTTCCCTAGGGAGTGATTCTTACTGTGTAGGGAGGGGACTGACTGGGGGAGGTGATCGATGGTTGTGTCTATGTACAAGGGACACACCATCGGTCTCCTCTCCCTGACAGGATATGGATCTCTGTGTTTACACACAGAGATCCATGTCCCTGGCTCTATGACTGCCGATCACGGGCACCTGGAACACATCGCGGCCGCCAGGCACACGCATCGGCACCTGAGTGACATGGCGGCCACGCGCGCACGTGCCCCCCAGTGGCCGGAAGGAGTGGCCCAGAATTGTAGAGCCACCTTGTGGCCGTCATTCTACAATGGCCGGGATGGCAAGTGGTTAAACACATTGAACAGTGCCCAACCATTGGTGCAAGTGGGAAGAAGGCTGCCTTGTATCAGTGGAAGGAATAACGCCCCAAGGGCAAGATAATGACAAGCGAAAGGGCTGCATTCGGCCTGCAGGCCACAGTTCAGAGACCACTGGGTTAGCGTGTTCCCATATTAGCTAACATAAGTAGACTCCTTGAGCTTGGCCTGACACACCAAGGAGGTTTTTACCTTTCCTTTATGTCATGGCCGTATACACGGATAAGAGGTTTCTGATGATTTTTCTCTAACATGGAACTCCAAGTTCTTTCACGTGAGACAGAAACATGAAATAGTGCAATGAAAAACCTTCCCAAGAGGTTCCAGTCTAAAGAATTACAAAAAATCCCCACATGGAGTTGCAGTGTTACTACCACAATTCATTCACCAACAACACACACACATGTATATACTAGAGCTGCACGATTCTGCCTAAAATGAGAATCACTATTTTTTTTCTTAGAAGATAGATGACGATTCTCGCGGCCTAACATCATCTTTCACATTAAATAAAAAAAAATTGGGCTAACTTTACTGTTTCTTTTTTATTATTATTATTCATTGAAGTGTATTTTTCCCCCAAAAAATTGCATTTGAAAGACCACTGGGCAAATACAGTGTGACATAACATATTGCAGCAATTGCCATTTTATTCCATAGGGTCTCTGCTAAAATATATATAATGTTTGGGGGTTCCAAGTAATTTTCTAGCAAAAAATATTGATTTTTAACTTAAAGGAGTTCTCTGACCTAAAACTTTTAACCCCCGCTGTGCCCGGGCTGTAAAACTATACAAAATAAACTTTCACTTACCTGCCTACGATCCCCCGTTGTTCCGATATCGCCGTCCCGTTCTCCGGTCCCGGTCTCTTCCGCTTCCTGTGTGTCGGTGACTCATAGTGCGCTCAGCCTATCAGCGGCCGCGACGGGACATTGCTGCGGCCGCTGATAGGCTGAGCGCACTATGAGTCACCGACACACAGGAAGCGGAAGGGGCCCGGGACCAGAGAGCGGGACGGCGATATCGGAACAACGGGGGATCGTAGGCAGGTAAGTGAAAGTTTATTTTGTATAGTTTTACAGCCCGGGCACAGCGGGGGTTAAAAGTTTTAGGTCAGAGAACTCCTTTAAGAAACAAGTGTCAGAAAAAGATTTGGACTTTAAGTTGTTAAGCCTCCTGCATTAACACACAGAAGATTGCCAAGAAGGATGTTGGTTACAATGTTTAATGTTGTTACAAACTTGGCAGACTGCCCAGATTTTTTCTTTACACACACACAGAAGTTTATCCCTTTGACCTAAAGAGGAAGCATTAGTTATAATGGGCCAGATTCACATAGAAGATCGGCGGCGTAATGTATCGTAGATACGTTACACCGCTGCAATTTTTCATCGCAAGTGCCTGATTCACCTCCGGCCTCCGGCGCAAGGCGGGCCAATTCAAATGGGCGTGTGCCATTTAAATTAGGCGCGCTCCCGTGCCGGACCTACCGCGCATTCTCCGTTTTCGAACTCCCGCCGTGCTTTGCACGAAGTGACGTCATTTTTTAGAACGGCGACGCGCGTAGCGTAATTCCGTATACCCGGACGGCTTACGCAGACGACGTTATTTTTTAAATTTCGACGCGGGAACGACGGCCATACTTTATACAGCAATACGATTGCTGTGTAAAGTTAAGGCACCAAAAAAACGACTAACTTTGCGACGGGAAACTATACTAGCGGCGACGTAGCGAACACGAAAAACTGACGGGAATCGTCGTAACTCCTAATTTGCATACCCGACGCTGGTTTACGACGCGAACTCCCCCCAGCGGCGGCCGCGGTATTGCATCTTAAGATCCGACAGTGTAAAACAATTACACCTGTCGGATCTTATGGCTATCTATGCGTAACTGATTCTATGAATCAGTCGCATAGATAGCAACAGGGATACAACGGCGTATCAGGAGAAACGCCGTCGTATGCCTTTTGTGAATCTGGCCCAATGTTTCCTGTTAAAAACTTGGCAGACTGCCCAGATATTTTCTTTTGACAGCTGAGTGAGCAGATAAGTCTCTCCACTTGTTATATGAAATAATGCTCTGCATTGGAGATCGTCAGGGGGGTTGAATCGAGATCAAATTTTTTTAACAATTAATTGTGCAACTCTAGTATATACTGTATAAATGTATATATTGTGTATATATAAAGCATTATTAACAAATAGATTATGATAAAAAATATTTTATTAGGATACCAAAAAAAATTACACCTCTATAAAAAGTACTGTACTGGAACTCTGATGTGGACAAGCATCAAATATGTACAATTCATACAACCACATGCATACAGCATATTTTAGTTGAGGGTGACTTTTGCAATTGCGAAACCAGTAAATCATTGAAATAGAGTTAGGACTTGAGGGACCCCAAGGGCCCAAAAGACCAAACAAAAAAGGGGGGCAAGAGGACTATATCGGTACTGTATAGAAAGATAGACTCGAAAGGTAGTAAGAGTAAAAGATATATATATATATATATATATATATATATATATATATATATATATATATATATATATATATATATATATATATATATATATATATATATATATATATATATATATATATATATATATATATATATATATATATATAAATTTATTAACATGGTATCAAAAAAACAAAACATAGTCATAAAAACATCAAAAATAATGATATAAGACAATAAACAAATATTGCGGGACCAGCCATACAAGTCACCGGGCTAAAGTAGTCCCCAAGGGGAGGATCACGGTGAAAGAGGAGGTGACGCTAAACGGAATCTCAACTAGTTTAGCAGCTGGGTCGCTTCGTCAGCAGAATTCAGTAAATCATTGAGATAAAGTGACGTGTATCTTACACTGAGCTGGTGTCTTTTTTGTTTCATCTTTTGATCTGGCTAATAGATCTGTTAATTTTCAACTTCTTAAAGCGGAGTTCCATCCAAAAGTGGAACTTCCGCTTTAAGCACTCTTCGCCCCCTTACATGCCATGTCAAATTTTTTTTTTTGGGGGGGGGGGGCGAGTGGGTACCTGGTTTTGACAGGTACCCAGCTCCCACTTCCTACTCTTGTCTCCTCCCTGCCTAGGCGACTCTATTACTCCTCCTCTTCCTCTCCCCCTACGTGACTCCTCCTCTCCCCCTAGGCGTCTCCTCCTCTCACCCTCCATCTCTGCAATCTTCTGGGACACGTCACAGGACCCAGAAGTTTGCCCGGCCACTGAAAGAGCGCAGCGCGACTCGAGCAGTGCACAAGCGGCTGTGGAGCCACAAGCTGTAAACGCCAGGTGCCTACACGCAATTTCCGTATTTGGAGATTAAATCTCTTTTCCTCTAGACGTAAAGAGTCCCCCTGTGTCCTCTGTGTTGACACTTTATCAGACCTAGCTGTCCAGCAAAAGTGCCAGGTTGAGACAAACATTAAGGCCCGGATTCAGAAAGAAGTTACGATGGCGTATCTCCAGATACACCGTTGTAACTCCGAATGCGGGCCGTCGCAACTCGGCGCCTGATTCATAGAATCAGATACGCCTCACAGTTGGCTAGATATGAGCGGCGTAAGTCTCCTACGCCGTCGTATCTTAGGGTGCATATTTACGCTGGCCGCTAGGTGGCGCTTCCGTTTATTTCCGCGTCGAATATGCAAATTAGTGAGATACGCCGATTCATGAACGTACGTGCGCCCGGCTTATCTAGCTACGTCGTTTACGTAAGGCGTCGGACCGGCGTAAAGTTACCCCTCATAAAGCAGGGGTAAGTCATGTTAGGTATGGACGTCGGAAACGTACGAACAGCGTCGTATTTTACGTTGTTTGCGTAAGTCGTCCGTGAATGGGGCTGGGCGTAGGTTATGTTTACGTCGACTAAGCATTGAGCGGGCGTAATTTAATTTGAAAATTCAACGTGACACTGAGCATGCGCGCGCATGCGCCGTTCGACCACCTATTCATTTGCATGGGGTCACGGCTGATTTAAATACAACACGCCCACTACCTGGAGTATTTGAATTCCGCTGGCTTAGGCCAGCCCATATACGCTACGCTGCCGTAACTTCAGGCGCAAGATCTTTCTGAATACACTACTCGCCTGACTAGGTTACGGCGGCGTAGCGCATATGAGATGCGCTACGCCCGCAGAAAGATACGCGATTCTTTCTGAATCCGGGCCTAAGGCCCCGTACACACGGCCGAGGAACTCGACGTGCCAAACACATCGAGTTCCTCGGCCAGTTCAGCCCTGAAGCCGCCGAGGAGCTCGGCGGGACGAGAGCTCCCATAGAACAATGAGAAAATAGAGAACATGTTCTCTATTTCCTCGCCGAGGTCCTCGTCGGCTTCCTCGGCCGAAAGTGTACACACGGCCGGGTTTCTCGGCAGAATTCAGCCAGAAACTCGGTCGGAAGCTGAATTCTGCCGAGGAAAATGGTCGTGTGTCCGCTGACACCCGTAATTTGTCCGCCTCCGCAAAGATCCGCATTTGTGGACGGAAGAAATCCTATTTTTCTTCCGTCTGCCGGATCGGATCGGGTGAACACGGACATATGGTCCGTGTTCGTCCGATCCCCCATAGGGGAAAGCGGAGGAAAGACAGGGCGGTCCCTGCACAGTGTGCGGGGACCGCCCTGTCAGCTGCCAGCTCAGCGGGGATTTTAGGGAGGATCCCCGCTGAGCTTTGCGGACACACGGAGCGGATCATTACTGATCCGCCCCGTGTGAAAGGGCCCTTAAACAGTGTAGCGCGTATCCCCCTATTCCCAGTGCCAGTGACCCTCTGGGCAGCACCATACTCTTTGACATACCAAGACTTCCGGACCTGTACGGACACTCTGTGCACCTCTATGGAGCGACGGATGTCAGCGGTGACATGTCCGCTGACATCCAACCCACTCCGACCTGCCAAAGTTTGACGGATGGAAACCCTATTTTCCATCCGTCTGGCGCATCGGATCGGATGAAAATGGACTCTACGGTCCGTCTTCATCCGATCCCCCATAGAGGAGAACAGCGCTCTGACAGGTCGGTCCCTGCACAGTGTGCAGACCTGTCATCTGCCTGCTCAGCGGGGATCGACAGAGCGATCCCCGCTGAGCAAAACGGAGCCCGTACACTGAGGCCTCGTACACACGGACGGACTGTCCGCCGGACGGTTTTCAGCGGACATGTCCGCTCGGAGATTTCTGTCTGATGGTTGTACACACCATCAGACAGAAATCCGCGCGGACACGATACGCGGTGACATGGCTGCACCGTCGCGGCGACATGCGCGGCCCTGGAAGGTCAATGCTTCCACGCATGCGTCGAATCACTTCGACACATGCGAGGGCTTTCGACTGAGCAGACATGTACGGTGAGTCTGTACAGACGACCAAACCTGTCCGACGGACAGGCTTCCAGCGGACATGTTTCTTAGCAGGCTAAGAAACATTTGTCCACTGGAAACCTGTCCGATCCGCCGGAAAATTGTCCGGTCAGACGTACAGCCGACCGAACATGTCCGCTGAAACTGGTCTGCGGACCAGTTTCAGCAGACATGTTCGGTCGTGTGTACGGGGCCTGACACGTCCGTGTGAAAGGGCCCTTAAGAAGGAATATTTATTTGTGCAACACAGCTAACAAAGGAATAAACAGAATGGCAATAACAGTAAACAACAACAGATACCTATTTTGTATGGCACCACAAACAACAGGAGATCTAAATGTTTCCTTACCTGTACCCTGAAACTAAGGTGGCCCTAATTGCGGGGTGGTACTGGAAACTGAAGGTCCATCAGTCTCTCCAATATCCTTCCACTGGCCAGTGTATTTGTAATCATTGGGATTCAAGTTCTGGTGTCGGAGTACTCTGATTTGAGTAGTTTACACCGCACTGGGCGCAAAGTACTCAAACTGTATCCTGCAGTAAGGTGACACGTCCTTTTTTTCAGACGTAGGCAAGGAAGATGTGGCTAGTAGTCTCTCATCACCAATCTGTTATTATGCCTCCTCCCTGTCTCTAGCGTCCGGAACCGGTAACGTCATTAGCGACTCAGGACCCAGACATTACGATCTCTCACGGAATCAGTGATGTCAGCAGCAGTTCAGGACCTGGCAATCACTCACAGCTGTGAAGATGTAGATGTGTCAGCAGAGTCTCTCTCTATCTCTGACACCACAGTCAACACTGCAGCAGGCAGCTCTCCAATAAAGCAGCCCACTCCACTTCCATGGTGGTCAGAATGCAGCCCTTAAGCCCCCTTTCACACGGTTGGGCCGTTCAGGTCCGCCTGTCAGTTTTTTCGGCAGACCTGAACGGTTGCTCCATTCTTCTTTATGAAGTGTCGGATGTCAGTGGTGACATGTCCGCTGACATTCGACCCGATCCAATCCACTAAAATCAGACAGATGGCGATACGTCACCTTCCTTCCATGAAAGATCGGATTGGGTGAGATCTGATGAAAACGGACATGTTGTCCGTTTTTGTTCGATCACTCCATAGGAGACTGCGGCACTGGACAAGCCCCTCCCTGCTCAGTAAACAGAGAGGGACCTGTCATCCGCTGGCTCAGCGAAGATCCACGGAGAGATCTCCTGCTGAGCTGGCGGACCGCTGCAAGCGGATCCATCCCCGTGTTGAAGGGGCCTTACAGACAGCTATAATTATTATTGGTGTTATGTAGTTGGCTTTGTCAAGTGGCATTGGACCTGGAGCCATGCAGACACCATAGAATTGGAGATAAATCTGCCATAGGTCAAGAAACACCTAGTATCCTCTGGAGGAACCTTAGGGTTCCACTAAATTCTAGTTGAGAATGGATACTCTAATGCTACTTCATCTGAACAGCTTGGTCTGTTAAGGAAACTGGAAAATAATGGACCTACTGGCTCGATCACCAGGTCAAAATAAAATAAAACAAAAAGTCTAAAAAATAAAATGATTGCAGCCATCATATCTACGAATTGGTGAGCTGCAGTTTAATAAATGTTTGTTTTTGGGTTTAATACCACTTTAAAGGCTTGAAGAATGCACAACCAAATATGAATGTAAGTGTAGCACTACCCAGCAGGGGCTGCTGGTATCTGGCTCCCCTACTTCTGCACAGCCAGGCAACACATATTCTCCGCTTGCATCCAAACACAAGAAGTCAGTCCCTTGCCTTTGTTTTAATGATTTATTAGGGGTACAACTTGGATGGTTGAAGGGATTTATGGGATGTCCAACTTGAGTTAGAGAACAACAAAAGGGGACAACTTCTTTCCCCTGTGCAAAGCAGTCTTTTTTGTGGATCAATAGCAAAAGTCCATAACAGACTAGGAACTCTTAGCCCTTCTTGGAAATAGCACTCAAATTAGGCAAATTGCATGCAGGAGTGTATCCTTTCTTAATGTAGAACTGCTCCCAGCTCCACTGCTTACAGGCACTACTGGCCCTCTTGGCTGCTCTTATAATCTTCAGGACAAGGATAAAAGGGTTAAGCACAGCGTTGTCCTTTTAGAAAGATTGCTACGTGTGGCAGTCTCTCCCCTTGAAAAGCCCTGGGTGTGCTGATGTACTCCCACTGCTCTCAGGTAAAACTCCTACACAAACCATGATGCTATAAGGATCTTCCTAAGCCAGCCTGGAGGTAAAGACCCCCCCCCCCCCCAGACCTAAGGGATCCCTCCTAGGCCACCGACAGCCTCCTCAGCACTCTATCTTCCACCCGACTCCCCTGCTAGCATGAATCCATATTTAAGGACTGACCTAGCCACCCAGACAGTATACATGGAGATTCGCCAGATCAACCTTCCTGGCCTCTGCCTACTAACTTCTAGAAGTTTCTCCAAACTCCCAGATCCAGGGGACCTGCCTCTCTGAGTCATCTAGCCTGACCTGCAATAAACCCTGACCCAGATTCAGACTCACTTTACCATGCGTCAAATACATTTGTCTGCACTAATTTAGTAGCACACTAGGTGCTACATAAGAAAAGTGCAAGAGAAGCCCTGGATAGAAAGAAAATGTTACTGTTTGCGCATGAGTACCAGCTGGAGTATTGCTAGAAAGACTCACAGAACTGGCAGAAATAAATCACAACTAAGTCCACTTATAAAATAAACAAATTCGATACAATACAAATTCGTTTTAACCATCCCAACTATGCTTTTATAGGAACAAGCCAAGCTTATTTTAATAATCCCAGATGCCTCTGAGTCTGAAAATATCCTATTAAAATAATGGATTGGCGGGTATAGGGCAAAGTAGCATTCATGCAGAATGTTAAAGTTTTTTGTTAATTGTTAGGCCCCGTACACACGAGAGGATCGATCCGCTGAAATTGATCCGCGGATCGGTTTCAGCGGATAGATCCGCTGGTGTGTACGATCCAGCGGATATTTATCCGCGGATATATTTCGGGACGACCGATTTCCAGCAGATAAAAATTTCTTAGCATGCTAAGAAATCTATCCGCTGGAATCGGCTCCAGCGGATCGATCCGGTGGTCTGTACAGACTCACTGGATCGATCCGTCCGAACCCATCCCTCGCATGCGTCGTAATGATTTGACGCATGCGTGGAATTGCTTATATGACAGCGTTGCGCACGTCGCCGCGTCATCATCGCGGCGACGGCGCGACACGTCACCGCGGTGTAAATTCGGCGCGGATTTCGATCCGATGGTGAGTACAATCCAGCGGATCGAAATCCTCAGAGGATTTATCCGCGGAAACGGTCCGGTGGACCGTATCCGCGGATAAATCCTCTCGTGTGTACCCGGCATTAGACATTGAAGCACTGAGATTTAGCATTAGCCTATAATGCATAAAGTCCTAGATATAGTATGGATAGTTACCAAATGTTGTCAGAACAAATGTTTGTTTTTCCTGGTTTGATGTGCCCTGTAATTGTATATTTCAGAGCTGCTGGTCTTCCCTACTCCCACCCATACTCCTGAAGTTCACGTATGGGACGTGTCAAGCTTCTCCCTTGTAGAAGGATGTATTTTGAGGACAAAAGGAGAGGAGCAGGTAATTTTTTTTTTCTTGAGACACCTAATGTTTTAATAAAATAAGGATCACATCTGTAACGCTACCCCCCGCAGGAGCTGCTTGAATATTGTTGGTTCTTTACTGTGCTTCTTCAACCCCAAGAACAGACTCAATCCCACTGGCACACCTAGCAGTAGTGTTGTGTAGATACTACAGTAAAAGACACAGATTATAGTGAAATCAGAAAGTAACTTTTACTGTGCGCATGCTTAACCTCTTTCCGCCCGCCCACCGTTAAAGGACGACGCGGCTCTCGTTCTGGGACGACATCACAGCCGCTCTAGGACATGTTGCTAGGACACCGCATGACTCCGATCTCTGTAAAGAGCTACGGCTGCGGCTCTTTAACCATGTGATCGGCTGTGTCTCGTCACAGCCGATCACATGTAAACATGGAGATTCCGGTAATCATCGCTCATCACCTCACACTGAGAGTGCGTGGCAAAGAGAGCCAATCAGTGGCATCTCCTTAGAGGGGACATCCAGACAAGTAATCAGGGCACTGATCATCAGTGCCCTGATTACAATACAGCGCCACCAATGTTAGCAATCAGTACCCACCATTGCTAGCAATCAGTGGCCACAAGTGCCACCAATCAGTGCCCAATGGTGATACCTATCCCTGCTGTCTATCAGTGCCCACCAGGTCTGCCAATCAGTGCCCACCAGTGCTACCTATTAGTGCACACCAGTGCCACTCATCAGTGCCGCCTATCAGTGCTCATTAGTGCCACATATCCGTGCCACCTATCAGTGCCCATAAGTGCGGCATATTAGTGCCTCCTCATCAGTGTCACCTAATCAGTGCCCATAAGTGCCGCCTCATAAGTGCCCTTCAGTGCAGCCTATTAGTGCCCATCAGTGCCACCTCATCAGCGCATATCAGTGAGAGATTACTTACAATATTTATTAAATTTACTGACAGAAACTAAAGCCTTATACACAAGATCGGACTTCCATTTGACTTTTCCGTGGATTTTGGTCCGAAGGGGCGCTGGCCGTGAACTTGGTATGCATACACACGGCAGAACTTTTTCAGCCAACATTCACCAAATCACTTGGTTTTTCAGCTCTTTAACGCCACTCTTTTGGGCAACTTCTGCTATTGTTGTCTAATGTTTAGCATTAGTTCTGAGCATGCGTGTTTGTACTTTGGACATGTGTACACACGATCTGATTATCCTCCATCTGACATTTGTTGTTGAAAAGTTTGAGAGCATTCACAGCGAACATTTGTCCGTTGAAAAACCAACAACAATTGTCCAATGCAGCATACAGACGGTCGGTTTGTCCAGTAAAACGGGTCCATCGGACCGTTGTTGTCGAAAAGTCCGATCGTGTGTATGGGCCTTATCTTTGTCTGTCAGTCCTCTTCCTTCTTCACCCTAGCACCACAGTCCCAGCAGGGCTGCTTAACCTCAATACCCGACCCAGTGCACTGAATCAACCCCCAGTGTGGATACACTTGTAAGTGACTAGTGTCCTGGACACAGAGCGCTTAAAATCTTGAGTTACTTTATGGTGGTATACAAAGTAAGTATCTGATAGGCTGAAACTAAACCTTAAAGGGGAGTTCCACCCACAATTTCACTTTTTAAATATAAATACCCCTGTAATACACAAGCTTAATGTATTCTAGTAAAGTTAGTCTGTAAACTAAGGTCCGTTTTGTTAGGTTGTTAGAGCATTGAGTTAGTTTATAATCTAGAAATAGACCGTGGCCATCTTAAGTGTGGGCATCATGAAGCCAGACTGTATGACTTCCTGGATTTCAGCCTTGCAGATCTCGCACATGCTCAGTGCTGCACAAGCGATGTAATAGGTTTCAGTCAGGTTTCCATAGCAACGGGAGTGTCAGAGGAAGTTGCCGCCCCTTCTCTATGCAAATAGGCTATTTGCAAGGACTACTGGGATACATGATGCCTATCCCAGAAACCCTTGCGAATAGCCTTGTGACCTAATAGCCTAGGCTAATAAGGAGGAGGAAGTAATGAAGGACTACAAAATAAAGGTATTTACAAGCAACAAAATAAATAAAAATTGTCCATTCTGAACACTATGAGATTAGGGCATGCAGCACAGACAAACATAAAAAAATGGGTGGAACTCCACTTTAAGAACTAAGCCCATTAGGGGACAATCATTCAAACTGTATTTTCGCCATGAAGTTTTTGGCCTGACGATCTGTTAGTAATTGTCGTACATACACTGCACATGGTATCGTGTGCTAGAAAAGGATAGACAGAAAGGGGGGAAAGAGGAGAGGAAACCAGAAAAAAAAAGAAGAAAAAGAACAATAATAAAGCGTTGGGGGGGGGGGGGGTGAGTATTAAAGCGGTAACGTTCGCTGTCATCCAATTTCAATCGTACAAAAAGAGTCGAGGACCTAATCCCGCGAGAGGCCATACAGACTACACATAAACATTAGGCTTTCCGCATTGTGTCTTCATATTCCTGGGAGTAACGAAAGACGAACCAAGGCTGCCATGTATTTTGGAAGGCCTCGACTCTGCCATTTTATGTTAGGATTATTATTATCTTTATTTATTAGCAGGTGAATGTGGCCCTCCATGCATTTACATACATTGAATCTGGCCCTTTAGGCCCCGTACACACGACCGGATCTATCCGCTGGGATTGATCCGCGCATCAGTTCCAGCGGACAAATCCGGTCGTCTGTACGGCCTAGCGGATATTTATCCACAGAGATTCATCCGGCCGGTCCATTTCAAGCGGATAGAAATTTCTTAGCATGCTAAGAAATCTATCCGCTTGAATCGGGACCAGCGGATTGATCCGGTGGTCTGTACAGACTCACCGGATCAATCTGTCCGCTCCCCTCCCTCGCATGCGTTGCAATGATTCGACGCATGCGTACCTTCCAGCGGCGCGACACGTCACCGCGGAGGAATTCCGCACGGATTTTGATCCGATGGTGTGTACACGCCATCGGATCCAAATCCGGAGGAGGAATCTCCGCTGGAAACGGAAACCAAGATTTGAACTATATATGGGCAGGCTGAATGTACCAAGTTAATCGATCAATCAACTTAGGAACAACCAGCCTGTCGGATTTTACAAAAGATTACTGCTAGTGGCTGGTCTAACCGCTAGTAGTATTCACTGTCTTCTCCCAGTGGGGGATGCCCCCCCCCCCCCCTGGAGAATACAATGGCTTGGTGGGAGAGATTGCCCTGTCAACACTGTCTGTGTTGATGGGGGAATTATGTGAATTTCTTTCCTGCAACCCGTGGTTGCAGGAAACAATTTTGCTCTGTGTATGGCCGGCCTAAGCCTGGGGTCAGAGCAGCTGTGCTGCAAGAAGAAATCAGAAAGGGGAAGTTTGGAAGTGATGATGGAAACCCCTGTGTGGGAAACCCTGGTGTAAAGGATGTTTCTTGTCCGACGATAGTGGGCCAAGCAAGCCCTGATCTGAAAATTTGGTGATTGTTCTCAATGCTCAACTCTGGAGACTAAGGCCCAGATTCACAACGGAGATACGACGGCGTATCTCCAGATACGCCGTTGTATCTCTGTGTTGCGCCGTCGTATCTATGCGACTGATTCTTAGAATCAGTTACGCATAGTTATCCATTAGATCCGACAGGCGTAAGTCTCTTACGCCGTCGGATCTAAACTGCATTTTTTTTTTTTGCCCGCTAGGTGGCGCTTCCGTCGAATTCCGCGTCGAGTATGCAAATTAGCTAGATACGCGAATTCCCGAACGTACGCGCGGCCGACGCCTTAGGCTTTTCCCGGCGTAAAGTTGCCCCTGGTTCTATGAGGCGCAGCCAATGTTAAGTATGGCCGTCGTTCCCGCGTCGAAATTTGAAAAAGTTATGTTGTTTGTGTAAGTCGTCCGTGAATGGGGCTGGACGGCATTTACGTTCATGTCGAAACCAATGACGTCCTTGCGACCTCATTTAGAGCAATGCACACTGGGATATTTTACGGACGGCGCATGCGCAGTTCATCGGCGTGGGGACGTGCTTAATTTAAATGATACACGCCCCCTCCCCGCCGAATTTGAATTCCGCCGGGTGATTTACGCTACGCCGCCACAACGGGGCAAGTGCTTTGAGAATACAGCACTTGCCCGTGTAAGTTGCGGAGGCGTAACGTAAATCAGATACGTTACGCCCACACAAAATTGCGCGGCTGTACGTGAATCTGCCCCTAATCTTATTGCCTGTAATTGCTAGCATTGTTTTAACTGTACTTTTGAAATTTTGCCAACACATAAATAAGAAAGTTGCATGACAGATATTGGATAAATGCAGTTTAACCTGTTTGATGGTGAAAACCCCTTTAATTCTGTCTACCCCCCCAGGATGCATTTCGAACCCGGAGTCGTGCTGGCAGTTGCGTGTCCAATAATGAAGCAGTGCTTGCAGACAGAGCAGAGGCAGGTAAGAGGTTGGAATCTTCCGTAATGTGAAGACTTGTAAGTTTCAGATTTACTATGTTCAGGAAGTGGGGCATAGACGCGACTTACAAGTTACTATTTCTGTGGCCAGAAAGCAAGTACATAAACAGTGGTCTGGCCAATTAGGAGTTAACACAGTAAAGTGGAGTCAATCCACCACTTCCTTCCTGCAGGACGTGGCCAATGTGAAAAGTCTTTCATCAGCACTACCGATACCTGTCTAGAGTTACTAAGAGTTGTTCTTCAGAAACGTACTCACATATGACAACATAGGGGAGACAATTTTCAGTCACATATCATACACTGTAGTTATACCATAGTTAGAATCTTCTAGGGGGGGGGGGGTCAACCTTTGTGATTCATAGGAGGAGCTGCACAAACTGTTGGCGCTATAGAAATTGTGTACTGTATAACAATAATTAGGCAGCATACATAGTGTGCTGTGGAAAATTGTGGGTATCACAAAATTGTTTTAACAGTAGGAGGAGTATAAAACTTAAGTGGTTGTAAAGGTAAACGTTTTTTTCACCTGAATGAATTCTCTGCATTAGGTAAAAACCAGCCGCGGCCCGTCCATAGAGGGCACACAGATGCCGTCTACCCTATCCATGTGTCTGGCCCACTAATCTACATATCAGAGCGCCGTACCATGGGTGTTTTTTTGAAGCACCTGATTAGAGCCAGAAGCTATAGGTTTCAAAAAAGGGTGACCTCGGAGCGCAGCGCATTGCGCTCCAAGCCCACCCAGTTGTGTGATGATAGCGAATACATTTTCGCTATTTTCTCACTAAAATTCCTCCCCGCCAATCGGGTGGCAGGTAGTCCTATTGGATGTCTAGCGCTTTGGCGGAAGAGAAGACACCCGATGGAGAAAGCATGAAGAACAGACACCGGAGCCGCCGCTGCCCGCACTCCAGGAGAGGACATCACAGTCCCGCCACATGAGTGAGTAAGTGCCGAACTGCCCACGGGGGGGTTGTCAGTGCCGCATCACACAGCAGGGGTGCTGTCAGTGCTGTGCCGCACCGCCTGGAGGAGGGGTGTTTGTCCCCCCCAAAAGAAGAGCACCACCGGCTGCCAAAACTTTTTATAGTGCCTCCTCCCCTCCCCTAAATATTCACCTGAGCTGAATCTCAAACTAGCGATTAGCACAGCTCTTCCCCCCTCTCCCCTGTCTCATAGGCTTGGAGCAGAGAGAGCCATTGGCTTCAGTTGCTGTCAGTCAAAAGCTATGAGCAAGAATAGGGGGCAGGGCCAAGTCCTGCTGTCTGAGTCAATAGACGCAGACAGCAAGGCTCAGGATCGAGCATGCACGAGTGCCCTCATAGGAAGTGGCTTCCCGGGGGAGCACTCAGGGGTGGCGTAGAGTGGTGAGGCAGGCGGGTCTATCGCCTTTAGCGCAAAATGTAAAGGGACGCTGTCCAGAGTGTGGGCTGTCTAGCGTGGGGCAAGAAACCCCTTTTTGTCGCAGAGAGTCCAAGTTTGGTGGTGACAGCAATCAGCCGCGTCCTTGGGGTGCGGATGACCAGGCATCCATCTCAACAAGGCAGTGATCATTGAAGGGCCGAGAGGAGATAGCCCTGAGAGCTCAGGTCTCGGAATAAGAGCTCCACTGCCTCCTCCTTTACCTCGCCACCTGACTCCACCCCTTGAAGAGGCAAGAAGCAGCAAGCACAGCATCTCCTGCGTTTCCAGAGCATGGACTACTCCAACTTCCTCTCAGCTCTAACATGAGGCCCAGGGGACAGGCTGACTAGGGGACCAGAAGACAAACGGGAGGCGCAGGCTGCTGCAGGAGCCGCTGGAAAGATTAAAGCAGGTGAAGAAGGAGACAGACTGGCATGGAAGGTACCGTACTCGTCAAAACATACACAGACCCATCTGCAGACAGAGACTGGGACAATGGGACAGAGAAGGGACTGCAGATAGGGACAGGGCAAGGGATCTCTCTCATCTGGCCCTCACTCCCCCCTCTCTCTCTCAGCCCCCTTCCCTCTTTCAGCCCTCCTTTCTCTCTCTCTTACCCCACTTTCTCTCTCTCTCTCTCTCAGCCCCCTCCCTCTATCAGCCCCCTCTCTTTAACACTCTCAGCCCCCCTCCCTCTCTCAACCCCCTCTCTCTCAGCCCTCCCTCTCTCAGCCCCCCTCTCTCTCACCTCAATGTCTCTCTTAGCCCCCCTCTCTCTCTCTCTCTCTCTCTCTCTCTCTCTCTCATCCCCTCTCTCTCTCCCTAGCCCCCTTTCTCACCCCTACTGTCTTCCTCAACCTGGAAGATGGGGTAAACAGTTCAATCCCTGTATTTGCAGAGGATACTAAACTAAGCAGGGCAATAACTTCTCCGCAGGATGTGGAAACCTTTCAAAAAGATCTGAACAAATTATTGAGGTGGGCAACTACATGGCAAATAAGGTTCAATGTAGAAAAATGTAAAATAATGCATTTGGGTGTCAAAAATATCACCGCTGTGCTGGATTCAGTGCTTATGCACTGCACCTGTCCCCTGCCTATAAAGGCATTCACAGTTCATAGAAACGGGGTTCTATTATTGTCGGCCGTAGCCGGCTTGGCTACCAAGCTACAGGTACCATCTGTCCCTAAAGCTGAAGAGCATGCCATGCTGGATCCCTACTACTCTAGCTAAATGGGAAACCATTCCTTGCCTGGATCTGCGCTGTCAACCTCACAAGAGTTGCTGCGGACACCGCAAGATATCCCCCACCAGGAGACCCTCCATAGAAGAATCCCTAAACTACAGATCTCCATTGCTGCTAAACTACAACAAGACTGATCCTCTGCAAACGGATAAGTAGCCATTGTTTCACTTGTAGTGCCTTTAGAATCATCTACTACATATATTGAGGCATATTCTCGTAGAATGGCGTAACTTAGGGCGGGCGCAGCGTATCTCATTTACGTTACGCCGCCGCAAGTTTTTCAGGCAAGTGCTTTATTCACAAAGAACTTGCCTGTAAAGTTGCGGCGGCGTAGCGTAAATCACCCGGCGCAAGCCCGCCTAATTCAAATTAGGCGGGTAGGGGGCGTGTAGCATTTAAATTAAGCAAGTTCCCGCGCCGAACGTACTGCGCATGCGCCGTCCGTAAAATATCCCAGGGTGCATTGCTCCAAATGACGTCGCAAGGACGTCATTGGTTTCGACGTGAACGTAAATGGCCTCCAGCCCCGTTCACGGACAACTTATGCAAACGAAAATTTATAAATTTCGACGCGGGAACGACGGCCATACTTAACATTGGTTGCGCCTCATATACCCAGGGGCAACTTTACGCTGGGAAAAGACTAACGTAAACGTCGTAACTTTACTGCGTCGGCCGCGCGTACGTTCGGGAATTCGCATATCTAGCTAATTTGCATACTTGACGGGGAAAACGATGGAGGCGACACCTAGCGGACAAAAAAAAAATTGCATTTAAGATCCGACGGCGTAAGAGCCTTACGCCTGTCGGATATAATGGATATCTATGCGTAACTGATTCTAAGAATCAGTCGCATAGATACAACGGCCCAGATTAGGACTTACGATGGCGTACATGGCGTTGTGCTGTCGTAAGCCCTTTGAGAATCTGGGCCATTGCTTCTAATCAGTTGCTGTATTGAACTCTGGCTTACTAAGTACTAGCATACTGCTTGAGATTGTCTGTTGTGTTCTCGGCTACTTGTTGTGGAGCATCTTAAAGGGACATACACTCTCAAATTACCTGAGCTATAATTGTCTCTCTTACGTAACTACCAGTTGTCTGCACCTTGCTTAATTACTATGTGCTTGACATAAGTTGTTACTTGTTTATCGGCCCATGCCCTAAGTTACTGAACATGTTCGCCTTAACTTTTCTATGCTAGGGATTGAAGGTATTTAATACCTCCTCCCTTAGTGGCCTAATGCATTTCTTTATGTTAGTGATATGATGTAGAGAACCCTCAAACTCCTGTTCTCTGATTGGTGTGACGCCTGGGGTACGATACTGATAATCACTTGCATACAGAAGTGCATTGGAATCTTCACGTGAATTGTAATCTTTTAACGCTAGGGGTTGGACGCATGTTGCGATACCTCCACCCATAGAGGCTCAACACATTCATATATATGAGAGAGATGATGTAGTGACCCCCCAAACTCCTGTTCTCTGATTGGAGTGACGCCTGGGGCCTAGTACTGAAATCTCACATAGAGACGTGCATTGAAATCCTTGCTAACCGCAGTTGTGATTCACACCTGTTCACCAGTAGTTTGTGACACATACATATGAGTTGTAGAATAAATCTGCTATTCTTTTTAATCACAGATCCAAACGTTGATGGAAATGCAGAACTTGATTCAAAGAATCAGTTTAATAATGTGAAGGTAATGTTTAAAAATATATCTATACTAAATATATTACTTGATATCATTCATTAGAAAATAAATTGTATCTATGTTCATCAAGCCAGCAAAAGCCACGTCTACATTGTATGATGGATATTAGGATTCAGAGAAGGGTACTTGAAGCTCTATGGTATAAGAATTACGTGCACTCAGGTCTTTTATTGGTAGTTATTTAAAAAATATATCAGCAACAATTATGTGAACTAAAAAGCCAAATACATTTAAAAAAAAAAATTTGGACACATCTTTTGGAAGCCAACATTTTTGATTAGATGTTGGGTCTGTGTCAGGTGATAAGCAAATACACAAAAATTCACTCTATCAGTGAGCTGGTGCAGTAGACCTGATATATTAGTAAACTGGTAAAAATTGGTCCAAAGACACCCATACAGGTATACTCAGGAGAAGGGTGCCATCTTCCCCAACATTAACCTGTTTCTACTGAATCATGTTTTACTGATTTAGTAGAAACAGGTTTATATAAAGCAGGACATTAGATGGTGATCAGAAGGTCCAACAAGTAAACACTTTTTATATATATATATATATATATATATATATATATATATATATATATATATATATATATATAAAGCAATTATAGCGAAGACGAAAGATTGCAATCTATGCAAATATGCATAGACTGGATAGCCAATATTTTGGATTGCAAGCTCTCATGACCAGAGTCCTCCTAACCCAGTAAATGTATTGTCACCCTTCATTTTGTAAAGCAAAAACTGTTGTCACTATCTGAATCCTGTATAACAATAGTCAGGGGGCATCTACAAAAGCTTCAAATAGCCCACCAACATACAAAATATTACATAGTTTCTGAAAACCTGGCCATCACACCTACATTATATGGTCAAAAGTATATGGTCACCACTCCATATGAGTGAGTTTGCGTGATTTCAGTAAAGGGTAGCACACAAAGACATTTTAGACAATTGTGCACCTCCAACCTTGTGGTAACAGTTTAAAAAAGGCCATTTTCTTCCAACTCCATAAAGACATGGTTTGAAGAGTTCAGTGTAATGAAAGTCAAGTGGCCCACACACACTGACACTAGGGTTAGTGTCACCTGGTGTGGTAAAACATGGTGTCACTTCCCCTCCACCAACTATAGTCCCCCCAGTACAGACCCGCATTCCCTCAGTCCAGACCTCCCCTCTCCACTTAGTATAGACCCCCGTCCCTCAGTCCAGATCCCCCCTCCACTTAGTATAGACCCTTGTCCCTCAGTCCAGATCCCCCCTCCACTAAGTACAGACCCCTGTCCCTCAGTCCAGATCCCCCTCCACTAAGTACAGACCCCCTGTCCCTCAGTCCAGATCCCCCCCTCCACTAAGTATAGACCCCCGTCCCTCAGTCCAGATCCCCCCTCCCTCAGTACACACACCCCTCACCACTTGTGCTTGTAAGGAGGTGGGGGGGGTCAGATATGTGCTGGGGAGTGCTTTGGGAAGTGAGAGGGCTTATGCTCTTGTGGGAGGTTGGATTTAAAATTCTAACACAGGTCCTTTCTTATCCCAAAGTGTCCCCCAGCACATATCATGCAGGGTCTTAACCCCCCCCCCCCCCAGTTCAATGCAGGTGTCCCTCCTCCAGTAATAGTTCTGGTGGCCCCACCACCTCCACACACAGCCGGGCTCAGCTCCAATCTGTCACCAGGCTCCGATACACCATGCTGTACATTATATACACTGGTCTCTGACAGTCTAACAAAAATCTGGCAAAATAGGTGAGTAAGAAAGAGCTGAAAGAACATTTTGCAAATAATTTGATTCATTGGCAACAGGTCAGTAACATGATTGGATATTGGATATAAAAAGAGCATCTTAGCGAGTCAGGCCTCTCGGCGAGCCAAATTTCTCCATTGCCGTCGAGGAAAAAGAAGACATGCTCTCTTTTTGGCTCGATGAGATCCTCGACAGTTTCCTCGTTGAAAAGTGTACACACGACCGGTTTCCTCGGCAAAAAAAATAAAACAGCAAGTTTCTTGCTGGTTTTTGCAGAGAAACTCTGTTGTGTGTACGAGGCTTCAGAGTGTTTCAGAAGTAGATAGGCAAAGGTTCACCAATCTGGGAAAAGCTATGTTTAAAAATGATCAAACAATTTCATAATATAATTGCAGACTTTAAATATATCATCATCTACAGTATTTAATCTCATCAAAAGATTCTGAGAATCTGGAGAAAGCTCTGTGTGCAAGGGACAAGGCCTGTAATTTTTTGGACACCACTGCATTAAAAACAGGCATGATTCCGTGATGGACATTACCGCATGGGTTCAGGATTACTTCCAGAAATTGCTGTCCAAAATATGCAAGGTAAAGCTCTATCTTGCAAAGAAACAGCCATATCTGAACATAATCCAGAAATGTTGAACATCTTCTTTGGGCCAAAGCTCATTTAAAATGATTTATGCAAACTGGAAAACTGTTCTGTGGTCAGATGAATAGAAGTGTGGCAATTATTTTTAGCAGCCATGGGTACAACATCCTCTAGACTAGAGCGTAGAAAGACCTTCTAGCTTGTTATTGGCACTCAGTTCAAAAGCCTAATCTCTGATGGTATAGGGGTGCATTCGTGTGTATGGAATTGGCAACTTCAAAGCTGAAAGATATATACAGGTTTTATAGCAGCATATGTTCCCATCCAAACAACATATTTTTCAGTGAAGCCCTTGCATATTTCTGCAAGACAATGCAAAACCACATACTGCATCTATGACAACAGCATGGCTTTATAGTAGAAGAGTCCAGGTGTTTAACTGGCCTGCCTGCAGTCCAGACCTTTCACCAATTGAAAACATCTGGTGCATCTTTAAACGAAAGATAAAACAATAAAGACCCAGGACTGTTGAGCAGTTAGAATTCCATAACAGGCAAGAATGGGACAACATTCCTCTCCCAAAACTCCAGCAACCGGACTCCTCAGTTCCCCGACATTTACAGAGTGTTGTTAAAAGAAGAAGGGACGCTACACCGTGGTAAAAGGGACCTGTCCCAACTTTTTGGGAGATGTGTTGGTGCCATCAATTTAAAAAATGACCTTATTTTTTTCTTAAAATGGTACCATTTCTCATTTTAAACATTTGATATGTTTTCTATTTTCTGTTGTGAATAAAATATGAGTTTATGTGGAGATGGAGAGTTTATGTATATTTTACACAGTGCCCCAAAGTTTTCGGAAATGGGGTTGTATAAGCTCCTCATAAGCAAGCACTGATGAGTCAGAACATCTTGAACTATTGCTGCATATTAGGCCTCGTACACACGACCGAGTTTCTCGGCAAAAAACAGAAAGAAACTTGCTGGGAGATATTTTTTTGCCAAGGAAACCGGTCGTGTGTACATTTTCGTCGAGGAAACTGTCGAGAAACTCGACGAGCCAAAAATAAAGCATGTTCTCTATTTCCTTGACGGGAATGGAGAAAATTGGCTTGTCGAGTTTCTCGACGGCTTCACAAGGAACTCGACGAGCAAAACAATGTGTTTCGCCCATCGAGTTTCTCGGTCGTGTGTACGAGGCCTCAGGATTCTGGTCTGACTAAATACCCAACAGCATTGTCTCTCATTTAGAAGGACTATGTCTTGTGCAGCCTCAGTTGTCCCTCTTTTTGGTCTGATGTGTAAATTTCTATACAAAATTTACCATTTTACTGCCAAAAGTGTTACACCATTCTAAACTTTTAATCCAACCTCTATATCACTGCATTTGTTAGGGAAGATAAGGGTAAAAAAAGCACTTGTTTGGGTCAGCTAATCAATTTCTGCATATTAGATCTTTGCGATCCATATAACCAGGACCATGGCAATGGTCATGGTCTTTGCCTACATACTTTGCGCTAAACGATTTCCCTCTTTATCATTCGAGAAGGTTGGGAGGTATGCCCAACAGCAGTCCTTTCTCTTACACATTGTCTTGTGTAATGTTAGTAATATCTTACTTTTTCACTCTAATTTGAAAGGGTTTGATTTTGAAAAGGAAAAAGAAGAACAAGAAAAAAAGTTCTTCACCACTTCAACCAGATGAGAGGTAATCAGTAAACATTATAACACTATTTCTCTATTTATATTTGTATTTCTAAGGGGGAACTTACCAACAACAGAGGCATATTATTGTTGATTAATATTTATTGTGGGGCAATAGAAGATCCCTAATAAGGCTAATTGAATGGTATAACTTGAGTTTTTACGCTGAAGCGATACTTCCTGAGATCCCGCCAAGTGTTTTAGGCCCCTTTCACACGTGCTGACCATTTAGATCCGCCTGTCAGTTTTTTCAGGCGGATCTGAACGGGCTCTCCATGTACCTCTATGGAGCGTCGGATGTCAGCGGTGACATGTCCGCTGACCCCCAATCAGCCCCGATCTGATCCTTTCCGCTAAAATGTGATGGATGCAAACCCTATTTTGCATCCATCTGGTGGATCGGATCGGATGAAAACGAACAGACGGTTCGTTTTCATCTGATCCCCCATAGAGGAGAGCAGAGATCTGACTGGTCTGTCTCTGCACAGTGTGCAGAGACAGACCTGTCATCTGCCGGCTCAGCAGGGATCAATGGAGCGATCTCCGCTGAGCAAGCGGATGACCAAAAACGGATCCTCCCGGGATCCGCATGTGTGAAAGGGGCCTTACAGAGCCTCAGGAAGTGAGGTATTTGGAACCTACAAATGAGGTCATGATATAACTGTTGGGATCCCCCCTGCTACTGTCATCTAGGATCTTGAAGTCACCTGATGTGACTAAAACAAAAGATGTATATATTATAAGGGTAGGGTGGGAAAGCCAGAGTTATACTGTGATATAAGCAGGGCTTTTTTTCTGGGGGAACTTGGGGGAACTCAGTTCCACCACCTCTGGCTCAGACCCTTTGGCGCCTGCTAACCACAATCACTTGTAAACACAGAAGTCTGGTTTCTGTGTTTACAGGTGACAGCTCTGCACTCTGTGTGTAACCCCCTGAACTCTACACTCTGTATGTAATGCAATCCTGGTATTTAATGCCCCTTTAAGACCCTTCTACTGTTTGTGAAATTTGAATGGGGTCGTGGTTGAGTTCCTGCACCTATTTTTTGAGAAAAAAAGCTCTGGATATAAGTGTTTTTTAATGTCAACACATCGAGGATCTGTAAATAGGCCCCCTTATATATTTGTACATGTTGATTATATCTCCCCTTAATCTCCTCTTCTCAAGAGTGAATAAATTCAGTTCCTCTAATCTTTCCTCATCAATCGAGCAGATATATTATATGCACAGGACAGCTTTGTTACTTTATGTATGTAGTATTTTTTTCCCACTGTTTCTTTGCTGTACAGAATGATTGTTCATGTAGTTAATGTGAAGTAGAAGCTTTGCTTGTCTGTCTCCTACCTACCTGATGTCTGTTTACCTGCACTGTCTCTATTGTAAGGGCCTCAGGGCATTACTTTGTCAAGGGGCCCATGATGCTATTAAGACAGCCCTGCTGCAGGGACATGGGGGGAGAGGTTAGAGGAAAAAGATTTAAAATAAGAGAACAGCCTAAAATAAAAAACTTGGTTTTTGTTTGCACATAATTGGAGGATTAAAGTCAGCACAGCTTCATTTATTTCAGTAAGGGAAAAGTCACTTTGCAAAGAGAAGATTTATTTTGAAAAGTGAACATGCTCTACTTATTTATTAAATCACTCCCATTATGTCCCAGTTATGGTAGAATAAACCCCAGCCAAAGAGAGTGAATTGTGCCATATGGCAGGAAATTGTGTAGTTCGCAAAATAAAGTGAGGAGATGATAATAAATTCTCTTTTGTTTAATCCAGGAGTTTGCATGGGTCCCATGAATCACTGGGTTGTGTGGAAATTCTTGACCTGAATAACGAGAAAGATGTGATTATACGAGCTCTACATAGCAGTATTCTGGGGGAGCAATTCTGCTTTGAGGTGAATATAACAAGTTCTAATTTTAGGGCTGTTTTTCTTTTATCTTGTAATACAACAAAATAAGTTGAAATTGTGACAGCCAACCAGAAATGTAAAGAACATTCAAAGACTCTTGTGTGGCAGTCTAAACAAATCTCAAATTCATTTACTATGTTATGCACATGCCCCATACACTAAAACAAAAGTGCCTTATACTTTCCTTGGTTCAGCCAAATTGTCCTTAATTTGTGCCTCACATGCTTCTCCTCCCAGACACTACAGCCAAAAGTGTGAGGATCCTACCAGTACAGTCAGTTCTGCCAGTCTAAAAATAACTGAATGGGGCTACATATGGCCAGCTGCTGATTTAAAGGTCACAAGTTGGCAATGCTGATAGCCACGACCCCGAAACATCTCCTCATCCCACTTTTGTGCAAGAATGCACAGCCTACATAAAGGACAATGCTGCTCTCACTCCTGGAGCAGTGCAGCAGCATTGTCCCCACATCCCCACATAAGCTGCATGAGGTGGACTTCACTGGCTGGATCAACAGGTATATGCAGGACTTTTCAATAAGACTAAAAGAAAGCTGGTCATACAATGTTTTGTTCAGCCTGCAGGTTAAGAGCACAGATGGATACATTTTCTGGGGCTACTGTATTCTCACAGGTGCCACCACCGGCTGTCAATACCCAAACAGCAGCTGCATCGGGCACCGACTGAAATTTGCACAGTGTATAGCACGCTTAAGTGAAAGGTCATAGTTTTATTTTAAAGTAGGGAGATGATTAAAGGGTAATAACCACTGGCTGTTTGAAAAAGGTTATTGCTATAGTGCAATACTGGAAGTAGAAAATGCCCCAGCGTCAGCGGGAGAAAAAAAAAATGCATAGTGCCTGTAGTCAGTAAAAGGAGGATTGGTGCCCCATTATTGGTAATAGTGCAAGGAATAGTGCCTAATTGTTTATATCAGTGGGAGGAATTATGCCCCATTGCTGGTGTCAGTGGGAGGAATAGCGTCCCATCATTGGTGTCAGTGGAAGAAAAAATGCCCCATTGCTGGTGTCAGTGGGAGGAAAGGTTCCCCACTGTTGGTATCAGTGGAAGCTGTAGTGCCCGCTTGTTGGTGCCAGTGGGAGGAATTGTACCCCAAGGGCCGGATAAAGACAAGCAAAGGGAAAAATTCAGCCCGTGGGCCGCAGTTTGAAAACCACTGCTATGGTGGAACTTACACAATGGACCTTAATTATGAAAGTGTGTAAAACAAGCATTATCTGTTGCCCATACAAGCTAGGTTCATTCTTTTATTTTAAAACCTAGTTGCAGAAAAATGGCAAAAGGGGCAGGGAAAGGGGCAAGGAAGGGGAAATGGGACTTTATATGAAACAAAACACTGGGGCAGGATGAGTCAATCAATAAGGTAAACACAACATTTAATGTCTCATATAAAGTCCCAAAAATCTTTGTCTTCATACTTTAAAACCTAGACTGACATTTCAAAAGGTTACATTTAGAAACACAAACTAGTTTACTTTAAGCATCATAATAAATAAGACAATGACTAACAACCCTACATGTCTCATAGGTCATCACCTCCAAATGCAGCCGCTGTTTTGGATGTTCATCTGTTCTGGAGCGAGACCGATGGATTGAAAATCTTCGCAGAATTGTGCAACCAGATAAGGTGAGTAAGTTTGTCAGTGTTTATTTAACCATCACCCAAGTGTTTTAAATATAATTTGTCAGGTTCATAAACCCATTTATATTTTTGCTTTGCCTAGGATAATTTTGAGCGTGAAGAGTCCTCTCTCAGTCTTTGGATTCATGAAGCCAAGGGTCTTCCCAATTCAGGTCCTGGCTCCCGTGCCCTTTACTTCTGTGAGGTCCATCTTGATGGCTCTCTTTATGGCCGAACTTCAAGCAAAGCACCTGAGTCTGGCGTGTTATTCTGGGGAGAGAGCTTTAACTTAAAAGACTTGCCCTCTTTTTCAGGCCATGTTGCGCTGCATCTTCTCCGAGAAGGGAAAGAAGCCACTGGGGTGGGAACTGTAACACTGGCTTTGGAAGGAATGAGGGAAGGGGTTGAGAGATGGGTGCCTCTTGGTGGAGAGGTGACACTCAGACTACGAGGAAGGTACAGGAAGCTCTGTGTTCTTCCCCTGGTGCAGTACAAGGAATTTGCAGAGTATCTTACCTGGAAGTACCTTAAGCTAAGCCGAGCAATGGAGCCCATTCTGAGTGCACGGGAAAAAGAAGAGCTTGGAAGATCACTGGTCTACGTCCTGCAGAGTACTGGTCAGGCCAAGGTGAGATCTAAGCTTTTCTAAATTTTTAAATAAAAATATACAGTATCTATTTCCATACTTAATATGGACATGTATAGGATCATCAAACTCACTGGATGAGACTTTTTCTATTCCTGTGCACTGTTTTGCAGGAGTTCCTGGTGGACCTCGGTACAGCTGAGCTCACACGTTATGACTTCCAAGAATCATTAATATTCCGTGAAAACACTATTGTCACCAAGGCCATCGAAGAGTACATGAAAATGGTGGGACAGATGTACCTCCAGGAGACCCTTGGTGCGGAGAATGAAAGCCCTAACTAGGCTACACACGTAAAAATAAAGCAGGTCTCATAAAATGGGGAATAGAGCTCCATTTGCTAGCAGTCAGGGTCAGAATAATTTGTTAAGAAAAGAAAGAGCTCAGCTTATAGGAAGTCTTACTTCAGGTAAAATAATGACACTTTCAGCAAGTTCAACCATAAAAAAACTTGTATCTTTAATCAGGATCCTTAACCTCTAACTGATTCACAGTAAAACAAAAAATCTATTATGAAACAAGCTCCAATTTGCTTTAAGGGGGGAAAAAATATTTCCAGATTCTCAAAAGCAAACAGATTAGCCTTTTGGATCAGCCAATGATGTTTCTATCTTTTAATACATGCCTCTTTAAAAAAAATATCTTGCCAGCTTAAGAAACTGCAGACTAACATTGTGTGACTTTAAAGAAAAATTCAACTGTATTTAAGCGCCATAAACTGAAAACAGGAAGGAGGGTGTGCTTAGCTAAGCCCCTCCTCCCCTTCTCCAGGTGAAAGAAAAAAAATGCCTGACTCCTGGGATGTATGATAATGGTCATTTGACCTAGGCCAGAAACCAGGAAGCATCTGAAGAAATATAAAAAAAAAGTTTAAAATGGGTAAATCAATTATACCTTTCTACCTTCTACCTTTGCTTTGCAAAGCATTCTCTGACTGGCACCCATGCCAAGCAGCCGACCAGAATTCATCAGGCTAGCTGCTCAGCATGGAACACAAGTGGGGATCACTGTAGTTCTACTTCAGTGATTTCCAGCTTCCAGGGGCATTTGCCAGGTATGGTATTGTACATAGTTACATTGGTCCCATGTATGTACCAGTGTGCCAATGTCGATTTGTTCAAGGTATATATGCTACCTATATGAATATAAATGCTGGGGTATTCTCTTGACTAGGGCAAGCTACAGAACATCTTAAATATTACACTTGCAGGTGAATAACTACTACCAAATACAGTTCTGTAGTTATTACGCTAAGGGTTTGATTCCTTTTTAATTATAGTTACTAATCTTGTTTTGTGCAACTTTATTAATCCCAAGCCAGTAATAAAGAATCTTTAAAAATTAGGAATGATGTCTTACATTAGAAACAACATTTGGTTCAGGATTTTTAGGACGTTCTCATTATTTCTGAACCATATCAGTGTTTAAACTCCAGGCACAATTTCATTCAGTGGTGTACATATAATCGTAGCTGCTATGGGGCCCAGGGTGGGAGGAGGCAAAAAATGCATAAAATTAGTGTGCTTGTAAAGATAACATAGATCTAGTACTATGTCATTAACCCCAATCCTCTGAAGTCCCTATTTTAGAAGAACTGTCGGTCAGATGCACAGAAAGCCTTCAGGACCTGTTCCCACCAACTGTGAGAAAAACTATTACCTTTGGAGCTTTTGGTCATCCTGCCCAGATCTCTGATAATCAATCAATATAGAGATGCATTCACTTCTGTGTTTTAAATCTGCCTGAAACCTAGACATTTCCCAAATTAGACCAGGCTAACAGTGAAACAGCACCCTTGTACCAAATATCAGTTTATTTACCTGATTCACAGAAACTTTTTTTTCTCAAGGGGTTATTTAAAAAGTAATTGATACATAAAGGTTTACTTTGAGTAAAAAAATATTGATTGGCATCTGGCAAATTAATTAACTATAAAATATTCCTCTAGGTTTCTTTGTTGCTTCTTACTTTGCTTGCACTTAGAAAATGTATTACCGGTACCGTATATATTACAGATGAAAAATATGTCCTAAGATAATAAATAGGAATCTTTTTTTGTCCCCAGGCCCCTTTGTCTCTCGCATATATGCCTCAACAGACAGTCATGAAGTTGACCCCCTGCGCTGTTCCCCAGAAGAGCTAAATGAGAACAAGGAGCATCTGTGGCAAAGCTGTGAGGAGGCTGTGCAGAGTATTCTGGAGTCACAAAGGTACGTTCCACCATTGTCCCTCTCTTACTGTACAGATGGACATCATCCTAAAGAGTGTTTGAATATCCATGTGATGACCCAAGGCTGGAAAATTAGATTCAAACTTGTCCTGAAAAATGACTGAGAATGACAATTTGTATACAAAGTGCACCAAGCATCAGATACATTTTTCTGTTAGTTATGGGTTGATTGAAGTACTAGGAACCCAGCACTTACCCCATCACAGGCGGCTTCCCCCTGCTTAGCGGCGGCCTCTCGTTCTCCTGCTCTTCATCACCGGCAACTTCCCCTGCTCGGCGGCCTCCCGTTCTGCTCTCCACAGCAACGGCTTCCACCTGCTCGGCGGCCTCCCGTTCCCCTGCTCTCCATGATGACAGTGGTGGCTCCCTCCTCCTGTTAGTTATGGGTTGATTGAAGTACTAGGAACCCAGCACTTACCCCATCACAGGCGGCTTCCCCCTGCTTAGCGGCGGCCTCTCGTTCTCCTGCTCTTCATCACCGGCAACTTCCCCTGCTCGGCGGCCTCCCGTTCTGCTCTCCACAGCGACGGCTTCCACCTGCTCGGCGGCCTCCCGTTCCCCTGCTCTCCATGATGACAGTGGTGGCTCCCTCCTCCTCCTCGGTGGCCAATCGTGAGTCTTCTCTTTTTGGACAATCGTAAAAACGGGTCTCACACCCACTTTTGTTTGATCGGATTGAGGATCAGTGTTTCAACAGCAAATAGTAATTCGCTGTTGTAACACACCTGGGTGGGGTCCAGGTTGCATGATCTGAGCCCACCCTATTTTGAAGCCTATTAGAGATTCAGGCTCTAATTAGGTGCTTAAAAAAATCCCCTGCCGCTGTGCACCAGTTGCCCTGAAAGGGGCCGGACACATGAATAGGGGGTGACCGCGGTGGCCATGGATAGAATGCATGAATCTATCTATTATGCATATAGGGGGGGTGGCGTGAGAAAGGGGGCGTGGCCCAGGCGCCTCTAATGGATGGGCCACCACTTGTGACAACCCTTTCGCCAAACAGTAAGTGAGGAAAAATTCCTAACAGGGACAGCTTTTGAAGATTTCCCTTGCTTCCTGATTTGTAAAACAGTCACTGTCAGTGCTGGAAAATTTACTGACAAAGCCCCCAATGTCAATTAATGTGACACTAAACTCTGGTTTAAAAAAAGTTCTTATTGCAAAAAGGGCCTTCTATTGTACTCAGCCTTCTCCAAGGGTTTCACCGCTTTCAATGCGCATGTCAGGAGATTGTGACCGGTTCTCTATGGAGCCAGTTCACACATCTCTGCTGCGAATTACACGGGAGTTCTGTGCATCTTCTGGTCTACTTGAGGTCCAAATTCAACCAAAATTTCGGACGGAAATCGGACCTGAAACGGTGAACAGGGACACATCGGACCCCTGCTGTGAGTCGCTCCATACGGCAGTGTGAACCCAGCCTAATACCTGAGTACGTTGGAATTATTGTCCCTCTTTTCTAACATTCTCTTTCTACCTTTCTGTTATATAAACAGCTAGTAAAAAGTACTTATTCTAGCTTTCTTTTTTCTTCTAATTACAGGTCCTTTCCTCCAGAGCTCCTGGTTGTTTTCTCAAGCTGGCAGGAGAAAGTAACTATGTGGGACAGACCAGAGTTGGGTTCTCAGATGGTCAGCGCTTGCCTCTTCTTGCGGTTCCTGTGTCCTGCTATCCTCTCCCCAGGTCTATTCCACCTCTCTCCTGAACATCCCAAACCTCTTGCTGCACGTGCTTTGACCCTAGTAGCCAAAGTCCTTCAAAATCTTGCAAATTTTACAAGGTGAAAATCCAGAGTTCACAATGCATATTATTCACGTGTAAACCAGTTATGATCTAACAAATTAATGGTCAAGTTTTAAATGTAAAACTGAGCTTAAAGTAAACCATGTTTGGCATCATGTCTCACCTCATACAATTTGCGTAAGCAAACTATTTTTTTGTGAATCTGTTGCAAACTTGCTTCCCTGAGGACTTTTCTAGTAACAGCACTTCCTATTTCAGACTGACATCAGTAAGCCACTGCCTTGCAAGGAACATTAGCATAGTCAGTCTGTCGTGCCAGCTTTTTCAGTTGACCATTGAGCTGTCTAATAGGCCTATCTCCCCATTCATGGGAATTTTTAAATATAATCTCCTAGAATTTGTATGTTTTGCATGTTAGGCATCTCTGCATTATCCTTTGGTAGATATGGTATATAGATATGGTAGGTATAGAGGTAGAAAAGGAGTTTACACTCTAAGGCTAAACTATAGTTACACTTTTGATCAACCTTTCTCATTAGTAATGTGATGCCAAGCCCTGTTCTCTTCCATGAAAGTTGTAAAGTTGTAAAGGATCCAGTTGCTTTAAAAAATAACAAACATGTTATACTTACCTGCTCTATGCAAAAGTTTTGCACAGAGCAGCCCGGATCATCCTCTTCTGTGGTCTCCCACCAGCGCTCCTGGCTTCACCCCCGTTGAGTGTCCACCAAAGCAAGCCGCATCCTATGAGGGCACTCATGCAGTCTTGCTCCACAAAGCGTGCCTTACCCCAATTCCTGCTTATTCTCACTGGCTGTGATTGACAGCAGCAGGATGGCTGCCTGTGGCTCCCTGTCTCTATGCTAATAAAGAGGTAGGGAACCACTGCTCTCCTTCACAGTGCTGGCTCAAGATTGGGCTTAGGTAGGTATAAGGGGGAGCTAAGGGGGGAGCTGCATGTAGAAGGTTTTTTACCTTTGTGCATAGAATGCATTAAGGTAAAAAAAAAATTCAGCCTTTACAATCACTTTCAACTAGCAGAACTGCAATGGATAGTAGAGGCTCTGGGATCCGATAGTTCAATACGAGCAGCAGGCCAAAATAAGGGCTGGGCCTAATCTGGACTCAAAGAAAAGTCAAGACCATGTGGGAGATTTACTATCAGCTTCTAACTTCAACTTGTTCAATTAAGTTTTGGCAATAAAACCTAGAAGCTGATTGGTTTCCATGCAGTTGCACCAGATTTTGCAATCTTCGGGTTTAGTAAATAACCCCTCATGTGTACAGCCTAGGCATAGGATCCAAGCGTCTCCACAGGGATTGTGTTGAAGACAAACACAAGTGCTTACATGCAATACATGGTGGGGGAGATTCACTAATACTGGAGAGTGTAAGATCTGGTGCAGAGCTGCAAAGAAACTAATCAGCTTCCAGGTTTTATTGTTAAAGCTTAATTGAACAAGCTAAAGTTGGATGCCTTATATTGTTATGGGTGTAAAACATACATCAGGAGACAGCTCCTGATGACGCACATTTGTGTGAAACATGTAGAGCTACACTGTGAAGGGCTAGAGGTCTCTGCAGGTTTTGCGGCTCTGTATGTTAGTTTGAAAGTGGCATTTGTTTTTAAGCTGGTTGTTTTTATACTGGATATCTTAACCCTTTCCCGCCGAGCGTACGCATATATGTGTCCTCGGCTTTCGGGGGTTATACCGGGATGATGCCCACAGCTGCAGGCATCATCCCAATTGTTGGAGACTGAACATTGTTTCATGCTATGTTATACATTGCTTGGTTTATTTCCCTGTGTATTTGGAGTATGACCACTAGATGTCACTATACACAGATACTCTATCATAATGTTCTTGTGTTAACTATCTGTTACTGCATTTTCCTGTTATCTATGGTTGCTGTTCTTCTATATCTTGTGTGCTAACATGAGCACCATGCTCTCTGCTGTATGTCTCTTCAATACAAATGAATCCAAGTAAACTACAGCCATCCATATATGTCTGATTATTCTTTGCATCATCTGCACCAGCCAACAAAGGTTATGGGCCCAGACAACGTGAATCATCAGACAGCCGGAACAGAGGCCTAGTCTTCATCTGCACACCATCTTTGATCAAGCTGCGGAGGAAATCTGCTCTGAGGTATCCAGGCGCTTGGAATACGAGCAAGGTACATTAATCATGGCTAGCAGCGGGGATCTTAAACTGGGGATCACTAAGCTAAATAGTGACAACTACCAGATGTGGAAGTTCAAGATGGAGATGTTGCTGAGCAAAGATGACACATGGGATGTCCTCACCACAGACAGGCCGGATGTAGACAACCAGGAGTGGGATAAGAAAAACAGACAGGCAAGAGCCACAATAGCCCTACTGGTAGAAGATGAACAGCTTATCCACATAAAAGGGGAAGATACTGCCAAAGGTATGTGGAATGCACTCCGTAGATTACATGAGAGCTCTAGCTTAAACAACAAGTTATATTTACTAAGGAAGCTGTACCAGTCAAAACTGACTCCAGAAGGGGATATGCAAGAACATATAAGAAGCGTGCTGGAGATTGTTGCACAACTCAGGGACCTCGGAGAGGAGATCAAAGATAACCATGTGACAGCAATACTTTTATGCAGCCTGCCAGAGTCATACAACCCTCTGATTAATGCATTAGAGACAAGATCTGAAGCAGAACTCACATTACAGTTAGTGAAATCTCGACTTTCAGATGAATACAAGCGCAGAAAGGAGCAAACTTCTCACAGGCAAGAGAGCGATACAGGAGCAGCACTTAAAGCAACAGACACTAAGATGCCAAACTGGAAGGCCAAACTATGTTTCCGGTGTAACAGGGCTGGACATTTCAAGCGCGACTGTCCATTGTGGAGGAATGAGCAGAGGGAAAAAGATCCCAATCAGGCACTCATAACCATGATGAAAAACAACGACCAAGCAGCGTGGCACGGAACTTTTAAAGTGACAGATGCCGTCACCAACCATAAATGGTATATAGATTCTGGAGCAACAAGTCACATGACTAACGACAGAGAATTCTTTGTAGAGCTCAATCCAGACAAGAAAGAAGCCATATATCTTGCAGACGGGAGTTGCACAACTGCTGAAGGAACAGGACATGGAATAGTCACTTGTAAAAATGAGGATGGACAAGTGTTAAAAATACCAATGACGGATGTATTGTATGTTCCCGGACTCAATGGCGGCCTTATATCAGTCAGGCGACTGGCAAGCAAAGGACTAACCACAACGTTTAAAGGTGACCAATGCACTATCCAAGATGGGGAAAGAGTGATAGCAACAGCTAAAGCGGGCAAGCACCTTTATGAACTTGATGTTGTTGAGCAAGAAACAAAGCTCTGCACACATAAACACAAGAACTGTATTCATTTATGGCACAGACGTCTGGGCCACAGGCACCCCGACAGCATACAGGAGCTGGCCAGACGGGATTTAACGAAAGGCTTCAAGTTAACAGGCTGCCCAAACACGCTAAGGTGTGAATGCTGCATCAAGGCCAAAGCCACCAGAGTAACCCCACCAAAGGCAAGTGAAAGCAGAGCAACAAGACCGATCGACCTAATACACACAGATGTATGCGGGCCTATGAGAACAACCACCCCAGGAGGAAATAAATACATATTAACTTTTATAGACGACTACTCAAGGTTCACAGTGACATACCTAATGAAGAATAAGTCAGAAGTATTCGACAAGCTGAAGGACTATGTTACCAAAGTAAGCAATAAATTTCACAGAAAACCATTAGTACTCAGAAGTGATAATGGTGGGGAGTACACCAGGTTTCAAGTTGAGAATACACTCAGGGACCTAGGAATAGAACATCAAAAGACTGTCCCATATACTCCAGAGCAGAACAGGGTAGCAGAGAGGAAAAACAGATCCCTGACTGAAATGATCAGATGCATGTTGACTGATTCTGGACTCCCTGAAAAATATTGGGGAGAAGCAGCACAAACGGCCACCTACTTACAAAACAGATTACACTCCAAGGCAACAACCAAAACTCCATACGAGCTATGGCACAGTCGAAAACCAAGCATAGGACACCTCAAGGTATTTGGAAGCAAAGCTTTTGCTTACATTCCGGGAGAAAAGCGCAGCAAGCTCCAGAATCGAGCAATTGAAGGTGTCTTTGTTGGTTATGCCGACAACACCAAAGGATACAGAATCATAGACCCGAAGACCGATAAAGTGACAATCAGCAGCAGCGTAACATTTATCGAGGACCCGAGAAATGAAGTAACGGAGCCAGCCATGCCAAGAGCAGAAGAACCAAACAACGCTGAGCAGGTTTTCTTTCCTATGGAACGAACCCCCGAAAGTGATACTGTGTCACAGAAAAGACTGGAACAAACTGAACCAGCTAATGACGCTGAACCAAGACGCTCAGTGAGGGAAAACAAAGGTAAACCCCCCAACAGACTCTCGTACAAAGTAGAAACATCCTGCGTAAGAGAACCCACTTGTTGGAAAGACATAACACAACTCCCAGAGAGGGAAGCCAAGAGATGGATAAAGGCAGCTGAGGAAGAAATCATCTCACTACAGGACACGCAGGCTTGGGTACTAACGCAACTGCCGGCCGAAAAGAGGGCAATTGGGTGTAAATGGACTTTCAAGGTCAAGTACAACACTGATGGCACAGTTGAGAGATATAAAGCGAGACTCGTAGCCAAAGGATACTCCCAAAAATATGGAGAAGACTACGATGAGACATTTGCCCCAGTCGTCAAACATACCACAATCAGAGCTCTACTCACAGTTGCAACTACAAAACAAATGCTAGTAAAGCACTTTGATGTAAAAACCGCTTTCCTACACAGTGACTTAACAGAAGACATCTACATGGAGCAACCAGAGGGCTTTGTAGACCCACAAAAGCCAGAACAGGTGTGTAAACTTAAGAAGGGGATCTACGGGCTCAAGCAAGCAGCCAGAGCATGGAACATGAAGATTAATGAGGCGCTTTTGAGAGAATCCTTTCAGAGGAGCAAGGCCGATCCCTGCCTATACACCAAGAAACTAAATGGTAGGTGGATCTTTGTACTCATTTATGTAGATGATCTGTTAGTATGTTATGAGCAAGAAGGGGATTGTTCCAGACTGCTGGAGGTCTTAAACATGGACTTTGAAACAAAAGATCTGGGTGATGTCAAACACTTCCTAGGAATGCAGATAGAAAGAAAAGAAGATGGTAGTTTTCTTATTAACCAGAGTCACAAAATACAGGAAGTAATTGAAACTTTTGGGCTCAATGATGCCAAACCAGTCAACTCGCCTATGGAGACAAATTATCTTAAAGAATTAAACAACTCAATTAACCCCTTGCAAAATGACTCACAATTCAGAAGGGCAATGGGGAAGTTACTATACATTGCTACAGTGGCAAGGCCTGACATAGCTACAGCAGTGGGATTCTTATGCAGAAAAGTATCCCAGCCAACCCAGATGGACTGGAACGCAGCAAAAAGGATCATACGCTATTTGAAGGGAACAATAGACTTTAAACTGAAACTTTCATCAACAGGGAAGAGTGGTCTGACTGGATATGTGGATGCAGACTGGGCAGGTGACCCCAGTGATCGGAAATCCACCAGTGGACATCTGTTTCTATTTAAAGACAGCCTGATCAGCTGGACCACCAGAAAACAGTCCACAGTGACACTGTCCTCCACCGAAGCAGAATATGTGGCCGCATCACAAGCAGGGCAAGAGGTAATCTGGTTGAGACAATTGCTGGAAGATCTAGATCAGAACCAGAAAGAGTCCACGCCCATCTATGAGGACAATCAAGGATGTATAGCACTCGCACAGACAGAGCGGATAAACACGAGAACCAAACACATAGACGTGAGATATCACTTCTTAAGAGACTTGCAAGAGCAAGGACAGATGGATCTACGATACTGTCCCACTGAGGAAATGTTAGCAGACATCCTTACTAAGCCTTTGCCTGCAAAGAGACATATGGATCTAACAAGAAGAATCGGTTTGTCTAATTAAGCACTTCACAATGAGAAGGGGTGTTGGAGACTGAACATTGTTTCATGCTATGTTATACATTGCTTGGTTTATTTCCCTGTGTATTTGGAGTATGACCACTAGATGTCACTATACACAGATACTCTATCATAATGTTCTTGTGTTAACTATCTGTTACTGCATTTTCCTGTTATCTATGGTTGCTGTTCTTCTATATCTTGTGTGCTAACATGAGCACCATGCTCTCTGCTGTATGTCTCTTCAATACAAATGAATCCAAGTAAACTACAGCCATCCATATATGTCTGATTATTCTTTGCATCATCTGCACCAGCCAACACCGATACCATTGTTTAGAGCCGGCGATTGGCTATCCAGGCATAACAACCAATGCGGCTAAAAGCCGCTCGGTTGTTATGCCGGAGGAGCGGGAGGGGACATCCCCCCTCCGGCTCTCGCCACTCTGATCGGGCCTCCTGTCCCACCGTGAGACCCGATCCTCGATCCAGCGCCTCCAGTGTCCAGGCGCAGACTGAAACGAAGCTGTAAACGACTTTGATTCAGTCTCCGCAATGTAAACACGGAAGCAACGTCATGACGTCACTTCCGGGTTTCTCGGCTGCCAATGGCGCCGGATTTAAAAAAGTACACAATATTCAGATCTGAATACTTTGAAGTGCAAAGGAGGGATCGTGGGCCTTTTATATCCCCGATCCCTCCATAAAGAGTACCTGTCACCACCTATTACTGTCACAAGGGATGTTTACATTCCTTGTGACAGCAATAAAAGTGATCAAAATGTAAAAAAAACACAATTTAATATTATAAAAATATTTAAAAATTTTAAATTTTTTAAAAAGCGCCCCTCCCCTCCCCGCAAGCTCGCGCAACAAATAAAACGCATATGGAAGTCGCGCCCGCATATCAAAACGGTGTTTAAATCACACATGTGAGGTATCGCAGCGATCGTCAGAGCGAGAGCAATAACTCTAGCACTAGGCCTCCTCTGTATCTCTAACCTGGTAACCGTAAAAAAAGTTTAAAGCGTCGCCTATGAAGATTTTAAGGTACCGTAGTTTGTCACCATTCCACAAGTGCGTGCAATTATAAAGCATGACATGTTTGGTATCTATTTACTCGGCGTAACATCATCTTTCACATTATACAAAAAAATTGGGCTAACTTTACTTTTTCATTTTTTTAAAATTCAAAGTAAATTTTTCCCAAAAAGTTGTGTTTAAAACACCTCCGCACAAATACTGTGTGACATAAAATATTGCAACAATCGCCATTTTATTCTCTAGATTCTCTGCTCATCCATCGGCTCAGGGTGGGTCCTCCCGGCGAAGCCACTCCTCCCAGACCTCATCATGCATTTCCAACCTATCCTGTTGTCTATCTGTAATTGTTTCCATAAGTTCCACAACTTAGGTCTTTATGGGAGGGTGGGGAGCGCCTTTTCCAATGGATGGCAACCAGGCAACGGGCAGATGTGAGTATGTGCCTAAGCAGCTTTTTGGATGATTTGGAAATCTGTAGGGGTACCACCCCCAATAAAAATAGTTTTGGAGTCAAGGGGACCTGCACCCCAAAAAGACGGGATAGCAGGAGTTGTGTCTCCTTCCAAATGGGTACAATCTTGGGGCAGCTCCAGTAAATATGGTAGAGGGAGCCCTTGTCGCCCAGGCTGCGCCAGCACCTATCCGAGCAGGAGGGATAAATAACATGGAGCACATCTGTTGTCAAGTACCAAAAATAAAGAACTTTATACATGTTCTCCTTGTAGAGAGTACAGTAGGAGCTCTTTGCTGCCTGAGACCAGATCGTCCACCACGTTGCCTCCGGGATTTCTTTTCCCAGCGAAGCATGTAAGCATGCTTACCCTGGGCGTTGATGGAGTGGGAATTAAGCAACTGGTAGATATCAGATATCAAACCTCGGCGTGCTGTTCCCTCCAGAACTATGTCCTACAAAGGGGATGGCGCCGAAAACTGGAGGTTTGGGGAAAAGGATTGGGCATAGTGACGAATTTGCAGATAACCATAAAACACCTGGCGAGGTAAGTCATGTTTTTCCTGGAGTTGAGTAAATGATGGCAATTACTTTTATATGTTTTACACCCATAACAATATGAACTGTTTTTTTGTTGTTCTGACAAACTTCAGTTTGTGGTCAAATTTTTGTGCACACTTATAATTTTAGGGCTGCATTTTTGTTAATTTGGTTATCGGTGAACCATATATCTACACTTATTGCACACGGCTGCTTAAATTTCCCTGAAAGAATGCTGACTTTATTTGACTATTTTTATTTTGAAGTTAGATGCTGATTGGCCACTATGCACAGCTGCACCAGATTTTGCACTCTCCAGTTTTAGTAAATCAACCCCTCTGATTGTTCTTCAGCAACTAGACATGTGGAATTTGTTTAGTTCTGATTTTTTTTTCAACGAATTTAGCCAAATACGTTAATGCGAAAATATCCGAATTTTAGAATTTCCAAATTTTTCGGAAAATTCGGAAATCTGACATTTCGGAAATTCGAACATTCGAAATTTCGGAAATTCAGAAATAAGAATGAAAATCCAAAAATTCTAAAGAACGAAAATCCAAAAATAAGAACGAAAATCCAAAAATTCAAAAACCAGAACATTTTTAAATATTAAATAATAACTTACTAATAATAACTTAACTATTACTAACTATTAAATTATAGGTATTGGAATTTCCTTTCGAATCAAAATCAATGTTAGTGAACGTACCGAATGCAAATTTATCTGAAGTTTCGAATTATCCTTAATAACGGATGCTGTATCTAAACGAATGGAACATAACAAATTAATAATAATAAATAACAATAATAATAAAAAATTTAGTATTCATAATTTTTTTGACCCGTTCCATTTGTTTAGATGCAGCATTCTTTATTTCGTATCATTCTTAACTATAAATTTGAAAGGAAAGTCCAATACCTATAATTCAATAGTTAGTTAGTTATTATTAGTTAGTTATTATTTCTAATTTTTGGATTTTCTTTTTTTTCTAATTTTCGAATTTTCCTTTCTTATTTTCGGATTTTCTAATATCTGAATTTCTGATTTTTTTTTCTTTTTTTAATTTTCAGATTTCCAAATTTTCAAATTTTCATGATTATGAATTTTTATTGAATTTTCGAATTTACGAATTGTTTGAATTTATGAAAAAACTAACAAAAAAACAAACAAATTAGACTTAAACTAACACATTTTTGCACATGTCTACTACGCACATTAAAAACCAGATCAAGCTCACTTTAAGGAAGCCTGTAGACCCAACACCATGATACAGAGATCGCCACTGGAGGATCAATTTGTAAATCTGTATATGATGTACCGTTGTCATATTATGGAAATGTGAAATATTCTTATTAGAAATCATTTAAGGTCAAAGTAGGCTTTACAAACAGTAAACTCTTGATAGAGATTTTGCCTTCTCTACATTGTTCCATGAAAAGTTACCACTGTTTAAGATTTTATCTGTAGTGACTTAGTTCACCAAGAAGTTATAAGGAACAAACAGCTTATTGTAATAGTGGAACATAATGAAGTATTGAAGCGATAAGCTCTTCCAAGAGCTGTACTTATAGTAGGCTGTAAACAGAGCATATTGATATCAGCTGCAGTAGATTCAATTCACAAAGTATTAACATGTTCTTGACACTTGATAGAGCAGAAGAAGCTTCTAGGATGAATGGTGAAACTATTTCAAAATTACAAAACAAGGCCAGATGAATGTGACTACTGTATATTGTACTAGCTAATAGCTATAGCATGATCTGAATAAGTGAGAATCTTTAAGAACAATATAAAGATAAGATTATATATTTTTTAGCTGTTTTACTGACATTCAAATCTGATCAGAAATAACAGTCAACTTGTTTGAAAAAAAAAAAGACCATTATCGTAGTGTGTTAGCTTGGTGAATTAAATGTTTTTGAGCTGATTTATTACAAGAAGTTTAGAACATTCAGACAATAAATTGTGTGAACATTCACTTCAATTATCCAGTCATGTGGAAAGCAATTACTATTTAAATTTTTCATGTGCACATGATTATGTATTTAAATTGAACAGGAATTTTACATTTACAATTTGATCATTTAGGTCAGGCATGTCCAAAGTCCGGCCGCAGGCCAAATGTGGCCCCCCTGTTGATTTAATACGGCCCCCTGGGGATTTGGATATATATATTGTTTGTGGCCCCCAGGGCCACAAAAGATATATACCGTATTTATCGGCGCTGCCTTGGAGGGGACAGGGAGGGGGCAGGACGAGTGCCGTCAGATTACATGAAGAGAATCTCCTGTTTACTCAGCAGCGTCTGTATTGGAAGTTCTGTATCCTGGGATGCCATTGGACGACTGTTCTGTCTATCATAGGAGGCGGGACTTTGTATTAAAGAGGCCACAGAGTAAACAAGAGATTCTCCTGTTTGTACTCTGTCGGCACTCGTCCCGCCCCCCTCCCTCTGCCCTCTGAGGCTGCAGATGGGCATTGATCAGGCTGCACAGATGGCACATGTGAGGCTGCATTCAGGGCACATGTGAGGCTGCATTTATGGCAATGGTAAGCCTATGCGTGTTATACGCCGATAAATACAGAATTTCCAAATAACACGCCCAAACTCATCCTTGGTCCTGAGCAGAGCTCTGGGATTCATTGGGGCCACAAAAGAAATATATACAGTATATCCAAATAACACGCCCAAGCTCATCTCTTCACCACACACAACCACAAAGGCAAGAGAATTCTTGTTGGGCGGTGTATTAGTGCTCGGACAAACACACTTAGACCGAATTTTAATGGTTCAAAGAATGTCACGCAAAATAGTCGGCCCTCACGCATGTTCACTTTAAATCTGGCCCTCTTTGAAAGAAGTTTGGACACCCCTGATTTAGGTGAATATTCACACAATTAATTGCATGAAGATTCTCAACTTATCCCAAATGTGTTGATGAAGATATATTTATTAAAACACAGTGCATGATAAAAAGTGGATTTCCGGCCAAATATTGAAAACCTCAATTTGTTTAATGTTGTATTTAATCAAAATGAATGAAAAATATTTTAAACATTCCTAGTATAACTATATAAAATCTTTAAAATGTGCTTCCATAATGTCTTTGACACAATAAATCAGAGTGGGAGTGCCAATACTGTGGTGCAATTTGTCTCTATGTCATTACACAGTACTGCCATCCCACCAAGATTTAGGTGTTGGGATCTGGAGGAGGAGGTGATAAGGTGGCCTTACAGGATGGGGGAACAAGGAAGACCTCACCAGTTTGGTGATTTTCATTCATAGTCCAGTGAGTGGTTAAAAGGCAGGTGATAATGAACAGCAGTGTTTAATATCATATCTATAACACTCACAATTTGACAATCAAAACAATATTTCAGGAAGGATTCTGTTTCTACATGTTGCACTCCACAGGTTCGGAGAAAAGGAAGACTACATGGCATTTATGAATGGCTTCTTAGAGCAGTATTGGGATGGGATGTCGAACTTCCTGCAGACAGTGACAGATCCGGACAGTGAGGTGTCACCAGTCGGTTATGAGGGCAGCATTGATCTGGCCTATGAACTTGGTACACTCCACTACATGCTGTGTGGTATCTTTAAAGGAGTCCATCAGGTACATATTCAAATATCATGAATACAATTGTTAAATACAGCATAGTAGCCTACACTCAACATTCCATATGACTAAATATGATACATTATTTGTTCCTTCTGTGGTGTCGTTAGTATTATATGCTTGCAATAAAGCCCAAATTAAGTTTTATGTGTTTTATTCACCTTTAAAGTCCTAATATTATTTTAACTGATTTTCTCCTGGCAATGGCTTAAAGTATCTTGTTCTCCTAGTGGAAGTGGTACACTACCTGCTCTCCACAGGGTCGGTGCTACCACTAGGCAACTGCCTAGGAGCTCCTAGCCACTGGTCTCCCTCCGCATTTGCATGCTCTGCAGGCTGCAGCATATAACTAACTCTCAGGCAGCTGCTCCATTCGATCGGTAGTGTAATTAGAGGCGCAGTGCAGCACTAAAGCCAGGGCTAGAGGAAGCAGAACGATGTTTTCTGTATAGCGCCACCTCCTGTCACAAGGGTAGGGCAAAGGGGGGTGGGTCAGGGGTGGAGCCAATGGGGGCGGCAAAATGAGGTTTCACCTAGGGTGTCAAAAATCCTTGCACCAGCCCTGGCTCTCCAACTCCAGTGCTCTATGCTTGCAGAGACAAGTAACGGCCACACACGCCAACTCATAGGTTAACTATGGACTGCACTAGACAGTGTTGTCAAACTCTTGAGCCTCTTGAACTGTGCATTAACATTTAGACACACTGTCCAACTGCTATAATAGTAAAATGGAGAGGAGTCTATAAAAATGGAGGTAGTTAATGCAATGGTGTTGATTTAGTAACAGAGTAGGCCATGTTCACTTAGCAAAGTGAATTTTCAATAACTTAGTAAATGATGTAAAGATGAGTGAATGTGAATGAGTGTGAGCATCCATTTTGCTGGGATAGAGCACACATACTCTCCTGTAGATTCCAGCATTCACAACAATTTTCTGTCTCTGAATGGTTATATGTTGTTCAACATGTATCTAATGCCCCATACACACGATCGGAATTTCCAACAACAAATGTTCTATGTGAGCTTTTGGTCGGATATTCCGACCATGTGTAGGCTACATCGGACATTTGCTGTCGGAATTTCCAACAACAAATATTTGAGAGCTGGTTCTCAATTTTTCCGACAACAAAAGTTCTTGTCGGAAATTCTGATTGTGTGTATGCAATTCCGACACACAAAAAAACATGCATGCTCGAAATCATTTCGACGCATGCTCGGAATCATTGAACTTAATTTTTCTCAGCTCGTCGTAGTGTTGTACATCACCACGTTCTTGGCCTTCGTAATTTCTGACAATATTTGTGTGACTGTGTTTATGCAAGACAAATTTGAGCGAACATCCACACTTTGTTGTTGGAAATTCCGATTGTGTGTACGCGGCATAAGGCTGGCCATAAACTGTTAGGGCCAAATCCTCAGCCAGCGGGCGTAACGTAATTTTTCCTATTTAAGTTACACCGCCGCAAAATTTCTACCTAAGTGCCCGATCCACAAAGCACTTACCTAGAAATTTTGAGCGGTGTAACTTAAATCCGGCCGGCGCAAGGCGTTCCTCTTCTCCAGGGGGCGATTCCCATTTAAATGAGGCGCGCTCCCGCGCCGGCCGTACTGCGCATGCTCGTGACGTCATTTTCCCGACGTGCATAGTGCGAAATTACGTTACGTCGGGCTTTGGGGATTGCGACGGGACAATAAAGTTGCGTCGGGTAAAAAAAAAGATACGGCGCCAAAAAAAAAAATTTAAAATTAAAAAAAAATCGCGTCGCTAGCAAGAAAGGTCTGTTTTTACAAGGTGTAAAAAGTTTACACCTTGTAAAAGCAGCCCTAATTTTTCGTTTGCAAAATAAAACTTACGGAGAAAAAACGAAGCTGAAAAGCTTCGTGGATCTCCGTAAGTCCTAATTTGCATACCCGAGGCGGCATTTCGACGCAAAATGCCCCCAGCGGCGGATGCAGTACTGCATCCTAAGATCCGACAGTGTAATTCAATTACACATGTCGGATCTTCGTCCTAACTATGGGAAACTGATTCTGTGGATCAGTTCCATAGTTAGGACCAGGGATACGACGGAGTAACAGCAGTTACTCCGTCGTATCTCTTTTGAGGATTAGGCCCTTCGTTTTTTTTTATTCAGTCAGCGGGATGGAGAAATCCCCATTTTGGTTATGTTCCTTTGATAGAAGTTGATCAAACCATTGACTGTCGAGCGAAGATAGCCACATTCTGAATGTAATGCCGCGTACACACGATCAGTCCATCCGCTGAGAACGGACCGATGGACCGTTTTTATCAGTTAACCGATGAAGCTGACTGATGGTCCGTCGCGCCTACACACCATTGGTTAAAAAAACGATCGTGTCAGAACGCGGTGACGTAAAACATAACGACGTGCTGAAAAAAAAGAAAGTTCAATGCTTCCAAGTATGCATCGACTTGATTCTGAGCATGCGTGGATTTTTAACCAATGGTCGTGCCTACTAACGATTGGTTTTGTTCTATCGGTTAGGAGTCCATTGGTTGAATTAAAAACAAGTTGGCTTTTTTTTAACCGATGGTTAAATAACCGATGGCGCCCACACACGATCGGTTTTGACCGATGAAAACAGTCCATCAGACCATTCTCATGGGTTTAACCGATCGTGTGTACGCGGCATTATTCAATCAGCTGGTTTAAACCTTTCGAAAAAGTTGGGAATGCTATTGCCATCTGTGTCCCACTGGGAAGATTTCCATTGACTTCTTGTCAAACATTAAGTTTCCATTAAGTATTATCTGAATTCTAATAATAATGATTACAAGAGATGTTTACCATTTTAACCAGTCCAGAAATGTATAAAGTATTTTGAATTCTGGTTTTCAGCAAACCAAAGATCAACTGGAGCCATTGCCCACAATCCTCAAGGCCCTAGCAGAAGGTCTTCCTGTCCCAGAATGCATCACTCAGGATCAGAGGTAACAGGCACAATATAGATATGGTTGGTGCCATTTTTGGTGAAGATAAAGGCATTTAAAATCACAGGGACATTAACACAAAGATAACATATTTCATCAACTTCTTTAAACTTGGCTATAATAAAATCTCGGTCAATTTTAACAGATTAATAAAGCTTAATATTGTGTACTTTTTTCATTACTGTCTGCAGAAGCAGTGTTTGCATAGCTTGAAAAGCTGTCAGTCATTTCAACATTCAGTTTATTTTAAGTCTAGTCCAGACTCTGGTTACACCTATTTTTTAGTTATTATTTTTTGCCTTTTCTACAGTTCATATCAGGTAAAAAGGTAAAATACGCTCTCTGTAAACTTTTGGTGTTATATGCTATGTATTGCACAAGACACAACCAGTTTGATGGTGCTACTATTCACCTCCTTCTGGATTTTTCTTGCAGAACCCTCCACATGAGATGCCAAGTAAAGCCTCTGCTGGATAAAGTTAGGGACTGTGGTGGCACATATGTCTGGAGCTATGCTTTTGGTCTCACTATTCCCCTACACAATGACAGTATCTTTTTGAATAACCACAGGCAACTGCCGGATGTTTTCCGCTTTCTTGACATCTATCCCATTGACCTACCTGATTGGTTAGCATTGGCTAATATCCCCAATGATCCTCCACTCCCGCAACGGAGATATCGTAGGTCCTCTACCAGAAGCAACTCCAGACCACAGTGTACTGGTCCACTCTCTAGAGATCAATAATTTGATCTACGCTATCTTTACTATAGTGATCCTGTAATGCTACTTCTTTGGTTATCAGACCTGGTACTAAATTGTCGGGAATAAACAATCACCAATGACGCTTTACTTCCACTGCCTGTTCATGGCCCTGGATACCACATTTATAGCATGGAATTGCCCAATATTCTATGCTTGCTATCTTTCCATATATATTTTTATTTCCCTTGTTGTTGATCAGAGCTGAGAGCCTTAGACCCCTTTCACACTGAGGAGTTTTTCAGGCGGTACAGTGCTAAAAATAGCGCTGCTATACCGTCTGAAAAACTCCTTCACTGCATACTCAATGTGAAAGCCCGAGGGCTTTCACACTGAGGCGATGCGCTGGCAGGAGACAAAAAAACTCTCCTGTCAGCAGCATCTTTGGAGCGGTGAGAGGAGCGGCGTGTATACTGCTCCTTCCCATTTAAAACAATGGGAACCGCGGCAATACCGCCCACAATGCGCCTCTGCAGAGGCGCATTGCGGGCGGTATTAACCCTTTATCGGCCGCTAGCGGGGGTTAATACCGCCCCGCTAGCGGCCGAATCCTGTAGCAAATCCGACGGTATAGCGCTGCTATACCACCACCGCGGCTCCCGCCCCAGTCTGAAAGGGGCCTAAGGCTTGGGTATTGTTTAAATCCTTTATATATACCTATATTTTTTCATATAGTTGCTGGGTCTATAATATGACCTATTTCAAGCTCTGACAGCTCAGAAGTATCTTCATTGGTTTGGATTCCAAGAGGACCCTGGGGGGAAACCCCCAATTCACCCCCCCCCCAGCTTTAAATCTAGAGGTTGCTTTTTGCCCTCATACATATGTGATGTTTGTTAGTGTCCTTAATCCCACATTGGATACTTCACCAGGCAGAAGCTCTATTTCATACACCCAAATGAATAGACTGAAGAGATTTAGGGATTATCCTTCTATTCTGCAGCTTATAACTCCTACTCCCACATTGATTTTTGTTCTTGTAAGTCATTATGCCTTGACATACTACCTTCAAAGTAAGATTGACAACATATTGTGGCCCAATCATGCCCCTGGTGTATTTTTTATTTTCCCTACTTGATCTACCTAGTCATGACTGGACATGGAGACTGAACGACTCATTGTTGCAAGACTTATGTTTTGCAGAAATTTCGGAACCACTATTTCCAACTTCATTTCTGACCATGGCAATGACGATACCTCTGCCCCGATGCAATGGAAGGCATTAAAATGTGTGTTTTTATGCAGGGTCTTTGTTAAACATGGCTTTAGACTTTTGTTGCATAATATTATACTACAGGTTGTGTACTTTTGTGGGATGTTGTACACAATTATGGGGGAAAAAAATTAAAAATCATATTTGTTCAGTAGAAAGAAGTACAGACATTGGCATGAGAAGAAGTCAACTTTTTCCTGGAGAGGTTACCATATGAAGAATCACACCCCATTGTGTGCTTTTTCTACAGCCAGGAAGAGAGTGAAGAACCAGAGTACATGTTTCCAAAAGACATGAGAAATTTCCGACCTCTTGTGAAAAAGTGTCAGTCGCTCGGCAGCCTTATGAGGGAACAGCTGACTCCACTGCCGAAGATTGAGGAGAAGAAGAGCAAACGTCATGTTACCCGCACACAGAGTGTTCCTGCGCAGAGCAGACCAAGACGAGACCGCAGGACAAGGGCAGATGCTAACTCAGTAGCTGATAAAGATCAGGAGGATACTTCAAACACTGTAAAGGTGTCAAAAATAATGATATCATAAGTGCTGTTTGGATGTGTATGTAACAGCTACCACTTAATGGATTGTTGGGTTGACTTGCTAAAAAAGTAGAGGCCATTCAATTTGAAAAGTGGGCGATCATTTATGTAGCACCCTTGGGTTTAGTCAGGGGGCTCCTCACAAATTTACTTGCCAAGAGTAGTCATCTTGGTCAATTGATAGAGATCCATTGATTTCTCCCTAAGGCCTTGCTGCACTTTTCTCTTCTACCAGGTGGCCAGGAATTTGATGGTACTAAATATGAGAAAGGCAACCCAAGGTCTGGTTATGGGTATATGGGGTATCTCAGCCAATGGGCAGGGGTTTTCTTGAATCCCTTGGCCTGCTGGGAGAACCTGTATATTCGGGTGAGGTCAGGTGATCGTGCTGTGCCACCCGGACGGCTGTCTAGGTTGACATGTGTAGTATCCCCCGGGCTGCTAGGCTGGAGTTTGGGCCTATCCCAGGGGGGGCATCTGGCTGCCAGGGCCTACCCAGAAATAAGAGGGCAGCACAGGGTTGGGACTGTGGCTTGCAGTCCAACCGAAAATGAGGATTCTGTGGGCCGGTGAATCTGTCAGTGGTCGGAGGTAGGAGGGAAGCTGTCGCCACTAAGGGACCAACCACCTTTACCAAAGACCACAATAACTGAAGAAAGTACCGGAACCATATTCTCAACGAATGGGCACAGTGGAGAATTGGGAAACTTCAGGCGGTGATCAAGTCAGGGACCCAACCCGCGGAGGAGACGCTTGCAGAGCAGCCTTCTGAGACAAGCCAGGGACCTCGCCAGTTAGGAGGGGTGAAGCATGAGATGTATCTGAAGTGCCAAGCTAGAGACCGAGCAGGGAAACATGGGTGACTCTTGAGGGAGATACCACCACCAACCTTGGAGGAGCTTAAGGGATTCAGAGTCAGTGAATCAGTGGGTCTAGTGAGAGACCAGGAGCTCAGTATTGAAGAACTACAAGAGGCAGTTATAGTGGCGCTGAAAGAACTGTTACATTTGAGTTAGGAACTGTTAACCTCCCTGGCGGTGTTCCCGAGTCTGACGGGGTGAAATTTTTTGGCTACAATCGGTAACCCCGAGTCAGACTCGGGCTCGCCTCGCTGAATCCACAGGCTTGGTTTACTTACCTTGTCCCTGGATCCAGCGATGCCACCGCGCTGTGTGAGCGAGCGGGACCTCGCTCGATTCACACAGTGTCCTCCTGTGCCGCCGATCTCCGTTCCCTGCAACGTCACGACGCACGGGAGCGGAGAACGGTGCCAAATTCAAAAACGCAAACAAACACATTACATACAGTATACTGTAATCTTATAGATTACAGTACTGTATGTAAAAAATACACACCCCCCTTGTCCCTAGTGGTCTGCCCAGTGCCCTACATGTACTTTTATAAAATAAAAACTGTTTTTTTTGCCTGCAAACTGTAGATTGTCCATAGCAACCAAAAGTGTCCCTTTATGTCAAAAATGGTTTTAGAGCAGCTAGAAAACAGCGATAATAAATTATAATCACTTGCAGAATTGTGCGATAGCGATTTGTGGGGAAATTCGTCATAAAAAAATAAAAGTAATGACAGCGACAATTCTGCAACTGAGCAAATTTCAGTGATTTTGAGTTGATTACATTATTGAATAATTTTTATTATAATTATATTATTACTTGTTATAATTATTTATTATATTATAATTTATAATTTTGTTTTTTAAAAAAAATCAAACCCGGGATGCCTACTAGACTCTTGTTTGGTCAGATTTAAGTGAGTTATTCCTAAGAATTGCAGGCCTACAATATAAAACGCCAAATTTCCTTGCAAATAATGGTACCGCTTTCAGCACCTTTTTTCTGAAAGAATCATACCGCCAGGGAGGTTAAAGGACTGCTGCCATAGGACACAGCATTCCTGCATGTGCAGAAGTGGCGCCTTGCTGGGGCCTTTCCCTGCACGGCTGTCCTCTTATTGAAGTTTTAGAGTCTGCCAATTCGATCTCTAACTACTTAAGGGTATCCTGGCCCTAACCCTCTTTCCCCCAAAAATACAAAAAGGATTGTCAAAAGAAATAAAACTTCTTTTACATCCAAGAAGTGTCTGGCGCCCAATGACTTTTACCATCTTTGCACCCACTATGCCTCACAAACGACTACATATTGAAGGATGTCAGCTATCTTTGGTCTTGGAGGTCCTTAATAGACTGGACAAGGACGGAGACCTTGCTACTTTTAGTAACTACAGTAAGTATCCAATCTATATGAAATCTCTGTGCTGGCTGATAGTACATAATAAATGCAGCACTGGCCCTGACCTCCAAAGGCCTAATGGTGACCTCCAGAATCAGGGAGAGCTGACATCCTTCCTTGTAGAGTGGGTTACTAGGCATAGTGGGTGTAATGCAAGATGGAATGGTTGGGCGCCAGTCACTTTTTGGTTGTGAACAGAAAAGATTTATTGTCTTTTAACAAGAACAGGAGGACAGAGGGTTAGGGCCAGGACACCCTTAGGCAGATGCAATGGTAATTTATAGACTCAGAGACCAAACAGGCAGACAGTTATACAGGTTAAAGCGGTTGTAAACCGCATAAACTTTTTTTTTTTTCCCAAACCTGCAATGCAAAAGGCATAATAGGCTAGTATGCACCGCATACTAGCCTATTATGAAATACTTACCTCGGAACGAGGTGTGTACCACTTACCTGGTCCACGCCGAGCAGGATGTCATCTTGCTCCGGCGTGTCTTCCGGGTATCGCCGCTCCAGCGCTGTGATTCGCTGGAGCGGCGATGACGTCACTCCCGCGCGTGCGCGCGGGAGATTTAAAATCGGCAGGGTCCGGCGGATGCCGGTCCTTCAGCCGTGGATTCCCCCCTGCGCATGCGCCGCCCGCATTGCGGGGGGAATATCTCCTAAACCGTGCAGGTTTAGGAGATATTCTCCTTACCTACAGGTAAGCCTTATTATAGGCTTACCTGTAGGTAAAAGTCCAAATAGTGGGTTTACAACCACTTTAAGGGCCTTCCAGCTGGATACGGTCACTGTATCTGTAGAACTGCTGTCTCCTATGGCAACTGAACCTGCAACAGTCAATAGTGATCCTTACATGTAACTCACAGTAAATTGGTATAGATCTTTTTTTACATCTCACAGTGTCCCACTGTATATCTTCACTCACGAGCTCCCAGTCTCTCACTAGACTTCAAGATCCCAGTTGTCACTGGATCCTCATGTTTTACACAGTTAACCCGCTGTTTACTCTGTAAGCGTCATCCCCGCTAGCCCGCTGGGTCCCTGGCTTGGCACTTGCTGAAGCTTTCCCATTTCTTCACCATCCCCGGCTAATGAAAAAGGCTGATCTGGTATTTCTTTCAGACTTCCATAAACTGGCCTCTGATAACAAGGATGGTCCCTTAGTGGCAACTGCTTTCCCTTTACCTCTGGCCTTGATCCGTGATTGCCGCTGGCAACCGGAATAATCGTTCCCGAAAGCAACAACTTGGTTCCCTATCTGGCTGAACCTCTGCAACTTGGTCAGACTCCAAGCCTGAAGTCTCAACCCCACGCTGCTTCTCCTACTCCTGGATAGGCCTCAGACAGCCTAGCAACCAGGTTCTCCCAGAATAGGCCTCAGGCTTCTGGCCTAGCAACCCGGAGTATTTCAACACACATCCACCCAGGCAGGTGGCACAGAACCACAATCACCTGATTCCACCCAATTAAATAGTCTCTCCCAGCAGGCCAAGGGGGCTAAAGAGACCCCTGCCAATTGGCGGAGACAACCTATCCACTCATAGTCTGACTTTGCTAGGCTCTTGTCAATCCAATGTCACCGGCAAAAGTGACACCTGGTGACAGGCCTCGTACACACGACCGAGGAACTCGTCGTAAATGAAACATTGTTTTCCTCGACAAGTTCCTTGTTAGGCTTGTCGAGAATCTTGACAAGCTTTCTTTGCGTACACACTGTCAAGACCAAATCTCGCCGTTCCCAAATGTGGTGACATTCAACACGTACGACGGCAGGGGAAGTTCGGTTCACTGGCACAACCCTTGGGGCTGCTTTTGCTAATCTCATGTTACTGCGTGTTAAGTAAAAGTTTGGTAAGAGACGATTTGCACTTTTCAGTCTGTTACAGCGTGACAAATGTGCCATCTCCATTACAAACGCTACTTTTACCGAAGGTGCGCTCCCGTCTCATACTTTATTCTGAGCATGCACGGGTTTCTAAGCATACACACAAACGTGTTTCTCGTCGAAAACCAGCCCAACGAGGAACACAACGAGGAAATTGAGACTTCCGACTGTTCTCTTTTTTTCTCATCGAGTTCCTCGACAGTTTTCTCGATGAAAAACACACACACGACCGTTTTCCTCTGCAAAAAAGCTCTGCCACCAAGTTTCTTGATGGATTCTATCGAGGAAAATTGTCTTATAAAAAAAAAGGAAAAATCTGCGTTTCTATTCAGTATTTTGCGGCGATACAATAAAATACATGCATATGAGCATATATATTGATGAATTTTGGAAAGAAAGAAAAAAGCTCCCGTGCTGAAAGCCACTATGTGCAGTGAAAGGAAACAAAGCTGCTAGCACAATATTCAGGCAAAGTATCACAATATATAATCCAGGAAAAGTGCAGAGCTAATGTACCAAGAAGAGTGGATAAGCTCGACCCAATCAAGTGATAAAAAATGATAAATCAACGATATTATTTAAAGTGGAACCATAACACAATTCAAGCACATATCCACATAAAATCAAATACTAATGCAATCAATAAAGTGTTTGTGCATAAATACATATATCAACAATTGTGCATAGAAAAACAAAGTAAATTAAATAAACTTCACCAAAATCATTAATTAATGAATTTTGCCTAGGAAATATATTGTACGTGCAAATGCACATAAATACATGCGAATACGTTCAAAACAAACAATGGAAAATATGTCCAGAAATGCAGTATCGTTTGCAAGAGGCCTTACTTTGCTAAATTACTGTATTTGCTGGCGTATAAGACTACCTTTTACACTTAAAAAAACTGGCCAAAAAGCAGGGGTCGTCTTATACGCCATGTCAGCTGCTCGGATGCCTGCTGGATGTGCAGTAATACTGAATGTAGCTTTGGCTACATACAGTATATACCGCTTAGCCAATCCCAGTGAGCGATGTATTCAAATGAATACAGAGCCTGCTTGAATTGGAGTAACAACCTCTGCCAATCTGAGCAGGCTACATACAGAAGCCTACTCAGATTGGCTTTGAGAGTCAGAGAGGCGTGGGCTGATGATGTTACAGCCTCTGCCAATCCAAGCAGGCTTTGTATTCATTAATATAATGCATCGCTCCCCATGATTGGCTCCAGCTCCAGCAAGAAGGAAGAAGAATATAGCACCAGAAGGAAGAAATATGAAGCGTCGGAAGGGGAGTCATCTTATACGGTGAGTACAGGCAAAAAATCTTTAAAAAAACTGTAAAATTAGGGGGTCGTCTTATACACCCGGTCGCCTTATACACCAGCAAATACGGTAAAAGTCGCTAATCTTTCAGTAATTCAACCCTGTTCTGTCATAGGAACAACAAATTCCTACCACAGTTCCGTGGACGGAGAGAGAAATAGACAGACAGAAGGAATGGGTTCAAGTGGTAGGATTGGTGAGGAAGTGGTGAAGTTGCCATTTTCTCCACTGTAATAAATAATAATCTTTGTGTTTCCATTTAACAGAGGACACCACGGCTTCGACAATCATCCACTCTTCCCAGGCGAAAGTCCACTGTCCCATGGTGCAGGAATGAAGATCATCATCTGATTGGACCAATGAGGGAGGAAGGAGAAAGCCAGGTATGACTTTAGAAGTAAGAAAATGTGGGGCATTCGAGTGCAAATCCATATTTGTTCAGGAAAAGCCTCCCCAGGAAAGTTTTATGCATTCAATAGGTCACTATTAACCCATGGTATGATATACTCATACCATGCTCGCTCGTCCCCACTCCCATTCCTGACCGGCCGGGTAGCGTGCTTTGGATACGGGTCTGGTATGGATTGTAGGGGGACCCCCTACGTCAATTTTTCGGCGTGGGGGGGTCTCCTTACAACCCATGCCAGACCTAAGGGCCTGGTATGCTCCTGGGGGGGGAACCCATGCCGGTTTTTTCTTTGAAAATTGGCATGGAGTTCTCCCTCAGGAATGCATGCCGCTGTCATTTTTTTTTTTCCCGACGCAACTTTTTTAAGCCGTCGCGATCCTCAAAACTCGGCGTAACGTAACTTCGCGCATGCGCAGTACGGCCGGCGCGGGAGCGCGCCTCATTTAAATGGGACTCGCCCCATTTGAATAGGAACGCCTTGCGCCGGCGGAATTTTAGTTACACAGCCTGAAATTTCTAGATAAGTGCTTTGTGGATCAGGCACTTAGGTAGAAACTTTAAGGCAGTGTAACTTAAATGGGATTTTTTAAGTTACGCCAGGTTTTTGTGGATCTGGCCCTAAGACCCTAATCAAATGATATAAAGGCTCACAGCTCTACCCCTAATATTTACTCACCATTGTGTAAATCACAAGTAGAAATACAAAATACCACACTGTAGAGCAGGGGTGTCAAACTCAATTTCATCATGAGCCGCATTAGCATTATGATTGCCCTCAAAAGGGCCGGTTGTATCTCTAATGCCGGGTACACACGAGAGGATTTATCCGTGGATTTTTGATTTTGATCTCCTGGTTGTACTAACCAGGAGATCAAAATCCCCGCGGAATTCCGTCCGCGGTGACGTGTCGCGACGCTGTCATATAAGGATATCCACGCATGCGTCGAATCATTACGACGCATGCGAGGGATGGGTTCGGACGGATCGATCCGGTGAGTCTGTACAGACCACCGGATCGATCCGCTGGAGCCGATTCCAGCGGATAGATTTCTTAGCATGTTAGGAAATTTTTATCCGCTGGAAATCGGTCGGCCCGAAAAATATCCGCAGATAAATATCCGCTGGATCGTACACACCAGCGGATCTATGCGCTAAAACCGATCCGCGGATCAATTTCAGCGGATCGATCCTCTCGTGTGTACGGGGCCTAAGGCCTCGTACACACGACCGAGGAACTCGTCGGAAAAGACACATCATTTTCCTCGACGAGTTCCTTGTTAGGCTTGTCGAGGAACTCGACAAGCTTGCTTTGCGTACACACGGTCAAGACAAAATCTCCTTGTTCTCAAACGCGGTGACATACAACCCATACAATGGGAATGGAAGTTCGATTCCACTGGCACAACCCTTGGGGCTGCTTTTGCTAATCTCATGTTACTGCGTGTTAAGTAAAAGTTTGGTCGGAGACGATTTGCACTTTTCAGTCTGTTACAGCGTGAAAAATGTGTTATCTCCATTACAAATGCTACTTTTACTCCCGTCTCATACTTTATTCTGAGCATGCAAGGGTTTCTTAGCATACACACGCTCGAGTTTCTCATCGAAAACCAGCCCGACGAGGAACACGACGAGGAAATTAAGACTCCCGTCGAGGAAAAAGAGAACTTGTTCTCTTTTTTTCTCGAGTTCCTCGACAGTTTCCTCGATGAAAAATGTACACACGACCGGTTTCCTCTGCAAAAAAGCTCTCCCACCAAGTTTCTTGATGGATTCTGTCGAGTTTCTCGGTCGTGTGTACGAGGCTTTAGATTAGATGTCCAGTGCATCCCCTTCACTTACATTAGATGTCAAGAGCCACCCCACCATCAGAAGTTGAGTCTCCCACTTTACCTTACATCACAGTGCACCCCCCTTTCCTTATTCTGCTGCTGGGAAGAAGCTGGATGCATTGCTTGAAAGCAGAAAGTAGGGGTCTGGAGGAGGACCAGAGGAGGGCTGGAGCACTACTGCAGCTGCAGGAGAGGTGTGAGGGCCACATGAAATGTCCTGGAGGGCCGGATATGGCCCGCGGGTCTTGTGTTTTGACACCTGTGCTGTAGAGAATTAAAATTAAGAAAATATAATGTTCATATAGAAATGTGTTTAGTGTCCCAATAATGCATTCTCTGCAATAAAGTGCTAGTGTCTAAATAAATCCTGTCCCAATACGCAGTCTTTACAATAAATCTCTCACCACCATATGCAGGATGAAACAAAAAAGATCCCCATAGCATAATTCAACTTTATTCACAATTGCACAATATTGCTTTACAAGTACTTCAAAACTGTTAAAACAAATGAGATGGCTGAACCCGGAAGTGTCGCAGAAGGTGCATGTCATTTACTTCCTGGGTGAAAACTTTAACAGTCATGTGATCAATCCTAGTCATGTGTTGTAATAGGAACAAAAACAAATTGGAATAGCAGACAACCTATCAGATTGGCAGAAAATTTTATTTTTGGTGGTGCTCTGTATACAAGTAGTTTACTACATATTATTGAATATGCCAAGTTGCCATCGAAGGAAGTAAAAATCATAGCTAGCTACAGAGTTGGGGTGTCACGTTTATAACCTCAAATTATACTGTTTTTTTTTTTTTAAATAAAAGTGGAATTTCCCTATAAGCATTTGGCCTAATAAATATTTTGGCATTTTGCCTGAATAATAATATAAACCAGTAGGTTATGACTATTTTCTAAAAAAAAAGTTAAAAATTAAAATGCCTCTTGTATAATTGAATGGTCTGTAAAATTTGCATTGCAATTATGCCCATCAAGGAGATTCATCTGCAGGAGATGAGGGGGCAGATTGCTGATAATTTGGGTAAGCAGAAGGACCTGGAAGGGCAGCTTCTGACCATGACAGAGAAGGTACAAGAAGTCATGAGCCAGCTGGCTACAACGCAAGAGATGTACCGGACATTGCAGGCTGAGATGACTGAACAGATGAGAAAAATGCAGAAGAGGTAACAAGTCACACTTCTACTATTATCCTCGAATAAATATGAAAACTGTTATATAAAAGTCACATTTTCTAAATCAAAGGACCCCAATAGGTATTAAAACACAGAGGCTAGGCACAATTTATTGTCATACCTGTAGGCCATTCAGGTCCCCCGGAAGCCTGTCCCCAAAACTCCCAGTTTGCAATCCCATGCCTAGTTGCTAGGATGTGAAAATCATTGGCAGGATGTAGGGGACACTAACTGTTTTTTTTTAGCCAATCTTCTGAAGGGACACAAATGGTCTACAAATGTGACAATAAAATTAATTAACTTTTTATAAATCTGCACAGATTTTTAATATCTACTGTGGCCCCATGACTGTATGACTTTTTTCTGCATAGCCTTTTTAATTTGAAAAAATAAATGTTGTGGGGAATTTGGCATGCTTAAGCAAAAACTATGATGTCTGGGGTGCAGCAAGCCTACCCCACCCCCCCCCCCCCACCCCATAGGACAGCACCTATCAACTCGGCCACCTAGAACTAAATTGTCGGAGAAGGAAGAAGAGTCAAAAGCCCCCATATACCCAGATTTACCAATTGTTTTATTTCAATGTTTCTGGTTGAAATTAATTAATGGCCTATGAATATATGCAGTTGGGGGGGGGGGAGGGGCAAGGAGAGGGGCATTTATGTATATCCACTACATTACCAAAAGTATTGGGACACACACACATATGAACTTTAATGTCATCCCAGTCTTAGTCTGTAGGGTTCAATATTGAGTTGGCCCACCCTTTGCAGCTATAACAGCTTCAACTCTTCTGGGAAGGCTGTCAACAAGGTTTAGGAGTGTGTCTATGGGAATGTTTGAGCATTCTTCCAGAAGCGCATTTGTGAGGTCAGGCACTGATGAGGACAAGAAGGCCTGGCTCACAGTCTCTGCTCTAATTCATCCTAAAGGTGTTCTATTGGGTTGAGGTCAGGACTCTGTGAAGGCTAGTCAAGTTCCTCCATCCCAAACTCGCTTATCCATGTCTTTAATGCGCAAGCAATGTTTTTTTTTTGCCTTTAAACGCCCCTGCCTATAAATGTCTATGTGTGCATGGATACATAGGCTACAATAGGGGGGCGTTTAGAGGCAGAAAAAAAAAGTAACATGCCCTTAAAAGCATCAATTTTGACGCTCAGTGTGCATGAGGCCTAAGGATTGGTAAGCTGTACTACATTTTGCTTTTAGGTACAAATAACAATGTTGACATGGAAAGCATAGGAAATTGTATTTTTATTAACTGTAGTCAGATCTAATAAGGGATTGGCTAGAATGGAATATGGCATGGTATACATAATCACTGCTGTATTCATCCATTGCAGAGCGGACTCACACTAAGGGCCGCTGATAAGGCAGTACAACTGGCACAAAAGCACTGGGGGTAATTCTATAATGCACTGATTCACTACATGTACACTGAGAAGGTGTTTGATGTAACATAGAAATATAGATTAACCACTTCCTTACCGAGTCATTGTAAAATGACGTTGACAGGAACCCTCTTTACCTCTGAGTGGACGTCCTGGGTTTCCCGGCTGCCTAGGGGGCGCGCACGCTCGCCGCATCGCTCGGGACCCGGTGCGCGTGTCTAGCGACCGTGAAGTTTGCCGGGCACCCGCGATTGCCCGCGATCACAGACAGGACCTGTCAGAGGAGAGGAGACCGATGTTTGTTCCCAGTACAGAGGAACACACATCGGCCTCCTCCCCTTGTGAGTCCCCTCCACCTACAGTTAGAATCACTCCCTAGGGAACATATTTAACCCCTTCAGTGCCCCCTAGTGTTAACTCCTTCCCCGCCAGTCACATTTACACAGTAATCAGTGCAGTTTTTTAGCACTCATCGCTGTATAAATGTGAATGGTCCCAAAAACGTGTCCAAAGTGTGCGATGTGTCCGCCGCAATGTCACGGTCACAATAAAAATTGCAGATCACCGCCATTACTAGTAAAAAAAATGCCATAAATCTATCCCCTATTTTGTAGATGCTATAACTTTTGCGCAAACCAATCAATATACGCTTATTGCGATTTTTTTTTTTTTACCAAAAAAACTGAATACATATCGGCCTAAACTGAATTTTTTTTTTTTTAATTGTGATATTTATTAAGTCAAAAAGTAAAAAATACTGTGTTTTTTTAAAAATTGTCGCTCTTCTTTTGTTTATATCGCAAAAAAAAACGCAGAGGTAATCAAATACCACCAAACAAAATCTCTATTTGTGGGGGGAAAAATACATAAAGATTTTATTTGGGTACAGTGTTGCATAAATGCGCAATTGTCATTCAAACTAAAAATTGTCATTCAAACAAAAAATTGGTCTGGGCAGGAAGGGGGTAAAAATGCCCTGTATTGAAGTGGTTAAAAGAGAAGTTGAGGTTTTTTTTGTTGTATTTTTTAAAATCATACTTACCTAGGTGGATGCAGCATCGGTTCCATGCTGCATCTGTCCCCCTCCAGCTCTAAGACTGAGAACTGAGTGATCAAACTCTGCTGATTGCTCAGTTCTGAGACCCCCTTAAGGTCACAATGAGGTTGTTTTCAGGTGTTTTAGCGCTAAAAATATATGTAAAGAACCTGAAAATCGCCTCTCAATCCACCCCTGTGTGAAAGTCTGAGTGCTTTCACACTGGGGCGGTGCACTTGCAGGATGAAAAAAAATGGCCTGCAAGCAGCATCTTTGGGGTGGTGTGGGAGCGCTGTTATAGCTCCACTATAACAGTGGTAAAGCGCTGCTAAAAGAGCAGCGCTTTAACGCTAACGCGGCATCACCCCAGTGTGAAAGTAGCCTTAGAGCGCCATGAGCATAGAGCCGGTGACTAACAGTCAAACCACCCCTCCCACTCACTGGAGCGCTAGGCTGTGGAGGGGGAGGCAGAGCTGGGTGCTGGTCACTGGGTGGATCCAGACCATATGGTCGCGATCTTACCTGAGCTTGGACTGGCTCTGTGAGTGACATCAGCCAACAGCTGCATTTAGCCCGCTGTCTGCTAAAAACAGGTCACAGGAGTGCAGAACTAACTGCACTCCTGTGATCCATAGCAGTACAGCCAAATAAGCTTTGGCCGTACTTCCCCTTTAATAATTGTATATGTGCTTCTTCAGCTTCATGTCTTTAACCATTTCCATCGTTTTTTTGTTTTGTTTTTTTAAAGAATTGATGTCTTAGAGAAGAATTCTGCAGAGACACAAAAAGAGGAAAACGAAGAACAGAGAGTAGTTATGGTAAGACCTCACTGTATGTATTTACTGTATATAGCAGCATGTCTCATATAACTGTCTCTAGTGCCCCCTAGCTGCCAGACACTTACAAATCTGCACTGAAATGGACATTTAAAGTTTTATTAAAGCAGTAATGAACCCAAAAACCCAAGATTTGTACAGTGAGCTGCGTGTGCGGGGCTTACTGTACATTGGTAGGCAGGTAAGTAACTTTTAATGCCAAAGAGACAAAGCATGTCTTTCTGCATTAAAATTCCTTCCTGTTCACTCATTTTAAATTCTTTTTTTTTTTTTTTTTTTTAAAGGTACATTTTTATTTTGAAATTTTTGTACATACAAAACAGACAATACAACAAACACACATCCTAGGCGAACATCGCCCGGTACATCATTTTACAAAACTTTGGTAGCTGGTACACATTGAGCATTTTCATAAAAACGCACAGAGAAAGGTGGGAGAAAAACAACAGAATCGTTCATTTACTCACTTAGTTCTATTCAACGGGCAGAGGTATCAGTCATCAGTCAAAGTTCAAGGAGCAGGAGGTATGGTGCTCTCGGAATCAACCCAAGAGCCCCAGACCTTCAAGAATTTTTTTGGACACCCTCTGGCCTCATATGTCATCTTATACAGCGGTATAGCACGATTGATGGTGGTGAGCCAAAAGGTAATGGTAGGTAAGGATGGAGACTTCCAGTGGAAGGTTATAGACTTCTTAGCATAGAACAGTACTATCCGCAGGAAGGTTTGCATATTCTTAGATAGAGTCTCGTCATCAATGTGGCCCAGTAAACACCTCAGAGGATTACATATATTGGGTATCTCAGTCAGCGAGCTAATGAAGGCCGTGACCTCCGACCAGAACTTTCTAATCGGAGCACACTCCCACATCATATGAAAGAACGTGCCATCAGCCGCGCCGCATCGGGAGCATAGCGCTGAGGGGATTCTGCTGAGTTTGAACAGTAAGCATGGTGTGAAGTAGGATCTATATAACAGTTTGGTCTGTATTACCTTGTCACGGGACGAAATGACAGAAGGGACATGGAGGGGCAATACCTCCTGCCAGATCTCCTCCGTCAGCTCAGGGATGTCAGCTCTCCAGCTAGCAGCCGCTTTGCTCAGCCTTTGAGTCGTAGTGTGCAGGAGAGACCCATAATATGTGGAGACTAACTTGGTGTGCGAGGGGTCAGTTAGAAGTCGCTCCAGCCGAGAAAGCTGGACGACTATGTTACGAAGGCCAAACTGCGTTGCTGCAGTGTGGCGTATCTGTAGGTAAAGGAAGTAAGCCGTGCGTGGCAGATTATAGTCTCTACGAAATTCCTCAAAAGTACGAAACACATTGCCTGAGAACAGATGTAAAATAGTTTTTACCCCCCTTTTCGACCAGTATCCCCCATCCGATCTACGGAAAAATTCCGGAAGGTTCGGATTCCCCCACAGTGGAGTGTTCGGTGAGTATGTATTACTGCTGGAGGGGACTTGCAATTTAGTGAGTTTAATAATCCGTAGAGTCATAGCTATAATACTCGTTCCCTCCCGCCCCCCAAGGGACATACGATGAATCAAATTTTGCAGGGATTCATAGGAGGTGAGGATGGCTGCCTCCAATGCAGTGGCTGCATTGTTGGCTTCGGGGTAAAACCACCAGTGTACGTGGGCCAATTGAGAGGCAATATAATACATTTGAAGGCAGGGGAGGGCCAATCCGCCCTCCAGTACTGGTAACTAAAGGGTGTCCTTGGCAATCCTGACCGCCCCCCCCCCTCCCCACAAAAAGGAAGTGAGGATGGAATCTATCTCTTTGAATTTATTTTTAGTGACATACACTGGCGAATTACCCAAAACATACAGAAATCGTGGCAAGAAAATCATCTTAAAAATATTAATTCTACCCAGCAATGTTAATGGAAGATTAGCCCAGGTTTTGAAAGTAGTTTTCATGCGCCCTATGAGGGGGTCTAAATTAGTCTTGACATAGGAGGCCATGGGATGTTGTATTATGACTCCTAAGTACCGGAAGGAGCTGACTATCTGTAGTGGACAAGATGGTGGTAGCCGGACCGACGTCGCCTGGTCCATCATAAACAGAATGGACTTGTCCCAATTAACCTGGAATCCAGAAAAGTGGCCAAACCTCCCAATGAGATCCAGCAGGGCCGGGAGGGACGACCGGGGGTCCGACAAGTATATTAACATGTCATCAGCGTAGAGAGATACCTTCTCCTCTAGACCCCCGATCGTCAGCCCCGCGACTGCCCCACAGGACCTCACCAACGCCGCCAGAGGCTCTATTGCCAGCGCAAAGAGCAGCGGCGACAGAGGGCACCCCTGTCTGGTGCCTCTCTTTATTGGAAAGGGATCAGATATGGCTGCGTTCACTCTTAGTCTAGCAGTGGGCTTCGAGTACAGTAGTTGCACCCACCTGATAAAGGTATTGCCGAATCCAAACTTCGCCAGGACCTCCAGCAGGTAAGGCCATTCGACCGAGTCAAATGCCTTATGTGCATCTAAGGACAGAACGGCCCTAGAGCCCATCTCTTCATGGGTTGCCTGCAGATTAGTGAATAATCTACGTAGGTTGATGGTGGTCGATCGCCCCGGGATGAACCCAGTTTGGTCTGCACCAATAATGGTAGTAATGACCGTGTTCAGTCGCCGGGCAAGTACCTTTGCTAGAATTTTTACATCCGAATTAATGAGTGAGATCGGCCTGTAAGATTCACAGAGGAGGTGATCCTTGTGTGGCTTAGGAATAAGGACAATCAGTGCCTCTGACATAGAAGGCGGCAGCTGCCCCGTCCTGATAGCAAAATCATACACCCTGCCCAGATGAGGCACAAGCAGATCCCTGTACTGCATATACCACTCGATGGGGAAACCATCCAATCCCGGTGTTTTGTTTCTGGCAAAGGATTGGATAGCCTCCCCAATTTCCTCAGCCGTCAGAGGAGCGTCAAGGAGTGTCGCCTGTTGGGCCTGAAGCCTAGGCAGTGAGATTTCAGAAAGATAGTCATCCAATTCCACAATTGTGTAATGTGCTCTAGTAGCATAAAGGGAAGAATAAAATGTGACAAAGGCCTCCATGATCTCCTTATTCTGTTCTACTACAATTCCCCCAGAATCCTTAATCCTAGGTATACTACAAGGCTGGTAGTCCGGTCTGGAGAGATACGCCAGGAGGCGACTATTTTTATCCCCAAACTCAAAGATCCGCTGATTCTGATACAGCAGCTTCTTCTGAGTACGCTCCAAAAGCACCAGGTCCAGTTCCCTGGCCCCATGCTTCCAAGCAGCGTGTGTCTCAGGAGAGGGGGTCGCTGAATAAGCGGCCTCTGCCTCTCTGAGAGACCTCTCTGCATCTGTCAGTCTCGATAGCGAGGCCTTGCGCGTCTGACCAATGGCCGCAGCAAAAGAGCCACGTGTGGTGGCCTTAAAGGCGTCCCACACCATCGGAACTGAGGCGCTCTGCCTGTTAGTCACCCAGTAAGAACCCATCTCTGTCATACACTGGTTCACCACAACCTCATCCGCCAACCATAACGGGCTTAGCCGCCACACTCGATAGGAGGAGGGAGAGGTGCCCAGGGCGAGGTCCACCAACAAAGGGGAATGATCAGACACCGCCCTAGGGAGGTACTTGACCTCAGTCACCGAATTCAACAGATCTGACGAGACCAAACATAAATCAATACGGGATAGAGTACCGTGAGACTCAGAATGACAAGAATACTCCCTCCCATCCGCATGCTTCCACCTCCAGACCTCCACCAAGTCAAATTGAGTTAAAAAGGATCCCAAGGGGGTGGGAGGTAGTGTAGAGCAACGCAACCTATCTATGGAATTATCCAATACTGTATTGTAGTCACCCGCTATCAATAAGGGACCCTCCGCTATCGCCAATATGGAGTTCATTACCCGCTCAAAGAATACTTTAGTGAATGGGGGCGGAGCATATAAGCTAGTTACCGTATATGGTTTACCCATGAATTCTATCACAACAATCACAAAGCAACCATTAGGATCAAGCTTAACATGTTTAATGCTAACTGGTGCAGATTTGGCAATAAGGATGGAAGTGCCCCTGGCATAAGTAGAGTATGTGGAGTGGAGAGCATAAGCGATTTTCGCCCGCTTAAGGGCCATTACTCTAGAGCCCTGGAGGTGGGTTTCCTGGAATAGGATCACATGCGGATTATGACGTGCCAAATATTCAAACATCAACGATCTTTTCACTTTTGAATTAAGCCCCCGTACATTCCACGACACAAAACGTAATTTAGACATGAAAAAGCATGTAGTGTATGGCTGGAGGAACCCATTCCTCACCGCACGCCGGGAGTAGCCAGAAACTGGCGCCCGACGCACCACGAGGGATGCGTACACTAAGGAGTAAGTCAGAAACATATAACAATGCTCCAGCAATACATAGTATCAGGTGCATAGTAGCAAGGCCAGCTAGTCCGGCCCATAGATAGACATGCAACAACAAGTACCAGCATTTCAGAAAAAGTGCAAAAAACACAAAAACAGTCCCGAACAAAAGTCCCTGAACAGCCCAACCCACCCTAACCCTCCCGGCTCCCAAACCCAAACATATGAGAGCTTTGTTCCCAAAACCAAAATTGCAAGGCGGGGTGGCCATGACTCAAACCCCCCAACAACAATCCCTGAGAAGTGGTAGAGGTCCTTAGACGCTGGCTGCCGTCCGCAACCACACAGAACAAACATATCAGGTGATCCCGAATCAGGATGGAGGATTCAAAAAACAGCAGGTAAGGTGTTCAAAAAAATGGGGGTAGAAAAGGCAAAGAAAATAATAGCAAATGCATCAGCAGTAACAGGATGACCACAGCCCTCCAGGCTGGACACATAGTGTGCAAACAATGGCACAGGGGAGTACCCCACCACCCCAAAATATTTGAGAGAAGGGTTGTCAAGGAAAGTACACTCAGCATGTTCACTTTCAGTGTGGGGGCGACCTTCGGTCCTGGTTCCTGCGTTCCGGACGTCCCAGGGTGTCCACCCAGTGGGATGCCTCCTTAGGATCAGTAAAGAAGTAGGCCTTGCCCTGGTAGATGATTCTCAGACGAGCAGGATACAGCATGCCGTAGGGAAGCTGAAGCTCACGGAGCCTGCGTTTAATGGCAATGAATGTGGCCCGTTGCTTTTGTGTGGCTACTGAGAAATCAGGAAAAATGGTTCCGCTTCCATTAAAGGACACTCTTCCCTTCTCCCTGGCAGCTCTGAGAACAGCCTCCCTGTCCCTGAAATGAAGCAGCTTGATAATCATGGCACGTGGTGGGGCCCCAGGAGGAAGGGGGCGCATGGGGACTCTGTGTGTCCGTTCAATGGCGAATAGTGGCGAGAAGGTAGGAGCGCCAAACGTGGAGATCAGCCATCTTTCCATAAACATTTCTGGGGTCCTACCCTCAGACCCCTCTGGGAACCCCAGGAAGCGAAGGTTACTCCTCCGTAAACGGTCTTCCATTTCAGTGAGTCTATCTGTAGTGTGTTCCTGGGCCTGGTGCAGCTCCCTGACAGAGCCCTGCAATGGATGGATCTCATCCTCTAGTGTACTGATGCGTTGTTCAGCATTAGACACTCTATGGCTGAGGTTGTGGACATCCTGCTTCAGAAAGGATAAGTCAGTTTTAATAGAATCCATTTGAGTGGTCAGGGATGCATGGCTATGCTGGATGGCAGCCATGATCTGAGACAGGGATGGCTCTGTGGGGCCTACATCAGCAGCAGCCATGTCAGTGTTCTCATGGTCAGAGTCCCTGGCTGGTGATATGAGGAAGGGGTCTTCTGGGCTCAGAATAGGAGGAGAACAGTATGACTCACCCTTCCCTGCTGGTTTCTGCCTCAGTGTAGCCATGGAGGAGGATGGCTGGCTGTATGTGCCTGCAGCATGGTGATCAGCACCATCTTTCCCAGTTTCACATGGTGGGGCCTGCAAGACGAATCCTGAGGCTTCCTCCATCGGTGGGCCGTATTTGACCATCTCCCGACGGGCACAAGGCTTCCTGGAAGCTGTAGGGATCGGTGGAATCCTCGGATGGCAATCGGTTCAGCAGGATTGAGGTAGGATTGTGTGCAGCATGGACAGAGCTCAGGCAAAGCACTTCCTCACATCATGGTTGTTGGCCACTCCCCCTACTCATTTTTAATTCTGACCTAAAGTTCCACTTTAAGTATGTCCTTTGGCCCTATTCACACTTTGCATTTCCTAAATATGTGACAAAGTCCATGGGAAATGCATGCTTTGCAGTACATTTTATAAATGCGCTGCAAACTTGCATAGCGCTAGTGGTTCCATTAATTGTTAATGGCACTCCAAAAACACTTAGCAGACAGGCGTTTTGTCATTTGGCAAACTTGCAAAGCTGCGTGCCTGAAAAGGGCATTCTTTGGTGCGTTTTTTTTAAAACATAGGGCAGTCCATTCAAGAGAATGGCTCCTAGCACATTCTCCCCCTTTCTGAATCCTGAACTTTTCTGCAGCAACACTCCCCCCCCCCCCCCCACACCCCTACTCACCCTGTTCCAGCAGTAGCACTACAACATGCAGCAGGTTACAATGCACACAGAGCACAGTGTGGAGGTCGGCAAAGCTCAATACTCAGGGAGGAACAGGCAGAGAACTTCTTACCTCAATCTTTCTTCTTTGCAAGAGATAACATTGCTGATCACAGGTAGGGTGATGACCACATTTCCAAACTACCATTCAGGGACACCCTCCCGGGATTTATGATTTCTCCAATCACAAGCAGGGGGCGGGGATTGTGCTCCTCCAGGCATTCCCGGCCAGGACAAGTACCGTCAGTGAGTAAAGCGGTGATGTGGCGACCTTTTTTGGGGGCATCAGATTGGCCCTGGGGGGTGGCTGTGTCAGTTTCATTCCGGGACACTGTATTGTCCTGGAATGAATAAGCCCGGGACAGACCTGCAAAATGCGGGACTGTCCCGGGCAATCCGGGACACGTGGTCACCCTAATCACAGGGGAAGGGGGTGTTTTAGGACCTGGCAGTGTAAATGGCAAAGGCAGAGAGAGACTCTGCAGCTGTGCCTGCTGCTCCAAAATCGGGACACAGCCCAAGAACAAAGGCAGCATGGGGCAGTAACTGTGGGCAAGTAAGTAGCATTGATCCCTTGCAGAGCAGCAGGAGGGAGAAAGCCAGCAGCACTGCAGGGGGTTCCACAGGAGTCACAAGGCAGTACAGTCGGCTTTCCTCCCCTTCAGATACCCGGGCCCCCTTCTGAACTAATGAGGCTCGGGCCCCCTACAGGAGGGCTGGTTGTACTGCCTTATCAGCAGCCCTGTGTGTGAGTCTGCACTGCAGTGGTTGAATTTACAGGCAGCCAACAGCCACTGAGGGGGTGAGTGTGTGTGTGTTAAGAGAGGGGGGAAGGGGTGCTAGAGTGCCCAGAAGGTTAGTGGAGCCGAGTGCTGGAACTTGTTCTGGCACTGGGCTCCGGGATTTAGCCCAGGCTCGCAGGATGCTGATTTTAAATCAAATCCCGGGACAGTCCCGAAGAATCCAGGACAGTTGGGAGGTATACCTAAGTTTGCACATCATGAACGGGGGAGGGGGGTGCAGTTTGGCATCTTTTCCCTATGCACAGGATGTCCTTGTCCCGGCACTGCTCCCCAGCTTTATGTGTGAACAAGCCCTATGGGCGCAACTGCTAAATGCAACTAAGGGCTCAATCACAAGTGCAGAAGACACTGCTGCTCCTCTGAAAAGCAACCCGAGTGTGTTTGACAGGTGGTGAGGAGACAATATGTTGCCTCCTCACCACCCAATTTAAACCCATGATTGCCGTGCAATGCACGTGATTGCGACTTGGTAGTGTGGTAATCAGGGGTTTAAATAAGGTGTGACGACGAGGCAACACTGTGCCGGTGATCTTTGACTTCTCCCATGTTGTTCAGGTAGATCTCCATCTTTTTAAGATTGCTTTCCCCTGTGCTAGTGTGAGCGGAGTCTAAGTAGTTGAAAATGTTCATAACATAATAATTTGTTCACTTTAATTATTCAGGTAAAATAAGTAAATGGGGATAAATAAAGTTAAAGTGGTTGCAAACCGCGGCTGTTGTGAAAAAAAAACAAAAAAACGCCTGCAAGTCAATGGCATAATGTGATGGTATGCATCGCTCTGAAGGTCCAGCAAGGTATGCCAGACCTTCAGAGCGCATGCTTCGGTGATGTAACTGGCTGCATCCAGGCTGAATATCTCCTAAACGTATTCTTAAAGCGGGGGTTCACCCGTACATAAAACTTTTTCCCCCTAGATGGATGCTCGTTTTGTCTAGGGGAATCGGCTAGTTGTTTTAAAATATGAGCATTACTTACCGTTTACGAGATGCATCTTCTCCGCCGCTTCCGGGTATGGGCTGCGGGACTGGGCGTTCCTATTTTGATTGACAGTCTTCCGAGAGGCTTCCGACGGTCGCATCCATCGCGTCACGATTTTCCGAAAGAAGCCGAACGTCGGTGCGCAGGCGCAGTATAGAGCCGTACCGACGTTCGGCTTCTTTCGGCTACTAGTGACGCGATGGATGCGACCGTCGGAAGCCTCTCGGAAGACTGTCAATCAAGAAGGAACGCCCGCTCCTGAAGACCCATACCCAGAAGCGACGGAGAGGATGCATCTCGAAAACGGGTAAGTACAGCTCATATTTTAAAACAACTAGCCGATTCCCCTAGACAAAACGAGCATCCATCTAAGGGGATTTTTTGAAAAAAAATTCTTATGGGTGAACTCCCGCTTTAATAAACTTTTTCTTAATTAAACCTTATTATAGGCTTACCTGTAGGTAAACATGACCAGGCAGGGTTTACTACCGCTTTAATATTTACAGAGTGTTTTGTTTGAACATTCTCAACTCCTTTACTAAATAAGCACCGGAATCTACAATATCAGCTGTCCTAAAACCATTATTTCTATAAAGCAAATGCCATAGGTTCAGTGTACTAAATAATGCACAAAAGCAAATACATTGAAGAGAGTAGAGGGAAGAGAAACTGGGCCAGATTCTGGTACATTCTGCGGCGGCATAGCGTAAGCCATTTACACTACGCCGCCGCAACTTACTGGAGCAAGTGCCGTATTCCTCAAGCACTTGCTCTGTAGTTTGCGGCGGCGTAGTGTAAATGGCCCGGCGTATCCCCACGTAATTCAAAGGGGGCGGCTTGTATTTAAATTAAGCGCGCCCCCGCGTCGATTGAACTGCGCATGCGCCGGGCTGAAAAATAGCCCAGTGCGCATGCTCCAGCTCACGACGGAAAACGTCAATGACGCCGACGTGTGCGTCATTGACATAGGGTCGTATTCAAGATCGACTTAGGAAAACGACGTACCCGACGGGAAAAGACGACGCGGACCCGACGCCATACTTAACATGGCATACGGCGGACTGGCGTAAGGTTACCCCTCATATAGCAGGGGTAACCTTACGCCTACAGAAATGACGTAAGCGATGACTACGCGACGCAAATTTGTTCGGGAATCGGCGTATCAGGCTCATTTGCATAGTCAAATGAGACCTGAACGTAAACGCCACCTAGCGTCCGGCGGCGAATTACATTTAAGATCCGACGGTGTAAGTCACTTACACCTGTCAGATCTTGGCTGTATCTATGCGAAAATGATTCTAGGAATCACTCGCATAGATACCCGGGTCAAAAAACAGAGATACGACGGTGTTTCCTGAGATACACCGTCGTAACTCTGCTGAGAATCTGGCCCACTGTCATGAGAGGTGCATGTTACCATAAGGTAGAATCTGATAGAAGGAAGAAAGCTGTGGGTGATTCATAGAAAAATAGAAAAGTGATGGTATAATCAGACCAACTACTCCATCGAGTCTGCCCATTTTTTTGTTTGTTTTTTGTGTTTTTTTGTTTTATTGTTTAGTTTTTTTGCTGTTTTTGTTCCTTAACTTTTTTGTCTGAGTATAGACACTATACTATATAAAGCTGGATCACTGGACTCATCGCTTTATAATGTCTTTTCTTTTCATACTTGTGGTTCTAAAAGGAGAAGCACCTGTCATCTCTCAAGAAGAACTGCTGGAGGAAACATGAACATTTCACAAACCCCCACAGGGAGGAAGAGGACAAGATTGAGAATACTTGTGAAAACACAGCTATCGTTATGGATTCAAATACTGCCTAAGGCCCCTTTCACACGTGCGGAAAGTATGTCTGTATTTCATCCATCTGTTTTTGGATGAAATACGGACATACATTAATCCCTATGGGATAGCGAGTGTCAGCGGATGAACATCCGCTGACCCCCGATCTCATCGGTCCCCGCTATTGTCCGATTCTGCCGACTGGAGGAAAATCCTATTTTTCCATCTGTCTGGCGGATCGGATCAGGTGAACACAGACAGACGGTCCGTGTTCATCCGATCCCCCCGGAGATCTTCGGAGAGCGGAGATCTGACAGGGCGGTCCCTGCACAGTGTGCGGGGACCGCCCTGTCATCTGCCCTGCGATCCCCGCTGAGCAAGCGGATACACATGTACAGATCCTCATGGGATCCGTGAGTGTGAAAGGGCCCTAAACGTCATTATTATCATTGTTTATCAGATGTTTACATTCAGAAAGCTTTCAGCTGTATCTAACTGCATGATCGAAAATTTAAAGCGTGACTCCACTTTCAAATGGAAATAAAAAAAATAAGTAGACCAGGCCTTGTTAAAAAATATTTTACCCCAACATTTCATATTCCTACTATGTGTCTGCTGTACTATGTACCATCAAAAGTATCCTGTTTGCTTTGTATTGCTTCCATTGTGTGAAAAACTGGTGGTTCTGCCAGTTCCCCTGCTTTCCTATTTCAAACTGACCACGCTTGGCATGAGAGCACATCCATTCCAGCATGGTCAGTTTTCTAGATGTGCTGTGTGAACAGATCCTGCCTGTCCTCCAATTATCAGACTTGTACTGACATGCCCCCCCCCCTGCACAGCCAGTCACTTGGAAGATCAGTGTCCTGCTGTTTCTCCACCCCACCTCTCCAAGCCCCTTATGCTGCTGAGATCAGAGATTTTGTTGTCACTTAAAAAAAGTATATATATATATGTGTGTGTGTGTGTGTGTGTGTGTGTGTGTGTGTGTATGTGTATATGTATATATACACACTCACAAATGGTTTGCCTTTCATTTCTATTTTAAACTGAGTGGACTGTTTTACAAGGTAAGGATTCACATATACTTCAAAATAAAAAAAATCAGCTCTGGTTGCAAAGCTCCTCTCCAGCACTGTCCCCATCAGAATCACTACTCCAAGGTCCACGCATCTTCTTTTCTTGGCAGAACTACACCAAAGCCAGAGCTGAGGGCATCAAGAACCTGTCCCTTGGGGGTACATAATAAAGCCACCCTTACCTTCCTGGAAAATGCTTTACAGAACAGCACCACATCATTACGAGGAGTTGTTCTCTAAAGCATTCAGGATCTGCCCATTGCCAGAGAAGAAAGAGACCCATAAAGTCAAAGGACCTAAAGAAAAATTGTAACAATAATCTCCCTATAAAAAAGCGCCAGACACAAGGGCTGATTATTGGGCGGTATCGGCCGGTTCAATAGAAACTGGCCAACATTCTGCCCGTGTGTAATGCAGACAGTCCAACAAGAGCCAGCCGAACCTCCATCTTCTGTCAAAGGGGCGTGACCAAAAAGGTCTACCGATCAGCATTTGATCAGAGAAGGCAGCCAATGGCTGACAGCCGCTGGGTTAAATGAAAAAATACTGAAGTTTGTTGCTGTGTCGCGTACCAGGCTGAACTATTTTTTTTATTGTCAGACAGATCATCAGACAGAGGCATCCTATCTTGATTGCTCATGCATATACTGCTGGCCATGGCCAGTAACTCTCCAAATTATTTGCTCTGGTGGTCCTTCTATTAGTGTTTTTTTTTTTTATAGAGACCGATGGCATAACATTCTTGGATTCCAATTTATTTCCATAATGGCAAAAAAATGTAATAAAAAAAATAATAATAATATAGCATATATAATTGACAGACTAGCCATATTGTAATTTAATGTTATTAAAGATGACTGTTTCTTTTCAATCTACAGATTCTTTCATTCTCTTTAAACATCCATGGAATAAGCATACCTCCAAACTTCCAGCTCCCAAGGGACAAATATTAACAAAAGTATGTAGGCATAGGACACACCCCCTACCACGCCCCCTTGAGGGAGAATTACATTTAAAAAAATTATAAGTTAAACCCACAAGTTCTTTTTTTTTTTTTTTTACCACTGCTATCTCTTTATACTGGCTTTTGAAATTTACAAATGCAACAATTTAGAAATTGGATGAAAGGTTTAGCACTCAAACACTTTTTGAAAAGATAAAGGGGTAGATCCACGTACCTACGCTGCGCCCGGCGCAGATGTCAGATACGCTACGCCGCTGTAGCTTACTGTGGCTTAGTTTGAATCCATAACGAATTTGCGCCGTAAGTTACGGCCGCGTAGTGTATCTCTCGCGGCGTAAGGGCGCGGAATTCAAATGCGGCGGGTAGGGTGGCGTGTTTCATTTAAATGAAGCACGTCCCCGCACTGAACGAACTGCGCATGGGCCGTCCCTAAAATTTCCCGCCGTGCATTGCGCTAAATGACGTCGCAAGGACGTCATTGGTTTTGACGTGAACGTAAATGGCGTCCAGCCCCATTCACGGACGACTTACGCAAACAACGTAAAATTTTCAAAATTAGACGTGGGAACGACGGCCATACTTAACATTGAGTAGGCCACCATATAGCAGCTTTAACTATACGCCGGAAAAAGCCGAACGGAAACGACGTAAAAAAATGCGACGTCCGCTCGTACGTTCGTGGATCGTCGGAAATAGCTAATTTGCATACTCGACGCGGAATACGATGGAAACGCCACCTAGCGGGCGCCGGAAAATTTCATCTAAGATCCGACGGCGTACTAAGGCGTACGCCTGTCGGATCTAACCCAGATGCCGTCGTATCTTGTTTGGTGGATACCAAAACAAAGATACGACGTGCAAAATTTGAAATTACGCGGCGTATCAAGTGATACGCCGGCGTAATTTCTTTGAGGATCTGCCCCAAAAAGTGCATTTTATATATAACTATATAGAGCAGACCAAAATGAGGAGGAAAGGGGGGCAGAGGGACTTTCCAAATCAGGGAAGTCCCTCGAAGCCAGGGACAGTTGGGAAGTATGTAATATGGCAGCTTGGAGGCATTCTGTACAACGTTGGTGTACAAAACTCTGCCAGAAATGTCATTTCCTGCTTGTGCTTGACACTAAAGATACAAGTAACATTTTAGGTAGTCCTTGCAATTTAGTTTTGCTGATATACTCAACGAGAGTTAAAATCCTCTAAAGGGATGCAGCTTTTCTTATTAAAACACTGAGGCCCGGATTCATGTAGAATCGCGTATCTTTGTGCGGGCGTAACGTATCCTATTTACGTTACGCCTCCGCAACTTTTACAGGCAAGTGCCGTATTCTCAAACGAAAGTTGCGGCGGCGTAGCGTAAATAGGCCGGCGTAAGCCTGCCTAATATAAATGTGGTAGATGTGGGCGTGTGTTATGTTAATTTACTGTGACCCCACGTAAATGACGCTTTTTACGAACGGCGCATGCGCCGTCCGTGAAAGTATCCCAGTGCACATGCTCCGAATTAACCCGCAAGAAGCCAATGCTTTCGACGTGAACGTAAATGACGCCCAGCCCTATTCGCGAACGACTTACGCAAACAACGTAAAATTTTAAAAATTCTACGCGGGAACGACGTCCATACTTAACATTGGTACGCCGCATCTACGCCTCATATAGCAGGGGTAACTTTATGCCGGGAAAAGCCTAATGTAAACGGTGTATCTGTACTGCGTCAGCCAGGCGTACGTTCGTGAATTTGCGTATCTAGCTGATTTACATATTTCTAGGCGGAAATCAGCGTACACGCCCCTAGCGGCCAACGTAAATATGCAGTTAAGATACGACGGCGTAAGAGACTTACGCCGCTCGTATCTTGCCCAAATCTATGCGTAACTGATTCTATGAATCAGGCGCATAGATAGGACGGCTCGGATTCGGACTTACGACGGCGTACGTGGAGATACGCCGTCGTAGGTCCTTTAAGAATCTGGCCCTGAGAGTGCACCATGTGGTTTTAATGAACCAGTTCCTCCCATTCTGTCTGTATTCAGTCTGGTGAAACAAACAGCTAGAGCAGAAAAGGTAAGACTATGCAAACAAGTTTGGTGAAAGCTTTGAAAATAGAATGCAGTCCCTTTTGGGTGATTTATGCTATTTCCTAACAAAAGTGGAATTACGCTTTAGAGAGGAAGTAAATCCACTTTAAAAAAATATATAATAATAATAATAATAATAAAAAAAAACACCACCCGCAAGACAAAGGCATAATGAGCTAGTATGCATAGCATACTAGCTCATTATGTAATACTCAACTCAGATCGAAGCCCCCGCAGCTGTCCTCGTTCACTGCTCGAGCGGCCAATATCTCTCCCGGGTGTTACTTACAGGTATCGCGGCTCCGGCGCTGTGCGCGTGGGAGCCGCCAGTCACGGCACGGCCTCCTTTAGGAACACCACGATCGCCAATGCTAAAGTGCGCCTGCGCCGTAGACATCGGCACCCATGATTTTTGTAAACATCTCCTAAACCGGGAAGGTTTAGGAGATATTTCTTGCAACTACAGGTAAGCCTTAATCTAGGCTTACCTGTAGGTTAAAGTGGTTGTAAAGGGTTTACAACCACTTTCATGGTGCCCATACACTAGATGAAAAAAAACATTTGAAAATCTGTCATTTGGACAGTTTGTTAGTTTTTAGTCCAGTTAATGGGCACAAATCGAAAATTGGTTGTGATGTTTTTTAGCCCAAAAAAGAAGTTTGGAAAACTTTGCCCGTTAAAAATTAAACTGTTGGTACTGCCCATATGTGACCCAGAAGCAAAAAAAAAACAAAGGAGAAATTGATTCATTTAGGTCCATTGAACAATTTGTTATTCGAAATTTAATCAGTGCACGATGGCAATATTGTTTGCTCTCACGACCGTGTGTTTGCTTTTTTTAAACGCGTTCGAACAATTTTTCAAATGGTGTATGACTATCATAAGTCTCCTTTTCTGCTTTAGCAACACAAACCATCTCATTCAAGACCCCATACAAAAGTCACTAAGCTCCACTGGGTGAGCACCAATGGAATTCTTTTTAGGACACCAAAAGTGGAAGTCTCTCTAAACTGGAAGCTGGTTAGGTGACTTTACTCTTAAAGCGGTGGTTCACCCTTATTGACAACTTTCCATCATTAAATTAGGCATAGTAGCGCGAGCTACAGTATGCCTGTATTTATTTTTTTAGCCCGGTACTCACTGTGCAATCCTAGCGAGACGATTCCGACTCCCCGCGGGGAATGGGCGTTCCTATCCAGAGGGAGCATGATTGACGGCCGGCTATGGCACGTCACGCTCCCCGAAGATAGCCGGAGTAGGTCTCGGCTCTTCACGGCGCCTGCGCACAGACTATGCGCAGGTGCCGTGAAGCGCCAAGTCCTATTTCGGCTATTTCCGGAGAAGCGTGACGCGCCATAGCCGGCCGTCAATCATGCTGCCTCTGGATAGGAACGCCCATTCCCCGCGGGGAGTCGGAATCGTCTCGCTAGGATTGCACAGTGAGTACCGGGCTAAAAAAATAAATACAGGTATATTGTAGCTCGCGCTACTATGCCTAATTTATTGATAGAAAAAAAATATGTTTTATTAGGGTGAACCACCGCTTTAATATCACCATATATTACAACCAGTGTTTCCTATATTCCCACTTTATTTATTTTTTTAAATCCAATGTTTCCCTCAGTCCACCCATATGCCCCTTATTACTTATCACAAACATCTGCTTTGCTTCTTCCTGTTCTTGATTAAAAACTACTACAGTAAAACCTTGGTTTGAGAGTAACTTGGTTTGAGAGTGTTTTGTAAGACAAGCTAATTTTTTTTACATTTGTGACTTGATATACAAGTGATGTCTTGATATAAGAGTAGCGTCATGTCACAACTGAGTATAAAAGAGAAGAGAGGAGCCTCTAAGTGTAGCCATATGGTTACATTTAATGAAGGTAAAAAATTTAGCAAGTCACATGGTTGATGATTAACTGGTTGCCGACTAGCCGCCGTCGTTTTACGGCGGCAGGTCGGCTCCCCTGAGTGAGAGCCCCTTAGCTATACGTCGCTTCTCGCGCAGGCCACTAGGGGAGCGTGCACGCGCCCCCGCTCTCCCCCGACTCCCGTGCGCGTGCCCGGCGGGCGCGATCGCTGACGGGCACACATGATCGCTCGTTACAGAGCGAGGACCAGGAGCTGTGTGTGTAAACACACAGCTCCCGGTCCTGTCAGGGAGAGAAATGCTGATCTTCTGTTCATACAATATATTAACAGAAGATCAGTCATTTCCCCTAGTGAGGCCACCCCCCCTACAGTTAGAACACACCCAGGGAACATGTAGCCAGCCAAGGGCAGAGGAGCTACTAAAGCTTACACTGGAGATTCCTTATTGCATCGTTAACACACACGAGTTTCCCTCCAGAATTTATACATAAAATGATCTATTATACACAACCTCTACTGTTAAGATCTGAGTCAGATGCTACTTTTTCAAACTCTTTCCAATTAATAAAGGGACGAGACAAGGCTGCCCCCCATAGCCTTATTTATATGTTTAAGCAAAGGAGCATTTGGCTAAGACCATTCTTAACAACTCCATTTAAGTATTTCAAATAGCTAAATATATCCATTAAATGGGATTATATATAGGCAACAATCTGTTCCTTTACCTGTACATTCGGAGAATTAGACTCCCTATCTTACCAACAGAGCTTACAATTTACAGCAGACTTATTAATTACAAAGTGACCTAGCAGAAAACTGAATCCCTAAATACCATATCCTTGGTAGTCGCGAGTCACGCATGTGCAGTAGGGAACCAGGAAGTGAAGCCGCAAGGCTTCACTTCCTCATTCTCTTTTCAAAGATGGCGGTGGCAGCATCCGAGAGCCGAGGCAAAGATCGTCTTTGGGTGCCCACATCGCGGGCGCGCTGGACAGGTAAGTGTCCTTATTTTAAAAGTCAACAGCTGCAGTATTTGTAGCTGCTGACTTTAAAAAAAAAAAAAATTGGCGGACCTCGTATTTAAAGTACAAAAAGCTATAATGACTACATTTTATCTATCCATCCCCCGTGGCCCTCTTATGCTGCATGGCCATAGGCAACCCAGACTTTTCACCTATACAAGGAGTAACATCCTTTCTGCACTGGCACTATCTTATCCAGTGCTTTTAGAACCAACCTATTCAAATAGAAACAAAATTGAAATAGTTGTACCAACCCAGTTGTTCCATTCTGAGTTACCTCCCAGATAGGGATGCCACCTTTTCTTCAAGCCAAACCCTAACACTTTGGGTGCCCTAAGGAAAGTAGTAATGCGGTGTGCATAGTGTGTTGCAGCAAAATGTGGGTGTGGCCAAATTGCTTTTGCTGACATCACCCTGCCCCGCTGACGGCAACAGATTTATGTGTTACTGCCTAGGTTCACACTGCTGCGAATTCAAAATCGCGGTAAAATGCGCGATTTTACCGCGATTTCGCGGCCGCGATTTGCCGTGATTTCGGCCGCAATTTAATGTAAATCGCGGCCCGAAATCGCAAAAAGTAGTACAGGAACTACTTTTTGAAATCGCAGATGCGGCGTCGCACTGATTAGGACAGTGCCATTGCCGACAATTGCCGACGATTTGAGATGCGATTTGACATGTCAAATCGCATCTCAAATCGTTCCAAATCGTACCCAGTGTGAACCAGGGCTCAATCTTAGTTACTTGGGGAGACACAGCCTCGTTCTATATCTGAAAAGTGGCAACTATATCAACAGTTGACCTTTGAAAATATGTGTATATCTTGTCACTTCCCTGAATATCTTGTGCCCTTTTTTATAACTCCCTGCTCTCCTGCATGCACTCAAATGATTTATACTAAATGAATGGCAACAAGAGCTGAACTTCATTTTCACTGATGAGGCCAAGATCACCTGCTCAAGTCATACACATAAACTGGACATGTAGTAATTGGGATATCACAATTGCGCCCGACTGATAACCCACTACTGCGCCAGTGTGGAAAAGAAGTTAAAGCGCCTAGCTGCTGTTTAAATAAATAATATGTGAAAAATAAAGGAATATATTATATACATCAAGTGCCAATATAAAACCACAGCGCTATGAGAATAAATAAATATTCAAATCTAAATATATACAAGTGTACAATGTGATAACACAATTATAAGTGATTGAACTCATACACTGTAAACATGCAAAAAAAAATTATTATTATGTGATAATAATAATATTAAGTGAAAAAAAGTCTGTGATGTAACAAAAAAGACGTGAAGTGAAAAGTTCATGTAACTTCAATGTGATTAATCCACTTTTCCAGGACTTCCACCACACCTCAGTGTTCAGTGCTCCAATCCCCCCTCACAGTGGACACTCACCACAATACTATGCCTCCCACTCTCGTGTTTGGCTAACGAGCTTGTAATAAGAGTATCTCCACGGTGTCACCAGTAAATGAATTCCAGCATTAAATGCAAAGATGTTCCAAGTAGCAATGCAAAAAAAGAAAGGTGCACAATAGTGTAAAAACGTAAGACCAGTTTAATAGAAACACTCAAATGAACCTCCAAAAGTTGCACTCACAAACAAACTCCAATGAAAAACTTTGTGTATAAACAGATCGCTGCACACTTCAAAATCCTCAATTGCAGATAACAGTGGTCACGGCGGACCCTCGGTCAACTGAATGATCTCACCGCAATCCTCGGCACAGCACACCACTTCAAACGATCACTCTTATCTTTGGTAATTCCAAACAGCTACGAGATGGCTGCTAGCAGTCTTAGATGTAACTTGGAACTTTCTAAACATGGATTAGGCCATGCCCCGACATGTTTCGACTTCCTGTCTTATTCATGGGTATGGCCGAATAACCCCTTCCCCTCTTTTATATATCTTCAGGGATGCTATCATCAAATAGGATCAGGTATTGACGATTGACACCACGCCTCTTGCGTGTGTATATCGCACCATCTGAGACAGCGAGAACGTCACCCGGTCACGTGTACTATAGTGTCCAATGGGGTGAGATCATCGCCGCTGTCTATGGGCGGGAGCTGTGTATAGCGTCTCACTCATCACTACAGCAACGAGGAGCGCAACCAGTCATGATGCGCTTCTCTTTTATCCAATCAGTTTACCGCAGGATGACCAATGAGCGTAGGCTATCGTTATGGTGCCGCGTTGTCCTAACAACGGGGGACGCAGCCAACTGGTCACGTGTACCCCGTGGCCAATAGACAATATTCGCAGCGTTAATCCAAACGGAAATGCGGTGTATAACGAATGCACTGACATGTCACACAGCGGTCTACTTTTAATGAAAGAAACTAAACTAACAGGTTTGATAGTAGTACAAATATAAAAAGAATAAAAAAATTTAATTGTGTGGGCATAATAGCACTTATCAAAAACTGGGAGTAAATAATGATCTAAAAAAGGGAAACAGTCTCTCGAGGATCCCCGTGACCACCAACCCTTAGTTTTAACACACATCTCAGTAATGGTCATACATTCATTAGATAAATACAGTACTTACATCAAAATGTTAAAATTAGCACTATAATTATGATCTGACATACCTCTATGGTAGATTAGTTAGCTAAAATAGTTTGATTCACATTAAGCTAAGTATATAAAAAAATTATATAAAATATAAAAATATAAAAAATATAAAAATTACTATATTAGAATATGTTCTATACATCTACATATTAGCACGAGAGGAGCCCAGCCATTTCATTCGGGTCAACATACCTTGAGGTAACCCTCGTGCATATAGATGAATACACAAAATGAGTCTAAATTGAATTAGACCGTTAATAGTAATTAAATATGGGATGAGTGGTTAATGATCAATAATGATTGAGGATAAACAAATATAGATGAATTGAATCCAGACATCATAATAACCATATGAATTTCAATAAAGTCTAGGTGTCTAACCACAATACTGACAACTGCAAAGATGAGGGTTTCAACTGGTATCGCCCATGCTATTATAGCTTATTACCCTGCAGTTCAATACTGGGTGCAACCCAGAACCGAACATGAGAAAATGATCTGTTCACCCATAACACATATTAATGATATAGATAAACGACCTGAGTATGGAGAATAAAGTGAAAGAGCTGTATACCTCAAGAATTATTGATAAAGCAGTTGAGGTCAACCTCTATATTTAAACCCCGAGGCTGGAGACATTTAAGCAGATATATCCACTGGGTTTCGCGCTGTGAGAGGTCCCTTATTCTGTTTGAACCCCTCCAACCGAAATACACCACGTCGATCCCACAAAATTGAATCAGAGATGGGTCCTGTTTATGTCTCTTTTTGAAATGCATCGAGACGCTGTGATTTTCAAAGCCCTTTTTTATGTTCGCTAAATGTTCAGCGATTCGCACCCTGAGCAATCTTTTAGTTCTCCCCACATATAGTAGACCACATGGGCACCATAATAGATAGACTACATAGGAAGAGTTGCACGTACTGAATTCTTTAATTTCAAAAGATCTACCATCACTTCCTGTTATTTCACATTTCCCCCTGTTGTGTGTTTGTACTGTCCGACAACATATACACCTTCGACAGGGAAAAAAAACTTTTAGGTCGATTTTTATAGAAGGATTGGGGGGATCCAGAATTTTTCGGACAACCCTATCCCCAAAATTTGGTGCCTTTCGGTAAATGAACCGAGGCTGCTCTGGTATCACGGTCCCCAAATGTGTATCTCTAGCCAGGATATACCAATGTTTACGAAAGATGGTTTCAATATCCTTATATTGAGAGTGAAAACCTGTTGGCTGCGTCCCCCGTTGTTAGGACAACGCGGCACCATAACGATAGCCTACGCTCATTGGTCATCCTGCGGTAAACTGATTGGATACAAGAGAAGCGCATCATGACTGGTTGCGCTCCTCGTTGCTGTAGTGATGAGTGAGACGCTATACACAGCTCCCGCCCATAGACAGCGGAGATGATCTCACCCCATTGGACACTATAGTACACGTGACCGGGTGACGTTCTCGCTGTCTCAGATGGTGCGATATACACACGCAAGAGGCATGGTGTCAATCGTCACTACCTGATCCTATTTGATGATAGCATCCCTGAAGATATATAAAAGAGGGGAAGGGGTTATTCGGCCATACCCATGAATAAGACAGGAAGTCGAAACATGTCGGGGCGTGGCCTAATCCATGTTTAGAAAGTTCCAAGTTACATCTAAGACTGCTAGCAGCCATCTCGTAGCTGTTTGGAATTACCAAAGATAAGAGTGATCGTTTGAAGTGGTGTGCTGTGCCGAGGATTGCGGTGAGATCATTCAGTTGACCGAGGGTCCGCCGTGACCACTGTTATCTGCAATTGAGGATTTTGAAGTGTGCAGCGATCTGTTTATACACAAAGTTTTTCATTGGAGTTTGTTTGTGAGTGCAACTTGTGGAGGTTCATTTGAGTGTTTCTATTAAACTGGTCTTACGTTTTTACACTATTGTGCACCTTTCTTTTTTTGCATTGCTACTTGGAACATCTTTGCATTTAATACTGGAATTCATTTACTGGTGACACCGTGGAGATACTCTTATTACAAGCTCGTTAGCCAAACACGAGAGTGGGAGGCATAGTATTGTGGTGAGTGTCCACTGTGAGGGGGGATTGGAGCACTGAACACTGAGGTGTGGTGGAAGTCCTGGAAAAGTGGATTAATCACATTGAAGTTACATGAACTTTTCACTTCACGTCTTTTTTGTTACATCACGGACTTTTTTTCACTTAATATTATTATTATCACATAATAATAATTTTTTTTTGCATGTTTACAGTGTATGAGTTCAATCACTTATAATTGTGTTATCACATTGTACACTTGTATATATTTAGATTTGAATATTTATTTATTCTCATAGCGCTGTGGTTTTATATTGGCACATAAACTGGACAGCTGTCTTTAGGAGAGGAACTTCAAACTAGTTCTCCACAAAGACTACATTAAATCTTACCTGATTTTTCCATCTGTCGCTTGTGCTGCCTCACATACAGTATGTGGGCACACCTACCCATATATAGTGGAGCTGCCCATTAAACAGACCTCAAAGGGATTACATTTTCCATATCCATGACAGAGTTTTTTCTTTTATAGACACACTTACCCCAGAATATGCACCCTTGTCTTCCTTTACAAGATCCTGACACCAAAAAAATCTCTATTAGGATTTTTCCTCTGTAGCGGTACCCCCGCAGGGGCTGCTGAGAATTATGGTTTATCAGTCACCCTGCCCAGTCCTGCATTCACTCTCAGGCAATCAAACTGTCAGTAAATTTTGGTGGTTTTTTTTGTTTTATTGAGGGGTATAACTTGGATGGGGATGGGAGCTATGGGATGCTCAGCATGGATCATTATAAACAGCAATTGGTTTTGGGACAACTATGTACACTCCCTGTACATACTCCTTCAGCTTCCTCCTGCACAAACTTGCTTTAAGCTCATTACTCCTCACTCCACCTGCACATCACTTGTTGCAGACTGTTACTTCTCTTCACCTCCAGCACATCACTTGTTTCCCCAGGAACAGCTAGCACTATTTTTTGGTTAGGCCTGACACTGACCCTTTAGGCAGGGACCACTGGCCCCAATGGTGTAGCAGAAAAGTCCTTGTGCTAGCTGCCCTATTATGGCTACTAATCCCAGTTAGCGTTTTTCAGGCCCTTCGAGCCCTCCTGGCTGCAGCTGCCTCTTTCCACTGCCCCTTCCACCACAGTCCACACTTCTGGTTCTGCACCCATGTCAGACTACAAACTCCCAGTCCTCTCAGGCGTGCCTCCCCAGTCCTCCTGACTGTGCTTCTTTCACCAGCCCTCCTGGTTGCAACAGCTGTCCTCCCTGGAGTCTCTTAGCAGTGCTCTCTCCCACTGTCCTCTCCTTGCTCTTTCTTGTGCCTCCAGTCCAGGACCTCTTCATGTTATCCTGAAAGTCTTCCTGACTGCACCCGAGCCCAGTCCCAAGGTCACCCCCCCAGACTGGGGAGCTCCCTCAAAGGCCTGACAGCCTCCACACCCTCTCACTTTAGCTCTTCCACTTGACAACTCCTCCCCAGCTGGGTTGACCCTGGGTATTTACTGTAAAGGAGGCCTGCCCCCTGCCAATCCAGATTGGGGATTGGTCATGGCCCCCTAAAACACCCCAGGCAGCTCCACCTCTCCACTCCTCTTCTCTTTCCAGAACTTTCCAGCAAACTCTAGTTTTTAAGAGTGAGGTTTCGGTGATGCTGCCTGTGAGCCACCAGCTGCTACCCTGAGCCACTCCCAGCCCAGAATGAAAACAACAGGCCTTTTGAACTATGCCACATAACGAAAATGGAGGAAATGATAGCCCATCACACAACAAACACTTTGATCGTCTACATGGGTTCAGATTACTTGAAATGTTGCTGCAAATCTAGAAGCCCCCATCAATACCACCTCTTGGGGCAGGTTTTATTGTCTCAGGGACATGAGCTAAGGGACCTGGATTACTTGTGTAATCAAGTCTCCGTATAAATGCACCTGCACTGTGATAGTCTCAGAGGTCAGTTTAAAGCGCAGAGAGCATCATGAAGAACAAGGAACACACCAAGCAGGTCCGAGATACTGTTGTGGAGAAGTTTAAAGCCGGATTTGGATACAAAAAGATTTCCCAAGCTTTAAACATCCCAAGGAGCACTGTGCAAGCGATAATCTTGAAATGGAAGGAGTATCAGACCACTGCAAATCTACGAAGATCTGGCCATCCCTCTAAACTTTCAGCTCATACAAGGAGAAGACTGATCAGAGATGCAGCCAAGAGGCCCATGATCACTCTGGATGAACTGCAGAGATCTACAGCTGAGGTGGGAGACTCTGTCCATAGGACAACAATCAGTCGTATACTGCACAAATCTGGCCTTTATGGAAGAGTGGCAAGAAGAAAGCCATTCTTAAAGATATCCATAAAAAGTGTTGTTTAAAGTTTGCCACAAGCCACCTGGGAGACACACCAAACATGTGGAAGAAGGTGCTCTGGTCAGATGAAACCAAAATCAAACTTTTTGGCAACAATGCAAGATGTTATGTTTGGCGTAAAAGCAACACAGCTCATCACCCTGAACACACCATCCCCACTGTCAAACATGGTGGTAGCAGCATCATGGTTTGGGCCTGCTTTTCTTCAGCAGGGACAGGGAAGATGGTTAAAATTGATAGGAAGATGGATGGAGCCAAATACAGGACCATTCTGGAAGAAAACCTGATGGAGTCTGTAAAAAGACCTGAGACTGGGACGGAGATTTGTCTTCCAACAAGACAATGATCCAAAACATAAAGCAAAATCTACAATGGAATGGTTCACAAATAAACATATCCAGGTGTTAGAATGGCCAAGTCAAAGTCCAGACCTGAATCCAATCGAGAATCTGGGTTAAGAACTGAAAACTGCTGTTCACAAACGCTCTCCATCCAACCTCACTAAGCTTGAGCTGTTTTGCAAGGAGGAATGGGCAAAAATTTCAGTCTCTCGATGTGCAAAACTGATAGAGACATACCCCAAGCGACTTACAGCTGTAATCGCAGCAAAAGGTGGCGCTACAAAGTATTAACTTAAGGGGGCTGAATAATTTTGTACGCCCAATTTTTCAGTCTTTTATTTGTTAAAAAAGTTTGAAATATCCAATAAATTTCGTTCCACTTCATGATTGTGTCCCACTTGTTTTTTGATTCTTCAAAAAAAAAATTACAGTTTTATATCTTAATGTTTGAAGCCTGAAATGTGGCAAAAGGTCGCAATGTTTACACTGTAAATAATGTGTATTTCAAATAATATATATTTCCAGAAGCTGTAATTTAACATAGTGTTTTTATTGTACTGGCTTAAAGGGTGAACCTACATAATCTATTGCTGTATTTCCTAACTTATTGTTGCTTTCCCCATTTCTACTCTGTAACCCTACTTCTTATTTATTTTTCCAAAAAAATAGATTAAGTAAAAAAAATTGTAAAAAAAATATGTCATATACTTGTAGCGCCCTGCTCCTGTTGAGTAGGCGCTATTTGTAAATGTAGTTATTTGAGCTGTAGCTTGGCTCAGAATTGTATGACAAATTATGGGTCTCTGTTCCAGCTTGGCTGTGTTTCACATCTTCCACCTGACTGTGGGTGTCGCTGTCACCAGGGGTCAAGGATGGAACTGCAATGGGCTGGGTGTATTGGGTGCCTCTTGCTCAGAAGAAGCTCGGTGGCGTGGTCTCCAGTGCTGTGCATTCTGAGGAGGGGTACTTAAGGGACAGCCACGGTTCTGGCGGGGTCTTCCGATCCTGACCTGAGGGCCCTCCTGGTCTCAGGGATGTGTTAGCAACCTTTTGGTCTCTGGGCCTGCTGGCCAGAGTCTCCGTTACTGCAAGTAGGCCCAGGAGTTTCTGGGAGGCCTACTGGTCCAGGAGTGGTCCCGTGCTGTCTTTGCTGCAGGAAGAAGCCGAACGATTGGGGATCCAATTGTAGGATGCATCCTGGCCAACTTACCTCACCGTGCTGCCAGCTTGGCTGAAAGATCCTGGCACCGTGAGCTGTGTAACTTCTTTGTAATTTGGAAAGTGTGTGCGTGGTTGCCTAGTCCTGTGGCAGAGGACCATGTAACGATTCAACGGCACTCATCAAGTCTGTGGCAGAGACTTTTGAATGAGCTTCGCACCGGCTGCTAGGTCAGTGAGAGAGGCCTATCCGGTGGTTGCTGCATCCAGTCTGGAAACTTTTTTTTTTTGTCTTCTGGGTCTAAGATTATACCTGTGATCCGCAAAGTAAGGTACCTGAATCCTCCCTACCCCTTCATTCCCTTAATGGAACTTGTTTAATAAAACCTTTGAAGAAAAAGAAACAAAAAGTGTTGATGCGGACATTTGTAACTCTTCAAGAAGGACCCCTAGGAAAAAAATGGTGAACAGTAAGGTAACGGAAGGCCCAAATCTAAACCAGCAGCTCCTTCGGGGGGTAGTGCTACATACTGTAGCATAAAAACTAAATTGTTTAATGCTGACCATAATAATCAATGAAATTATGTAGGAAACTACTATGAATTTTCCTGTAACTGAACATTCAAGCCCTGTTTTATCTACAGTCACTAAACTGAGTAACATTGTGTTGTTTTTTTTTTTTCAGTATAAGGCCCCATACACACGAGAGGATTTATCCGCAGATACGGTCCAGCGGACCGTTTCCACGGATAAATCCTCTCAAAGATTTCCGCAGATTTCGATGCGATGGAGTGTACACACCATCGCATTGAAATCCGCGCGGAAATCCTCTGCCGATGACGTGTCGCGCCGTCGCCGCGATTATGACGTGGCGACGGGCGCGACGCTGTCATATAAGGAATTCCACGCATGCGTCAAATCATTACGACGCGTGCGGGGAATCCCTTTGGACGAATGGATCCGGTAAGTCTGTACAGACGAGCGGATCCATCCGTTGGAATGGATTCCAGCAGATGGATTTGTTGTGCATCACAGCAAATATCCGATCTGCTGCAATCCATCCCAGAGGAGATTTCTCCGCGGAAACAGATCCGCTGGCGTGTACACACCATAGGATCTATCCGCAGAAACCCATTTGCTGGGATTTATCTGCGGATGGATTCTATCGTGTGTACGGGGCCTTAGTTATGTTGGTTAAGTGAACTAGTAAGAAAGCAGACACATTCTTTTAGTAAACTATGTAACATAGAATGATTGAGGCAAGCATTAACATGTTTGACATGCATCTCCCAAAGTTCAGGAAACAGGAGCCAAGAGGAATACAGAACACTGAGCCTCTTGGGAATTAGGCAGTAATATACTAAGTAAAGCACTAGGGCTTAGTTAGGGCTTTTAACTGGATTTGTATTCCATTAACTGAACTCAACCTGCAGAAACTGACATTGGTCAAATGCATTCAAGGGGCAAGTGAGCAAAAGAGTTGCATTATACGCCACCTTTGGGAAAAAATGTTTAGCAAAAAAAACTCTTGGGTAGACCATTTTAACTGGTATCAGACCATGCTCCATTAAAGTGGATGGCACAGAACAAAGAGACCAATAGGAGGGTGAATAGGTGGTTCCTGGCCCTTCAAGAATTCAGTTTTACAGTGAAACATTTCCTCGGTGTTAGAATGGGAAATGCAGATGCTTTGTCCCGTGTACACGCATGCCTGCCAATCTATGTCCCAACCCTAGGGTTGAAACAAGAGGGGGGGGGGGTGACAGGAAGCCAGGAAAATCTATGGCTTGTGTCCAAGATGGGAGATATATTTGTCTCAGGTTTTTGCTGTACACTGATTGCTTTTGGGTTTCTGCTGGGTAGTGAGCCTGTTTGGGGCTCAATGAGGGTTAACGAGCTCAAGTGTAACAGATGAAGCACTCAGAGCTCTAAAAAACTCCAAGGTTGCTTCAACAAGGGTCTCCACCCTGGAACCAGATTCCTGCACAGGACTGGGGACCAGCTTCTTCTGAGTGGTGAGATTGTATAAATAGAAGACTTTTTCTGTGTGTCAGACGGGATTTTCGGCAGCGTTAGGTTGTTCCAGAGCAGGTAGATAGGTTACTGTGTTTTGCAGTTAGACGCCCAAAGTGGCAAGGGTTTATTTTCTGTTTTGTTTTTGTTGTTTTTGATACCTGCACTTGTAACCACAGACAATAGACTATAGATCTATATTTTATTTTTGTATTTATTTTAATGTATATTGTATGAGTTATTAGGCCCTGTTTACACCTAAGTGAATTTCTACTTGTAGCTCCAATACACTTAACAAACAAAATCCCATTCATTTCAATGGCCTTGTTCACATCTGAGAGTTTTGTCGCCTGTAGCAAATCACTTGTGAGCTTCTTTTAGGCAGATTAGAGGAAGAAAAGGAACACCTGAAAAACACTCAATATGAGCAGTTTACCAGTGTTTTCTGGCAAAACAGCAGCTCTCCACCCTTAATCTCCTCCCCCTACTGCTTTGTTTTGGCCAAAAAAAAAAACACCTGAAGCATGAATATACATATAAAATGCTTGTAATACGCTTCTAAAACACTTGTAATATGCTTGCAAAACTCTCAAATAAAAATACCTAAAGATGCTCAGCTGAGGTGTAAACGGGGCCTAAGGCCCCTTTCACACTTGTGCAACTTCATAGTCTGGCGAGTTTGCTGCTATTCGCAGCCGCGATTTTGACAAGACAGTCATAAGACTGTGGATCCGACTTTGCCCCACAACTTGAAGTACGACTTCAATGGGCAGGGACGCGACTTTGATCCCCCAATAATTAGGGGGAATCCCACGCCAATTTTTTTGAAAAAGAAAACGGCATGGGTTCCTCTTTTATGAGCATACCGGGCCCTTCGAGTCAGGTATGGATTTTAAGGGGAACCCCCCACGCCGAAAAAATGGCGTGGGTCCCCCCCAAGATCCATACCAGACCCTTATCCGAGCACCAGCCCGGCTGGTCAGGAAAGGGGATGGGGACGAGCGAGCGCACCCCCCCTCCTAAGCCGTACCAGGCTGTATGCCCTCAACATGGGGGGGGGTGGGTGCTTTGGGGCAGGGGGGCTTTGCAACCCCCACCCCAAAGCACCTTGCCCCCATATTGATGAGGACAAAGGCCCCTTCCGACAACCCTGGCGGTTGGTAGTCGGGGTCTGCGGGTGGGGGGGCTTGTCGGAATCTGGGAGCCCCCTTTAATAAGGGTGCCCCCAGATCCTGGCCCCCCACCCTAGGTGAATGAGTATGGGGTACATCTTACCCCTACCCATTCACCTGGAGGAAAAGTGTCAAAAAAATAAACACACTACACAGGTTTTTAAAATAATTTATTGGTCAGCTCCGAGGGTCTTCTTCCGACTTCTCCGCTCTCCGAGGGTCTTCTTCTGACTTCGGGGGTCTTGTTTCGTCTTCTCCACTCTCTTCTTCTGCTCTCCAGTGTTGTCTCCACGCTCCCCAGTTCTTCTCCTGCTCTCCGGTGCCTTCTTCCTTTTGCCGGGCTGCGGTCTTCCTCGTCGCCTTCTTCCCTCTTCTTTTCTTCCAATGTTGACTCAACGCTCCCTCCCGCTGTAATACCGGGTGTGCGGTGCGGAACGATTTATATAGGCCTCTTATGACGTCACAGCCCCAGCATGCTCCGGGTGGTGATGACATAATTACCCCTCCCCCTTATGTCGTCGCCACCCGGAGAATGCTGGGACCCTTAAAATCCATACCAGACTGAAGGGCCCGGTATGCTCATGAAGGTTTTTGTTTTTTTTTTCAAAAAATTGGCGTGGAGTTTCCCTTCATGCACAAGTCGTTTACAAGTTGCAAGTACAAGTCGCATGCCAAAGTCGGATCTCTTAATACGGAATCCGACTTTGATCCGACTTCAGAAAAAAAGTAGTGCAGGAACTACTTTGAAGTCGGGCCAGTATGAATGGTAGTCATTGAAAATCATGAAGAATGACTTGTCATATGATTCTTTCAATCTAAAAGTCGTATAAGTGTGAAAGGGGACTTAAGGTAATTTTTTATTTCACAATCACTTGGCTTTATAAGGCCTCATGCACACAAGACGTTTATAAAATGCCAGCGCTGCTGCCAGGAAAAAGCAGTGTTAAAAATGCACTGTTAGCCGTGTTTTTGAATATTGTTTTTTTTTTTTTTTTACTTTTTTGGCGTTTAGCGTTTTTTGGCATTTGTTCAATAAAAACACTCCCTATATTGTAAAAACAAAGGAAGCAATCAGCAATTTTTTTTTTCATTTTGGATGTTGTAGAGAAATGTTTAATTTTCTGTTAGGGTTTGGGGGATTTTTGCTATCTGTAGCAATGGTCACTAGAACAAATTGCGGGGAGTAGCTCCCCAATAGGGACACAGACAGCAATAAAAATCTGACAGGGGCTTTAACCCCACTCACTACTATCGAAAAGTAAAAAACAAGGCTTTAGATTTTAGATTCACTTTAAAGTGGATGTAAACCCTCACATATACCCAGTGAAGTGAACAGCCTCAGATGATACCGAGATAAACCAAATCCTACTTCCTAGATAGGTTTCACTTTATGTTCAGTCTTCTCCTCCCTACACCCCTTCAAAAGGGCTGATCATAGTAAAAATCTTTCTTCATGTGTCAGCAGTACAGAGGAGGAGGTAGTGCTTTAATAAAGTACAGCGTGCTTTTTTATATATATATTTTTGGTGTGGCCATTGCACAGTCATACCTCTACTTTTTAAATGGACCGCACAATCTAGATGCTGAAGTAGATTGTTTCATCTTCCTTAGGCCTCGGTCAAACGGGTGATGATTCCTGTATATCATGAACAGGGTGTTTTTTTTTCTAGTGTAGCACTACCCCCGAAGGAGCTGCTGAGTATTTTTGGGTGGCACGCTACCTCTATATTCTCGCTGTCCAGGGTGAAAAGAGAGTCCGAAGAATTTCAATGTCCACACAATCCACTCCTTCTTCTGGGATTTATTTGCAGAACTTTAGTAGAAAAAAAGTAAAGGGGTGGAAGGGTAGACATGTTCAGGTGCATAATAACAAATAGGAAACACTCCTGCTTCCAGCAAACAGTTCTCGTTGCCACTCTAGCCAGAGTGGGTATTGCTCACCCGGATAGGTCCCTCTCACTGGCCTAGCAGCCGGGATGGCGCACGGAATAAAGTACAGTCTCTGCCACAGACCTTCCTTTATCAGGAGACACTTTTGGTCCAGAATCCCCTGCCACAGGATTCAGCACCCGGATCTCTCCAGCCCAACTTTGGTAGAACTTTAGTCCCGACAGGCGACACCGTCAAGCCTCCCAGTGTATGGTGCATCCTTCGATTAAGTTTTCAGGTCTACTCCCAAGGTACCAGCCTCTTGCATGGCCCTCTCCAGGATTGGTCCTTCATCAAGTGGCCTCCTCCCGCAGGACGGACAGTGCAGGATCACCTCTTCAAAAAAACAGGCCCCAGTCTGACTACTGGGCCTACCAGGCGAAGCCACGACCCCGGACAAACGTGGTCCCGGAGTCAGGATTCAGGACACGCACCTCAGGCCAGGCAGGCCACGAGGCGTGAAAAACGGACCCCCCACCAATGGCGTCTGTCCCTTAATCCCCCCCCTTCCCAGCATGCACAGCGGGGCGACCACTTCCACCGATTCGCTGTTATGGGGAACACCCAATACACCCTGACCTTGCTGTTGCCACCCTTGGCCTGGGGTGCTAATGACACCCCCAGGTGAGCAGCGGTGGAACCCTCAGCACAGCCATGGCTGGAACAGAGGCTAAGGCCCAGATTCACAACCGAGATACAACGGCGTATCTCCAGCTCTGCGTTGTGCCGTCGTATCTATGCGCCTGATTCTTAGAATCAGTTACGCATAGATATCTGTTAGATCCGACAGGCGTAATTTACGCCTCTTACGCCGTCGGATTGTAACTGCATTTTTACGCTGGCCGCTAGGGGCATGTACGCTGATTTACGCGTCAAAATATGTAAATTAGCTAGATACGCGCATTCCCGAACGTACGCCCGCCCGACGCAGTGAAGTTGCGCCGTTTACGTTAGGCTTTTCCTGGCGTATAGTTACGCCTGCTATATGGTGACGTAAGTGCGGCGTAACAATGTTAAGTATGGCCGTCGTTCCCGCGTCGAAATTTGAAAAAGTTACGTCGTTTGCGTAAGTCGTCCGTGAATGGGGCTGGACGTCATTTACGTTCACGTCAAAACCAATAACATCCTTGCGGCGTACTTTGGAGCAAATTTCACTGACGGCGCATGCGCCGTTCGGGAAAAACGTCAATCACGTCGGGTCACAGAAGATTTACATAAAACACGCCCCCCTGATCCAAATTTGAATTAGGTGGGCTTACACCGGCCGATTTACGATACGCTGCCGCAACTTACGGAGCAAGTGCTTTGAGAATACAGCACTTGCCCGTTGAGGAGGCGTAACGTAAATCAGATACGTTACGCCCGCACAAAGTTACGCGATCGTACGAGAATCTGGCCCTAAATTTGCCATTAATCATACTAGTCTGAGCCAAATAACAACTCAGACCCCCCACTAAATTTAAAGCAGAGCCTGTTCAACAGGAGCAGGGCGCTACACTAGGTTCTGCATGCAAGCAGCTCATTGAAGTCTATTAGATCTATTATTGTGCACACTGTGTGCGATTGGGACCGTTCACCTGCACTTGCACACTCGTCACATTAGGACAAGGCTGTGTTCGTGCATCTGTGCAGCTCATTCAATTTCAGTAGGCTTCAATGAGCTTCCTGCACGCAGCACCTGGAAGAAAAAAAAGTGCATTCACACTTTGCAGGCATTGTTGTCTGAGTGAACGAGACCTTAGAAGTATCCTTGTTATTTGAAAGGCTTTTCGAATTAGAACATAAAAGGCCAAGTGTTCCAACAGGTGAGCATGGCCTTCAGTAGTTCTCAGTAAGTATGCACAGCACAGAGTTATATGACAGTGGGCTGTAGCCAGATCTGGAAGCATCAGTAAAAGCTTATTGCTTATCATGGCTTATGCCGCGTATACACAACCATTTTTCGGGTTGTAAAAAATGACGTGTTTAATGGTCTAGCAAAAAACTAAATTTTTTTCAACCCGATCATTAAAAAGGCCTTGCCTACACACGATCGTGAAAAAAAAATGCTCTAGCAAAGCGCGGCGACGTACAACACGTACGACGGCACTATAAAGGGGAAGTTCCATGCGGATGGCGCCGCCCTTGGGGCTGCTTTTGCTAATTTCGTGTTAGTAAAAGTTTGGTGAGAGACTATTCGCGCTTTTCTGTCTGTTACAGCGTGATGAATGTGCTATCTCCATTACGAACGCTCGTTTTACCAAAACGAGCGCTCCCATCTCATAACTTGCTTCTGAGCATGTGCGTTTTTTTTACGTCGTTAAAGCCCACACACAACCATTTTTTACGACGTTAGAAACGACAACGTTAAAAGCGGCGCGAAAAATTAGAGCATGTTCTAAATTTTTAATGCCCATTTTTTACATCGTGAAAAATGCTCTGAAACCCACACACAGTCTTTTTTAATGACATTTAAAAAAACTGCATTTTTTACAACCCGAAAAAACGGTCGTGTGTATGCAGCATTAGATTCGTTCTTGAAAAATTAAGCTTTATTTGCCATTTTAATCTGTGTGTGCCACCTTCTGTGTCTGTACCAAGGCCAAACATTCCAGAGTATGTAAACTTTTGATCAGGGCCTTTTGGGGGATTTCTGTTATTATGATTTAAAAAGGATCCAAAAAACTATGTGATAATAAATGGCTTTGTGTGATTGCTATCCTTAAAGCGGTTCTCCACCCTAAAGTGGAGTCCCGCTGATCGGAACCCTCCCCCCCTCCGGTGTCACATTTGACACCTTTCAGGGGGAGGGGGGTGCAGATACCTGTCTAAAGACAGGTATTTGCACCCACTTCCGGCCACACGCTACGGGCGAAAGACGGGCATTCCGTCACATCCCGTCTGTCGCCCGTTGTGTGCTGGGAACACTCGGCTCCCAGCACACAGCGTGTGAGCCAATCGGTGGGCGCAGCGCGACTCGCGCATGCGCCTTAGGGAACCGGGCAGTGAAGCCGCAGCGCTTCACTTCCTGGTTCCCTGAGCGTGGATGGAGGGGGGAGCAGCAGAGAGACGAGCGATCGCTCGTGCTCTGCTGCGATCAGCGCTGGACTCCAGGACAGGTAAGTGTCCTAATATTAAAAGTCAGCAGCTGCAGTATTTGTAGCTGCTGGCTTTTAATATTTTTTCCCCGTGGCACATCCGCTTTAAATAAAAGACATTTTTTTGGCATGATCAGTTATATTTTCAATTTTAATGCCCAAATTTCTCAATTTATGCCAGGGTATGCAAACTTTTGGGTACAACTGTATATACAGTTGTGTGAAAACGTATTTGCCCGCTTTCTAATTTTTTTTTTTTGCATATCTGTCAATTCAATTTTATTATTACACTTAAGCTCTGTACACACGATCGGATATCTGATGGAATCTAATCCGATAGATTTTTTCATCGGATATCCGATGAAGCTGACTTTTATCAGTCTTGCCTACACACCATCGGTTAAAAATCCGATCGTGTCCAACGCGGTGACGTAAAACACTACGACGTGCTGAGAAAAATTAAGTTCAATGCTTCCGAGCATGCGTCGACTTGATTCTGAGCATGCGTGGAATTTTTGAGGGATGGATTTCCCCACATACGATCGTTTTTTTCTATCGGTTTTTTAACCATAAGAAAAATTTTAAACATGTTCTATTTTTTTTTCACCGATGGATAAAAAAACGATGGGGCCTACACACGATCGGTTTGTCCAATGAAAATGGTCCATAGGTCCGTTTTCATCAGACGAACAGATCGTGTGTACAGGGCTAAAGATAACCCCCAGTAAATAAAAAATGCAGTTTTTAAATGATGGTTTCATTTATTAAGGCAAAAAAACTGTCCAAACCAAAAAGTTATTGCCCCCTAAACCAAAAAACTTGTTGTGCCACCCTTCTTTGCAGAATTATTTAAATTCAGCCACATTGGAGGGGTTTCCAGTATGAACGGCCTGTGCAAGGTCATGATACAGCATCTCAATTGGATTTAAGTCCAGGCTTTGACTAGGCAACTCCAAAACCTAAATTTTGCTTTGTTTAAACCATTTGGAGGTGGACTTACTGTTGTGTTTCGGATCATTGGCCTGCTGCATAACCTAAGTGCACTTGAGTTTGAGGTCACACATTTAAATGAAGCGCGTCCCCGCGCCGAACGAACTGCGCATGCACCGTCCGTAAAAAATCCCAGGGTGCATTGCTCCAAATGGCGTCGCAAGGATGTCATTGTTTTCGACGTGAACTTAAATGGCGTCCAGGCCCATTCACGGACAACTTACGCAAACGACGTAACTTTTCAAATTTCGACGCGGGAACGATGGCCATACTTAACATTGGTTGCGCCTCATATAGCAGGGGCAACTTTACGCCGGGACAAGCCTAACGTAAACGTCGTAACTTTACTGCGTCGGCCGCGCGTACGTTCTGGAATTCGCGTATCTAGCAAATTTGCATACTCAATGGGGAAAACAACGGAGGCGACACCTAGGGACAAAAAAAAATTGCATTTAAGATCCGACAGCGTAAGAGCCTTACGCCTGTCGGATCTAATGGTTATCTACGCGTTATTTAACTAAGAATCAGTCGCATAGATACGACGGCCCAGATTAGGACTTACGACGGCGTACATGGCGTTGCGCCGTCGTAAGCCCTTTGAGAATCTGGGCCTTTGTTCTTAAGTTGAATCTGTTTGTAAGTTGAAACAGGTACATTTTTTAAGTGTAGCTCCAGCCCAAAAAATCTATTTTTAAGCTTTTTGGATAACATGGGAAAGGGATATCACCCCTGTAACATTTGTTTTGCTGTCTGTGCCCCTGTTCAGAAGATTTCACCTCACTTTCTGTCCCAATGACAATTGGATTTAGAAAATGTTTGGTTTTTAGGGAAACAAGGATTGGTGATAAAGCATCAGTGGAGAGGAGACACCTGTTTGCCATATTAACTCTTACAGGAGAGAATTTTCCTTCCTAGGGGTAAATTTCCTCTCACTTCCTGTCATCTCCCACCGTTTGTAAGTAGGAGTCGTTTCTGAATTGGATGTTTGTAAGTGGGGGACCGCCTGTAGTTGTATATAAAATACACTTTTTATCTATCAAAAGGCGTTTTCCAGAGCTAAACATTTCATTGGATTTCTAAATTGCTGCATTTGTACATTACAAAAGCCAATATAAAGGAATAGTGGTGGTTAATAAAAGCACTTGTGGGTTTAATCAATCTTGTTTTTTTGTACAATTCTCCTTTAAGGGGGCGTGGCAAGGGGTGTGTCCTGTGCCTGCATACTTTTGCTGATAGGTGTCCCTCATTCCCATCTCAAAAAGTTGGGAGGTATGCCTCTGGTCAGGGCTTCTCTCTCTCTGTTGCTGCAGCCTCTTCCTGCCTAACACCCGTGCAGTACCTGACCAGGTTCAAGATGGGTTGGGGTGATCACCCCTCCGAGGCTGGCCAAGCCCCCTTTTGAGTCCACACACTGCGAGGCAGGCTCCAGCTAACTTTCTTGCATCAGAGTCCTAAATTCTGAAAGCCGCTAAACAGCTCGGAGGGATCTGGATGTGCAGCATGTGTGTTTTAAGTGCAACCTGCCCCAGCCGGTAGCACCTCTGTTTTTTCCCTCAGGTTTAGAATGCACCAAATTCACAGCTGTTTATGACAGACTTTGATTTCCGGAACTCAGCCTGGGACAAGGTCATAACGGGACAGCTGTTAAAAAATTCTTGAATGTCCCAGGTAATTCGGTACTGCTGGCAACTATGCTTGTCCAGTTGCCATAACTTCTCCACTGCTTTCCCTGGGACCTTCTGCTCCTGTACTATGCACTGGTATGCTTGTCGTAGCTTGGGGTAAATGCCTTTCGACTGTCAAGTCACTTCATGCCGCATGGGGAGTAAGCTGATTCTTTTTTTTCAACTTTTTTTGTAATGACAACATGAATACAAATTCAAGCATTTGATACAAGTAGTCAGAATACAGATTCTTTAACAAGATCAATGTTAGTCTAAACTCGGAGCAAGTTCTTTTTAGTCCCAGAGGGACAAGGGCATAAAAAAAGCTAAGGTATCAAAGTTGAATGTCTACTCAATCAGCAAGTACCTATCGTAGGGGAACTTCTGGTTCAAAGGGAGACTTCTGGGTCCCCAAAACCCAATTTCTAGGTCTTTCAACTTCTGTTAGAGTAAATGTTTCAGGTATTTATTATAGAAGCCTTGATACAACAGGGTTACCTGTGCTCCTTTGTCCAATGGGACCTGGGTTTAAATACCTTTAACTTGAACGCGTATTATGGGTTAAGGCACTACTAACTTGCTCACAGTGTGTTCAGCAGCCTGTATTTTCACTTTCTTCTTGATCTGTTTCTGTTGTGGTAACTGCTTTGATGAAGTTCTGGGGGATTGATGTGCATTGTCTTTCTAGGACTGCCTACCTGAGGTCAAAGATAGTGGGCCATATCCTCAAAAGGGATACGCCGGCGTAAGCCGTCGTATCCCTGGTTCTAACTTTGGAACTGATCCACAGAATCAGTTTTCCAAAGTTAGGCAGAAGATCCGACATGTGTAAGGGACTTACACTGTCAGATCTTAGGATGCAGTACCGCATCCGCCGCTGGGGGCATTTCGAGTCGAAATGCCGCTTCGGGTATGCAAATTAGCACTTAGGGCAATCCACAAAGCTTTTCAGCTTTGTTTTTTCGCTGTAAGTTTTAGTTTGCAAGTGTAAAATTAGGGCTGCTTTTACAAAGTGTAAAGTTAGTAACACCATGTAAAAGCACATTCAAGCGACGGCATTTGGTATGCATTCCTGAGGGAGAACTCCACGGCAATTTGTAAAATCAAAACCGGCATGGGTTCCCCCCCAGGAGCATACCAGGCCCTTAGGTCTGGTATGGGTTGTAAGGAGACCCCCCCTACGCCGAAAAATCGATGTAGGGGGTCCCCCTACAATCCATACCAGACCCATATCCAAAGCACGCTACCCGGCCGGCCAGGAATGGGAGTGGGGACGAGCGAGCGCCCCCCCTCCTGAGCCGTACCAGGTCGCATGCCCTCAACATGGGGGGGTTGGGTGCTCTGGGGCAGGGGGGCGCACTGCGGGCCCCCCCCACCCCAGAGCACCCTGTCCCCATGTTGATGAGGACAGGACCTCTTCCCGACAACCCTGGCCGTTGGTTGTCGGGGTCTGCGGGCGGGGGCTTATCGGAATCTGGGAGTCCCCTCAAATAAGGGGGCCCCCAGATACCGGCCCCCCACCCTAAGTGAATGGATATGGGGTACATCGTACCCCTACCCATTCACCTGGAGGCAAAGTGATAGTTATTAAACACACAACACAAGGGTTTTTAAAATCATTTATTAGTCTGCTCCGGAGGCCCCCCCCCTGTCTTCTTTAGCTCTAATACCAGGGGGGGCTTCTTCTTCTGCTCTCCGGGGGGGGTCTTCTCCGCTCTCCGGGGGTCTTCTATCTTCGCCGCTCTCCGCTGTTGACTCGGCGCACCCCGGTTCTTCTCCAGCTGTCCGGTGCCTTCTCCTTCAGCGCTGGTTGGTATGGGCCTGGTATGCTCCTGGGGGGGGAACCCATGCCGGTTTTTTATTTGAAAATTGGCATGGAGTTCTCCCTCTCAGGAATGCATGCCGAGCGACGCTGTCAAATTTTTTTACATTTTTTTTTTCCCGACGCAACTTTTTTTACCCGGCGCGATTTAAGTTACACATCCTGAAATTTCTAGGTAAGTGCTTTGTGGATCGGGCACTTAGGTAGAAATTTTAAGGCAGTGTAACTTAAATGGGATTTTTTAAGTTGCGCCAGGTTTTTGTGGATATGCCCCAGTGAGTTGAACAGACACTCAGAAACAACAGGGGGGCCCTCTGAAAGGCTTTGGACATCCGCTGTAGTTTTCTTGCATCTTTGAATTTAGAGCTGCCTATTCTAGGTGGCCATCCAGTTGGGGCCCTCGGAAGTTTCCTGCCTCCTTTCTGAGTAGCAGCTTTTGTAGCACCTTCAGGACTTCTGGAAAGAAGCTTCTGTAACTCCAAGACTTCTTTTGTGGTGTCAGGCAGGGTTCTTCTCCTTGGGCATTGAGGTCTGAAGTGTCCAGTTTCCCCCACAACTATGACATCTCTTTCCAGAAGAGGGAGGTGTGGAACCTGGCTTAACTTCCCCTTGCTCTTTTTTCTTAACATCAAAGTAGTCACTACCTTTTGCACATCAGTGAGGGATTTCTGAATATTTGCCTGAGTCTCCAACACTTGCATAATTGTCTTATGTAACGCCAGGTGAGTTTGCACCACTTGAGCCAGCCGATCTTCTATTGTCAGGTCTCACCTGTTAGCTCAATGCCTGACTCATACTCATATATTGACTCATTGTCATCATCCTCTGAGAAGCACTTTTCTTGTTCTACCTGAACAGGGCATGTGAGAACCTTTTCTTTCTTAAGCGTTTGTCCTGGTGTTTTGGTTTTGATTTCTCTCCTCCAACAAAGCTTCTTCCTCCCCAACTTTGGATAGGTGGAAGTGTTTTTGGAGCCCTCCAGGAAAAACTTTAGGACAATGGATGGTTTGGACGAGCTCCCTATAGAACTTGGTCAAACCAGACTCTCTCAGCAATTCGTGTGTCTATTCTATTCCTCTGGAATAGAATAGACGCGGACGCAGACGCGGCTCTTTACAGAGATCGGGGTCAGGCCGTGCCCTAGCAACGCGGCACGATCGCTGCGCATCCCAGAACAAGAGCCGCACTGCCCCTCCTCCATTTGACGGTGGGGGGGGGGAGACAAAACTGGTTAAGGACATTGGAGTCAATTCACTAAGAGTTAAATGACGCATGCGCAAACAAGTGTGCAAATGTTCAATTCACTGAGAGTTGTGCGCTAAATAACTACCGCAGTAAAGTTTTGATGCAACAAAAAAGCTGGCGAACGGTCGTCTGAAAATCTAATTGTGTGTATGAGGCTAAAAGCGGAGTTCCACCTGCCAAAAAAAAATTAAAAGTCAGCAGCTACAAATACTGCAGCTGCTGACATTTAAAATAAGGACACTTACCTGTCCAGGGCACCCGCGTTGTCCTCAAGCCGACCCGTCCCTCGACTCCGGCCTCTTAATGCGGGAGTTCACCCAATTATGTTTTTTTTAATGTTTTCCCCTTAGATGGATGCTCGTTTTGTCTAGGGGAATCACCTAGTTGTTTTAAAATATGAGCCGTACTTACCGTTTTCGAGATGCATCTCCTCCGTCGCTTCCGGGTATGGGTCTTCGGGAGCGGGCGTTCCTTCTTGATTGACAGTCTTCCGAGAGGCTTCCGACGGTCACATCCATCGCGTCACTAGTAGCCGAAAGAAGCCGAACGTCGGTGCGGCTCTATACTGCGCCTGCGCACCGACGTTCGGCTTCTTTCGGAAAATCGTGACGCGATGGATGCGACCGTCGGAAGCCTCTCGGAAGACTGTCAATCAAAATAGGAACGCCCAGTCCTGCAGCCCATACCCGGAAGCGGCGGAGAAGATGCATCTCGTAAACGGTAAGTACGGATCATATTTTAAAACAACTAGCCGATTACCCTAGACAAAATGAGCATCCATCTAGGGGGAAATAGTGTCATGTGCGGGTGAACCTCCGCTTTAAGGGAATCCGGAAGTGAAGTCTTCACAGCCTGTTTCCCTAAGGCAAATGTACGAGGCGTTCCGACTGGTTCCTGCTGTCTCCTGGGACCTGTGTGTCTCCCAGAATTGAGCGGGAGGAATGGAGGAGGGGCGGGACATGGTGAAAATCAATGGGGATACTGCAGCGATCTTTCGCAGGAAGTGGGAGCAAATACCTCTATTAGACAGGCATCTGCTCCCCCCCTGAAAGGTGCCAAATGTGACACTAGAGGGAGGAGGGGAAGGAATCGGATCAGCGGGAGTTCAATTTCTGGGTGGAACTTTGCTTTAGCCCAGGTTCACACTGGGCTGCGGGAATGAAGCCATGCAAGTTTAGCTGAACTCGCATTATTTCACTCCCGATTTTGGCAGGTTTCTGCACAGATGTGAATGTAAATCGTGGCCCGAAATCTCAAAAAGTAGTACAGAAACAACTTTTTTCAATCGGTGGAGTGCCGCACCATATAGGACAGTGCCATTGCCGGAAAATCCCGCCCGGCACTTACCTGTCTCGGGTCACTCGATGGCTTCTCCTGTCCTCTGCTGTGATTGGACGCTTGATAGGTGTCCAATCACAGCGCCTGTCGCTTCAGCCAATCAGGTGACAGGTAACCAGACTCGAGCACCCGACTGGCTGAGAGGCAGGTCAGTGTTAGGAAAGGGATTTATTTGCTTCCCTAACACAACACTGAGTAAACAGCGAACACACAGCATTGTGCCCGCTGTTTAACATTTTGGAAGCCCATTAGAGCCATTGGGCCAGATTCACAACGGAGTTACGACGGCGTATCTCCGGATACGCCGTCGTAACTCTGAGTTGCGGGGTCGTATCTATGCATAGTTACGCATAGATTTCCCTAAGATCCGACCGGCATAAGTGTCTTACACCGTCGTATCTTAGGCTGCATATTTACGCTGACCGCTAGGTGGCGCTTCCGTATATTTCCGCAAGGAATATGCAAATTAGGTAGTTACGCCGATTCAGAAACGTACGTCCGCCCGGCACATTTTTTTACGTCGTTTACGTTAGGCTTTTTCCGGCGTAAAGTTACCCCTGCTATATGAGGCGTATCCTATGTTAAGTATGGACGTCGTTCCCGCGTCAACTTTTGAAAATTTTACGTCGTTTGCGTAAGTCGTTCGCGAATAGGGCTGTACGTAAGTTACGTTCACGTCTAAATTTTTGATGAGTTGCGGCGTAATTTCGAGCATGCGCACTGGGAGTCAAATACGTGGGGTCACACTAAATTTGGATAAAACACGCCCACAACATCCACATTTGAATTAGGCGGGCTTACGTCACCGTAACATAGGGGGCAAGTTCTTTCTGAATACAGAACTTGCGCCCCAATTTACGGCGGCGTAACGTATCTGAGATACGTTACGCACCGCGGATAGATACACCAATGTATCTGAATCCTGCCCAATGGCTCTACTCAGGTGCTTCCAAAAAAAAAATGCTGCTGTGATTCAGATGCCCGGTGCCCAACAAGCGGCCGGACACTTGAACAGGGGGCTGAAATGCATGAATCTATATATTGGTGATAGACAGGTGCAGGATAGAGGGGGCGGAGCTCCTGCGACCTTTATGGATGCACCGCCACTATCTGGTCAGAATTTAGGCAAAAATTTGGGCCTGGTTTGTCCCTGAAACAGAACAGGGATGCACCGGACCCCTACTGTGAGCCACGTCGGAATTAAGCGTGAACCCAGCGCCTCAGATGAGGATCAGGTCACATTTTGTGGCAAATTACTGCAGAAAAGCAGTTCATTCCAAGGAGTTGGAATACTCTTTCCTGCCATTGTAACCATGCAATAAAGATAGTATCTGACTGGAGTCCATATTTGTTATAAACCGGACACTTCCCTGCTTAGGGTTAGCTTTGCTTTCCCGTACACATAACACAATGTACTAGGAGGAGTACAGCTACATTCTCTCCAGCACTGCTTTATAATGACACGTCCCAGAAAGCGTGTCTCCGGGCCATGGAACTCTCCTCCCCCCCCCCCCCCTGTCCACACCCACAAGGCCTGTGCCTCCTCCAACATGGCGGCTCGTTGCGGTCGGCGCCTCTGGTGATGTCATTCTCCGGCGCCCAGTCTGTTTCTCAGCCCCCCTCTTGTCTCCTGTCTCCGGACGGATCGTCTTGTACCGGAGCCGCTCTTAAAGGGGCAATGTACCGAGACGGAGCCGCGGGACCCGGCTTAGGGGGTGAGACTGCGGGCTGAGCGGCGGGGGGGTGGGCGGAGACGGAAGGGGCGAATGGGATGTTTGTCAGTGGGGGTGGGGGGCACACACACCGACCGCGGGGTAACGGGGCAATGGCTGTGCTGGTCACGGGCCCGGTGCAAGGGGAGGAGCCATTGTCTGCACAGGAGGGGGAGGGGTGATCAGCCAGACTTTCATCCCATACATACATCATGTATAGATTAGAGGTGTGTTTGTGTGTGTGTATATAAGGAGGGGAGGCATCATTATACCTCATACATTTATCATATATAGAAATGTGTGTACAATTAAAAAATAATGTATATATATGGAAATTTACTGAGAATGGAGTAACTGTGCATGGCAACCAATCAGCTTCTAGTTTCAGCTTCTTCAGGTAAGCTTTAAAAAAATCAAAGCTAGAAGCTGATTGGCTGTCTTGCACAGCTGCTCCAGTGTCCAGTAACTTCCCTCTTTAATATTCTATTACTGGTGAAGCCATCTCTATGTCTGGAGAGGTTGTCTTTGTGTATTATTTGTATGGGGGAAGAGCGATATTGCCTCGCGCTTAAAGCGGGAGTTCACCCGAAACATTTTTTTTAACCTTAGATTAATGCTCATTTTGTCTAGGGGAATCGGGTAGTTTTTTTAAAAACGAAGCAGTACTTACCGTTTTAGAGAGTGCTCTTCTCCGCCGCTTCCGGGTATGGTCTTCGGGACTGGGCGTTCCTATTTGATTGACAGTCTTCCGACGGTCACGCCGCGAGTAGCCGAAAGAAGCCGAACGTCGGTGCGTTCGGCTTCTTTCGGAAAATCGTGACGCGATGGATGCGACCGTCGGAAACCTGTCGGAAGACTGTCAATCAAATAGGAACGCCCAGTCCCGCAGCCCATACCCGGAAGCGGCAGAGAAGATCACTCTCTAAAACGGTAAGTACTGCTTAGATTTTAAAAAAACTACCCGATTCCCCTTCACAAAATGAGCATTAATCTAAGGTTAAAAATTTACTTTTCGGGTGAACCTCCACTTTAATGAGAATTTTTTATTTTTATATATATATATATATCTCACAAACTACCCAGACTCCAGGCATGGCCTCCACCAGACCTCTGAAGGAACGTTGTGGTATCTGGCACCAAGACGCAAGTAGCAGATCCTTTATGTCCTGTAAATTGTGAGGTGCGGCCTCCATGGATCGGACTTGTTTTTCCAGAATGTCCCGCAGATGCTCGATTTGGCTTGAGATCTGGAGAATTTGGAAAGCCAAATCAAAACCTCAAACTCATTATTGTGTTCCTCAAACCATTCTTGAATTCATCAGACCAGGCCGCCGCCTTCCATTGCTTATGTAGCTCCATAGAAGGTTAAGGCTGGTTCTGATAGAAAGGAGTCAGAACACACAGTGCATAGCTATTTGTTGTGTATGGGGCTACAGACCGGTCAGGGCGCCCCCATGCTGACTTGTGTCTACAGCCAAAAGCTCCTACAATGGGCATCAGAACTGGATCACGGAGCGATGGAAGGCGGCGGCTTGGTCTGAGGGATCCATGTTGGTTTTTTTTTTTTTTTTTTTTTTTTACATCATATGGATGGTCAGGTGCATGTGTGTCACTTACCTGGGGAAGAAGGCTCCAGGATGCAGTATGGGGGAAGAAAAGAAAAAAAGATGGAGACAGTGTGATGCTTTGGACAACGTTCTGCTGGCAAACCACATACCTAAGGCCACTTTCACACGGAGGCGCTTCTAAACTGCCAGTAGAAACACTGAGCGCTTTTGAAGAGCTTTTCAGGCGCGTTTGAAGAGCTTTCCATTCATTTAAATGGAGAGGGGAGTTTTTTACAGCCCTGCCAGCACACTGCCCCAGTGTGAAAGCATTCATTGATTTTAAAGCGGGGGTTCACCCGAAAAACACATTTTTAACATTAGATTGAGGCTAATTGTGGGAAGCACAATTGTTTTTTTTTAAATCAATGCAGTACTTACCGTTTTAGAGATGGATGTTCTCCGCGGCTCCCGGGTATGGTCTGAGGGACTGGGCGTTCCTATTTGATTGACAGCCTTCCGACCGTCGCATACAGCGCGTCACGAGTTGCCGAAAGAAACCGAACGTCGGTGCGGCTCTATGCGGCGCTTGCGCACCGCCGTTCGGCAACTCGTGATGCGCTGTATGCGACGGTCGGAAGGCTGTCAATCAAATCGGAACGCCCAGTCCCGCAGTCCATACCCGGAAGCCGCGGAGAACATCTATCTCTAAAACGGTATGTACTGCATTGATTTAAAAAAAAAACACCCGATTGTGCTTCCCGTAATTAGCCTCAATCTAATGTTAAAAATTTGTTTTTCGGGTGAACCCACGCTTTAATGGAAATAAGTTTTCGTGAGCTTTTTAGGCGCTGTTTTTAGCGTGAAAGCGCCTCATTGTGAAAGAGGTCTAAATGTTCTTGCTGACCAAGAAGACGACTCTATTCCCTGAAGGCAGTGTCCTTGTTCAGGAGGATAATGTACCCTGCGACTCTGCGAAAATGGTTTGAGGAACACAACGAGTTTGAGGTGTTGGCTTCTGAATTCTCCAGATCTCAATTGAGTGTCTGTGGTTGAAAAACTCTGATCCATGAGGGCCTCTCCCTACAACTTGGAGGACTTAAAATTATTGTTACAATCACCTTGTAAAACAACTCATTGGGCCAGATTCACAAATAATTGCCCTGGCGCAACGTATCAGAGATACGCTACGCCGCCGTATGTTACCTGGCGGAATTTCGAATCCAGGAAGATTTCGCGCCGTAAGTTAAGTGTATTTCTCAACGCGTATTTCAAATTGGGCGGGTAGGGGGCGTGATTCATTTAAATGAAGCGCATCCCCGCGCCGATTGAAATGCGCATGCTCCGTTTTGAAATATACCGCCGTGCTTTGCACGAAATGACGTCGCACCAACGTAATTTTTTGAACTTCGACGTGAGTTACATCCTTTGCTATTCACGGACGACTTACGCCAAAAAAAAAATTCAAAATTCGACGCGGGAACGACGGCCATACTTTAACATGGCACGTCTATCTATACGCCACAAAATAGCAGCTTTAACTATACGCCGGGAAAAGCCGACTAGCGACGACGTAAGAGAATGCGACGGCCCCGTGTACCTTCGTGGATCGACGGAAAAAGCTAATTGGCATACCCGACGCAGAAAACTACACGAACTCCACCCAGCGGGCGCCGAAGTATTGCACCTACGATCCGAAGGCGTACGAAGCCGTACGCCTGTCGGATCGAAGCCAGAAGCCGTCGTATCTTGGTTTGAGAAATCAAACTATTGATACGACGCAGCAAATTTGAAATTACGCCGGTGTATCAGTAGATACGCCGGCGTACTTCTTCTGTGAATCTGGCCCTCTCAGTTTAAAATGGAAATGAAAGGCAAAACTTTATAAATGGCGCCCCCCCTTCTTCTTTTTTTTTTTTTTAAAGTGATCACATTCCCTCTGTTCACAGCTGCATAAGAGCTGGGAGAGGAGAAGCAACAGTCCACTGATCTTCCCAGTGAAAGGCTGTGCAGCAGGGAGTGCAGGGTTGCCAACTTTCAGTACATTTACCAACAGTATGTCAAATCTGTACCTTTTGCATCTGTCCTTGAATGTACATTGCGGACATATAGGCTGCATGTCTGTAACTGACATTCATGGACAAATGCAACAATTATGGATTTTACAAACTGTAAATTTACAGAAAGTTGGCAACCCTGAGGGAGTGTGTCAGGACAAGTCTGATCATTGGAGGAGAGCAGGCTAGAAAACGAACCATGGTGTGCTCTCCTGCTTAGCGTGGTCAGTTTTTAATAGGAAAAGCACAGGGACTGGCAGGAACACCAGGAATTTCACCCAAAGGAAACAATACAAAGAACATGATTCTTTCTCCTACACGTACATGGTACAGCAGTTACATATCAGGAATATGAAATGTTGGGGTAACAAACACTTTAAAGGATCTGCTACTGACATCTTGGTGCCAGAGACAACAGCATTATATCAGAGGTCTGGATGCATCCATGCCTCAGCAGGTCAGGGCTGTTTTGGCAGCAAAAGGGGGACTTGCTTAATGTTTGAGTATTTATAAAGTTATGGCTCATTGGTATGTATGTATGTGTGTGTTTTATATATAATGTAATCACACACCATACATACATTGGAGGGGGGGGGGTTTACCAAAACTAAAGCAGACAGAATCTGGAGCAGCCATTCACAGTAACCAATCAGCTTCTAGCCTCTCTTTTGTTCAGGTAGGCTGTGAAAATGAAAGCTAGAAGCTGATTGGATGCCACGCACAGCTGGTCTGTTGTTACTAAATTCCACCTCATTATATATTACTGGTTAGGATGAGCTCCGGCGTGTTCGCACAGCCCACATGCAGAGCCCGCCAGGAAGTCGGCACTGCGCTGATCACAGGCATGGAGACATTGTCCCGATGCACGGCTGCAGAGATCGGGAAATGTCTCCCTGCCTGTGATTAGCGCAGCGCCGACTTCCTGGCGGGCGCTGTGCGAACACGCCGGCGCTCATCCTTAATTACTGGTAAAGCCAATAGGGGTGATTTACTAAAATTGGAGAGTGCAAAATCTGGTGCAGCTCTGCATAGAAACCAATCGGCTTCCAGTTTTTTCTTTTTGTCAAAGCTTAACTGAACAAGGTAAAGTTAGGGCCCTTTCACACGGGTGGATCAGTAATGATCCGCTCCGTGTGTCCGCTTTTGCTCAGCGGGGATCCTCCGTAAAATCCCCGCTGAGCTGGCAGCTGACAGGGCGGTCCCTGCACACTGTGCAGGGACCGCCCTGTCTTTCCTCCGCTCTCCCCTATGGGGGATCGAATGAACACGGACCGTCTGAACAATCGGATCTTTGCAGAGGCGGACAATTACGGGTGTCAGCGGATGGTCATCCGCGGACAATTACGGGTGTCAGCGGATGGTCATCCGCTGACACCCGCAATCACATAGGGACCCATGTATGTCCCGTTTTCATCCGCAACGGATGGATGAAAATGCGGATATACGGTCCGCACGTCTGAAAGGGCCCTTAGAGAAGCTGATTGGTTTCTATGCAGAGCTGCACCAGATTTTTCACTCCTCAGTTTTAGTAAATCAACCCCAGTGTGTCTGCAGAGGTTTTCTATCCCTCTCTTCTATAAGGGAAGGTGTATGGGGAGAGAAGAGGCATGATGGGGTCTATTTATTAATAATTTCATCCAAGAATGACTCCCTTTTTTTTTTTTTTTTATTATAGTAAAATCTAATGTGAAAAATGGAGGAATCTCGGATGAAATATTGATAAATATACCTCCTATATATCACTTAAAACTATACATATTCCTGGAGAGGTGGTCTGTCTCTCTGCATTACCTGTATGGGCAAAGGGATTTTCAAACTTCACACCTCGTAGATACATAGTGGGGTCTATTTATCAAATTTTCATTTACCAAAGATTCACATAATTTTCTCATGAGATTCACTCATGTGTTAATTGTCTCTGATGTAAAGAATGGGTAAAAACATATTGATGGTAGAGCCATATATATGTTTGGAGAGGTTGCGTCTGTCTCTGTATTATCTGTAAGGCCTCGTACACACGAGCGAGAATCTCGTCGTAAAAAAAAAAAAGTGTTTTTCCTCGACGAGTTTCTTGTCAGGCTTGTTCGAGAATCTTGTCAAGCTTTCTTTGCATACACACTGTCAAGACAAAATCTCATCGTTCTCAAACGCGGTGACGTACAACACGTACGACGGCACTATAAAGGGGAAGTTCCATTCCATTGGCGCCACCCTTGGGGCTGCTTTTGCTAATCTCATGTTACTGCGTGTTAAGTAAAAGTTTGGTGAGAGACGAATCGCGCTTTTCAGTCTGTTACAGCGTGACGAATGTGCTATCTCCATTACAAACGCTACTTTTACCGAAGGTGCGCTACCGTCTCATACTTTATTCTGAGCATGTGCGGGTTTCTAAACATACACACGAACGTGTTTCTCTTTTTTTCTCGTCGAAATCCACAACCCGGTTTCTCGATGAAATACGAGGGAAAACGATCGTGTGTACGAGGCCTTTAGAGAAGGTTAATGGAAAGACGTTTTCAAGCATCATATCCTGTACATACATTTATTTATCAATGTTTTCACTGAAGATTTACAGTTTTCATTATATATATATATATATATATATATATATATATATATATATATATATATATATATATATATATATATATATATATGTAATCTTATGGGGAAAAATGGGTAAATTTTGTGTGCAAAAAAAGATAGACCCCTATTCTGTATATTGCTAGTAAAGCATTGCATACAACGGGTAAAATAAGTATTGAACATGTTACTATTTTTCTAGGTAAATATATTTCTAAGAGCCGCTTCACACTGGGGCGACTCGTCAGGCGACTCACCTGACAAGTCGTGTCTCATTGTATTCAATAGAACCGTTTTAATAGGGGCGACGAAAGTCGCTCCGACTTAGAAAAAGGTTCTTGTACGACTTCGGGGGCGACTCGCATTGACTTCTATACAGAAGTAATTTTTCAAGTCGCCTCTGAAGTCGTCTTCAGGACGCCTTGCCGAGTCGCCCCCAAAGTTGTGCCGCCCCAGTGTGAACCGGCTCTAAGGGTGCTATTGACATGCAATTTTCACCACAAGTCGGTAACAACCCATGCAATCCATACACACAAAGAAACCAAAACAAATATGTTCAGAGATGAAGTGATATGTAATAAAATGGAATGACACAGGGAAAAATTATTGAACACATGAAGAAATGCAAACTTAGTCACCACCTGAAATCCATCAATAATTGGAAAGCGAAAAAAAAAAGGAAACAATCCTGCCCTTTGTCAGTGCAAATTAATATCGGCTGGTTCAGTCTCAACTGGCCTATAAAAAGGTGTCTCATTACCAAGGTGTCACACAAGGAACATCTCATGGTGGGTAAAAGCAAAAGCGCTCTCTCAAGACCTTTGCAACCTTATTGTTGGAAAACATACTGATGGCATTGGTTACAGAAGTATCTCTAAACTTCTGAATGTTCCAGTGAGCACTGTTGGGGGCCATAATCTGGAATGCAAAGAACATCATTTCACCAATAAACAGGCCACGACCAGGTGCTTCTCGCAAGATTTCTGACAGAGGAGTGAAAATAATTATCAGAAGAGTTGTCCAAGAGCCAAGGACCACTTATGGAGAGCTTCAGAAAGACCTGTAATTGGCTGGTGCAATTGTTTCAAAGAAAACGATAAGGAATGCACTCAACTGCCATGGCCTGTATGCGCGCTCACCACGTAAGACTCCATTGCTGAAGAAAAAGCATGTTGAAGCATGTTTAAAGTTTGCTGCACAACATTTAGTTAAGCCTGTGGAATACTGGGAGAATATTGTCTGGTCAGATGATGCCAATTCACACCATGTTTGGAGGTCAAATGGCACATCACCCCAAAAACGCCCCCATACCAAGTGAAGTTTGGAGGCGGGAACATCATGGCGTGGGGCTGTTTTTCAGCATAATGTACTTTCAAACTTCATGTCATTGAAGCAAGAATGAATGGAAAAATGTACCAATACGTTCTTGATAAAAAAAATATGCTGCTGTCTACCAGGATGATGAAGATGAAACGGGGGTGGACATTTCATCAAGACAATAATCCCAAACACAAAGCCAAGGAAACTCTCACTTGGTTTCAAAGAATGGCCCAGCCAATCACTTTGACTCCCATAGAAAAAATGATGGAAAGAACTAAAGATCAGAGTTCATAGAAGAGGCCCACGGATCCTTCAAGATTTGAAGACTGTGTGGAAGAATAGGGCAAAATCGCACCTGACCAATGCATGCGACTAGTTTATCTATATAAAGGAGGCGCCTTGAAGCTGTCATTGCCAACAAAGGATTTTGTACCAAGTATTAAATTCATTAGACCCCTTTCACACTGAGGAGTTTTTCAGGCGGTACAGAGCTAAAAATAACGCTGCTGTACCGCCTGAAAAACTCCTTCACTGCAGACTCAATGTGAAAGCCGGAAGCGATGCGCTGGCGGGAGAGAAAAAATTCTCCTGTCAGCAGCACCTTTGGAGCGGCGTGTATACCGCTCCTTTTCATTAAAAACAATGGGAAACCGCGGCAATACCGCCCGCAATGCACCTCTGCAGAGGCGCATTGCGGGCGGTATTAACCCTTTATCATGGCAATATTACCTTTTAGAAATCTACCTAGAAAAATGGTGACATGTTCAATACTTATTTTACCCACTGAATGTTTAGATAGGTTTGTCTGTCTGTATTATCTGTCTTGGAAAGGGGAGGATACATACTAGAGCTGCACAATTTATCGTTAAGAATCGAAATCGCCATCTTTTTTTTCTTGTCATGATCTTTTTAACAAGTGCAGAGAGTTCTCACAGCTGGAAAAACAAAATCCAGGCAACCTGCCAGGTTTTATTACAATAAGTAGAAACAAAGTATCTCTTCATTCTTTTATCAAACTAAAGAACTCTGCGTGTAGATGAGGGAAGTTTAACCATTTAAAGACCAAACCTTTTCAAACATTTGTTGCTTACAAGTAAAAAAATCATTATTTTCTGCTAGAAAATTACTTGGAGCACCCAAATATGATATATTTTTTTTTTTTAAGCAGAGACTTTTTTTAAAAAAAAATACACTTTAATTAATAATAAATAAATAAACAGTAAAGTTAGCCCAATTTTTTTTTTACCTATAATGTGAAAGATGTTACACCTCGCGAATCGTGATCTTTATTTTAGCCAGAATCGTGCAGCTCTAATACCTACTACTATAAAAGAGGTGTGTGTATATGTATGGGGAGCCTGTCTCTGTAATACTTGTATGAAGGCAGGCATAGTATAAAGAGATCCTAAGGGTCCTTTCACACGGAGCGGACCGTTTCTGTGTCCGCTCCGTGTGTCCGCCAAAGCTCAGCGGGGATCCTCCGTCATCCCCGCTGAGCTGTCGGCGGATAGGGCGGTCCCCGCACACAGTGCAGAGACCGCTCTGTCTCTGCTCCACTCTCCCCTGTGATGAATCGGATGCAGACGGACCGTCTGTCTGTCTGCATCCGATCCGTTGCGCCGGGCGGAAGAAAAATAGGGTTTCTTCCGTTCGCAAAAGCGGATCCCGGCGGATGGTCGCGGACACTAGCGGATGCTCCATCCGCTAACGGACGCGATCCCATAGGGATTCATTACAAGTCCGTAAACGGACTTGTAATGAACGGACGAGCGGAGCGGACGTCTGAAAGGGGCCTAAGAGATGATATATAATGTACATATGGGGTGTGAGAATTACAAAAGCCTCTCCTCCATAATAAGCACACACATAAAACTCTGCTCCAAAGCATTATGCGTAAGCATAAAACGCGTTAGCTGTGCTCTGAAGACCCCCTTCACTTCATCTGCTGGATATGTGATCTTATTGTTGGATTACAATAAGTGTTTTAGAAGTGCAGCTGACCGGACTTTTCTTTATCCTATGTATATAGTGGCGAGCTGGGCCGACACATGGTAAGCATGTGAGGTGTGATTGATCAGTGAGCTGACCTGGAGCATTGTTTTATGTGTGTGATTAAATATGAGGAGAGGCACTTTGAATCTTCACACCCCATATGTTCATAATATATCACCAGTGAGGCTCTGTGCACACGGCTGTAGAAAAACTATACAGCTTACATTTGGACATAATTCTGTGCCTGGGAGTCGCCAGCGGCCTATCCAAATCGGCAACATGCTGAAATATGCAGCACCTGAACCCAGATATACACACATCTGAGCCCTATTTGCCACCAGGATGTGTGTGCAGACAGAGGTCGCGTATACATTGCCTTAAAAAAAATTCATACCCCTTGACATTTTTCACATTTTTGTCATGTAAGAAGCAAAAACCTATACGTATTTTGTGTGATGGACCAACACAAAGTGGCACATAATTGTGAAGTGGAAGGAAAATGAAAAATGGTTTTCAATTTTTTTCCAAATATGTGAAAAGTGTGGTGTGCATTTGTATTCAGCCCCCCTGAGTCAATACCTCCTTTCGCTGCAATTACAGCTGCAAGTCTTTTTGGGGATGTCTCTACCAGCTTTGCACATCTAGAGAGTGACATTTTGCTTATTCTTCTTTGCAAAATTTTCAAGTCTTGCCACAGATTCTCAGTTGGATTTAGGTCTGCACTTTGCCTCGGCTATTCTAACACATAAATATGCTTTGATCTAAACCATTCCATTGCAACTCTGGCTGTATGTTTAGGGTCGGTGTCCTGCTGGAAGGTGAACCTCTGCCTCAGTCTCAAGTCTTTTGCAGACTCTAACAGGTTTTCTTTTAAGATTGCCCTGAAATTGGCTCCATCCATCTTCCCATCAAATCTGACCAGCTTCTCTGTCCCTGCTAAAGAAAAGGATCCCCACAACATGATGCTGCCACCACCATGTTTCACGGTGGGGATGGTGTGTTCAGGGTGATGTACAGTGTTAGGTTTCTGCCACACATAGCATTTTATTTTAGGCCAGAAAGTTCAATTTTGGTCTTATCTGACCAGAGCACCTTCTTCCACACATTTTCTGTGTCCCCCCACATGGCTTCTCACAAACTGCAAACGGGACTTCTTATGGCTTTCTTTCAACAATGGCTTTCTTATGGCTACTCTTCCATAAAGATAAGGATTGTGGAGAGCACGACTAATAGTTGTCCTGTGGACAGATTCTCCCACCCGAGCTGTGTATCTCTGCAGCTTCTCCAGAGCTACCATGGGCCTTACGGCTGCTTCTCTGATTAATGCTCTCCTTGCCCGACCTGTCGGTTTAGGTGGACGGCCATGTCTTGGTAGGTATGCAGTTGTGCCATACTCTTTCCATTTTTGGATTAAGCAGTGCTCCGTGAGATATTCAAAGCTTGGGATATTTTTTTTATAACCTAACCCTGCTTCAACCACTTAAGGACCTCCTACCGACGATATACGTCGGCAGAATGGCACGGCTGGGCACAGGTACGTACAGGTACGTCGCCTTTAAGAGCCCAGCCGTGGGTCACGCACGCTCCGGTCCGAAGCGCCGTGACCGCGGGACCCAATCGCCGCCAGTGTCCTGCGATCGGTCACAGGAGCTGAAGAATGGGGAGAGGTGTGTGTAAACCCACCTTCCCCATTCTTCTGTGTGACACTGATCGTCTGTTCCCTGATATAGTTCAAATGCATTGAAAACACAGCAAAAACGCATCATTTTAACGCCCAATTTTTTTGTTTTTTATGTGAAAAAACACCTTGAGCACAATAAAATTGCAGCGAATTTGCTGTAAAATTACGGCGAAATCGGTTTTAGCTGGCGTTTCGCTTCAAATTTGTTAGTGTATCTAAATCTGCTAGTACATCTAATGCTCCTCTTCCCCCCCCCCCCCCCCAGATTAAGAATACTTGTGTCCAAAAGTGTCTCTGTTGTTCCTTCATCAACAGTGTAGATATTCTAAAGCTACATTCACACTGGTGATTAATGTCGGTGCCAATAGTAGCGGCAGGAATCGGAGATTGCATCTTTTTGCGGCTGTCCACACAGCCAGCGATTACCTGCAGTGATCACTGCTGGAGGCACTTTGTGTGATTCCAGTAGTGATCACAGCAGGTAATTGCTGGCTGTGCAGAGAGCCGTGAATAGCTGCATCCACCAGCGAGCTGTCATTTTAGTGAACGGGGCTGGCGGCCGCACCTACCTGCTAATAGCCGCAGCAGGAAACTCCGATTCTCACCGCTACAATTTGTACCAGCTGCCAGTCAGTGTAGTCTAGAACAGGAGGTGTGTTACTGGCCAGATCACCAGGTAAAAGCAGAGGGGAAAATATACTAAAAATAAAAAAATGAATTTAGCCACCACATCTAAGTATTGGTGAGTTGGTAAGGTTTTGGGTTTTTAATTTCTAACTGCGCTATAGCCGAATGACGGCTACAGCGTGGACACATTTTTCCGGGAGGGCGTCTATCCTGCGTGCCCCCTTCAGACACAGCTGATTACTGATCCAGGTAAAGAGCCAGTCACAGCAACTTCTAACCATGTGACCAGATGTGTCCAATCAGAGCTTATCACAGTGTAATCGGGATTTGCTGGTTATCAGCATTTCTCTCTTCATGCTGACAGCATGTCAATCCATACAGGGGACATCTACACTGAATATAAGTACAGCCCCAACAGTACCCATCAGTGAAGGAGAAAAATTATTTATTTACTAAATTTTATAACTGAAACAAAAAAAATTCAAAATATTCTGCCTTTTTTCGTTTGTTTAGCAAAAAAATAAGAAACCCAGTGGTGATTAAATTCCACCAAAAGAAACCTCTGTCTAATAAAAATGTAATTTGGGTACAGTGTTGCATGACCGCTCAATTGTCATTTAAATGCCTTGTACACACAATCGGATTTCCATCGGACAAACACGTGGAATTTTGTGCGAAGGCCATTGGCCGTGAACTTGTTCTGCATAAAAAACGGCAAAACATTGTTGGCCAACATACACAAAACTACGTGTTTTTTCAGCTCATTCACCCTTCTGCTAATGTTGTGTTATGATTGGCATTGGTTCAGAGCATGCGTGTTTGTACTTTTGTGTGTACACAAGTCAATCGGGAAAAATCCAATCGGATAATCCGACGGCACACATTTGTCGGAAAATTTTAAAGCATGCTATCCAACATTTGTTGTCGTAAAAATTGTCCGATGGAGCATACAGAAGGTTGGATTTTCCGACAAAACCATCACACGTTTTGTTGTCGGAAAAAACATTTGTGTGTACGAGGCAGAAGTGTGACAGCGCTGAAAATTGTCCTGGACAGGAAGGGGGTGAAAGTGCCCAGTAGGCAAGTAGTTAAAACTGTATTTAAACCCAAGGGATTCAAATGTAATATATTGCAGCTCACCTTGGATATGGTTTTTAGCTATTTTCCTTGCATGTGGTGGCTGCCTGAGTTTTATTTTTTTATTTTTTCAGACTTTTTCACCTGTTGATCCTTTCAGTAATATTCTTTCTGTCATAGGGTGACAATGCTCTCACTGTATCCTATCTATGGAGAAACTGCTTGGGCCTTGAAGAAAAGGGCACACCCTGAAAGCTTGTCCTGAAAATTTGGATGTTGGTGCAAATCCAAAAAAAAGTTGCTTTACTGATTTTGACTACAAACAGTCCCTATCTTCTCACTTCTATCAGATGGGGGTAGTAGTTTTAGGTGACAGAAGATAGCATGTTACAAGAACATTGCATTTCTGGCAGGAGCAACATCTTATTTTCTAGAAAATACAAAAAAAAAAAAAAAAATTTTTTGTCTGAAAAAATAAAATTATTGCAGCCACCACATCTAAGAACTGGTAAGTTGCAATTAATTATGTTGTCATTCTTGGATTTTAGATATATTTACCCTCTTGCTGCCAGGCCCAGCCTCTACATAAAACCAATGGGCCACCCTCCCACGGGGGACATCCCCAGCCTCCCATTTTTATATTTTTTATATAATCTTTTGTCATGTAGAAAAACCTTTTTCTTACAGAAATTAAAGTGGCTGTCCTCTCATAGCAATGGATAACAAAGATAGAAAGGAAATGAAAAAAAAAAAACACATTATTTATCATAAAAGATATCAATAATAAACTTCCCTAAGAGCCGGTTCACACAGGGGACTTGCCGAGCAACTCGGCAAGGCGATCTGCCCACGACTTCAGAGGCGACTTGCAAAATGACTTCTGTATTGAAGTCAATGCAAGTCGTCTCAAAGTAGTACAGGAACGACTTGAGTCGCTCCTATTAGAACGGTTCCATAGTACAGAACGGAGCGCGACTTGTCAGGCGGCTAAGTCTCCTGACGATTCGCGCGCCTGTGTGAACCGGCTCTTGGTGTCTGGACTCTTGCCATCATCCAGGGAACCATAGTACATACAAGCACTGCATCCTGAGAATAAGAGACGGGAGGGGAGGCCCACATAAAACCAATGGGCCACCCTCCCACGGGGGACATCCCAAGACTCCTATTTTTAACTTCAGGTTGCCAGACTATTGTTCAGTCTTTTTACTTACAGGTTTAAGAATTACTAAAAGACCTAACAAACAATTTTTTTTTTTTTTGAAGGCACAGGTCCTGTAGAATAAAAAAAAAACGTTGCTCGTGATTTTGCACATGTCATTATAGTTGCGTAAATGTTTATGGAAGGCATATTTTCAATAAAAATACATTAAAGTCATTATTAGTGCATGCAGATATGACAATTTCCAAAATGCTTACAAAACCAAAAAGATAAAGTATTAATAAATAACAAATGTGTAAATGTTACATTGTGCCTTTTTGGGAAAAGGTGAAAAGCGAGGAAACTCAAAACTTTAAAGTGGAGGTTCACCCAAAAAATAAATGTTTAACTTTACATTCAGCCGAGTTGTCCTAATGACAATCGGCTGTTTTTTTTTTTCGTACATACCGTATTTTTACCGCCGCTTCCGGGTATGTCTTCTGCGGGACTGGGCGTTCCTAATTGATTGACAGGCTTCCGACCGTCGCATACTGCGCGTCACGAGTTGCCGAAAGAAGCCGAACGTCGGTGCGCAAACGCCGTATAGAGCCGCACCAACGTTCGGCTTCTTTCGGCAACTCTTGACGCGCTGTATGCGACGGTCGGAAGCCTGTCAATCAATTAGGAACGCCCAGTCCCGCAGAAGACATACCCGGAAGCGGCGTTGAAAAAACGGTATGTACGGGGAAAAAAAAAACAGCCGATTGTCATTAGGACAACTCGGCTGAATGTAAAGTTAAAAAATTATTTTTGGGTGAACCCCCGCTTTAAATAAGTGACTTGGGCTAAAACTCTTGAGGCTAGTGTCACACTACTGTGTTGTGGTAATACATCATGCAAGTTAGAAGAGTTGCAGGGCCTTGCGTTTTAAATGCCACCGGAACACACTTTGCCAGCGCATCTCAATGTGTATGTGTTTTAAAGCACAACAGTGCACATATAGGAACCACCTGTACTCTGCTGGCGCCCCTATCAAGGGGATCAGGATGCCTTAAAAATTAATTCCAGGTATGGATATTTTATACATTGGTCCAAGCTGAACTAATGTAACTATGTAACTTTGTATATACCACACCTGGCCAGTCCCCTTGGAAGCTGGAAATCACTAAAGTAGACAGTGCTGATGCAATGGGGTGAATTTACTAAAACTAGAATAAAATCTGCTACAGCTCTGTATAGAAACCAATAGGCTTCTAACTTCAGCTTGTTCAGTTAAGCTTTGACGACAACAAAAAAAAACACTAGAAGCTGATTTCTATGCAGAGCTGCGCCATTTTTTTCCTGTTTCAGTTTTAGTAAGTCAACCCCAATGTGTGCAGTAACGCATCACAACACAATGCAAATGTGTGAATCTAGCCTGAAATATTTCCTTAACTTCTAATATGTAATGTGTGCAGTGCAATAAAAGACAGGTTTGCAGTAGTGAGCACTAAACACTAAAAGGTTTAACAAATAGAAATATTTTTTTAAAGGTTAAATATTAATGGCTTAAATTATTATTATTTTTTAAATATTATAATACTGGATTTATATAGTGCCAATAGTTTGCACAGCGCTTTACTATATAAAGGGAGACAATACAGCAACAATTCAATACAAGAGAATTAAAGGAGTTCTCTGACCTAAAACTTTTAACCCCCGCTGTGCCCAGGCTGTAAAAAAATAGAAAATAAACTTTCACTTACCTGCCTACGATCCCCCGTTGTTCCGATATCGCCGTCCCGTTCTCCGGTCCCGGGCCCCTTCCGCTTCCTGTGTGTCGGTGACTCATAGTGCGCTCAGCCCATCAGCGGCCGCAGCAATGTCCCGTCGCGGCCACTGATAGGCTGAGCGCACTGTGAGTCACCGACACACAGGAAGCGGAAGAGACCGGGACCGGAGAACGGGACGGCGATATCGGAACAACGGGGGATCGTAGGCAGGTAAGTGAAAGTTTATTTTCTATTTTTTTACAGCCCGGGCACAGCGGGGGTTAAAAGTTTTAGGTCAGAGAACTCCTTTAAGAGGGCCCTGCTCCTGTGAGCTTACAATATAATAGGGAGAGACAAGTGGAAGAAAAGTTAATAACTGTCAGGCCTTGTACTCACGGCAGGACATGTCCGATGAAAACGGTCTGCAGACCGTTTCCATCGGACATGTCTGGCCGGGGACTGCCCGGGGACTTCTGTTCGATGGCTATACACACCATCGAACAGAAGCCCGCGCGTAAACATTACGCGGGGCGTGTCCGCGGTGTCGCCGCGTCGATGACGCGGTGTCGCCGCGACAATGACGCGGCGACGTGGGCGGGCCGCCTTAAAAATGCTTCCACGCATGCGTCGAAGTCATTCGACGCATGCGAGGGATGCGGGCGGCAGGACATGTACGGTAGGTCTGTACAGACGACCGTACATGTCCGGGCGGACAGGTTTCCAGCGGACTGTTTTAAAACAAGTCCGGGAAACAGTTGTCCGCTGGAAACCTGTCTGATCCGTCCCAAAATGGTCCGCTCGGGCCAACACACGGCCAAACATGTCTGCTGAAACTGGTCTGCGGACCAGTTTCAGCAGACATGTTTGGTCGTGAGTACGGGGCCTACGGGATGAACTGATAGGAGAAATAAAATATATGGTTATTAGCTGAAGGCAGGATAGGCTTCCCTGAAGAGATGTTTTCAGGGATCACCTAAGGCTGCATTCACACCTAGGCGTATTTACGCCCGACGCTCGTGCCGCTGGAGGGGCGAATTTACATTGATGTCTATGAGATGGTTCACATCTCACGCCGAAACGCCTGCCGCCTGAAAACAAGTCCCGGACCCTTTTTTTCAGGCGGCTTTCGGCATTCGGCATAGACATCAATGTAAATGTTTTGTAAAAAAAAAAAAGTATACAAATCGCGGCAAAATACGCCGCGTTATAGTGTGAATGCAGCCTAAAAGTGGACAGAGTAATAGAAAGCCAGTCAGATTGGTTTAGGGAGTTCCACAGGATGGAGGCACCACTTAGAAAACCGTTCTCCTGTAAAGGTTACCGAGCTGGATATCTGCAAGCAGTTTTGCTTCGCTGTGATCCTTATGTCAGTAACAGGCAAAGAGTTAAGCAACTCCAAAGCTAAAACCAAACCCTGAATAAAGGTCCTCTCTGTAAAGAAGATGGTAAATACTTGCCCGTTTACAGCCCATGGCGGCACTCCAATCCAGAAAACACACTATCTGAACTCCCTTCAGAAACTGACACTTCTGGGACTGTCAGTCTCCTGGTCCACCTTTCCCTTTGCTTCTCCAGACCTCTATGCTGCTTCTGTGTCCTCTAGCAACATAAACTAAAGCATATACTGTATCTCCAGCACAACTAGCATCTCTGAGAAATTGTCTGGGCATTTATTTAGATCAGGGGTCGCCAAACTTTTTAAACAAAGGGCCAGTGTACTGTCCTTCAGAATTTAGGGAGGCCTCACTGGACAATGGGAGTAGACATTGCCCTGGAGTCAGCAGGAGTTAAGAGTGCCCCATCTTTGGTATTGGGGGGGGGAATAATAGTGTCTCGTATCAGTGGGAGGAATAGTGTCCCTTTGTTGGTTTCAGTGGAAGGAATAGTGCCCCAAGGGCTGGATAAAGGCAAGTATAGGGCCACAGTTTGGAGACCACTGATTTAGATGATCACATAATTAAGGTGCAACATTTTGGGGCCATGAAAGACTACTTTATCAATATGTGGTGATCATCAATCGGGGCCTGAAATGTTGCACCTTACTTATGTAATCATCTAAAGCAGTGATCTCCAAACTGCGGCCCGAGGGCCGGATGTGGCCCTTTGCTCGCCTTTATCCGGCCCTTGGGGTAGTATCCCTCCCACTGATGCAAGACACTATTCTGACATCTGACACCGACAGTGGAGATCTATTTCTCCCACTGACACCACTAATGGGCCACTATTCCCCCCCTATGATACAATCGATGTGGCACTATTTCTCCCCCTAATACCATATGTTTAGTCCCATTGATGCCAGGAAAATTTCAACCCCCGCTGGCCAAAGTCCGGCCCTCCAAGGGTCTGAAGGACAATAAACCGGCCCTTTGTTTAGAATGTTTGGAGACCCCTGATCTAAAGAAAAGCTTAGACAATTTCTCTTAGATCATTCAGCTGGAGAAAACAGGAAATCTACCTTCCCCAAAGTGTCTGTTTCTGAAGAGCCTTTAGGTGGTGGGTTCTCTTGATCAAAGCCATGTTTAGCTTTGCACATACTTGTTTCAGGCCTGTGACTGTCAAGTAGTGAAAGGAGGATGAGATTGACTGCCCTGGACTATGCCCTTCCAAAACAGGTCAGCAGTGGCAATTCCTATATTTCCTTAACCACTTAAGGACCGCCTCCTGCACATATACGTCGGCAGAATGGCACGGCTGGGCACAAGCACGTACCTGTACGTCCTCTTTAAGTGCCCAGTCATGGGTCGCGCGCCCACGACCCGGTTCGAAGCTCCGCGGCCCCGATCGCCGCTGGAGTCCCACGATCGGTCCCCGGAGCTGAAGAACGAGGAGAGCTGTGGTAAACACAGCTTCCCCGTTCTTCACTGTGGCACTGTCATTTATCGTGTGTTCCCTGATATAGGGAAACACGATCAATGATGTCACACATCCAGCCCCGCCCCCTACAGTTAGAAACACATATGAGGTCACACTTAACCCCTTCAGCGCCCCTTAGTGGTTAACTCCCAAACTGCAATTGGCATTTTTATAGCATTTTTTGCTGTGAAAATGACAATTGTTCCAAAAATGTGTCAATTTTCAGATGTGTCCGCCATAATGTCGCGGTCACGAAAAAAATCGCTGATCACCGCCATTAGTAGTAAAAAAAAAAAAAAAAATATTAATAAAAATGCAATAAAACTATCCCCTATTTTGTAAACACTATAAATTTTACGCAAACCAATCGATAAACGCTTATTGCAATTTTTTTTTACCAAAAATAGGTAGAAGAATAAGTATCGGCCTAAACTGAGGGAAAAAGTTTTTTTTTTTCGATATTTTTGGGGGATATTTATTATAGCAAAAAGGAAGAAATATTGCATTTTTTTTCAAAATTGTCGCTCTATTTTTGTTTATAGCGCAAAAAATAAAAACCGCAGAGGTGATCAAATACCACTAAAAGAAAGCTCTATTTGTGGGAAAAAAAGGACGTCAATTTTGTTTGGGAGCCACGTCGCAATCGTCAGTTAAAGCGACGATGTGCCGAATCGCAAAAAACTGGCCAGGTCCTTTACCTGCATTTTGGTCCAGGTCTTAAGTGGTTAAAGATTAATCTACTCCAGCAGTTGGACATTTATGCATTTGGGCCTGTCTTTGAAACCTGTAAAAAAAATGCAGAGATGAAAAGTGATGTTGTCACCAAGAGTGACCAGTAAAATGTCATATTTTATATAGTAAAAAGAAACTGGAATCCATTTGGTTACCTATATTTAACAGCTTAATTTTTGCTCCTGGTTTCTTTCTTGCTGGGTTCATGCTGGTACAACACAACTGTTGTAGGACTGTCGATCTGACTTTGCCCTGTGACATCGATCCTACTTCCATCCGATTTGAATGAACATAATACGATTTTTCTCCGACTTTCCTTTGACCAATCAGAACAATCCCAGTGTGACATAAATTCCTTTTCCTGCTGCTGTAATCACCATGTCGGATGGTTTGGACAAACATCCGACTTTGATCCAACTTCAATGATAATGAATGGGCTGAATACAGACCAAAGTAGTGCAGAAACCTTTTTCAAAGTCGTACCAGTTAAGACTGCTCTCATAGGGAACCATTGATTTGTACAAGTCATGCGACATATGCTCTGACTTTGGGAGCACATGTCGCACCAAGCCTCTGCCAATTATATGAATGGGCCCGATGGATTGTATGTAGATCAGCTAAGCTGGTGAAATTGCAAATCTAAAAGCTCGTAAGAATTCCACCTTGCACAGATCTCCATGAAATGTACAAATCTTGGAAGATTACACACGTTCTTCATAGTGATGCTAATGACCCTTCACATGGTCTTCTGCAGTTTTCACATATTCAATCCTTCATACTGTATGCATTTGTTGATGGAACAAATGCCTCTCATGTTGCTGGATCTAAATTGATTTCAAGGCTGTAGATTTTATATAATGTTTAAAGTAGAACTATAGGCAAAAAATCGCTGATGGTCGCCATAACTAATAAAAAAAAAAAAATTATTAATAAAAATGCCATAAAACAGTCCCCTATCTTGTAGACGCTATAACTTTTGCGCAAACCAATCAATAAAAGCTTATTGCGATTGTTTTTTTTTTTTTTTTACCAAAATTATGTAGAATACATATCTGCCTAAACTGTGGGGGAAAAAAAGTTTTTTTTTTATATATTTTTTGTTTTATAGCGCAAAAAAAAAATCGCAGAGGTGATCAAATACCACCAAAAAAAAGTTCTATTTGTGGGAAAAAAGGACGTCAATTTTGTTTGGGAGCCACGTCGCACGACCGCGCAATTGTCAGTTAAAGCGACGTAGTGCCAAATCGCAAAAAGTGACCTGGTCTTTGACCACCAAAATGGTCCAGGGCTGAAGCGGTTAAAAAAAACAAACATTATTAACGATTTTGAATATTCCAAAATTTGGACACATGATCCACAGGTTGCACTCTGAGGAGCTTTTTAACCACTTGCTTACTGGGCACATATACCCCCCTCCTGCCCAGGTGAAATTTCAGCTTTCGGCACTGCGTCGCTTTAACTAACAATTGCGCAGTCGTGCGACGTGGCTCCCAAACAAAATTGACGTCCTTTTTTCCCCACAGGTAGAGCTTTCTTTTGGTGGTATTTGATCGCCTGTGCGGTTTTTATTTTTTGCGCTATAAACAAAAAAAGTGCGTCAATTTTGAAAAAAATACAATATTTTTTACTTCTTGCTATAATAAATATCCCAATTTAAAAAAAAAACACATTTTTTTTCTCAGTTTAGGCCGATACGTATTCTTCTACATAATTTTGGTAAAAAAAAAGTTATAGCGCTTACAAAATAGGGGACAGAATTTTTTTTTTTTTTTTTTTTTTTACTAGAAATGGCAGCGATCTGCGATTTTTATTGGGACTGCGACGTTATGGCGGACACATCGGACACATTTTTTGGCGCCATTCACATTTATACTGCGATCAGTGCTATAAATATGCACTAATTACAGTATAAATGTGACTGGCATTGAAGGGGTTAACACTAGGGGGTGAGGAAGGGGTTAAATATGTTTTCTATATAGTGTTCTAACTGTAGGTGGAGGGGGGGGGTGACTGGGTGGGGTGACCGATCTGTGTCTCTATGTACAAGAGACACAGATCGGTCTCCTCTCCAGAGACAGCACCGCTGTCTCTGTGTAAAACGGCAATGAGAGATGATCTCATATGTTTACATATGAGATCATCTCTCATTGGCCGCACAGATCGCATCGCAAACGGCCACTCTGATTGGCCGTTCGCGGCGATCTGTAATTGGCTGTGTCCAAGGGACACGGCCAACACAGATTTTTCCCGCTACGCGCTCTGGAGCGCCCGTCAATTGACGTCCACTTGGATTTTGGGATCCGCGCTGTAGCCGTCAATTGAAGGCTAGCGGATCCCAAGTAGTTAAAGAGGCAATAGGACAGTCACAGCTACCTAGAACATTTTGATGGACAGTCTGGCCTATCAATGCTTCACCACAATGGTTCGCATTTATTAGAGGAGTTGCTGTGATAAAACAGCTTGAAGAGAATGTTCTGTATGTACTGCTTCAAACATTAAACTAATATAATGACAATGAATAGTGGTAGTAAAACATTTTATTTTTTATGAGTTGGCAAATATACAAGGTCCATAAAACTTTGCATTAAATATGTTCCTTATTATATAAATCTACAGAATTAAGTTCCCATTTACAGCATTTGCAAGTGGCAAGTTCTAAGGGAAAAAATAATAAAAATAAACCAATAGTGCAATGCAGCAGGATTCACACACCAGCTCTTTTCCTCCCAGTGCACACCACCAGCCGTGCGATCAATGTGGCTGCTGGTGTGGACAAACAATATGGCAAGTTTAGGTTGTCAATTAAAAGGTTAAAAAATAACACCAACATTTATTGCGAAGGCTACCATTCATATTAACATCTATTCTTCACCATAAGAAAAATGATGATGGCTGTGCAAAGTGTTGTGAATGAAAGGGGAAGCATAGTCAATTTTCAGTGGTCTCTTCTGTCATAAATGTCCCCCCTGCCTGTCGATGAGTAATGCTATCTGAGCCGCACATGCACAGCTCAGTCTGCATTTACGGTTCTGTGTGCCACACCAAAGTGAATTCCGTGCACCACAGCCCGGCCATTCAAACTGCTGAAGATGCGGAAGGAAGGCCAAATTTAGATGGAAGTGTCAGGGACCAGGGGGAGCCATGACAGCCCAGTGCTAGAGGGCTCTGTTTGTAGGCAAGTATCTCATAGTATACTGGTATGCTGTGCATACTAGTACATTATGACTTAAACCTACAGAGGGGCACTATTTTTTTTTTTTACTTTCCCAAGGAGTCTTTACTCCCGCTTTAAGGGCCCATTTACATCTGTGCAGTGTGGTAATGCCTACATGTTATTGTGTTTGAATGGGCTTGGCAACCAAGCTGACATTTTTCGGCAAGAATGAGGAAATTAATGTTTTCCTCTCATTTAGTCTGCATTTGCTTTAACCTGTTTAAATTTTAGCACGCTACAGTGCTTTAAAAAAGTATTCACACCCCTTGAAATTTTACAAATTTTAATTTTTTCATGTTGCAACCAAAAAAGTTAATGTATTTTATGTGATAGACCAACACAAAGTGGCACACAATTGTGAAGTGAAAGGAAAATGATAAATGGTTTTCAAATTTTTTACAAATAAATATCTGAAAAGTGTGGCGTGCATTTGTATTCAGCCACTACATTCAATAATTTGTAGAACCGCCTTTCACTGCAATTACAGCTGCAAGCCTTTTTTTTTTGGGGATGTCTCTACCAGCTTTGCACATCTAGAGAGTGACATTTTAGCCCATTTTGTTTTTTGTTGCAAAATAGCGCAAGCTCTGTCAGATTGGATGGAGAGCTTCTGTGAACAGCAATTTTTAAGTCTTGCCACAGATTCTCAATTGGATTTAGGTCTGAACTTTGACTGGGCCATTCTAACACATGAATATGCTTTGATATAAACCATTCCGTTGTAGCTCTGGCTGTATGTTTAGGGTCGTTGTCCTTCTGCAAGGTGAACCTCCGTCTCAAGTCTTTTGCAGACTCTTGCATGTTTTTTTCCAAGATTGCCCTGTATTTGGCGCCATCCACCTTCCCATCAACTCTAACCAACTTCCCTGTTGAAGAAATGCTTAATGCTCTCCTTGCCCGGCCTGTCAGTTTAAGTGGACGGCCATTTTTTAGTAGCTTTGCATTGTGCCATACTCTTTCCATTTTAAAATGAAAGATTGAACAGTGCTCCATGAGATATTCATAGCTTGGGATATTTTTTTTTAATAACCTAACCTAACCCTGCTTTAAACTTCTCCACAACTTTATCCCTGACCTGTCTGGTGTGTTCCTTGGCCTTCATGATGCTGCTTTGTGTCTCTAAGGTTCTCTAACAAACCTCGGAGGGCTTCACAGGACAGCTGTATTTATACTGAGATTAAATTACACACAGATGGACTCTATTTAGGAAATGGGTGACTTCTGAAAGCAATTGGTTCCACTAGATTTTAGTTGGGGGTATCAGAGTAAAGGGGCTGAAAACAAATACATGCCACACTTTTTAGATATTTATTTGGAAAATCATCTATAATTTTCCTGACACTTTGTGTTGGGCTATCACATAAAATCCCAATAAAATACATTTACGTTTTTGGCTGTAACATGAAAAAATGTGGAAAATTTCAGGGGATATGAATACTGTAATAGATGCAATACATGCACCTTCTTTACTTTTTTCTGAAAAGAGAAGTTAGCTATTTTTACCGAGATTTTTCCAACAAATTGATAAATGTTGGAGCACAGTAATGAGCACTTGGAATTGTGTGCTGATTGTTGCCTCATGGGGAGCTCTGTATGGCCTAATAGTCTCATCATGCTGTTGAATCAGAATGGAATCTGGCTTTGCACGGCCTCTCTAAGGATGGTGCTCTGCCATGTAATATCGGGTTGTTTTTTTTCTCTCTTCGGACCAGAAATTGAAATCTTTCATACCAATGCTGAGGGCCTACAGACTCGAGCGAACTTTCGCCCCAAACCAATCTTTATATCGGAACTACCCTGCATCTGAGCACCACAAACCAAAAACACAATTTAATTAATTTTAAATACACAAAGCAAACTCATCCATACATCAATGTCTCCATGTTTTATTTAGCTGAGAAATAATTTTCAAAAGCACCCTCTAGCATTTTTGGTGGTGGCCATCTTGAGCAATGTCAGATGGTTCATGTTGCATTTGCTTCCTGGAATCTATTTGCCCTTAGCGCGGGCTTGCAATTGTTCCATTAGATTATGGCGACCTGTCACAATTGGTAACAGAAGTGACGTTTCAAATACTGTAGCTGCTGACTTATAATATTAGGACACTTGCCTGTTCAGGGTTCCCACAATGTTGTCACCGCGGACAGTTTTTGGACTGGCTCTCAGGTGGTGCTGCTGCCATTTATGTTGAGGGAAACAGGCAGTGAAGCCTACTGAGCAGGACGTTGAGACCTGGCCTCCATGCTGAGGCACTTTTTGCTGCCTGTGCCTCTACCTCAGAGCTGTGTGCAGGCAGCCTATTATGTCAAAATTTGACATGTGGGCAAGAGCTGGTGCATGGATCCAAACGCATAGACTGCATGTTTAGATATGTGTACCCGCTCCTGCCTGGAAGATGGTGCCCGTCTGAATGAGAGGTAAATGCGCAAATACGCCTGATGCCAAGTTGCCTGCTGTTAGGATAAATGATCTCAAGAACGATTGTTTGGTGGCCAAATACAGCATGTTCGACTGGTTTCCATCTAAAATGTAGATGCCTTAAGCTTTAACTCTGGGATAAATAAATATTGTCTAAATACAATATCCACGTGTATTCTTACGCAAGTCTTTTGTGTACTTCTCCCAGATATGTGCCAAAATTCACTATGAAACAAATCCTGCCCGAAAGTTTCCTTTTTTAATAAAGACCAATCACTGCTGCTCTCTTGCCTTGTGCTGGGGGTCTGAACTTGTATATGCCCCCCTGTTTTTTTGCAGGCAGGCTGTAGTTTAGTAGGTGGACCTGCTGGGTACAAACCATGAATCTTCTCTTTGTACAGAAAATATTCATTCATTTTACAAGTTTATATATGGGTTATCAAAAGTATTTAGTACCAGCAAAATTGATTTTCTAGCCTTTTCTTGCTACTGAGGAATAATATAAAATTAAGTTTTTTGACCTGAAATTAGGAGTCTGTTTTTTTTTTGTTGCTGAGGATAATTATTATTGACCGAATCCCAACGGGTGGCAAATGGCTCTGGCCTATACAGGATTAGATTGTGGTCTACATACAGCCGAGACATTGTTCATTTCCTTCTGCTCCCAGGATGTGATGTTTTGCACTTTTCAGGTAGCATGGCTATATTATAACAACAAAAAGTTAGAACGTACCGTATATACTCGAGTATAAGCCTACCTGAGTATAAGCCGAGGCACCTAATTTTACCACAAAAAACTGGGAAAACTTATTGACTCGAGTATAAGCCTAGGTTGAGAAATGCAGCAGCTACTGTAAGTGGAAAAGAGGGTCAACAGTGCCCATTTGCACGCCTCGCTGTGCCCATTGCAATCTCACCTCACTGTGCCCATTGCAATCTCACCTCAATGTGCCCATTGCAGCTTTGCCGATCGCCATACATGATTCTGTACTCCTGACTGTGTACCTGATTATGGTGCAGAGTCAGACGACGGGTGGCCATTGTGGAAAAGTCGCGCCGCCTCCTCCTTCTGATTATGGTGCACTGCAGAGTCAGACGGCAGGCGCCCATTCTTGAAAAGTTGCGCCGCCTCCTCGTTCTTTTCCATGATCGGCGGAACACGCAGTTTCCCAGCAGACACTGTGTTTAGTGTTCAGTGTTCCGCCTATCATGGACATTCTTTCATCCTCGGACAAGAGGCTATCATGGAAAAGAACGAGGAGGAGGCGCGACTTTTCAAGAATGGCCGCCTGACGCTGCAGTGCACCATAATCGGATAAACAGAGGGAGGAGGCGGCGCGACTTTTCCACAATGGCAACCCGTCGTCTGACTCTGCACCATAATCAGGTACACAGTCAGGAGTATAGACTTGAGTATAAGCAGAGGGGGCATTTTCAGCCTAAAAAAAGGGCTGAAAATCTCGGCTTATAGTCGAGTATAGAGTTTAGAATGTGCATTGCTAGTTGTGCTATTTATTTGAAGCAAATCTCTCAACATCTCTGAAAAGAAAAGTCTTATGTGAAAGTAAAAAGAACTACGCTCAGTGGGAAGAATGCCCCTTACCTGGGTGATCACGTTGGAGGGGGGAGGAGAATTAGGGGTTATGGGCTGATCGTAGCGTACAGATAACATTTAACTAACTTGTTTTTTTTTTTCCCTCTTTTTTTCCCTTCCACTTACTACCTTTTGTTCTCCTTTTGCACCTTCTTGCTTTGGTGTCATCTTTTTTGGAACACCGATTTCTAAATTGCACATCTTCTAGATCTTCCATGCTATTGTTGACATCACCTCGGTGTGTTAAATAACATCCTCCTTCCTACTGTCCTCCACTTTCTTTCATTGGTCCTCCAATTCCTTCTTTTTACCTTTGTGCCCCATGGAGGACGTTCATTCCTCATACCTGTCTGGACAGGACGATGTGGATAACCTGCCCTACCCACTGCCATCGCTTGGGCAGAATGAAGCTTGTGCCCCCATGCCATGCCCAGGAGGTGTGGAGATTGTTCTTGTAGGTGGTGCAGAACCCACAGTTGGTGCATATCCTGGCGAGACTGGTGTCCTCCCATCCTACTCCCACATTGGATATCGAGAGGAGAGCAGAGACGGTGAGTAGGGTTGATGTGGTCCTTTTTAATCTCATTCTACATGATTATTGTTACTTATAAAATAGAACCTACAACATGTTGCTCGCCATGCAGTATATGGTCAGATCTTTTAATGTTAGCAGCAAGAGACCTGAGCAATTTTTGATTTTCTTTTTACTGGACAGTGGATACTGGGTGAAATTATTATTTTCGTAATGTGGCCCATTTCTGTTTTAAACTTGACAAAACCAGTGAAAATTATTGCTAATACACTATATTACTAAAAGTATTGGGGCGCCTGGCTTTGCACACACATGACCTTTAATGGCATCCCAGTCTTAGTCCGTAGGGTTCAATATTGAGTTGGCCCACCCTTTGCAGCTATAACAGTTTCAACTCTTCTAGGAAGGCTGTTTATAAGATTTAGTAGTGTGCTTGGGAATGTTTGAGCATTCTTCCAGAAGCGCATTTGTGAGGTCAGGCACTGATATGGACAAGAAGGCCTTTCTCGCAGTCTCCGCTCTAATTCATCCCAAAGGTGTTCTATCCGGTTAGGGCCAGGACTCTGCGGAGGCCAGTCAAGTTCCTCCACCCCAAAACTCACTCATCCATGTCCTTATGAACCATGTTTGGAATAGGAAGGGGCCAGCCCCAAACTTTTCTCACAAAGTTGGAAGCATGCAATTGTCTAAAATGTTTTAATATACTGACGCATTAAGAGTTCAATTCACTGGAACTAAGGGGCCAAGTCCAACACCTGAAAAACAACCCCACACCATAATCCCCACCCACACCAAATGATTTGGACCAGTGTATAAAGACATGGATGAGCGAATTTGGTTTGGAGGAACTTGACTGGCCTGCAGAGTCCTGACCTCAACCCCAAAGAACACCTTTAGGATGAATTAGAGCGGAGACTGCATGCCAGGCCTCTCGTCCACATCAGTGTCTGACCTCACAAATGCTTTTTAAGAAGAATGGTCAAACATTCCCATAGACACACTCCTAAACTTCTGGACAGCCTTCCCAGAAGAGTTGAAGCTGTTATAGCTGCAAAGGGTTGGCCAACTCAATATTGAACCCTAAGGACTAAGACTCCATTAAAGTTCATGTTTGTAAAGGCAGGCGTCCCAATACTTTTGGCATTCTAGTGTATGTGGGTACTTCTAAGTCTAATTTTATTGTAGGGTTAATTTCTATATGCCTTGACTCAAAATAATTTATATTTTTTTTTAATATTTCCAAATTTCCTAGAAATAGGGTGGCCATGCAACATTCATAAGTGGGCCATATACTGTATGGATTAACCACAAAATGAAATTGTATATTTATGAATCTTGGAAGTGCTTTTTATTGATCATAGAGACCCCCATAAAAAGAAAAATGGAACAAGCCATTTACCATCTGTAACCCCACATTAGAATGTTAGCCATAGCAGAGAGAAAGATTTCAACATATCCAACTGTTGCTTAAAGGATAGGTTCACTTTTGGAATATGTTACATTTGTATTTAGGATGAGTCTCCTTCTCCGTGACAGCGGGCGGGGGTTCTTCTCTTCCACACCCACTGTCACATTCAAAATCTGTGTGACTGTGCAGTGTTCCACCACGTCTTTCATTCACAGGGATCTGTGAATGAATAAGCTACAATTCTCATCTGCCACTGTGGCAGACAGACTTGTAGTTCCAATGGAGTCTATTCACAGTTCCTACAGCTCTGAAACTTACTGCATGAACAAAGGTATAGGCAGTGTATCTTCAGGAGCCTGACATTGCACCCACAATCCACCTGACAAAAATATATGATTTTTTTCATACAGGTGAACTTATCCTTTTAATACTACAGCCCTTCAGAATGAGAGATCTGCATGACCACTGTTGACGTGATCCAATGTGTCATATTTGCTTTAAATTTGTTTCTTCTATTTTTTTTTTTTAGGGATGAGACTGACCCACTCCAGAGAGTCTGATGGGCTTAACTGTGGCATCATGGGGCGGTAAGGACTAATATGTTATTCTGATAGTGATAAATTCAGTTTCTGGCTTTCAGGGTTTTTTCCATCAATATTATAGGACCATGTTGTGATTATAGAGATATTTAGAACCATATGAGACTTTATGCTTTGTCTCAATTGGCTGCTTAATTTTAAATTGTGATTTCATATTTGCTATAAGCTCACCTCTATTCATAAATTGATCAAATTTAACTTTACTGAATTTGGAAGATATATATATATATATATTATTTGAACATTTACCCTAATGTATGCCAAGATTAAAGGCCTTGAGCATTAGATTATCATATGAACATCCTGAACCTTTACCTAATCTTTATCTAACTTCTTCAGACCAGAGCAAGATCACCTATCTTCTTCTAAATATACTCTTCCACATCCTGATCATAGTACCTTGCACCACTTTACTCCTCACCAGCCTGACACTCATACTACTCCATGGAGGTACTTAAACACTCATGAAGAAATTGAAAGAGAATCTGATGGAATGCTTTCAGAGGAACAGTATATGCAGCATAGAAGGTTTGAATGGACTTCAGGTTTAGAGGACGGAGAAGGTCATACACAATTAATGATGGTAAGGTCAGACCCATCCCCTATTACAATGCCAGCTTACAGAAGAGCACTGCAGCTAGGAAGGGTCCATGAAGCCTGGCAAGGGGGAAATTATTCAGAAGAGGATGCACACGTAGAGGTGGAAGAGGAAGAAGAAGACGAGGAAGGCTCTGTCTATACCTGCATTGAATGTAGTATTTACTTCAAGAAAAAAGCCCATCTGTTAGAGCACATGTTTCAACACTCCCAGGAAGCAGAAGGAGAGAGTGGACATGGGGTAGAAGGTACTTACACTTGTGGAGAATGCGGAAAGGCATTTGGAGATGAGGAGAGTCTAGAATCTCACCGCCAACTTCATCAAGAATCCAGAAAAAAAATTATAGAAGAGATTGGCAAACTCGAGAGTTTCACAGATGAAGGACGAGATGCTCGTCTGCAGTGCCCCAAATGTCTGTTTGGCACAAACTCATCAAAAGTGTTTGTTCAGCATGCAAAGACTCATGTGAAGAAAGTTGGTGGGGAAACTCGAACAACTTCATCATCTTTCAGGGTGTTATCAGAGATGGTAGATGGAGGTGAAACCTCAGAACCGCCAACTGAAGGCATTTGGAAGCCTCCAGAAACAGAGAACTCAGTTGAGTCTGATTGGAAATTGGACATATCTCGGCCTGTTATGCAAGGTCCTAGTAAGGTAAAGAGAAAGACTCTAGCTAGGGAACAATCTCATAGTTCACAGAATAATAACAAACGTGCAGAAAAAGAAGGCAATAAGTCCAGAAGATTAGTTCGATTGCCTGAGGCTGCAGTACAGTTAAAGAGAAAGTTTCGAGACGCTCTTAAAGCTGCTGGTGAAATTGAAGAAGATCAGAGACGACAACTGAGAGAAGAGGTGGCTGTTGTCTCACTGAAAAACATAAGCCCTAAGAAAAAGCCAACGAAACCACGTCAACCTTGGGGCTATAAGAAGAAGCTTGCTTTAAGTAAGACTTTATTTTCACGTGCTTCTCTTGGCCCCCATCTGCCCAGAGAAGACTGGGCAGAGGATGGAGAAGATGACATCTCTCTAGATACTTTATTATCTGACCCCAAGTATGCTAGTCAGCTTGAAGCCCTTGGGTTAAGGAGCGAAGAACGGGAGTGTCCATATTGTCCTGACCGTTTCCATAATGGGATAGGTCTTGCAAACCATGTCCGAGGTCACTTGAACAGAGTCGGAGTCAGCTACAATGTACGACATTTCATATCTGCGGAGGAAGTAAAGGCAATTGAACAGAACTACTCCTTCCAGAAGAAGCGCAAGAAAGGTAAATGCTGATTTGACATTATGTGTGGCAATGTCTGACTAGGTGGAGAGGGTCATCTTAGCCTTTATGTTAGAAACAATAAGATATCTCTGGAGTGGAGGGGGTGTGAGTTTTTGTTTAATTACAATACAGTCCTCTTTACTGGTAGCGCTATAAATAAAATAAAAATAATTTCTCCTGTACTAAGGAGCAAAACCCAATGGGCATTTATATTAAGCAATATAGTTTTACATCTTCCCTGCAGATAAGTAAGGTCTGTTATAACATGGACTTTGTTTGTCTTGATAAGCAGTAAATCGATGAAAAAAAACATGAGCAAAATTAACCTTTAAAATTAAAGAGACCCTGTCACCATCTTAAAAATTGCAGGTAAAAGCAGAGAAATTCAAGTATTCCAAATACTTCATTGCAGAAGTCTTCCTTTCTAGAATTTTTTTTTATTGACTTGCAATGTGCCATTGAAATCGCTACCAAGTTTGACTACCAACCCTCCACTAACTCTTCCTACAGTGGAAGTACACTTGAAAGACAATTGTGAGTGGACTGGGGCTGCTGACCTCAGATGTCTTGACAGCGATCAGAGCTTTTTGTAGTCTTCACAAGGCAGGCTTTTACAAGCACATAACATGCCTAAAATACATTTAAATGCACATATTATCTGTTCTTGTGACAGGGTATCTTTAAAGTGCCCAGACTATGGACAATAAATTATTTATATATTCTTAACAAACCGCAGATTAGCTTTTAAAACAAGCAACCCTCTGTAGCTGTTTGTAAGGTGAAATAATAAAATTTCAATAATCAAATCAGACTCCAAAAACCTGTTTCAGTGGGTTTCTAAGCTGCTTAGGCCCCATGCACACTGGGCGTTTAGCCCCAGTGCATGGGACTGTGGTGTTTAGCTAAGGGCACAGCAATACAGGCACTCATCCCTGGACACATACTGCCCTAAACAGCGGGGAAGGACAGCACACCTCTTGCATCAGTGCCCAAGGTGCAGGAGACCATAGAAACATTTACTGTTTGTTTACATTAGAGAACTGGCAATCTGCCAGCATCTGTTCTCAGAGAAAAGTTAAGCTTTCAGTGTAAATTTTGAGAATCAATTTCTCCACAATGCCCATAGCTATAAAGGTGAGGGCATGTTCCTTTTTTACTCGTTAAGAATTTATAAATAATTTACTGTATATGATCTGGGCGCAGGTTAACTCATCTGGCTCGCTGGTATTGCTGTTGATGTGGGCTGTAGTAGGGCTTAATCAGACAGGCAACATAAAACGGCACAACCGTTTGACTGAAAATTGCTAACAATTGTTTGCCATGTGTAAAACAATTGAAGCTTATAAACAAGGTTAGCGACTACTGGGCTTTTGTTCCTTTCTGCTTTGCCAGTTTTGCTTGCTGCTTAGATGTACTCTAACCGTAAATGTAATATTTTTTTTTTACATAGGGGTAGCATATACTTCAAGGTTTCATGCCTGCATTCTTTCTATGAAGCTTAAAGTCCAATTTCAGGCAAACCATTAAATGCAAAGTTGAAATTCATATCTGTAAACTGTTTTAACAGTCTAAAGATTTGTAGTTCTGTTCAGCAAGTGCACCTCGTGACACTGCATGACCTGGCAGGTGTCATCCCTGTTTTTCTGGCCCTAGTATTGCAGCCACCTTTATCACCTCTCCACCTCCAGCCTGCTCATTGGATGATTGATCGCTATCTTTGTCCACCGGACAGGCAGATGACTCAGGAAGTTGTACAGTTGGAAATGCAGTAAAGCCTCGGATTGCGAGTAACGCGGTTAACGAACGTTTCGCAATACAAGCTTTTTTTTCTTCAAAATCGTGACTCGGTTTGCTAGTGTTGTCTCGAGCAAGATTCAAGCCTCTGCGGTGTGCAGTACCGCATTTGGCACCGACGACACTCGGAGATGTTCAGAAATACTCCGTTCCCGAGGGTTTCCAACTGCATCCGAACGGTGTCCAATTATTTCCGAGTCTCTCCGGCGCCCCCACCTCTGGCCATGTGTGTGCATGCAATAGAAGTCAATGCGAAACCAACTATGTTCATTTTAATTGACTTCTATGGGGAAACTCGCTTTGATATGCGAGTGCTTTGGAATACAAGCATTCTCCTGGAATGGATTATGCTCATAATCCAAGGATCCACTGTACCAGATCTCCTCTTTACAAGGCTTTGTGGCAGTGATGTGTGGGTGGGTGGGGGGTGGGGACGGGACGGATGAACAGAATTACAGATCTCTTAGCAGCTAAAATCCTTTAAAAATATACATTTCAACTGTGCGTATTGCCGTGTGCCTGGAATTCTGCTTTAACCCTTCACAATACAGCTGCCATGTTCAACCCTTTCAGAGCTTTTTTTATCAATTTTAAATATTTTATTTTAAGAGCACAATACTGAATCTATAAAACTGTTCATTTTGTAGAAGTATTTTTATATAGTATGTATAATTCATGCAGCAAATACTTGCAGGGTGACTTTGGTAACTGACATTGGGTGCAGTTTACTGTAGAAGTTTCTTTTATCCATCTATAGAACTCCAACATATTTGACAGTAAACACTGAATTCCAGCAGCTTTCATTACTTACTTTTGTAAACTTCCACAAATTATGACCAATATAAAAATCATTGTTAAATCATATAGTAAAACCTAGTCCTGTATATGACCATTTAAAAAATAATAATTAGAAATGTCTAACTATGAATAGTTTTATAGAATCAGTGTTTTTTGTGTTTGTTTTTTGTAAAGGTCAGAGAGTTTTTAAAGGGGTTGTAAAGGAAACATTTTTTTTTTCATAATAAGCATCCTTTACCTGCAGACATTCCTCTTTTCACTTCCTCATTGTTCGTTTTTGCTCAGAAGTTGCTCTATTTCTTCTCTGTTCTGTTCACTTCCTGCTTGTCTGATTGTTACTCACCACGTGAAGGGAGGCTTTACTGCGGTGGTCAGTGACGTGCTCACCCCCTCCTGGGAACTACATCTGTGCGGCAGGACGCTCTCTACGTGTTAGAGACTTCAAGCAGGTGTGAATATACCAGGGGTGCAACGGATCACAGTTGATCTGTGATCCAAATGGGTCACCCCCTTCGGATCGGAACACACTGTGATCCGCGGATTGCCACGGCTCCGGAGCTAGGCCGAAGCCGCGGCCTTTCCTAATGTTACGGCGGCAGCTCCGGAGCTAGGCCGAAGCCGCAGCCTTTCCTAATGTTATGTCCGCGGCTTCGGCCTACCTCCGGGAGCCGCGACCATAACGCTAGGAAAGGCCGCGGCTTCGGCCTAGCTCCGGAGCCGCCGCCGTAACATTAGGAAAGCCCGCGGCTTCGGCCTAGCCACGCCCATCTTGGTACGCCCGGCGGCGGCCCTCCTCTGTTTACAGCCACAGAGGAGGAGCCCGCACTCGGTACTAGCTGGGGGGGTGTCACTGTCCTGAGAAGGGGGGGTCACTGTCCTGAGAAGGGGGGGGTCACTGTCCTGAGAAGGGGGGGGTCACTGTCCTGAGAAGGGGGGGGGGGGTCACTGTACTGAGAGAAGGGGGGGGGGGGGTCACTGTACTGAGAGAAGGGGGGGGGGTCACTGTACTGAGAGAAGGGGGGGGTCACTGTACTGAGAAGGGGGTCACTGTACTGAGAGGAGGGGGGGGGTCACTGTACTGAGAAGGGGGTCACTGTACTGAGAGGAGGGGGGGGGGGTGTCTGCACCGAGGGGGTACTATAGTTGGTGGGGGGGGGGGAGGAGATGTGGATATTACAGTGGGGGAGTTTTTTTTTGCCCATCCGAAAAATGATCCGATCCGTGACTCCTGATCCGAGGAACGATCCGAACCGTGAGTTTTTTGATCCGTTGCACCCCTAGAATATACTGGGCGTGCCGCAATCCATACTGGGAAATGTAGTTCTTGCATGAACGAGCGCCACAAACCAGGAAGTGAATGAGAGAACAGAAACTAGAAACGCCGGAGGTGATATAGATGAAGGAATTTAATAGGTATTTACTCGTTTAACAGAATCATTACACTATTCTATCTGTCTACCTTGCAGACATTTATTTTAGGCAAAAAATGTTTTTCCTTTACAACTCCTTTTAACTTTTGCGATGTGTCCATGTCATTTGTTTTGGAACTTCAAAGTCTAACATGGCCCTTCTTTTAGCAACTGGCAAGTCAGATTAAAACTTAAAGAAGAACTCCAAGAATTGCAGCAATTAAAAAAATGTGCTGGCTTATAAGGGGTTAAGGCCTTATTCACACAGGCATACTTTTGTGTACATCCGTGTGAAGGGCCGTCTTTGCCCGTATGGGGTGCACAAGTATTCCATGCATCTGCGTGCAGGCAGCCTCATTCACGTCAACCGGGGTGGAGCTGCTGGTCCCAATTTGACACCCGTGCAGGTGCGCACAGATCTACGCCCATGTGAATGAGGCCTTGGGCTACATTCACACCCACGATTTAGGTTGGTGCGAATTGTAGCAGCAGGGATTTTCTGATTGTGAGCGGCTAGGTACATTGCCCAGTTCACTATAATGGCAGGTCTCTGGTGGCCACAGCTGTTGGTGGCTCTCTGCACAACCAGCAATTACTTGCAGTGATCGATGCTGCGCTCGCTTTGTGTGTCCAGCAGCCATCACAGCCGCAACAATTCTACAATTCGCAGCAGCCTAAATCATCGGTGTGTATAAAGGGTTGGTCCTACAAAGTTACATTTTTACTGAGTGCAAACAGTAAAGCTATAACTGTTATGAAAATGCTCTCTACTGCTCGTTCTTCCGATTCTGAAGCTGCAAAGTACTTTGCACCCTCTCTGCTCTGCCCTCCTTTCCTTCTACCCAGTCCTGGAAGACTTTGTATTATGTGAACCGTTTACAAAATACAAAGTATTCTGTGACATTGGAGAGGTGGGTAGGCGGTGCAGCTGCCGCGTAGCAGATCCCTTCTGACAGAGTGCCAGGGTATAGTGATAGGTATACTTCTGGCACTAAGTAAAAATGTAAGAGTAAATAAAATAGACAAAGTCCATGATGTAAAATACACCTCGTTGGACCTAAACCAGCATATTTTTAAATGGCTCTTGGAGTTCTTCTTTGAACGTCCACAATAGCTACAGATGAGTTACATTCATAAAATTGAGATAAAAAAAAAGTGTGTTTGCCCATTGTAACTACTCAGATTAAAGGTGAAATCAGATTGTTTACTCTAGCACCTTCATTCAAAGGCAACCTGTTTACTCTAGCACCTTCATTCAAAGGCAACCTGTTAGGGAAACCTGGAAGTTGCCATTGCTGATTGCACCTAGTTGATTGGCTATTATGCTGGCTTCAGTACATTGCGTCATTGACCCAGAACAAGCGTGCAGATCAGGAGTCTCTAACTTCACTTGCCTCACTGCATGAATACTTGTTCCAGGTTTTTGACTGGAGCTAATTCAATATTAAAGCGGGGGTTCACCCTATTAAAAAAAAAATAATTTTTTTTTTTTTATTCTAGCATAAAATTCGGCATCGTAGCGCGAGCTACAGTATGCCGGTCTTTCATTTTTTATCCCCGTACTCACTGTTTAATCCTACCTAGACGATTCCGACTGCCCACGGGGAATGGGCGTTCCAATCCAGACGGAAGGTGATTGACGGCCGGCTCTGGCGCGCCACGCTTCTCCGGAAATAGCCGAAATAGGCTTGGCTCTTCACGGCGCCTGCGCATAGCCTGTGCGCAGGCGCCGTGAAGAGCCGAGACCTACTCCGGCTGTCTTCGGGGAGGGTGACGTGCCAGAGTCGGCCGTCAATCACCCTCCCTCTTGCTAGGAACGCCCATTCCCCGCGGCAGACGGAATCGTCTAGATACGATTAAACAGTGAGTACGGGGATAAAAAATGTAAGACCGGCATACTGTAGCTCGCGCTTACGATGCCGAATTGTATGCTGAAATGTTGTTCAGCAGGGTGAACCACCGATTTAAATGTATTAAAGGGTGAGGTTTTGAGGACAGCCAGACAAGGTGATCAGAAATGGAAGCCCCCTATTTCTCTCAGTACAGGTTTCTTCTAATGTTAATACATTTATTTTATGCAGTTTAGATAAATATAATCTCACTGGGGTTTTACCTACATGGTTAAGTGTGTTTGATTTGTATGCTCTTTGCTTTACTGTATCTTTTGTATTTTATATTTCACACACTGTCTTAACTTGTAAAAAATGCTAAATTAATCACAGATTGTTGATCATTTTGTCTTGTACTAATCTGAATATGAGCAGTTATTAGAAAATACAGTAGCACAGGATTAAATATTGTTCACAATACAAATGGCAAAATGCACATGGGCTCATAAGCACATCATAAGTCAGGCTCCGTTTGCCTATAGGTAGGGCAACAGTGGTTGTCATACAGACACAGGAAAGATCAGGGCTTCACTACACAGGTAGATGGGATACAATTCAATATAGTTGTGGTCCCCTAAAGTGTGCTGCACCTTTGATCTTTGCTTTGTGCACAACCTGTGTTCACCATATAAGTGAATGGTAGTCCTATTGAGCATGCTGATGTGTGTGAGAGCTTAAAGAAGAACTCCAGTCTTAACAAGAATATTACCATAGTTTTTAGATGGCAGTTTTCTAGATTTCTAAATATAACCAATTTATTTTGTCTAACTTTTTGAAACTAGGAGGGATTTTAATTTCAAAGTCAGCTGATTTTCTAAATCAGATCACTATAATAATTATATCTGGCACCCTCCTGCTTTAGGCCCCTTTCACACATACGGACAAACGGTCCGTTTATTACAAGTCCGTTTACGGACTTGTAATGGATCCCTATGGGATTGCAGACGTTAGAGGATAATGCATCCGCTAACGTCCGCAACCATCCGCGTCCGCAAAGTTCCGCTTTTGCGGACAGAAGAAAACCCTATTTTTCTTCCGTCCGGCGGAACGGATCGGATGAATACGGACACACGGTCCGTATTCATCCGATTCCCCATAGGGGAGAGTGGAGGAGAGACAGGGCGGTCTCTGCACAGTGTGCGGGGACCACCCTGTACGCCGACAGCTCAGCGGGGATTATGGAGGAATCCCCGCTGAGCCAAACTGGGCTAACGGAGCGGATCAACTACGGATCCGCTCCGTGTGAAAGAGCCCTTAGGGTCATTGGTAATCAGGGGGCACCGGGCTTAACTTGAAGTGCCTTGAAGTATTCATACACCTTGAAAGTTTTCGCAAATTAATGTATTTTATTGGGATTTTATGTGATAGACCAACACAAAGTGGCACATAATTGGGAACTGGAAGGAAAATGATAAATAGTTTTCAATTTCTTTTACAAATAAATATGTGAAAAGTGTGGCGTACATTTGTATGGCGCCCCCCTGAATCAATACTTTGTAGAACCTCCTTTCACTGCAATTACAGCTGCAAGTCTTTTTGGAGATGTCTCTACCAGCTTTGCACATCTAGAGAGTGACATTTTTGCCCATTCTTCTTTGCAAAATAGCTCAAGCTCTGTCAGATTGGATAGAGAGTGTCTGCGAACAATAATTTTTAAGGCCAATTTGCCACAGATTCTCAATTGTATTTAGGTCTGGACTTTAACTGAATAACACATGAATATGCTTTGATACCATTGCATTGTAGCTCTGGCTGTATGTTTAGGGCATTGTCCTGCTGGAAGGTGAACCAGTGAACCAGTCTCAAGTCTGTTAGGCCTCGTACACACGACCGAGTTTCTCGGCAAAAAACAGTAATATTATATAGAGATATTTTTTTGCCGAGGAAACTGTCGAGAAACTCGACAAGCCAAAAAGAGAGCATGTTCTCTATTTCCTTGACGGGAATGGAGAAAATTGGCTTGTCGAGTTCGACAGCCTAACAAGGAACTCGACGAGGAAAACGATGTGTTTCACCCGTCGAGTTCCTCGGTCGTGTGTACGAGGCTTCAGACTTTAACAGGTTTTCTTCTTGTATTGCCCTGTATTTGGCTCCATCCATCTGCCCATCAACTTTCTTTCACCAGTAGCTTTCTTCTTGCCGATCTTTCATAAAGGGCAGATTTGTGGAGTGCACGACTATTAGTTGTCCTGTGGACAGATTCTCCCACCTGTGGATCTCTGCAGCTCCTCCAGAGTTACCATGGGCCTCTTGGCTGCTTCTCTGATGAATGCTCTCTTTGCCCGGCCTGTCAGTTTAGGTGGACGGCCATGTCCTGGTAGGTTTGCATTGTGCCATACTCTTTTTGATTTTCGGATGATGGATTGAACAGTGCTTCATGAGATGTTCAAAGCTTGGGATATTTTTTTTATAACCTAACCCTGCTTTAAACGTCTCCACAACTTTATCCCTGACCTGTCTGATGTGTTCCTTGGCCTTCATAATGCTGTTTGTTCCCTAAGGTTCTCTAACAAACCTCTGAGGACGTCACAGAACAGCTGTATTTATACTGAGATTAAATTACACACAAGTGGACTCTATTTACTAATTAGGTGACTTCTGACGGATATTGGTTCTACTAGATTTTAGTTAGTTTTCACATATTTATTTGTAAAAAATGTTAAAAACCATTTATCGTTTTTTTTTCCACTTCACAATTGTGTGCAAGTTTGTGTTGGTCTATCACATAAAATCCCAATAAAATAAATTTAAGTTTTTGATTTTAACATTATAAAATGTGGAAAATTTCAAGGGGTATAAATACTTTTTCAAGGCACTGTATGTCGGAGGCTTGAGGGGTTTTACGCAGAAATTTGGTGGGTTTATGTTCTTAACATTGATGTCAATAGTGCTCAACATTAATCTGTCATTTAAAGACACACAGAGATCAGTAGGGCAACATTGCCAAATCTAATTTTATTGTACAGTAAAAGTACTTTTTGATTGTTATGTATAAGAAACGATGAATTGAGCTCCATCATGTCGCTTATTGTCTAGGTCAAGAGTCTCCAAACTTTCTTAACAAAGGCCCAGTTTACTGTTGTTCAAACGTTAGGGGGGCCGAACTGTGGCCAGTGGGAGAAGAAAATGTCCTGGTGTCTGGAAATAAACAATTTTCCAACATTAATATGGGCAATAATAGTGCCCCATGGGAGGAATAGTACCCCATTATTGGTGTCTGTGGGAGGAATAGTACCCCATTATTGGTGTCTGTGGGAGGAATAGTGCACCATGGGAGGAATAGTACCCCATTATTGGTGTTTGTGGGAGGAATAGTGCCCCATGATTGTTGTCAGCGGGAGGAATAGTGACCCACGTTTGTTATCAGCGGGGGGGGGGGAATAGTGTTCCATCATTGGCATCAGTGGGTGGAATAGTTTTTTAACCATTGGTGTCGCTGGGAGGAATAGTGTTCCATTATTGGTATCAGTGAGAGAACTAATTGTTGGTGTCAGTGGCAGGAACTATACCCCACAAGGCGGTGAGGGTAATTGTGCCCCAAGGGCTGGATAAAAGCAAGCAAATGGCCACATAAAGCCCCTGGAGTGCAGTTTGGAGACCCCTGATCTAAGCAATGGTGACATAGTCTCCGGTAGCTGGGTGCATTGTGGTTGTCTGACAACATTAGATATTGCAGAGTCTGTTATTTTTTTTCACAGACCCAAGACCCCTTTCACACTGGGGCGTTTTTCAGGCGCTTTAGCGTTAAAAAAAGCGCCTGTAAAGTGCCTGAAAGAAGCTGCATCTGCAATCCCAATGTGAAAGCCCGAGTGCTTTCACACTAAAGCGCCTAAAAAACACCCCAGTGTGAAAGGGGTCTTGGCGTTAAAAAAGCGCCTGAAAGAAGCCTCATCTGCAATCCCAATGTGGAAGCCAGAGTGCTTTCACACTGAGGCGCTGCGCTGGCAGTGCGTCACAAAATGTCCTGCAAGCAGCTTCTTTTCAGCGCTTTAGGAGCGGTGAATACACCACTCCTAAAGCCCCCTTCCCATTGAGGAGCTTTTTTTTAACCCCGAGGCGCCTGAAAAACGCCCCAGTGTGAAAGGGGTCTTAGCTGGGCTTTGCCAGTGTTTTTCGGGCGCTGGCAGTGTGAAAGGGCTCTGAAAGCACTCAGCTTTCACATTGGGACTGCAGATGAGGCTTCTTTCAGGCGCTTTTTTTTTTTTTACGCCAAAGGACCTGAAAAATGCCCCAGTGTGAAAGGGGTCTTATTAAGTTATAAAGATCATCAAAAAGCAAAAACTGCATATCAAATTGCCAAATACGGGTACTTCCATGTACTCAGACAGTTGGAAACGAGCTGTTTAGAAAATGTAGGGAGGGTGTATTTCCTTGCCCGGGCTATGGAGTCACATTGACTTGTATTGAGGAATAAAGCTTAGGCAAAGCATAAATTGGCCTCAAACTGACCATTAGAGCTAGGTTATCATTTTTCTTATAGGAGTTCTTCTTTAGTGCTTTAGCATTGCATCGGATATTAAGTTCCATCTCTTATCAGGTGCTTATTCCCCCATATGCATAGGGCCTTACACTGAATGACAGGAGAAGCTGGGGTGAACACAGTTACACATCTAGGATGCCATTGCTGACCTCTCCTGGAAAGGATAGCTGTTTGCCTGTCATGCAGATGCAAAGGTTTCCATACTTTGAGTCACTGACCCTAATAAATAGAAATATAAGGAATTCAAACTTCTTGACTTGCATTTGCCACATGCTTGTCTGTGACTCCGAAGTATAGAAACCAGTCACAGCCAGGGAGCTATGGCTTTCAATAGAAGGCCATCATTTGCAGCTCCCAACTTTTTCTCATGACGGGTGCATTTTAAAGTGGAAAAAGTGTTTTTCCCAATGCAGGATAAAGCAACAGGTTTACGTTAATGACCTCCCCAGATATTTGCCCTTCCTCGCTTTCTCCTCATTCCATTCAGTCACTGGAAGTGACAGGGAAGGTCTATGTAAGCGCTAATGGGCCAAGGTTATCACTTACACAGGGCTTTGGACTCTTTTGGCAGCGCTGATTGGCCTAGCTCTGTCACATAATAAGTCACATGCTCCTCCAAAACCAGAAGAACTGAGCATTTTCTTCAACTCCCAGCAATGAACGGAGACGTGGGAGATGGAAGGAAGGGTGAATATATACTGCTTGGAAGGCAGTGCCAGTTAGAACAAACTTGTTGCTTTGTTGTAAATGGCCTGAACAGCGGGAATGAGACCAAATCTACCGGGGTAGCGGCACCCCCTCATGCTGCAAGAGGTAAATGCTTATTTAGCCTTGGAGTACACAGATAAAGTGCATTACTGTGGGTTCATGCACACTGGGCACTCCTTAGACCCCTGGCAGCATAAAAAAAAAATCTGGACGCTGGTAAACGTGTACCGCTTTTAGACGCATTTAGCAGTGTCAAGCGCTTGGGTGTTAATTTAATTGGCCAGAATAATTTATTCTGGCCATTTGAAGGTAAATAGTGCTCAAGCACTAAACATGCCTAGTGTTTTACGCACGTTTTTGCCACATCTAGCGTTTTTCTGCCAAACTTTTCTCCTTTGTTTGGGAGAGAAGTATATACTGCCTCTAAACGCAGCTGATCCTAAACTCTGGTAAAAGAATGGGGTTGATTTACTAAAGACAAATATACTTTCAGTTGCTCCAGAGCTTACTAAATGAGGTAAAGCTTCACTTTGCAAATAATACCCAATCGCATGCAAGAAAAAAAAAATATATTTTTTTGGATTGTACATGATTGGATGATAGAATTCAGCAGATTTCCCTCATCTCAGAGCTTCTCAGAATTGGAGCAACTGCACTTGCAGTGCACAGTAGGGCTGCAACTAACGATGATTTTCATAATTGATTAGTTGGCCGATTTATTGTTTCGATTAATTGGTTAATAAAAAAAAAATGCAATTTGCATTTTTATATTTTTTTTGGGCAATTTGTTGTTGGGCAGATTAAAAAACACAAATTGCCCCAAAAACGCATTACATGCTTTTCTGCAGCTTCTCCATTGAAGTATATTGGAAAAAAAAATGGCACTGTTTTGCGTTAAAAAAAGTCCTTGCCCTTTCCAAATACGTGTCCCATAGGAAACCATGTAAATGAACTGTAGTGTGTTTCTGTAAAAAGCACAAAAAAACAGGTGTGACCCAGGCCTGAGATGTTTAGTAACATAATGGGGTTAAAAAAAACTAAAGAGCAAATGATTGCTACTGTAAGGCCCCGTACACACGGTCGGACAAAACCGATGAGAATGGACCGGGGTTCAGTTTCATCGGTCCAAACCGACCGTGTGTATAGCCCATCGGTCTGTTGTCCTTCGGTCAAAAATTGTAATACATGCTTCAAAACCGAACCGATGGACTGCTGCCCGATAGGTCCAAACCGATGGTTAGTACAGAAAGCATCGGTTCAAAACCTGCGCATGCTCAGAATCAAGTCGACGCATGCTTGGAAGCATTGAACTTCGTTTTATTCAGCACGTCGTGTGTTTGACGTCACCGCGTTCTGACCCGATCGGTTTTTGGAACGATGGTGTGTACACACATCAGACCATCAGGCCACTTCAGCGGTGAACAGATGAAAACGGTCCGTCGGACCATTCTCATCAGTTTGGAACGATCGTGCGTACAAGGCCTAAGGGATTAATTTTTTACTGTGGGACAGTGAAAGTAATATTTACAGTAGCTATTTGCTCTTTTTGTACTATAAAAAGATATATATATTTTTTTTAACCCAATTATGGTACTGACCGATTAATTGATTATGACAATAGTAATCGATTCATTTCATAATTCATTAGTTGTCCATTTAATCAATTTGTTGTTTCGGCCCTAGTGCACATATATTTGCCTTTAGTAAATAAACCTCAAAGTGTGCGTGAACACACAGGGGCGGATTTACTAAACGTAAATAGTTTGTGAACTGCAAGTGCAGTTGTGCTAGATCTGAGGGGGAACTCTGAAATGAGGGAAAGCTCTGCTGATTTCTATCATCCAATCATGTGCAAGCAAAAATGCTGTTTTTATTTTTATTTTCCTTGCATGTTCCCCTCAGATCATAGAGCAATTGGACTTGCAGTGCACAGACAGTTTTCCTTTAGTAAATCAACCTCATAGGTTTTTATTGAGTTGTGTTCAGGGGCTTTGGCAAAAAACTTCTAAAGCTCCAACAATTTGAGATTAGGAGCAGCAGTGTGCATGAGGCCGATATTGTTCCTAGCTCATGCAGGCTCCATCACTGTTTTTGAGCTCCAGGCTGTCGGTGGTGTCAGGGCTTTGAACCCTGCATTGTATATGAGGAGGGGAGCAGGCAGTTGTGGCCTAAATCTGCTTATTATCGATAAAGCTAAGAATAAGCTACGTAATACACCTTATCCTTGCAACCCTAGACTAGATAAGCATTTACCACTAGTAGTGTGAAGGGGGCCCCACTGCAAGGGTAGACTTTGTCTCATTCCCAGAGTTCAGATTTAAATCCACTCATCCTGCAGTGACTGGAACACAAGCACAGGCAGAGAATACGTGTACACAAAGCATAATGTATGCAAAGACCAGTAGAATTGCCCTGAGAAAATTGGCCTCATTGGGAAAGCAGCACTGGTGGCTTTTTTGTAAGCCATCCAACTGGTGTTGCTTTCAGCTAGTCTTTTATTAAATGCTGTGAAATGTAGATGTTCAGTTGAAGATGGACTTCTAAATAGAGAAATAGAAGTGATCATTTAATAACTACATTCGGTGTGATAAATGTAAAACTGGATTAGGGTTACGTTGTTAGATCATTTGTCCACGAATGGTCATTCTTACTGCATAGGCTAGAAGCAGGGATATTCAATTAGCGGACCTCCAGCTGTTGCAAAACTACAAGTCCCATCATGCCTCTGTCTCTGGGTGTCATGCTTGTGGCTGTCAGAGTCTTGCTATGCCTCATGGGATTTGTAGTTCTGCAACATCTGGAGGTCCGCTAATTGCATATCCGCTAGCCGCTAGAGGAATCTATGCAAAGAAACATACAGCACAACAGGTAGCCAAGTATGGGATAAGAATGGTCGGGCATCCATATAGAAGACCAACAAGTTACTTTACAAACAGTACAAAGGGCAGGATTTAGGACAGAACAATGTAAATTCTTTACCACAAGTTTGCTCATTGACAAATTAGACAGCACTAGAGTTAACTGAGCTGGGATTTACTATCAAAGGAGGCCGGGTGAGCATTTTTGAAAAAGCACAGGACATCAGGTGATCTCATTTCCCCCTCTGCAGTGGCGAACTTTGACCCCAGTACCTTCAGCTTGATGCGGTGTGAATTCTGTGGTGCTGGTTTCGACACTCGTGCTGGCCTCTCCAGTCATGCCCGTGCCCACCTTCGAGACTTTGGTATCACCAACTGGGAGCTCACAGTTTCTCCCATCCATGTCCTTGCTCGACTGCTAGCCCGCTCACCCGGTCGTCCACTGCCCCCATTTCCACCATGGCACCAGGACACCGATACGGACGGTAAGAAGCCTATGTGCCTGTTTTATGCCATAACTGATGACATCACATTGCATCATCACCAGCCTGCAATTAGACCCGAGTGTGTATCCTGGCTTTACCCCTTCCTGCTCTCTAACAGCCTTCCCCTCCCCATCCCTCCCCACCCTAGCCCTTCACTTCTGTCTACACTTATATGCAGCATAGCTTCCAGTAGCTGTGATAATGTCATTAGTTGTATCACTGGTGACATCATCACATGGCCGTCCTCCTGCTCTAACTCTGGTGCATGGAGATCCAAATTGTTCTAGAGAATACATTTTGATTTTTGTTAACCGCATTTTCAGTTCTAAACCTGCTTATATTTTTTTAAAGGCATTAACTAGATGTTTGTGTCCCTATTGCTTTTACACACTTGGACTGATTGGTACTAAAATAAGAAAAAGGGCTGGTACCATTGAAATCAACTGGTTTCTAGTTGTATTTTTAGCCTGCGCTGGAATAATAACTTCTGGAAATTTAGTTGCTATAGGCAAGACACGGTTGATACGAGGCTCGTTAGGCCTTCATATGCTCAACCATCAAGCTCAAAAAGCATAATGCCTGTCAGACTTGATGCTTTTCTGCATTGGAAACAAAGTTGGTGTAAATAGAGTGCAGGTCTGTACTGGATTCATATCAGAGAATTCCATACAGTTGCATCCTTGTGCCTGTTTGGGTGGTCTGGTTGTGCTGTGTGTATGGAGGCCTCTGTTTCGTGAATGAAGGTCTCTTTTGCACCTACATACTTGATCTAGTAGGTCCATGCCCTGTGGAAGTTGGGCCCATGAGCTGTTTATTTAAGGGGTTGCTTCCAATGATACAGCGCCGTGCAGGTCCATGCTGGATGCACATTAGAGAACACTTTTTGGTAAAGGGCATCCTTCCACAGATGTTCACACGGCTGTAAAAAAAGAAAAAAAAAAGCACCATCAATTGAAAGGAAATCTGTGCCAAGTTTCATGAGCTGCAATTGTTGACCTCCTCCTAAATTGCTATTTGCCTGTCAGTCATGCTGATGCTATGACTTTATCGTTATATGGTAACCAAAACCAAGCATACCCCAAAAACAGTCAATGATGTAGAAAGCATGGAATCCAATGTATCCGCATATTAGCCAAAAGAGGTCATCAGTCCAAGCCTCCATATTATTTTCAATACAGGTTTCCTGTAAAACCAGTCTGTCTCCACAGGTTTCATTTCAAATAAGGACTCGGAATGTTCACAGCCCCGGCTCTCCGTTTGAAGTTGCTAAATGTAGGGCTCCAAATCGCCTAACTACTCTCCTTCACGAATTATCAAAATTAATTAAATTTAAACATTACTCTATTAGAGCGGCACATAATAACAATAATAATAATAAAATTACCGTATGTATTTTAACGCTACCCTGTCATTAAAAATAGAATCCACAAATGGCCGTGCCTGAAACAAAAAGTGAGGGTCTACATACTTTTCCGTTACCGGTGTCTCAATAACAAAGCGCAGTGGTTCCTTCCTCTAACCTCAGAACCATTACAGAACACGGCAGTGGAAGTTGGTGGGAGAAAACCGTGAGCGCTGTAGAACCCAGGAGATGGATGCTCATGGAAGTGTTGGTTTAACAAAGGACTTCAGTGGAGGACTTCTGAAAAACAATGGGTTATGCCTGTTTTCCAGTTGTAATTTTAATGACAGGGTCACCTTAAATATACAGTATTTAAAGTAGCATGTGAAGACCTGTAATGTTGTAGTTAGAATTATAACACTTAGGGAAACTAAACCCTCCTATCCTTTTCAGCCAAGGAAGTTGCCACCTTAGTCTCTTTTTGATCTGCAACTGCCATGGCGCTGCACATGTGATCAGTTATGACACCAGCCATCGGATGGTTTGACAGTTTGGTTGAGAGCACAACTAATGTGACCGTTGGCAATCCCGGTATGCCTTCAACGTAACTTTTTTAAATGTTAACTCAATAGGTTTATTTCCACTTTAAGGCTGCATTCACACCTTGGCGTATTTACGCCCGACGCTCGTGCCGCTGGAGGGGTGATTTAACAATGATGTCTATGGAGATGGTTCACATCTCCATGCCGAAACGGCGTACGCCTGAAGCTCAAAACAAGTCCCAGGCCCTTTTTTTCAGGCGGCTTTCGGCGTTCGGCATAGACAACAATGTTAACAATGTTTTGTAAAAAAAAGGTTAAAACGACTCGTTTTGTCGTGGCATTTTGCGGTACAATACGCCGCAATTTGTCGCGGCAAAATATGCCGCGTTATAGTGTGAATGCAGCCTAACTGGCTGACTTATTAAATATTAATGAACTTTTTAGAAATAGGTGAAACTTTTTTTTTTTAAGTTTGTGATGTGCTTTTTATTGAAGTGCTTGTCTATTTCCGATGTTCTTTAAGAAGCTTATTTATAAAGGTGTCAAATCAAGATTTTTTCACGTTCTCATTTCTTCTCACAGGAAACCATGTTTCCTATTTATTAATGGCCATGAAGTATTTTTTTCCTACTATACTTCATTTTTTGTTCATTGTGTTATTGCAGAAAAGTCTTTTTTTTTTAAACATGGAAATTTCATCTCTAATTTTTTTTACTATTTTAACCTCCCTTGGAGAAAATCTAAGGAATTCCCTTTAGTTAAAGCTGAACCTCCAACAGACAGATAAATACACAGACAGCATACATGTATAGTAGTGGTTTTAGCTGCCAATTGATTTGTATTTCTCTTCAATCTGGTACTGACATTTACATATCTTTGCCACGCAGCACAGCCCTGCTTGGCAGAGTGACCTGATTTTTGTTCTTCTGTGGTTCAGTATCACTGTTGGGTCTGCCCCCCAGCCTTTGACTGGACAGTGAAAGAGAAGCAGCACACTGAGTTAATCACTGGTAGGCTAGGTTCACACTGCTGCGAATTCAAAAGCGATTTTACCGCGATTTCGCGGTTGCGATTTCAGGGAATGCCAGTCTATAGACCTGAATTTGCATCGCACATGGATCAAACTCGCACAGGACCCTTTTTTCCCGCAGCTTAGATTCGCACTGCACTGATGTGAACGGCACTAATGGAAAACAATGTTATTTTAATGACTTGCGAATTTGAGCGATCGCAACGGCTCAAATTCGCAAAAGCATTCCGCAGCAGTGTGAACCTAGCCTCACACTGCTCTGTTCTCCTATTAGCATGCCTGTTATCAATACCTTTAGCACTACAGCACAGCTGATCGGCTACTTGTGTTTCCTCTCCTTCACACAGTTTGAGGTCTGCTGTATAATGACCACAAAAGGCCCATACCAGCATTCATTTGTGTCTTTCTGTCTCACGTTCAGCTATAAAGTCGAACTTTAAAAATTAAGTCCTTCTAGATCACTTCAGGCAGGCCTCTTTTGCAGGTACAGCTATGTAAAACATTAAAAATACGTTTCTATACTGTTTAGAATCTCACCTTGCTCTGCACATGCTCAGTTGCTCACTATTTTTAGGCATTGCCGAGTTTGTAGAGGCTGATCTGCTGACAGCCTTCAAGTGGAATTCAACCCTCATGTCCAATATAGCCAAGGAAGCTACTTCTGTTTGAGCTACAACTGCCATGGTGCTGCACATGTGGTCAGTTATGACACCAGCCATATGATGGTTTGACAGTTTGGTTGAGGACGTAAGCAAATGTGACAGTTGCATTCCAGAAAGATAATGTTTTTTGAAACTGTTAAATCGATGGGTTTAGTTCCTCTTTGTGATTTACTTCTGTTCAGGGGCTCTGGGCTTCAGCAAAATGGCAGCTTCCAGCAAGAAGAAACAGTAACTATGCTGGAGGCAATTTACAGCACACACTAGTTTTGGTAGCATAAGTATTAATGTGGAATGTATGGTCCTTGTTAAAGAACATTATTATTTTTATCAAGTTGTTATGGGTAAAGTTACACTTGAAAGGATAAGTTCACCTTTTAGAAAAAAAAGAATAAATGCAAATTTTTTTGCAGGTAAAAAATGTGCATTTATAATTTTTTCTTTTGAAGCCTGTAAAGCATTGCACCAGCTGATCAGCTGATCACTGGTTCCATGCAGCTAGGGTTGCCACCTCATCCCTTTAAAACCGAACACATATTAATGACACAGATTCTGAGGCTGATTAAGATAGTAATTAAACTCACTTGGTGACTTATCTGCATTAAATTAGCCTCAGAACCTTGTAATTCATTTGTGTTCGGGTTTAAAGGGATGAGATGGCAACTCTACATGCAGGTCTTATTCAGATCTGTCAGTATATCTTTTCCCGTAAGGGCAGGCAGATACACTGACAGGAAGAAATCCTTGAATTACCATGGGATTCATTTTTTTACCGCTAAACGCTTTTTCTTTTTTTTTTTTTCCACTTGCAAGGTAAAGTCATATTATGCTAGTGTGCATCGCATACTAGCACGTTACGTGAAACTTACCTTAAAACTAAGCTGTTCCAGCTCTGCGATGTCAGCGCTGCAGCCCCTTCCGTCTTCACCTGTCTTGCTCCTGGGTTCATGGGCTCCAGCTTTGTGACTGGCTGGAGCCGTGATGATGTAATTCCTGTGCATGTGAGCGGGAGCTGCCTTTCACAGCACAGGGCTTGGAAGGAACGGACGTTCCTTCAGAGCGCATACAGGGAGTGCAATAGTCTCAAACCAAGCTATGTTTAGTCACAGTGTTTGCATTAAAACATTTTTGGTTTTAATGGTTGCTTTAAGCACTTGATAACCCCCCAAAAAAAAATTATTCTGGTCCTTTAAAGCAGATTACACAGCACAGTGCTTGTGCCATTTAATCTGCTCCCCTATAAACTGTAAAAAAAAAAAAAACCTGAATCGGCCACTTCCTGTATGCACCCTCATTAGACCACAATAACCAGGGCTGCTCCGCCCTGATCACCATGGTCAAAAAAGTACCTTCCTCCTTGATAGGCTGCCCTGCTCTGTTCTAATATCTCCCCCCTCCTTCCCTCTATTAGAGGCTGGCATAGCACACTGTGTATGTTGTGAGCGCTGTAAATACTAAATTTCAGCTGTCTTTGGGCCGGTCAAATGACTCACGGCCATTCTCCAGCTCCAATGGATGGCTTCTGCGGAGGAGGCGAGTGTCCACGTGATCTACGCGGCTGAAATTGAGGGAGATCGCGGCCCCTCCCGCAGAAGACATCCATCGGAACTGAAAAGTGGCCACGAGTAATGTGACCAGCCTAAAGACAACTGAAATTTGGTATTTACAGCTCTTAAAAACAACATACACAGTGTACTATGCCAGCCTCTAAAAGAGGGACTGGCATAGTCTTATATTATTGTCTTAACAAACACTTTAGCTACCGTACTTGCTGGCAGTCACTTCAGAAGGCTGGAGCCAAACATGAGTAGCATCTTGTAGCGATCTGTTGCACATGAATGGAACATTGTGCCATCATGCAAGACTGATTGCTGCTGCATGCTGTTTGTAAGTTTGCTCCATAGGGAGCCATTTGTCCATTTGTTTAGCAATCAGTTGCTACTCATAGCCATGAATTGCTTGTGAGTTTAGTAGCACCATTGAGTTGGTTAAAGTGGTAGTAAATAAATAAAAAAAATTCCAATGTTCCCCTGCAGCTAAATGCCATAATGTGCTTGGTTGCAATGCGTACTAGCACATTTTGGCAGACCTGCTTTACAAACAGGGCCCTCCAGAGCACTGTCACCGCTACCAGCACTTCCATCTTTGCTTCCGGTCTTGGTTTTGGGTTTGCGGACCATGATGGGACACAGTGCTCTATGCAGCCATGGCACATTCGGTGTTCTGCATATGCACCAATTACATCAGCTTAAGCCGATGCCATGATCTACTAAATGGCACAAGTTGAGACTGTTTAAAGGCACCTACAGGTGAGACTTTTTATACAATCTTATCTGTATGTTATAGTCACATTTTTGACTTTGCTACTGCTTTAGAGTATATAGCTTTAGGCTACTAAGGTAACTGCCAGTTGCAAGAGATTAAAATGATAAAAGCCCCAAGGGCTTTTTCAGTCTGTTTTTTACAGCTTTAGTATTTTTTTGTGAGATTTTTTGCAAGGGTTTAAAACTGCCCATATAGCTTAGATCTTACCTGTAACCAGTATGATCCCCGTTGTCAGATATCTGCAGCCTGTACATATACATACAAGTCCTCATATGGTTGCATTTTTAAAATAACAGTCACTTTTCTAAAGCGGAACTAAACCCTCTGATTTAACTTGTTCCCAAAACTGTTAAATTCAAGGCATGTTGTTATTAATAAACTTCTTTCTTGTGCTCTAAAACGAGTATGGCATTTTTTTCTTCTTTTTCTTTATTTTTATTATAAATCAAACTTACCCAGGTGGATGCAGCATCTGTCCCTCGCCGTCTCTAACACTGAGAACTGAGCAATTAAACGCTGCCGGTCACTTGGTTCTCACATCTCAGTGAGCAGAGAGCCAGTGACTGTCTCCCCTGTGCGGCCAGCTCAGCCTCTCGGTGGCTGAGAGGCTGAGCCGGTTGCCCGTCCAAGCATGGGGGCAGATCCCGACCATATGGTCCTGATCCCTCCTAAACCTGGACAGGCTCTGTGACAGCAGCCGACAGTGGGCTTTAGCAGCTGTATGCTGAAAACAGGTCAAGGGAGTGCAGAACAAACTCCTGTGATCCATAGTAGAACTTCTCCTTTAAGAGAACTGTTAAGCTGTCAAGTGGCTGATGTCATAATGTGTAATATGTGCAGCACCATGGCAACTACAGATCAAACTGAGGCTAAGGTGGCAGCTTCCTTAGCTGGAAAGGCTAGAAGGGGTTAGTTATACTTTAAGGGCCCTTTCACACGGTAATCAGTAATGATTCGCCTCCGTGTGTCCGTCAGCTCAGCGAGGATCCTCCGTAAAATCCCTGCTGAGCCGTCGGCTGACAGGGCGATCCCCCGCACACCTATGGGGGGATCGGATAAACATGGACCGCATGTCCGTGTTCATCCGATCCACAGACGGAAGAAAAAATAGTATTTTCTTCCGTCTGCAAAATCGGATCTTTGCGGAGGCGTGTGATTACAGGTGTGAGCGGATGTTCATCCGCTGACACCCGCAATCACATAGGGACCAATGTATGTCCCGTTTTCATCCGCAAACGCATAGATGAAAATGCGGACATACGGTCCGCACATGTGAAAGGGGCCTAAATCTTTGAATCAAAGACATCCCTGAAAAGTAAATGGATAATACTTTCCTGCCCCCCATGCCAATGGCTGAAATATCTTCATTATCCAGCATACTTCCAGGTGCTTCGGAGGCCTGGTCCCCATTGCACTCTGTGGCTCCTTCCTATGTCCATTCTGTATCCTGTAGAGTGTTGGGGGTGAGAGGAATGAAACCAGGAACCACAGCTGGTGACTAGGCACCCTTACCTCCAATTGCTTTTGATATCGCCTCACTTAATTTTTCACTGACACCATGTGTGAAAAGGTGTTACCAGGAAGGGAAATGTACACAAGTATACTCTTTAAAAACTATATACAGGTTTCACCACCTCTCTGCTATCTATTTTACCAAACACAGACCTCAGATGCAGCACGGTCCTGCTTTACACTGCCCAGCTTTCCAGTGTGCCAAGTATTCTTTACATCCGATTCTCCCAAGGTACTTCTGCTCCAATGGGCAACTACAAGCAGGTCTGACCTGCATTTGTGATATGTTTGGGATGTAATCGATAGGGGGAGGTTGGGGGAACATATACTGGGTTTTTATAAGAGTTCACCTTTATATCTGGATTCACAACATTCCATACACTGTTTAAAGTGATGTATGCAAGACTAACTACACATGGGCCTATATATATATATAATTACAGTACAGACCAAAAGTTTGGACCCACCTTCTCATTCAAAGAGTTTTCTTTATTTTCATGACTATGAAAATTGTAGATTCACACTGAAGGCATCAAAACTATGAATTAACACATGTGGAATTATACATAACAAAAAAGTGTGAAACAACTGAAAATATATTTCATATTCTAGGTTCTTCAAAGTAGCCACCTTTTGCTTTGATTACTGTTTTGCACACTCTTGGCATTCTCTTGATGAGCTTCAAGAGGTAGTCACCTGGCGCAGCACCCCATCACTCTCCTTCTTGGTCAAATAGCCCTTACACAGCCTGGAGGTGTGTTTGGGGTCATTGTCCTGTTGAAAAATAAATGATGGTCCAACTAAACGCAAACCGGATGGAATAGCATGCCACTGCAAGATGCTGTGGTAGCCATGCTGGTTCAGTATGCCTTCAATTTTGAATAAATCCCCAACAGTGTCACCAGCAAAGCACCCCCACACCATCACACCTCCTCCTCCATGCTTCACGGTGGGAACCAGGCATGTAGAGTCCATCCGTTCACCTTTTCTGCGTCGCACAAAGACACGGGGGTTGGAACCAAAGATCTCAAGTTTGGACTCATCAGACCAAAGCACAGATTTCCACTGGTCTAATGTCCATTCCTTGTGTTCTTTAGCCCAAACAAGTCTCTTCTGCTTGTTGCCTTTCTTTAGCAGTGGTTTCCTAGCAGATATTCTACCATGAAGGCCTGATTCACACAGTCTCCTCTTACCAGTTCTAGAGATGTGTCTGCTGCAAAAGGTGGCTACTTTGAAGAACCTAGAATATGAAATATATTTTCAGTTGTTTCACACTTTTTTGTTATGTATAATTCCACATGTGTTCATTCATAGTTTTGATGCCATCAGTGTACAATTTTCATTGTCGTGAAAATAAAGAAAACTCTTTGAACAAGAAGGTGTGTCCAAACTTTTGGTCTGTACTGTGTGTATATATATTGCCTTTCACACTAAATTGTGACATAGATGTGAACCAGTCACATCTATAGGAACAATTTGATTTCTAACTTAATGGAGCAAAATTCATAGGTTTTGCCTTTTAAAAACGATAGACAAGTATAAATAGGCCCTTTAGTAAATCCGTACTAAGGAAATAAGTAGACTGCCATTGTTGAACTCTCAAACACATTCCAGTTGCCTGGCTATCATGCTCTTCTGATAAACTCATTGGGGCAGATTTACTAAAAAAGGAGAGTACAAAATCTGGTGCAGCTGTGCATGGTAGCCAATCAGTTTCTCACTTCAGCTTTTTCAATTAAGCTTTGACAAAATCACCTGGAAGCTTATTGGTTTCCACGCAGAGCTGCACCAGATTTTGCACGCTCTTGTTTTAGTAAATCAGCCCCACTGAGTGTCAGACCAGGAAAAAGCATGCATATTGGGAGGTCTGACTTTGCTCAGACTTTACTTGCTGTGTGCTTGTTCCAGGTTAGTTGCTCAGAAAGTATGGCAGTCAGTGGGGGCTAGTATCTTTAGACGCAATGGTGACCCCATATTTCTTACTGTACAGGTTTAGTGGCAGATTCTGTTTTGATCTCACTGTCTCCTCTCTTTACAAATGCCCATATCTAAGAGGATCTCTCTTTATTTTTTCTCAGGGACAGTTTTATATTAGCCTGAATTTGGGTAAGCTATTGCACCCCAAATTGTTTTAATATTACACACCCAGAAGTGAGTGTACCCCATGTCCTATTAGGACCTGCACAGGGGAGCCCCATGCTGCTTTTGTTTTTAGGCATGATTTATGTTGAAATATTCAGTATTTACTGAGCACCAGCTTCATCAGGAGAGACGGCCAGTCTGGCTTATGTAGTGTCCATTGTACGTATGCTTCAGATGTTCGATTGTCCTGTGCTGTATTGAAACCACCTTGTTATGCTGCCTTCTCCATCCTTCTGCATTTCATTCACACACTTCCCCTCGATTGGCTGTTCCCTCAATCTTGGCGCTGCTCATTACTCCATTGAGGCAGCCTGGCCTCATGCCCACGTGCTTGGTGCCCAGCAAGTGGGCAAAGGAATCCTGGCCAGTAAGGAAAAAATGGCAGATGGGTGCCAGTGGGCAAAGGACGACTGGGACACTAAAAAGAGGGGTCCAAGAGGTGGAAGAGCAGAGGGTGGTGGGAAAAGGCTGGAGGCCAGGGCATCAGCGGGAGGATGGTGGGCCTTTGCGGCTAGAGGGGAAAAAAGGACAGCAGAGGAGAGAATGAAAGTAAGGTGTGTGTGTGTGTGTGTGTGGTTTGCTACTGATCAATGCCGAGGTCAAATGACTGAATATCACACATGTAAAACACACTGCCACATTTGTGCCACACTCACTGTTCACACAGTATATGTGCAATACTTTACACACTGCTACCTACCAAGTGTGGAATATACTCTGCTCAAAAAAAATAACAGCGCTATGGGTACTAAGAACAAAAAAGTGAAAAATATAAAGGGGCAATACTCCATATACTCCTTTTATACATTTTTTTACATTGTTGCATATACCACATGTGTAATGCATGCTTGGCTTCCATAGTATTCCTACTCCCCACTTCCTATTACACATAGGATACACCAACACCCTGTCCATACGATAAATGTAATACCAACACAGCTTCATCTACAAATCTGCACTCATTGCTCATGTACAATTTATACACACTACTGTAACTATAATTTTCCACTAGTTCTATATTGAATGTACACACTACTTAAAGTCTATCTCCGGGCAAGAAAAAGGTTTTCAATGCAGTGGGGCTGTGCCGGCACTGCATAGCTTATTTTTTGTCTAGGGGAGAGAAGAAGGGAAATATACTTACCTAATCCTCCGATCCTCCCAGCACAAGGCCAGTCTGGCAACCCCGCACTCCAACATTCTTAAATTGTGGGCTGTCCCCTGGCATCATCAAGCCCATTGCAGGCTACATAGACTAGGAACAGATGGGTGCGAGTATAAGCTTTCTTCTCACCGTTGGACAAAACAAGCATTTGACCCCTGCAGTGTAGGCACAACCCCACTTATTGGGAAAACATTTTTGCCCAGAGTTGGGCTTTATTGTCTTGTAAATGTTACTCCTGTAATATAGTTGGTGTTTTCATAGAAGGTCTACGCACTGCTTCTTAGCACTCTTGTACAACCAAGGCTGATTTTACGTGCCCGTTAGTACACGTTTCATGCTGGTATTGGCAGGATCTTTTATTTTCAGAGGTTTCCTTGAACTCTTCCTAAAGGCTGCTGGCGGCCCTTTTACCACTTAACCCCCGGACCATATTGCGATTTTTTAGTTTTTGCGATTCGGTACTGCGTCGCTTTAACTGACAATTGCGCGGTCGTGCGATGTGGCTCCCAAACAAAATTGGCGTCCTTTTTTCCCCACAAATAAAGCTTTCTTTGGGGGGTATTTGATCACCTCTGCGGTTTTTAGTTGTTGCGCTATAAACAAAAATAGAGCGACAATTTAAAAAAAAAAAAAAATGATAATTTTTACTTTTTGCTATAATAGATAGTCTATAATCTAATATTTTTTAATTTTGCTATAATCCTCAGTTTAGGCCGATACGTATTCGTCTACATATTTTTCGTAAAAAAAAAAAACGCAATAAGCGTTTATTGATTGGTTTGCGCAAAAGTTATAGCGTTTACAAAATGGGGGATAGTTTTATGGCATTTTCCTTAATATTTTTTTTTTACTAGTAATGGCGGCGATCAGCGATTTTTTTATCGGTACTGCGACATTATGGCGGACACTTTTGACACATTTTTGGGACCATTGACATTTTTATAGCGAACAGTGCTATAAAAATACGTTGATTACTATAAAAATGCCACTGGCAGTGAAGGGGTTGACACTAGGGGGAGAGGAAGGGGTTAATCATGTTCTCTGGGTGTGTTCTAACCGAAGGGGGGGGTGGACTGACATGGGGAAATGACAAATCGCTGTTCATACATTGTCCCTGACAGGACCGGGAGCTGTGTGTTTACACACACAGCTCCCGGTTCTCGCTCTGTAACGAGCAATCGCGGGTGCCCGGCGATGATCGCGACCCTATTGGCTGCTCGGCGAGATGACATATAGCTACGTGATCTCGCCCAGCAGAGCCGACCTGCCACTGTATAACTGCGGCAGCTGGTCGGCAAGCAGTTAAGTAGGCTTTAACCACTTGTCCACGGGAGGACGTCATATGACGTCCTCCACTTTGTGCGGTGATATCTGAATGATGCCTGCAGCTACAGGCATCATTCAGATATCGCCGTCTTCAGCCGCCGATTCTGTGCGCGATAAGAATGATCAAAGCGGCGGTTCCGCCGCTTGATCGTTCTTATAGGCGGCGGGAGGGGACGTCCCCCCCTCCCGCCACCATCCGGTGCTTCTCCGGGCTCTCCCGTGCCATCGGGGGTCCGGAGAGCGAATCGGCCGGCGCTTGCTGGGAAAGCATAGAGATGACTGGTGACCAGATGGTCACCAGTCATCTCTATGACCGTCGGTGGTACGAGCAATCACACTGTGTTCTGCAATCTGCTGCCGGTGTCAATGTAAAGTTAACGACACCCCAAAAGCAAGTCACAACCACAGTGCATTTGCCTGAACTGGATTGCATGGGTATTTTATCTGATACCAGTACGAGTAAAAAAAAAAGCTGCCTGCACCTCCTCGATGTGGATGCGGTGCGATTTGAATGTGATTCCTGTGCGGTTCACAGTGTAAACCTAGGCTAAAAATTGTTTTTCTACCTATGCAGCCGAATTGGGATAACACCTGCATTATATTTGTTACATGTCCCCATTCACAAAAATGTTAAATTGCTGCTTTTTTATTAGCTGAAAAATCCTACTTGGCATTTTCCTTTTATGTAATGTTAAGGAGAGGGATGGAAATCTGTTTGCCATAATACCCTGACTGTTCTGTGATGGAAGATCATAATCAGCGATTACCTCAGGCATGCTCAGACTAGGATCTGAACCCATGGGTGTAAGCCGGCCAGGAAGCCTGTATGGACCAACCTTCTGCAACTAGGGCATTTCCTGCCCTGCAACCACACATATGCCCCTTGTATATGTAAACCTGCATGGCAGGGAATTCACTGGCTGAAGATGGTTGACGTGTACATCTGAGGCCTCGTACACACGACAGAGTTTCTCGGCAGAATTCACCGAGAAACTCGGTCAAAACCCGGATTCTGCCGAGAAACTCTGTCGTCTGTACAGTTTTGGCTCGATGGAGCCGCCGAGGAACTCGACGAGAAAATAGAGAACATGTTCTCTATTTTCTCGTTGTCCTCGTTCTTCTATGGGAGAAGCCGGCCCGCCGAGCTCCTCGGCGGCTTCATCCCAAAACTCGACGAGGAACTCGACGTGCCAAGCACGTCGAGTTCCTCTGTCGTGTGTACGGGGCCTGACAGCTTCCTAGTGAGCTCACACATGTGGGTTTAGATCCTAGTAGTCCAAACACACCCAAGCTTATCACGGATCTTGATTATCAGTTGTAAAGTAGATGTGCAGACTGTCCTAACAAAGAGGGAAAGAACTCAAGGCTTCTGTAGACCACTGTATGCCAATGCATTTTAAACAAACCCATACCCTAATTGCGCATTGCAAGCTATTCTGAACAAGACAAGCTGCCCGTTAAGGCAAACCTGCTCCAAAGATACGACTAGAAAGGTAAGAAATAAGTTTTAGGCATGCTGTGTGAATGGGAACACATAACAAATATACTGTATATGGTAGAGAATAAAACGGGTTGCATGCATCTTCAGTACTGTATGTATATGACCATAGTAGCAATAAGACTTAAAGGGTTTCTAAACCCTTATTTTTTATTTTAAATAACAAACATACTTGCCTCCTCTGTGCAGTTGGTTTTGCACAACGTGGCCCTGCTCCTTCTCTCCTGGGGTCTCTCAGCAGCGCTGGTGGCTCCTCCTCTTCTTGAGTGCCCCATCAGAGAAGCGTTCTCCTTTGGGACACCCATGCGGACGAGCTCCCGAGTCCTGCTGCCGCGTCTATTGACACAGACGGCAGGACTCGGCGCCCACATCATTGGATTTGATTGACAGCAGCAGGAGCCAATGATTGCGCTGCTATCAATCTATCCTTTCGGGACACGAGACACTGGCCAGAGGTGGTGTGCTCGTTCCTGTTGCGAGGCTCAGGTAAGTAAAAGGGGGGCTGGGGGGGCTGCTGCATGACAGGAGGTTTTTCACCTTAATGCATAGAATGCATTAAGGTAAAAAACCTTGAGGGTTTAAAGCCACTTTAAGCCTAAGTATACATCTTTGCAGTTCTGCTTGGCTTTATGAATGCACTGTATAGTTGGGGGGGGGGGGGTTCAAATATGATAGCAAGGCTCCTTTACATTTACATTAGCCCTTGGAAGACTATTGCTGCCAAACAGCGATTGCATCTGCCAATGTTCCCCGGCATCCATGGATGCGGAGTACTATAGCCGGCAGTGGATATTCCTTCACCCACACTGTTAAGCCTACTACACACCGGCTGAATGACGGGTGGCATCATCTGGTTTAATTGAAACGGGCCGACATTTAGCTTGTGTGTACTGCAGCCGGTCTGACAGAAGCCAGCCCGGGCCAGCTTCTGTCAAAGGGTCAGAACCAAATAGGGTCTGCCGATCAGCGCTCTCAGCCAATGGCTGAGTGTTCAGGCCAGGGGGGGGGGGGTCCCCTATCAGAACACAATAGAGCGGGGGAGATCGCTGTACTAACGTTGGGTAATTAGTACAGCAGGGGCCCCCGACATGAGCTGTCATTTTTTATTTTATTTTTGTTCAGCCCTGCTGGGTTGAATGGAAAAAAACTACTGGTGTGTATTAGACTTGAGCTAGGATGGGTAGTCTATTGATTTTCATTCGTTCAGCCTTCTACCTTTTAGGCTCCATTCACACCTATGATGTTTTTTTGTGCAATTTGGCAGATTGTGTTTATGGAAGCCAATTCATTTTCGTGGGCTGCCTTATACATAAAAAACACACAAAACAAGTGTGTGACTGTTTTAAAAATTGTACAGCACCAACACACATGGTACTTTTTGTTACCAATCTTTTTGGCAGAAATGCATTAGTAAGCTGTGTGTAGGAACGCCATTAAGGATTAACTGTGCCATGCACACCTAAAAAAGGGTTTGTGCCTTGTGGACACGTGTATGCTTTTTGCACTTGTTCCCACAATGCACAAATGTGAACCTAGCCTAAGGAAAAGACTGAGGCCCCGTACACACGACCGGTTTTCTCGGCAGAATTCAGCAAGATACTCGATGGGAGACGTATTCTGCCGAGAAAACCGGTCGTGTGTACACTTTTCGCAGAGAAACTCGTCGAGCCAAAAAGAGAGCATGTTCTCTATTTCCTCGTTGGGCAATGGGAACATTTGGCTCGACGAGTTTTCTGACAGCCGAACAAGGAACTCGACGGGGAAAACGATGTGTTTCGCCCGTCGAGTTTCTCGGACGTGTGTACGCGGCCTGACTTTTCACACTGCAGTACTAACAGATGACCTCTGAATCTTTTAAGTTTGTATTTTAACTTGATTACATTTTGATCTCTATAGAGTATATACTTTTTGTACTCGGCTATTTCTCAATAGGACTGTAGAAGCTTAGTGTTTCAAAAGCATGTCTTTTTTTTTTTTTTATATATATATATTTTTTATGTTAACCAGGAGTAAATACAAGGTAGAGAGGGCAAAACGGTATAGTCTAACGCAATTTAGTGGCCAACTCACAAAGCGTTGTTGTTTCATGATGCACACTTGGAAAGGCATTAGATACGTTGTATACACGGTCTTTTAGCAAAACATTTTACACTCACCAGCTAAATAAACCTAAACATGCTACATGTACCATGACATAAACCGATACTTGTAATACATGTGAATGTGTGTGTCTGAAGTACACATTGTCATATGTTTACCTTGCTATAGAAATGAAAGCTTGAGATGTGTGCGTTGATCCTTGTTATACATGCAGTATAAAATATCTTGTTTTGTGTGGCGACATTTCCTTTTTTTTGTGTCTATTGCTACATGTTATATGTGTGTTCATGCTTTCTCTGGTTACATGTAAAATCAACAACACATACTAGTTAAAGTGTCTGTAAACCCCAATGATGGAATCTGAGCAAAGCACATACATCTGTAGTGTGTAGTCTTATCTCTCCCCAAAGCTCTAAAGCCCCTGTTCAATAAAAACCCACCAACGTTCGGCCTGTGTGTATGCCAGCCGGTCCACCAGAAGCTGACAGCCCAACGGCTCATGATCAGGACTTTTTTTTTAATTAAGGCTTGCACCTTGTAAAGTATTATTATTATTATTATTATTATTATTATACAGGATTTATATAGCGCCAACAGTTTGCGCAGCGCTTTACATCAAGGAAGACAGTACAGTCACAATACAATCAATACAGGAGGGATCAGAGGGCCCTGCTCGTTAGAGCTTACAATCTAGAAGGGAGGGTCAAGTGGAACAAAGGGTAGTTGGCTGTGGGGGATGATCAGATGGACTCAAATGAAAATACAGTTATGTGTGGGAAGGGTAGGCTTCTCTGAAGAGAAGTGTTTTCAGGGATCCTCTAAAAGCTGATAGAGAAGGAGATAGATGGATAGATTGGGGTAAGGAGTTCCATAGGCATGGAGAGGCTCTAGAAAAGTCCTGGAGACGAGCATGGGAGCAGGTGATGAGAGAGCTAGAGAGTAGGAGGTCTTGAGAAGAACGAAGAGAACGTACAGGTTGGTATTTAGAAACTAGGTCAGTGATGTAACTGGGGGCAGAGTTGTGGATGGCTTTGTAGGTAATTGTTAGTATTTTGAATTTAATTCGTTGGATGAGCGGAAGCCAGTGGAGGGATTGACAGAGAGGAGTAGCAGAGACAGAGCGGTTGGTAAGGTGGATTAGTCTGGCAGCAGCATTCATGATGGACTGAAGGATTTCATGTCATCTGTGCCCAGTCTTGCCACAAATAGTTAATCCAGCTCTGAGCAGTCTTCTTATCTTTTTTCAGTGAGATAAAAACCAACAGAGAAATAGGAGTCCATTTCTCCCGCTTGCTGTAAATGACACATGATTTACATATCTCATGCAGGAGCCTGAGAGAGACATTCTGTGTACTTCATATCCCCTCCTCCTTTCTTCTCCAGCTCTCCCAGGATTGGCTGCTCCACACCTAAGCATGATTGGGTATGCTGAAGTCCATGTGGTGACTTTTCTGGGTTTTGACTGGATGTTAGTGGTGATAGCAGAAGTTCAGTGTAAGAAATGCACAATAGAAAATGCATGTTGACAAGGGGAGTGTAGAGGAGGGCGGGGAGTCTACTGACATCACAACTCTACCCACCGAGCTCCAGGCAACAGACCCACCCACAGAATCGCCAGTTTTTCGGGTCTCATAACAGACAGAGGGAAGGCATTTGACCGGTAAGGATACATACAGGAGGAATGTATATCCTTATAGATAACCACTATGACAGTAGATGACAGTAGAAAGGCTGAGAGTGGGTTTACATCCACTTTAAGTGTTGCTTCTCTCTTCGTGCTTCGTTCCTCTGTCATTATTATTAATATTATAATGCAGGATTTATAAACCGCCAACAGTTTACGCATTGCTTGTTGTCACTTCTGACACGTTTTTCAGACAAATTAGATAAATTTGTGCTTTGGGGGTGAGAGAGGGGAGGGAGAGCTCAGAATTGAGCTTGTTTATTCAGAACACAGTTTTTCTGCTGTGTAGAGGGGGTGTGTTCCTCTCATCCAATCAGCTCTTACATGCGGTTACTGTAGCCTCTTCACCCCCTCCTCTGTGCTCCTGACAGATGAAGAAAGATTTTAACACTTTTCTGCTTGTTTGAAGTGGTGAAGGGTAGAGAAGACAGCAGATAAACAAGTAAAACCTATGTATGAGGATTTGTTTCATCCCTGTGTATCATCTGAGGCTGTTCACTTCACTGGGTATGTGTGAGGCTGTACAACCTCCTGGCCGTAGTTCGAAATTCAGCCAGTTCATCAGGGACAAGCCACATTTTTAACCTATGTATGGCCATTCCCGTTCAACAGATGTCGATTATAACAATTGATGTCTGTCAGAAGGGAATGTTGAAAAAAACTTTCTCAATCAGCCAACTGCAGCCAACCTTGCTTGTGTGGATGGGGGAATCCGTTTATTTTTCTTTATCGTACATTACGGGACACAGAGCAGCCATAATAACTAACTGGGTTTATACGCCACCTATAGGTGAATGGACACTGGCAAACCATAAAGACAGAAAGCTCTCCCCTATAAAACCCCCTCTTATACAGGAAGTACCTATTTTTGCCAGTGTCTTGTAAGGTGATGGTCATGGTTGGAGAAGCTCTCCATGATCTAGCTAAAAGCGGCGCTTTCTCTGTGGAGGCTTCTAGCCTAGATAATCCCAACAGGAGGTGGGCGACTCTTCAGATTCCCCCATCCTGTACACCTAGCTTCTACTCGGCACCTTCAGTGACGTTTTCCCTCCGCTATTTATGCGGCTATAGGGGGCGCGCGCATGCACGGGAATGGTGCAACAAGCATGCACCATGGACGTGCACATAGGGGGGCACAACAGGTGTGTAGGATGCTACGAGCGTGCATTTGGCAAACATGCACGCCGGACATGCGCAGTAGGGGTGGAAGTGGCCATATTAGGAGGTTCCAGACCTAGGCTTCTGTAAGCAGGCTGGAAGGGACACAGAGCAGTGTCAGCTGGGCACATGAGTCACTGTGGGTGCTTCTGCGTCAACCTACGTCACAAAGGACGACTTGGAATCAGCTTTGGCTGTGCAGGAGGGAAAGATGGCAGGTATGATCGTTTCAGTTTCCCAAGGTGGAAGGAAATGGGATAGATCCCCTTCACCTGAGAGCCCCCACCTGCATTGGAACAGGATTGGGCAGAAGATGTGGAAGAAGTGGCAGTAAATGACCGGGAGGAAGGTCAGACCATGGACTCCACTTCTGAGGAGTCAGGTTCTGAAGAAACGTTTTCAGCCTCTCAATCCCAGAGACTGCTAATCCAGTCCCTCACAAAGATGGTCCAATCAGGATTAAAATTTCCGCCTGTAGAGGTCCCTGAGGTTTTGTTTTAATTTTTAGTATCTCGTCGTGCCTCCACAGAGTTTGCAGGCTTTTCCCTTGCATCCGTTGCTAGAGCAAATTGTGTATGCTGACTGGGATCGCCCTTAAAGCTTGTTATTTGGAGGAAAAGTTTATAAAGGTACTGGCTCTGGTATTGCCAGTTCTAAGATCTCAAGGAATATCGGTTGCAGGATACCTGGACGATCTATTATTAATGGATCAAACAATTTTAAGGCCCTTTAGGCAGAGTGTAGCCCGGGCGGTTCAATTCTTGAAACATCTGGGTTGGGTTCTGAACTGGTCAAAATCAGTGGAGTGGTCCCTAAATCCTGAGATCTTTGCATCGATCTGCTGCCGATGGGGGGTTCCAGATGTAGACCTGCTGGCGTCCAGGTTCAACCGCAAACTAGACAGTTTTGTGTCCAGAACCAGGGACCCGCTTTCATTAGGGGCAAATGCCTTGATAATTCCTTGGGATCAGTTTTCCCTGATATATGCCTTCCCTCCAATCCGACTGTTGCCAAGGCTACTACGCAGGATCCGGGAAGAAAGAAAGCTTGTGATCCTAGTAGCTCCAGCCTGGCCCAGAAGGTACGCACAAAGTGTAAGATTGGCGGTAGGAAACCCATGGGTTCTTCCACTCTATCCAGATCTGCTCTCGCAGGGTCCAATATTCCACCCTGCTTTACGGTCTTTAAATTAAACTGTTTGGCTGTTGAAACCAGGATTTTAAAAGAACGGAGCAATTCTGGCCCAGTGTTGTCTACAATGTTGAATGCTAGAAAGCCAGTCTCTAGGAGTATCTACTATCTGGGAATCCTATATTGCTTGGTGGCACCCACATAGATATGTCATCGGGAGAGTTCTGGCTTTTCTGCAAAAAGGAGTGGATATAAATCTGGCCTTAAGTACAATTAAGGGTCAAATTTCGCCCATAGCAATCTTTTTTCAGAGGCCGTTTGCTTCTCACGTCTTAGTATGAACATTTATACAGGGGATGATTCGTGTGCTTCCACCGTTCAGGCCGCCTCTGTGCCCTTGGGATTTAAATTTAGTTCTGGGGGTCTTGGAGCCCATTCACACAGGGGCAACACGACTTCCAGCATGACTTTGGGAGGCAACTTGGACACGGCTTGAGTATGAATCATCGGGCAACTTACAAGGCAACTTCAAGTCGCCTCCAGGACAGGAGGCTTTCCAGTGGCCAATTAAACAACAATCAGCTCTGTGGGAGGGAGGGGTTTGCCTGAGAAATGTATGTTGTCTTCCTGTATTGTTGCTTCAGTTAAGACAGTGATCCGACTTCTGAGGCGACTTCCATTGAAATCAATGGGTACAAGTTGCCTAGAAGTCGGATTGAAGTAGTACAGGAACCTTTTCTGAAGTCCGAGCGACTTCAGTAGTGTACATTAAGATGGCTCCCATTTACTTCCATTTATTTTCGTGACCGCGCGACTTGAAATCGGATCCCAGGTCGCCCCAGTGTGAACCGGCTCTTACAGAAGCAGCCTTTTGAGCCTATCTGACAGATTCCTCTGGTCCTCTTGACAGGAAAATTGGTTTTCTTGGTGGCAGTGACGTCGGCCAGGAGGATGTTGGAGTTGGCGGCTCTGTTCTGTAAATCTTATTTGATCTTGCACCACAGCCAGTATTTTTACCTAAGGTAGTGTCCAATTTTCATCTAAATCAGGATATCATTCTGCCTTCTATTTTTCCGAATCCACAGTCTGCAGAGGAGAAATTATTTCATTCTTTTGATGTAGTACGGGCTATCGGGGTCTATCTGAGAATGTCAGCTCAGATGTGGAAAGGTTAATGTTCTGTTTGTATTGGCAGAAGGTCCCAAGATGGGACAGGCAGCATCTAAGTCGACTATTTCCCAATGGATCCGCCAAGTGATTGTTTAGGCGTATGGATTAAGTGGTAAGGCCCCCACCTTTTCCATTAAGGACACACTTTACCAGGAGAGTGAGTGCTTCATAAGCAGTTCATCATCAAGCATCGATGGCTCAGATTTGCAAGGCTGCCACCTAATCTTTGATGCATAAATTCACTAGGTTTTATCAGGTGAATGTTAGGACTCTGCATTTGGACGCAGTGTACTGCAGGCAGCAATTTAGATGCTGGGATTATGATGGTGTTTCTTTGGTCATAATGGGTTCCCTCCCCTCAAAAGCATTGCTTGGGGACATCCCAGTTAATTATTATGGCTGCTCCGTGTCCCGATAAAGAAATTAGGATTTTTTCTACAGTTTACCTGTAAAATTATTTTCTTGGAGTACATCACGGGACACAGAGATCCCTCCCCTCTTGTCTGGGAAGTTTATTGCTTGCTACAAAACTGAGGTACTTCCTGTGTAGGAGGGGTTATATAGAGGAGGACTTCCTGTCTTATTGGTTTGCCAGTGTCCATTCACCTATAGGTGGCATATAACCCAGTTATGTTGGCTGCTCTGTGTCCCGTGATGTACTCCAAGAAAAGCATTTTACAGGTAAGCTGTAGAAAAAAATCAATTTTTTTTTTTTTATCACGTTTCATCTGATAGAATTGCTGGTTACATATCTAAATAGTAACCTGTATGATATAGCAGTGGTTCTCCACCTTGGGGGCCCAGTAAATTCTTCAAAAAAGCTTCCATGGCCAACAGTAAAAAAAGTAGTTTATGCTCATAGAATAAAAACTTAGGAATTCTAAATATGTAATAATAACAGAACAATGAGTTGCTGTAGTTTAAATAAACACCAACAAAAATGATTGAAGTCTTTCATTAAAGTTTTATTTTTTGGCACGCGACGTCTTTGAAACATAAGACAGAAAGAGAATAGGGCTTTGCAATGCATTTTTACAGCGTATCACACTGTTTGCTTTATTTTTAATATTGTATTTTATTGTAATTGGAATGTCACAAAGTGATATTTAAATAAAAAAAAATTGTACTGCAGCCAGAACCATAACGATGCACTTTTTTTTTCAGTGCAGTGCAGTGCAGTATGTTGGTGCGGACATAAGGCAAATTGCCTTGTCTATGCATTGGGACTGTGTTGGGAAAGGTATAATTTTCCAAATCTCTACAATGGGATACAGATGTCAAAAATGGTTGTAACTCTTCCTTACTCTATCCAAACTTAAAATAAGTTTTGCCTTTAGATATAAATTTCCCTCTTTGCCTCTAGAGCAATTTTTTTCATTTTTTGCACACATGTAAAATCTGCATTATTGGCTATAAAATTACTTAAAGTGGTTGTAAAGGCAAAAGTTTTTTTTTTTACCTATTGTATTCTCTGCATTAATGCAAAAAAAAAATTCTGGGCCAGATTTATAAAGACTTACGACGGGCATATCAGTAGATACGCCGTCGTAAGTCCGAATCCGCGCCGTCGCAACTTTAAGCGTATGCTCAAACTGAGATACGCTTAAATGTTGCTAAGATACGACCGGCGTAAGTCTCCTACGCCGTCGTATCTTAACTGCATATTTACGCTGGCCGCTAGGGGCGTGTACGCTGATTTACTCCTAGAATATGTAAATCAGCTAGATAAGCCTATTCACGAACGTACGCCCGGCCTTTTGCAGTAAAGATACGCCGTTTACGTAAGGGGTTTTCAGGCGTAAAGATAAACCACCAAAAACATGGCGCAGCCAATGTTAAGTATGGACGTCGGAACCGCGTCAAATTTTTCAAATTTTAAGTCGTTTGCATAACTCGTCCGTGAATGGGGCTGGCCGTAATTTACTTTCACGTCAAAAGCATGACGATTTGCCAACGTCATTTGGAGCATGCGCACTGGGATACGTCCACGGACGGCGCATGCGCCGTTTGTTAGAAACGTCAAATACGTGGGGGCACTAGTATTTTACATAGAACACGCCCCCAACCAGCCTGTTTTGAATTAGGCGGGCTTACGCCGGCCCAGTTACACTGCGCCACCGTTAGTTACATCGCAAGTTCTTTGTGAATACAGCTGCTGCTCTAACTTACGGCGGCGTAGTGTATCTGAGATACGCTACGCCGGCCAAAATCTACCTGAATCTAGCCCTCTGTTTTAAAGTGGTTCTAAAGTCAGAAGGCTTGCAAGACAAAAAAACTTCTGTGTACAGAAGCCCCCATAATACTTAACTGAACCCATCTCAATCCAGCAATGTTGCAGGATAGACTTGGCTGCCTGGGACTCCCCGTCTTCATTGGCTGAGACTGCAGCGGACGCCATTGGCTCCCACTGCCAGGGCCGCTGATAGGCCAGTACAACTGGCCCTGTTGTACCGGCCCCCTGCCAGCAGGGGGGCCCGGCAACCTGATCAGATTAATTAAATGTAAAAAAAAAAAATCCTCCAGCCATGTCTCTTAACGACAACATCATCCCCCCACCAAAGCCCCCCTGACCCGCCATGTTTAGATCTTACCGTTTCTGTTTATGTTCGCTAATTGAAGTAGCGGCAGGGAAGGGACTATTTTCTGTATTTCGGACGCGGAAGAATACCTCGTGCTGGCTTAAGTCCCGGCCAGCACGTCGCCTGTGTAGTGCCGTCCTCCGGGCGGCGCGGAGTGATTCCTTCCTGTCTCTGAGTCTCTCCATGTGAGAAGTAACAGTGGGGCGACTCAGGCGAGCAGCAGAGGCTTCCCATCCAACTGACCCTCAAGTCCAGGCAGCAGCAGCCATCAGGGAAGAAGTGACTCCTTGGGTCCAGGCAGCTAAAAATTACACAGGTGTGTGCTTGGGGGGGCGCTTCAAGATCTCCTACTACTGCAGCAGCGTGTATACATTATGGCATCATTGGCATGGGTGGCTCTGTCTGCCCATAACACATGTGCTACCTGCAGAGACAGTGCCACCCATGCCATGCTGCCAATGCCGTAATGTGCCTACCCACAGTGCCTACCCATGCTGCCAATGGCATTATGCCATTGGTGGCATTGGTGGCACTGTCAGCAGGTAGCACATGCGTTATGGCATTAGCATCATCGATGGCACTGTCTGCAGCACAATATGGCATTGGGGGCATTGTCTGCAGCACAATATAGCATGGGTGGCACTGTCTGCAGGTAGCACATGCGTTATGGCCCATAATACATGAGTTGCCTGCAGAGACAGTGCCACCCACGCCGCCAATGCTGCAATGTGCTGCAGACAGTGCCACCCATACCTCCATTGCTGTAATGTGCTGCAGACAGTGCCACCCATGCCTCCAATGCTGTAATGTGCTGCAGACAGTGCCACCCATGCTGCCAATGGCATTATGCCATTGGCGGCATGGGTGGCACTGTTTGCAGCACAATATGGCATTGGCATGGGTGGCACTGTCTGCAGTACATTATGGCATTGGCAGCATGGGTGGCACTCTCTGCAGTACATTATGGCATTGGCATGTCCCGCTGTCAAGTCGCTGAGCCAATAGGTGGGGCTGAAGGAGGGGCCAGAACAGGGGTGGAGCTAAAGGGGGGCCCCATCAGGTAGGCTGTACGTGGCCCCATGATTTCTATCAGCGGCCCTGCCCACTGCTGTGAAGTCGGTGAGCCAATGAGAGAGGGGGCAGGCCGAGCCGCAGCTCCAAGTCTGAATGGACACACAGATCTGTGGCTCAGCTCGGGTGTCCCTCTAGCAAGCTGCTTGCTTTGGGGGCACTCAGCAGGAGGGAGGAGCCTGGAGCACTGAAGAGAGACCTGAGAAAGATCTGTGAAAAATAACTACCCATCAACCCCCCCCCCCCCAAATACTTACCTGAGCCTAATCTTGATCCAGCACTGTGCCCAAGAGCACCAGACCTCTGCTCTTTCTTTCCTCACTGGACATGGAGGTAGCAGCGGAAACCATTGGCTGCTGCTGCCAATCACAGCCTGTGAGGAGAGAGTGGAGGGCGGGACTGAGTCACGATATGTGTGTCAATGGATACACACAGCTCAGCTCAGGACTGAGCCCATAGGAGGGCCCCCATAGCAAGTGGTTTTGCTCTGGAGGCACTCAGAAGGGGGAGGAGGAGCCAGGAGCACTGGCAGAGAACCCCAGAAGAAGAGGATCAGAGCTTCTCTGTGCAAAACCATTGAAAAGAGAAATTTTAACTTTTTAGAATCGCTTTAATGTTTTATGATTTATAGTTGCCTTAGTCCAGGGGTCTCCAAACTTTCTAAACAAAGGTCCAGTTTAATGTCCTTTAAACTTTGGTTGGGGCAGACTGTTGCCAGTGTGAGTAGATGATGCTCCAGCGTCAATGGGAGAAAACAATGCCCCATTATTGTTGTTAGTGGGAGGAATAGTTACATAGTCAGGTTGAAAAAAGACACACGTCCATCCAGTTCAACCGTAAAAATAAATACAATAAAAAATAACATGCAATATACAAGAGTGCCCAATTGTTGGTATCAGAAGAAGTCGTAGTGTGCCCTATTTTTGGAATCGGAGGTAGGAATAGTATCCTGTCACCTCAGAGAGAAGAATAGAGCCCCATTTTTGATGGCAGGAATTATGCCCTACTCCAGTGGGGGAATAGCGCCTTAAGGGCCAGATAAAGGCAAGCAATGGAATGCAGTTTGGAGACCACTGCCCTATTCCATATTTAATCCTGTTTACGTGAATATACTTGATGGACTACATATTGGATGTGTATTGCACGAAATCCATTATAACACTGCCCTTTGTGTGACGTGTATGTTGCTTATCAGGTTATTCCTGTCCCATGCAAACTGCACTAGTATGTTCTTTGTTTCACTCAAGGTGGGAATGTTAAATCTAGCACCTCAAGTCTGTAAGCGCAAATGTCTGGAAATGAGGGGGGAAGTGAGAGAATGATAGCCATAGATGACAGATGTGAGCAAACTTCACCTTTTGTAAATACTATTTATTATGTTTCTTACTTTCTTATTCTTACGCATTGCTTTTGTGCCAACGTGTTTTGTTTCTTGTTGCTTTGTAATTTTATGTTTATGTGAGCCTGCCATGATGCTCAACCTGTGGGCCAGGGCCTCAGAATTCCATATTACATTTTTGGGGTACCTTGATTGATTGATGGCAACTATATTCATTTAAATGGTAATTGGATCCTTCACAAAGCTCTAATGTTAGTAGCAGGTATTGCTGGAACCTGTTAAGGTATAAATGGGCAGAAACAGTCATGCTGATTGCAAAGGTTTGACATAAACATGTTTTGAGTGGACATGTATTTTAAATCTAAAGTTTGATTATCCATATATATATATGCATAGTTTAATGTGAAAAGTCACTCCAAAATGTACCTTTAGCATATAATGAGTAATATTAATATAACTTATTAAAGGCACACATAGAAGGGCTTTGCATAGCACAAACAAAACTAAAGTTTTCCCAGCCGGCCAGTAGAAAAAATAGGTTTTACTTGCACAGTCTTTGCAAAAAATATTTAGAAGCTGCAATGCTTCGTCAAATGCTAAGTGTAAAAAGGGGGAAGGGAAAATTTGCGCTAGGTAAAAGAATAGGTGAAAATTAAGTGAAAAAATGATTAAATATTGATGGTCCCTGAGGGCTTCCTGCAGCTAGACACTAAAACCTTGATATCAAGTTCAAAAAATAAATGTGTAAAAACAGTGTAGCACTGGAAATTAAAATCATAATAAATGGATCAATCGAACAAATTGAATAAATGATCTATGACAATCAAACCGATTGAATGAAAACTTGTGACATTTTCAAATAGCATAAAAAGTCCATGAATATATTCAATCCAATAGATCCACAGGTGAAAATGCAAAGAAAGAATTTAAAAAGTTCAAAGAAGATTGTGAACATCCAATATGCGATAAATAATTCCACAACGTGAAGCCAGCCCGTCACCTGAAGGCCTACCAGAAAGCCTGTGACCGCCCTTCTCAGGGGGGTCAAACAGGCTAATACGATGAGTGAATCCTCCGCCTTTCACGTCCTCAATGGCTCCAGACTCCAGCTCACAGGTCCTTCAAGGGGTACCACAGGTGTGTGTTTAGATGAATGGAGTACACACTCAGAGTGAGAGTGGATAACCCGCAATGGAAATGAAATAGAAAAAAAATTCCATAGTGCAGGCATTTCAAATAATAAGGGAGATTTATTGTGGCGTTAAAAAATACAAACTCTCTCTGTCAGAGAGATGATAAATGTCCTTGCAAGGAGTAAAAACATGTAGAAAAAAGAAGCTCCGTTTGGCGTCAGTCTGCCTATGGGAAAATAAATTGCGCATGTTCAATGCGTGTGCGTGACGCCCGACGATCGTTTCGTCACACTGACGTCATCAGGGGCACCACTCCTTGAAAGGACATTTATCATCTCTCTTTGACAGAGAGAGTTTGTATTTTTTAATGCCACAATAAATCTCCCGTATTATTTGAAACGCCTGCACTATGGAATTTTTTTTCTGTTTCATTTCCATTGTGGCTTATCCACTCTCACTCGGCGTGTGTACTCCATTCATCTATGTAAAATGCTGTCCTAACTTTAATCTCTGAGGGTCTCTATGTTGGAGCATATATAGGAATTGATCAATTAATTGCAGGTATGCCTGGAGGCAGCCCATTCCTTCTTAAAGGCGTTGGACACACCAGTAGCACAACAAAACACGAAAGCAGCTGAAGGCACCCCCACTCTTTTAGCGGCACAGGATCCTGTATAAGAAGTTTCCTGGTCAGTTAAACTGATCTAGGATCCCGCATTCATTTTTTTTTTTTTTTTTTTTTTTAAAGAATCCCGCCTGTATAAAAATAAGGAAGCTGTTTTTTTTTTTAAATGAGCAGACTCCAGGGAGGCTTTCCTTCACTGCTTATGGAGTTACTAAACTGGTACAAGCATACCATAATACAGAAGTGTCAGGATACCCGATATGCGCTCTCACATCAAGTTGTGAATGACAACTCTCATACATCTCTTATGAGACATGCAAATAAATGTATGCCTTGCCATGTGCCCAGACTTACCCTTCTTTCTTGGAAGCCCAGGACATCCAAAATTTGAATCAAGATGGACAGCTGTGAGAGGTCTTCCCTGTAAAATATGAACCTGGGGACACTCGGCTCCGAGCACTCCTGATTTAGAGCTACCAAACCTGGCTGCTTTGGCTAGGGAAACCGCAAATTAAGCAGTTTGCTCTCGATCTGTTTAGGCAGAGTACACAGAAGATGCAGTCATATAAAAAAGGTCACTCCATAGAGGTTGTTTATTTAGCAAAAATATTAATAGGTGCAGTGTTCTCTGTAAAAAGTAAGTATGCCCTTGGCCTTAGGCTCTGGTATTGCTCTCTTTAGCAGAAATTATGTTTTGTAAGCATTTTGCATGACTGCCCACCAGGCTATGACATCGGGGCAGCACGGTGGCTAAGTGTTTAGCACTTCTGCCTAGCGGCACTAGAGTCGTTCGTTGAAATCCTAACCATGGCACCAGCTGCCCAAAGTTTGCATGTTTGCCCTGTGCCTGTGTTGGTTTCCTCCGGGTATTCCAGATTCCTCTCACACGCCAAAGACATACTGGTTGGCCAATTTAGACAGTTAACCTAAGTATGTGTATGCATGAATCTGCGTTTGGGGATCTTAAATTGTATAGATTGTAAGCTCCTTGACGGCAGGGACTGATGTGAATGTATAATAAATATGTAAAGCTCTGTATCGGTTGACCACGCTATATAAGTATCTGTAATAACAATAACTTGGTGGCATTTTTAACCATTCTTTCATGCAGAAATCCTGTAGTTGCAAGATGATTGTGAGTTTCCTTCAGGAACTGCCACTTTCAAATCTTCCCATAGAACTTGAATGGGATTCAAATCAGGGCTTTGACTAGGCCAATTCATAACACTTCATCTCTTCTTTTTTGAGCCACTCCTTGGTTGATTTGCTGGCTTGCTTTGGATCAGTACTGTGTTGAAAGATCCATTTCTAGTTCAGCTTCAACTCTGAGACAGATAGTCTTGCAATCTGATCTGATCAGCACACTTTGGTATAATGCAGAATTCATAGTTGACTTAAAAACTGCAAGCTGCCAAGGCATTTCCACCACTGTGTGCTTTTGTACGGTGTTCTTATGAACTAAGGAACTGCCTCTCTTGCAGAGAGTTCTAGGCAGACTTTGAAGGAGCCTAATAATGCACCCGAAATCCACTGATGACTTTCTGATTGTAGATGCACGCAAGTTGACACCATCTGTTGCAAGAATTAACTGCATATTCCGCAATAAAATTTGGAAGTTTTGGAGACTTCCATTCTGATCAAATGCTCAGTTCTTGGGTTAAGGTGATGAAAAATTCCTACGCCTGTTCTGCCTCCCACCCCAGGATACCTCCCCTATATCCCTACCTTAGTCCATGAGTCCTCACTTTTTTCTAGTGTCTGTAGGTGGACTTTGGCATCTGGTGTAATGCACAGATTTAGCCACAGAGTGCTGTATAGGTAAAGGGCCACAGTCCATCACAATGTAACACAGTTCCTGAGGCCCCCTTCGGGGATATGTCCACCATGATGGATAAAGACTTGACTCTACGTAGTGTCCAGTCTGGTGAACATGTAAGACAGGGTCACCCAGTATATTTGACCATTACTCCTTAAACGGGGGCTGTGTTTGGGATGTATTCACTTTGACGTGTACACTTTTCAAACTAGGCACTAAAATGTAACCACTGAGAGCTCAGTCGTTAGGTGGGTGACTAGGTGTTGCATCACTCCTGGTCACAGACTTTAATGCCACTTCAGACTAGAGTCCTTATAAGGTACTCAGGCCCTCCATCCCACCCATTTGCGATAAGGATTTATTGCAGGGTGGTCTACACCTGGGTTACCATGTACTCCTACTGGACACCTTATCTCTTACGCTACTTTGTGAGAACAGCACGGGAATTCCCTCACTTGTAGCTATGACAGAGACCAGGCGAAAGGGAGCCAGCTGTAAGCAGCAGGGGAACATTCGCTCTGGAGCAGGCCTTAACACCAGTCTCCGCATCCGTTTCTGCCTCCATTTCAGGCATGCAACAAGAGGCCTATTTGACAAAAGCAATCTTTTCTGCATATATGCCAGTTTTTCTGGCAAATGATGGCTTTTATTCAGAAATCTGTGTCCAGTGCTCAGAAACGCCCCACCTCTTCTTCTCCTATGCCTGTTTCTTAACTTGAGTCTGACTCTGATATACTGGACCTAGATGATGATGCTGAGTCACAGAGGAATGAAAAGGATGTAAAAGCAGTGTTGGATAAAGCTGCAGAAAACTTGCGCACACACACACACACTACATTGACGAGGGATCTTCACTCAGTATGCTTGCTAATCTTGAAATTGTACCGATTGACACTCCTCTGCCTTACCATGCCCATATGGGTATAAAGAGACCTACTGAGCCTTGCAGAACATTTCTTATCATGAAAAGTTAGTATATGCAGTCTATGACCACTGTCACTCAAGGATTTTCACTCCACCAAAGATCTTTTATGAACTCTGTCCAGTTAAAAAAGCATTTACAAAAATTGGGCTATTTCTGTGGTTTGCCCTGCTGTATCCTGCCCTAAACAAAAAATCTCACTGTACCCATTTAAGATGTTCCTGCTTTTTAAGCGTCTGTGGACAGAATTTTTACCCTTCCAGACCCAGCCCTGCAACCAGCTTGCCACTATTATAGTACTGACCAAGGGCAGTTAGCTTTGCAAAGGGTCCTGAGCCAGCTCTTGTCTTGTCTCAGGGAATCATTGTACCAATACAGGACAGGACAGGACAGGTTCAAGGCATGGAGTCTCCTCAACCCTTTTCTCTGCATCAAACCCCAATCCTATCTTGGATTTAAAACCCCTTTCTAATGCCTTCATATTCCAAAAATTAATCTGGAATTAGCAAGGTCAGTAATACCCTCTCTGAGACAAGGAGAACACATGGCATCTGTGGACATCCAAGATGCCAATCTGCATGTTTCCGTTACCACCCCATTAGCGATTGTATTAAAGTGGCAGATGAGCACTTCCAGTTTGTCCTATTGCCTTTTGGGCTGTCCTATGCTCCCAGGGTGTTCACAAGGATCTTTGCACCCTTCTTTGCCCTTAGAACTTAGGGTGTCTAAGTGACAGGCTGTCTGATAGACCTTTCTTCTGAGGGATGCATCTGCCTCGTACCTATTGGGCAAATGTCCAAAAGACAGTCCAACTGCTTCATGCCTTTGGCTGAGTGATCAGCTAAAAAAAAATCTGCTCTCCAGTCTTCTATGTGCATTGAGTATCTGTGTCTAATTCTAGCGATGTCTCAGGCAAAAGTCTGTCTTCAATAAAACCAAAATTCTTGCTCTAATAGCTAATGCTTGACAACTGAGATCCAGAAGAAATTCCACACTGTGATTTGCCATGAGCATTGTATGCCTAATAGTTCCTTCAAGGCAGTATCCTTCACCCAATTCCATTCAAGAACTACTTAAGTTAACATTCTATCATCATGAAAAAAGCAGGCTCCTTCCATGGATCTGCCAATGCATCTATCCCCCCCAATCATGAAATTCCTTGTCCTGGTGAATCACCACTTCAACTCCGATAATTGGAAAAACATTTCCCCCTACAATTGGAAGGTTCTTACAACAGAATTAGGTTTATCAAGCTGGGGAGGAGTCTTCCAATTTTTTTTTTTTTTTTTATAAATTCTATTTATTAGTTTTTGCACAAAAAAAACAGTACAGGCAGGCAACATACCCACCACGACAGTGGCCACGCAGGGCCAACACACACAAAACAGAGGTAAAAAACCATCCCCTGCACAACTCCTTAACCCCCTCCCCCCCCCCACCCAATCCCGACCAACACCCTACCCGAGTCTTCCAATTTTTGAGAGTTCAAGGAACATGGTCAAGAGAGGAGCTCAAGACCCCCCATCACCATCTTGAAGCTCAGAGCTGGTTAGGCTATCCCTCCAGCTCTGGACCTCCGTTCTAAAAGGCCACCCAATTTGGGTGCAGTTAGACAATGTCACCACAGTGGCAAATGTCAACCATCAAGGTGGCATGAAGAGCTTGGCTGCCTTGAAATATATTCTCTTGTGGACAGAAACTCCTTATCCAACAATTTTTTGCAATCCATATCCCAGGAGTGGACAATGGCAGGCATATTATCTTAGCTGCTGCTATAGGTAATGGTCTCCTTATCCAGATTTGTTCAGTTTGATATGCAAAAAATGGGGGACTCAGGATGTGGACACCAGATACAATAACAAGCTACCCTTGTTTATAGCCAGAACCAGGGTTCCTCCAGCTCAGACCCTGGATACTGTATTTATCCCCTGGTCTCCGTTCAGGCTATTGTACGTCGTCACTCCGCTAAACAATCTACGTAGCGTACTCCATAGAATTGAATAAGAGAGCAAGACAGTGATTATTCTGGCACCAAACTGGCCCAGGTGCTGAAGGCAAGGAAAGCTACATTCGAAGAGATTGATTATAATGCTTGGAAATCTTACTTCGCCTGGTGTGAGTGCAGTCAATTTCACTTGCATTCGGAAGGCGTGCTTTGATTTGTGCTATGCGAGGGTATTTATCCCAGAGAGTTCTCAATCGAACTAATCCTGTTTTTTCTCCGGTTGAACATGGACAAGCTATACTTACTTTTTTGAGAGCCCATCTATTAAAACCTTGTGAATATACTGCTCCCCAACAGTTGACAAGTATAAAATCAGCCAGATGGGACAAAACACCCTTTGTTACCCACCACGTACAGTGTCGCCTTACACTGGCTCATTTGTCCTGTAGTTATGAATGAGCTAGTCAGAGAAACCACTACATGCAGCTTGGGTAGCACTTATTCAAAAAGCCGAAAGTGTTGAACATCTGCAGCGGCTGGAAAGTTGCCTTTTGGCAGAATATTAGGAAATGGGCCCCCTGGAAGCGTAAGTATATTGCCACTTTTTTAATAGGTATGGTTTTTTATTGTGTTAAACTTTTAGTGATAGGGTCACTTTAAAAGAACCCTTTGGCATGCGCTGCTATCCTTGCGTGCATTGTGAAACCAGCATTTATATACGTAGAGCCCCTGCCATATGTATGTATGTAAAATATGCACACCCATAGGTCTTGCATAAACACTGGTTGAACAACACATGCTGGGTCCTGGTGCTGAATTTTTAGAAAGATAGGGTTAATATCTTCACATCTTCTGCAGGACCTGCATTCAAGTAAAGTCAAGTGTAGCACTAATCAAACTTTCTCAAAATACCAAAGATACATTTTCAGGTTATCATTCCTTCAGTAATTAAAAAGGTACACAAGTAAAGATAGTAAAACCAATATCAAAAAGTTAGATGATGTGTGATGTAAGTCCACCACATAGAACAATATGGCAAAGAAAAGCCATAACCCCCTGCATAAGAGTGGTCAAAAAAGGGCTTGGCAACTCATTGCCTTTATATTTTTCATAAGCTTATATCCCCCTAAGCCCCCCTAAAGATGACAGATGACTTTTCAGTGTATCACCCTGTCCCCATGATCAGGATTTTTTGTACAGTGCTGTTAAAGTTTTTATGACCGGATGTGAGCTTATGAGAAGTTTTTAAGGATACGAGTTACCAAGCCCTTTTATTACAAGTCTCCTTGAACACTCTAATGCAGGGGGTCATGGCTTTCTTTTAAGCCTGCAACTTGGTCATTGTGGTGATGGATGTGACATGGAGAGCACAGAATCATATATTTCTGTGTGGTGGACTTACATTACCCCCTTTTTTTTATATTGTTTTCACTTTTATGTTTACGTGTGCACGTTTTGAATTGCTAAAATAATTCTACATTTTGAGGTTATCTTTGGTATTCTGATTCATTAGGAAAAGCCCGGCGGACTCCATGTAACATGAAAGTAACATGATCTCTGAATAGGGGGAGAATTCTGTAATTAAATTAACTCACATTTTTTTTCCTCAATGGATTAGAAAAAATTGAAATTATATTGTGTTCCTGTGCACTAAAATTTATTTCAGTGTATTGTTTTTTTTATTTACAAAGAATATTGATACGATCAACATTTTCCATGTACAGTACTAAACTTTTCAGTTATAGCGGAATTGAAAATTACAGAAGGAATTATTACATATTTACTGCCCTACCCTTAACAACATCATGAATTTTGTGGCATTTATAAACTTTCCTACTATTTAGAGATTTTGCCGAAATTGAAGACGGTTCCAACTGGATTTGCCTCAGAATAAATATGATGTTATTGTAGTTAAAATTAGTATTTTAATAATTCCACTTTTTGTTTTGGTGGCTTCCTGTTTCAGACACTGCACTCTAAACCTTATCTGTCTTACATTTCCTTAATTTACAAAGAGTAGCAGAATCCTTGTCCTGCTGGTAATTAAATGCATTTACCAGCCTCAAGAGCCTTTAACAGGATATGCAGGTCATGCCTGTTGGGTGACTTCTTCATTGGGCTTTATGCATGGCTTCTTCTTATACTTGATAAGGATGAAAGAACTGGATAAAAGTTTGCTAACTTTCAAGTATCAGTTTTTTTTAGTTCTGTTTTTAACAAAAACCTCTTAGCCCACCCTACCCAGCCCCCATAACATAACTATTCTCCTCCACCCAGATGCTTACTTGCTTCTATATGACAGCTGCGACCTTCTTTGCCGAAAATCCCCTGTGCTGCCTGCACTGTGAGTGCCTATTGGTGTGGTGCTGTACTGCAACACTAGAGATGCTAGGGTACAGTCCCACTCGAGTCTGTGGGGTCTCACTGTACAGAAACAGTTGCGGAGGAGGGAAAACCGCTCTCATAGAAAGGTAAACAAGGTTAAGATATCCATACATGGATCAAAATGTAATCCATGTATGGGACAGGGACATTGTACTGAAGTCAATCTACTGATCAATTTCTGTATAGCCGCACTGTTGGATTTTCTCCACTTAATCATCGCCGCTGGCTATAGCCGGCAGCGGTGATCAGTGCATTGTCCACTGTCAGAATACAATAGCTCAATGGGAATGATTCCTCTATCTACATTGAGTGTTTGGATTGGGGAATCCTATTTTTTTTTTTCCATTCAACCTTAAGGGGTTGATCTTGTACTTTTGTTAGAAACATCTGTAGTTAACTAATTAGAAACAAAGATTTGTAAAAAAAAAAAAACATGTATAACTTCTGTTTCTGTACTCTGTGATGGTGTGGGGAAAATAAGGCTGTTGCTGTGAATCTGAATCCTATGTAGTCTGACAAATGGTGGAAAATGTTGGGTGTGGCAAAGTTTTTTTGTTTTCTGTGGGTGATATAAAGTCTTTGTGTGAATGGAGTCAGGGGAAATTAGACAATAGGCATCATGCTTTTTCGTTGATACGTTTCATTAAGCATGCGCAGCCAGAATTGTGGGAAGCCAATCGCTAACCGCCTCCCTACCCTGTCAATATTGACCTCTTCCAAGGTGTCTTTGCATGCTTCCGGGGTTTGGGAGAGTAAGCCTTATTTTTGTGCCTTCTTTGACTTGGCTGATTTCCTTGCAGTGCTGCCTTCAGATGAAGATGATGGGCCACTAATAGATTTGGGCCGGGCACAAGGTTCAAAGCCTGAGCAAAGCCCGGCGGAGAAAATGGTGTCAAATCAGAGCTCCAGCAAAGCAGAAGATTCTAAAGGTAATGTTCTACCTTGTGTCTATGTAATAGACAAAAGCCAACCATGTTTTTTAGAGTTAAAAATAACCCATTATAATGGAAATTTATTGGAATTGCAAACCTATTTATGAAAAAAACAACAACTTCCAATTTCCCTTCCTTTATTGCTTTGATGGATCAGAACTTTCCTGTAAAGGGGAGCTTTTGACCTTCCCCCATGTAATAGCGCTCCTGCCTGATCTGCAGGTAAGCTGAACAACAGAGCAAGAAGGGGGAAAGAGAGAGAGAGAGGCAGAGCCTGGATTGGTCTGTTTACCTTGCTGGGAAAGATGGGTTATCAGGGGATGCTGTCACTTTGCCTTAGATGGACGGGTTACAGTGTCTGCTTATTACCCAGTTCACACAGGTGCGACATGGGATCTGACTTGTGAGAGCACAAGTTGCATTACATGTCAAATTCAATGTTTCCCTATAAGAGTCATCTTAAAGGAGAAGTCCAGCCTAAGCTTTTTAGGCTTGGCTTCTCCTATGGGGAACAGGAGTGCAATTTTGTTTTGTTCAGTCCAGGCAGCGCATCATCCCGACTTAAAAAGTCTGGATCCACCAGATGCCTGGACTGATGGCAGTCTCGGCCTCTCAACGAGCCGCTGAAGGCTGAGACAGCCGCTCCCCGCCCCTCCACAGTTTAGCGCTCCAATGAGCACGGAGGAGCAGAGCAGGAGAGATGCTGACTGACAGGCAGCAGCTCTCTGCCCGGGGAGGTGAGAGAACCGAACTATCGGCAATATTCGGCAGGTCGGTTCTCAGTGAAGAGGCGGAGGGGACAGATGCAGCATCGGTCTGATGCTGCATCCACCTAGGCAAGTATGAATAGGCCAAAAAAAAAATAACATACTTCTCTTTTAATTGATCCAACACAAGTCACTCCGATATTAAAAAAAGGTCACATTAAGTCTGATCAAAGTCAGAATGAAGTTGAAGGGCAACGTTGGATCAGAAGTCGGACGACTTTCATGTCGGAGCAGTGTGAACCTGGTGGACCCCAGGCAAAATGTAAAAAACAAATTCATTATGTATTTATTAAGTAATTTGACTTGATATCTGCCTTCTGTAGTCCCCTCAACAACAGCACTAGAAGGCAAATCAGAGCTGCAACAGTACAGCCATGGCCAAAATTTAGCGAATGACACAGTCTGATTGATAGCGTGCCAGGGCAAATTGCAGAGGTCTTGGAAAAGAAGGGCGAACACTGCAAATATTGACTTGTGAAATGCTTGTAATTATACTTCGGTATACCATATTAACATCTGACAAAAAGATCTAAAAACACTGAAGCAGCAGACTTTGTGAACATTTTTGTTTTGTGTCATTCTCAAAACTTTTGGCCACAGCTGTACATGAAAATTGGAGCCTTGGTTGGTTATGACAAATTGGGCTCACCTGCAGCACAGACGTATCACTTTATCATACAAAAAGGTGTGAAGAAAACATAAAAATGTAGTCATACTTCCCGTAACAAGGTTTCTACCTCTATGGTAGCTTGTTTATGTAGCAATTTCCAAACTTCCATAGCTTCCAGGTCTTCCACTAAGGAAAAGAGCCCAAATGTTTTTGACACCGGGCGGCAACGTTGGTGCTGGGGTCACAGACATGCAATATTAATTCTGGGGTCACAGACATGGAATTTTCAAAAGCTATTAAGTCACTGGTGATTAATTTGCCTCCAGGGGGAAGTTTGACTTTGATCTTTAAATTTAAAGTTGTCACTTCCATCTAGGTGAAATGTTGAAACTAATGCACGTCATTCCTTGATATGTATCAGTCATGGTGAAATTAACAGAACTCTGTTAATTTTTCTGGTTTTCCATTGCTCTGTTGTAAGAACTGATCACAGATTTGGAAAAAGTATGTTTCATGGGAAAGACTTTCAGCTATTTAGGAGAAGGTATAGTCAAAATTAAAGACTTGCATATTCTAGAAAACGATACATTATAAATGTGTTCTATATGGATAATGACTTCTACTTACCTACAGAGTAAGAACTTCTGTTGGGCTTTTGTTGCTGTCTCCCGGGATTTCCCCTAACTTACTGCTGACTGATTTCACTTAATTTAGGAAGTGAGAAAAAATTACACAGGCAGCAATTAAAATTATTTTTTCTGTACACTAGGGATTGGCTAGAACCTCTGTCGGGTTTTTGTTGATATTTGTGATCCTATGGGGACATTTCCCTTCCCTAATTGATGTCCATATGGCACAGGGGTGAACTTTAAGTGAAGGAAGCACTGCATCAAAAAAAAAATTTGAGTAGACATATGCATGGATGTGAAACTCCAGCACAAACATTCTTTCCCTGGTTTTGCACAGGTAAGGGTTGTTCTGCCCATACATTGAACAAAATTTCAACTGGTTCCTGTTGTGTCCTAACCCTAGAAGTGCCAACAGGAGGAATGTATTCGATTTCTTTTGTTTAGCTTGCAGGCTGAATGAAAAAAGTTTAAGTGCATGGCCAGCTTTAACCTGGCCATACATGGATCAAAATTCATCTGGCTCAGCAGGGATCAGCAGAATATCGATCCATGTATGGGCAGACTGATGGTAGTAGTAATCATTGTATTCTGCCGGGTGGGAAGGCTCTCCACGCCCCCCTGCTGGCAGAACACAATAGCCCTGTGGAAGACCCAGAAGGGCTTGTCTATGTATGGGCAGGCTGATTGTACCCAAGTCAATCAATTGATCGACCTGGGCACAACCAGCCTGTTGGATTATTCTACATGCGATTACTGCAAGGGGCTATAGCCGCTAGCAATAATTATTGTACTCTGCTGGCCGGGGAGGCTTTCCACCCCCCTCCCCCTGCTGGCAGAACACAATAGCCCTGTGGGGGGTGTCCTATGCCCCCATCAACACTAACCCTGTTGATCAAGTGATTTTCTTTCCCTTCACCAATGGTTGGATCTCTACTCTAAAGGCTGCTTGTGCTTTTCCAAATCATCACAACTGTAACCTGTTTTTCATGTAAATTGTATTTATGGAAGAAGTTTAAAGAAGCATGCCTGTTAAATAGACCTTGAGACTGGAAACACAACATCTATCTTTTTTGGTGCATTTTTTTTCTCTCGGATGCGTTATCCATTGATATCAATGCACAGGGCATCAAAGCATAAGCGTTGCCATTTAATATGCATTACAGTGCACAGTGTCATGCATTTTATAGTGTTTTCATTGAAATCGGTGGAAAATGTATTGGCCAAAAATGCAAAAGTGTGTGTTCCATCCTAAGTGCAGTCATTAAAGCGATATTAGCCTTAAAGTGATAATACTTATATTTAATTGGTAATTAATTTTGTGGTTGATACCCCTGCCAGGCCAAGGTTCCCTTACATGTGAGATGTGTGGAGCGTGCTTTGAGACCCGGAAGGGCTTGTCCAGCCACTCACGCTCCCATCTGCGGCAACTTGGGATTCCAGGGTCAGAAACCATTGGTGCTGCTATTGCTATGCTGAAAGATATAGTCAAGCAGGGCAAGCTTCCAAAAGATGAGAGCTCACTGGGGGCAAAGAAGGCGGGCAGTCCCCAGCAAGAATCCTCCAAAGCCCAGTGGGGGGATGAGGACGGGCCTTTGAATCTGAGTGAGTGGAGCTGGGAGGCCACTAGTGCCAGGGGTGGGCGTTTTAGGAATGTTGGGAGGCTGGAGGGAGGCATCTGCTGTAATGATCAGCCTGTCTCACTCTTTCATTTCTCTCCTCTTTGTCTCCACATTCTCCCCTCATCTGTCTGTCTCCTCATTTTTTACCATTTCTACTTCTTTCTTCATTTAACACCTTTTATAATTTGGGTTTCATTTTATATCCTTTATATTTTTTCATCATGTTATTTCTCATCATTTCATTTCATTCCCTTTTTTTGTTTTGTACACCTTTCTTTCATCTTACAGGTGTGGAAGGAGATCCAAACCAAGAAAATGACTGCCAGTTTTGTGGTGCTTGGTTTGAGACCCGAAAGGGCCTGGCCAGCCATGCTAGGGCTCATTTGCGCCACTTGGGAGTTGCTGATCCAGATGCAAAGGGTTCCCCAATTGCCACGCTAAACGCTCTTATAAAAAGCGAGGATTTCAAGAAGCAAATGTCTGGGCAGAAAGCAGCTGACACTGACCCTCTCGCCAGAGTTCTTGTTGATAGCAATTCCGCTACAGTGCGTAACAGTAGCTCAAAGAGCAAAGAAACTGGTACTTTCACCAAGCCAACAGAAAGCAAAAATAAGGCAAGCAGCAATGCCTCTACCGACACAGAGCAAAAGCCACCTTCAGAGAGATTTGTAGAGAGTGGTCTGAAATTAGTGGACAGTACAGGGCCTATAGAAACTTCTGCACATTTCAAATGTCCTAGTGGGTCAGGAAACAGCACTCAAATCAAAATAGTTGAAGCTGGTGCTCCTCGTGTCCTGTCTCCTGAGGCTGGTGCTTACTCAAAATTAGTTGAAGTTGGCAGGTCCCAAGTAAAGTCAGAGGCTGGTCTTGGTCATGGTAAGGTGGAACCTGGTAACCAAACAAAGCCTTCCGTAGGAGGCCTCGCTCACCCTAGACCACTATCTGCTAGCACACCACCTACAAAGAAAATGAAGACGCCTTCTCCATCCTGTAAATCTAACATGGATCCATACTGGGCTCAGAAAAATGCCACCGCTGCACTCAATCTTTGTGAGTAATTATTATAGGGGTTTGAAACATAAGAATTATGTAATATTTTGTTGCATGTTTTTATTTTTTGTAATAGCAAATCTGAAGATGATCTTTAATTATTTCCCAGATGACACTTTCTATCCAGTTCTGACTCTTTTGAGCAGCCTTTCTCAACCAGGGCTCCATGGAACCCTGAAGGGTTTCTCCAGAGGTTGTGAGGGGTTCCCGCAGGAAAGAGCAGTGGCAAATTGATCTTAAGCCAACACTGACCACCAATGTAAGGGGTTACTACAATTTCAGTGTTTGTGTCTCTTTTCTGGCCATTATTACTGTTAATTTTATTTTGAAGATAATTGCTGAATAGTTTTTTGGCATTTAAAGATGGGTATATACCTCATTCTTTGTTTAAAACTTTCTACAACCTACTGATCTTGCTATTTACCGTGAGCTGTGGGTATAATTTTCTGTGGGGTTTTGTGGAGACCCGAAGGCTATTTCGAATGGTCCCTCTATTAAAGAAAGCTTGAGAAAGGCTGTTTTAGAGTGAAGTTCAGCAACAGGTGCGTCAAATGAGGCGAGAAAGGATACATCACCAGAGGGGAAACAGATTAATTGCATACGCAGTCTCTGAATTATCAGGTTTTTAATGTAATTTTGTTATAGCCTACTTTGCTAAGTAAAATAAGCAACAGAGGATCATTAGATGTGTTACTTGCCTTTTGCCACTATTTTTATTCATGCACACGGTTTATGATAACCCCCCCTTTGGCACAAATTGAGTACAGAGCACTTTTTTTATCAGATGGCTTCTGCTTAAGAGATATACCATGTAGCTGGCATTCAAGGTTTACCAACAGCTACACCCAGGGTAGGTATTCTCCCCTTCCAAGCCACCCTTGTCTCTGCTCCATACCCATTTCTGAACACGATCTCTTGGTTCCACCCCCTACCCATTTCCCATTAAAGTGGAGGTTCACCCAAAAACTTAATTTTTAACATTAGATTGAGGCTCATTTTGTCAAGGGGAATCGGGTGTTTTTTTTTTAAATCGAAGCAGTACTTACCGTTTTAGAGAGAGATCTTCTCCGCCGCTTCCGGGTATGGGCTGCGGGACTGGGCGTTCCTATTTGATTGACAGGCTTCCGACGGTCGCATACATCGCTTCACGATTTTCCAAAAGTAGCCGAACGTCGGTGCGCAGGCGCCGTATAGAGCCGCACCGACGTTCGGCTTCTTTCGGCTACTCGTGACGCGATGTATGCGACCGTCGGAAGCCTGTCAATCAAATAGGAACGCCCAGTCCCGCAGCCCATACCCAGAAGCGGCGGAGAAGATCTATCTCTAAAACGGTAAGTACTGCATTGATTTAAAAAAAAAAACACCCGATTCCCCTCAATCTAATGTTAAAAAAAAAAAGGTTTTTGGGTCAACCTCCACTTTAAAGGGGTTGTAAAGGTAAAAAAAAAAAACGAGTAGCCGAAAGTCAGTGCGACTCTATACGGCGCCTGCGCACCGACGTTCGGGGAGGTTGGGACCATACTAAAATTATTATACTTTAAAGGGTTTGTAAAGGTAAAAAATGTTTTCCCTAAATAGCTTCCTTTACCTTAGTGCAGTCCTCCCTCACTTACCTCATCCTTCCATTTTGCTTTTAAATGTCCTTATTTCTTCTGAGAAATCCTCACTTCCTGTTCTTCTGTCTGTAACTCCACACAGTAATGCAAGGCTTTCTCCCTGGTGTGGAGAAAGCCTCTTGAGGGAGGAGGGGGCGAGCAGGAGTTTCGGGACACCCACTAACACACAGCTCCTTTCTCTATCTGCAAAGTAGAGAGTGTCCTGACACTCCTGCTCGCCCCCTCAAGAGGCTTTCTCCACACCAGGAAGAAGGCCTTGCATTACTGTGTGGAGTTACAGACAGAAGAACAGGAAGTGAGAATTTCTCAGAAGAAATAAGGACATTTAAAAGCAAAATGGAAGGATGAGGTAAGTGAAGGAGGACTGCACTAAGGTAAAGGAAGCTATTTAGGGAAAACATTTTTTACCTTTACAAACCCTTTAAAGTATAATAATTTTAGTATGGTCCCAACCTCCCCGAACGTCGGTGCGCAGGCGCCGTATAGAGTCGCACTGACTTTCGGCTACTCGTGACGCGATGTATGCGACCGTCGGAAGCCTGTCGGAAGACTGTCAATCAAATAGGAACGCCCAGTCCCGAAGACCCATACCCGGAAGTGGCGGAGAAGATCGCTCTCTAAAACGGTAAGTACAGCTTCGATTTAAAAAAAAACACCCGATTCCCCTTGACAAAACGAGCCTCAATCTAATGTTAAAAAAAAATTTCGGGTGAACTCCCACTTTAAGTCTGTTTTCAGGTCCTAAGCAAAACGTGCTGCGGCAGCCATTGAGCGCTGATGTCAATGTTTTTTTTTGTCGTAGAAACTGATGTATGAGAAGTGTACTCAAGGCAAAATTGCCAGTTTTCTCCATTGGGCTTGAACTGTCAATTCTACAGCGCAGGTTTAAAAACAAAACCTGCACTGTAGTGCTTCAGTGTGCCTTTCATACAAATTCTCATTGGAAGCTCCATACATCTGCTATGGGTCGTGGGATCTAATACCAGTTTGAGGTCACAAGACCTTGAATTGGGATCCCAAGAGACCTGCCTAATAGCAGTTCAGTTTTTATACTTTGCCTTTCTCATACACATAATTCCTGAATCCTGATGCCTGGGTATTTTTGTATAACTTTTAAGTATAGGTCTCCTTTATTTATATACCTCTGCTTTGTCAAACCGTGACTTTGCACGTATTTTTCAGGGGTTACCTATCTGCAGCTGTGCATAAAAATAAGTGGCAGAAGACATAGCATGTTATTGAACTGTCATGAAAGGACCAGTAAATCTATCTAAACTTACAGTATTGTCTATAAATGCCTATGTATAGTAAAGCTGAACTCCAGGCAAAGTGCTAAATACACAGATGAAATACATGAGAACGGTTTTATCGGCCATTTCTGTCCTTCCAGTCCCATGATTTACAGGGCTCTGCCTCACAACACAACCCTGTCCAGCATTGGAGGGAACCAGATCTTTTGCTGCTGCAGTTTTTCTTTCAGGTCCCCAACCTGTGACTGGACAGGAGAAGCAGCACACTTGCAAGCTCATCTCTGCCATTAGTATGCTCCTCCAGCACACATGATTGGCTCCATATGCTGCTCTCTGAGCTCTAAGGGCCAGATTCACAAAAGAGATACGACGGCGTATCTCCTGATACGCCGGCGTATCTCTGTTTCTATCTATGCGACTGATTCATAGAATCAGTTACGCATAGATATCCATAAGATCCGACGGGTGTAATTGTTTTACACTGTCGGATCTTAGGATGCAATACCGCGGCCGCCGCTGGGGGGAGTTTGCGTCGTAAACCAGCGTCGGGTATGCAAATTAGGAGTTACGGCGATCCACAACGGATTTTCGCGTTTGCTACGTCGCTGCTAGTCTAGTTTCCCGTCGCAAAGCTAGTCGTCGTTTTGGGTGCCCTAACTTTACACAGCAATCGTATTGCTGTATAAAGTATGGCCGTCGTTCCCACGTCAAAATTTAAAAATGAACGTCGTTTGCGTAAGCCGTCCGGGAATACGGAATTACGCTACGCGTGCCGCCGTTCGAAAAAATGACGTCATTGTGCGCAAAGCACGACGGGAATTGCGAAATGGAGCATGCGCAGTAGGTCCGGCACGGGAGCGCGCCTAATTTAAATGGCACACGCCCATTTAAATTACGCTGGCTTACGCCGGAGGCTGCCAGCGTAGTTTTCATCGCAAGTGCTTTGTGAATCAGGCACTTGCGATGAAAACTTGCGGCGGTGTAACGTATCTACGATACGTTACGCCGCCGCGATTCTACGTGAATCTGGCCCCAGGTACTTTACAGTACAATGCTTTCTTACAAAATAAACAAATAATTGTGCATAATGAGTACAGAGTTGCATTACATTGTGTCTTTTTTCATATTTTCCTAGAATTCAGCTTTAACTTGGATAACTGAAACGCTGGCCCAATTACAAAACATTCAAACTTTTATAATAAAAAAAATTTACAGGGCAAATAGCCTTTTTTTTTTTTTTTTTTTTTTTTTAAAAGGTAGCGTAGTAATTTATAGTGTAGATCTAAAATACAAATGGACCACTTCATTTTTGCCCTAAAAAAACACTTCTCTGTTATAACATTTGTGTGTTGTAACTGTCAAAATGAGGATGAATAGAGGCTGGTTGTGTTTTTTTGGCAATGAGCTTTGTGCAGGGAGTTTCCTCAAAATAATATATTTAGCTTCTTATTAGTTTCGATAAGATTTGGCTCCATATAAATCCAGCAGTCCTAAATAGCTCTTATTGAACCTGTTTATAAAGTTAGGTTTACTGGACTTTCATGCTTTGCTTGTTTGGAGTACTGTTTTTGGTTTGTGCATGTATTGTGTTTATGGAAAATGTGTTATTCACATAATTATTTCTAGGCACTCCACTGTGAGGCTGGGTTCACACTACGGTTTTCCCGTCCGTCAGCCGCATACGATTTCAGTATTGAAAACGTACGGGCCCGGACGGGAAAACGTATAGATAGAGAATGCATTGCAAATCGTATGCACTCAGATGCATCCGGGTGCGTACGATTTGCTGGCAAAACGTTTTTTTAAACGTCCGCAAAACCGTGTTCAACCACGGTTTTGCGGTCGTTTTTAAAACAGTATGGCAACCGCATACGTTTTCCTTTAACATTAATGTCAATGGAAAACGTACATATGTGCGGTGCCATACGTTCCCGTCCGTTTCAGCCGCATACGTTTTTTCATATAAATCGTATGCGGCTGACGGACGGGAAAACCGTAGTGTGAACCCAGCCTTACATTGTATTCATACTAATCTGCTCCTTTCTTCAACTAATAACTGTATAGCTTGCTTAAACAACAAGAAGAACCTTTTTTTTTTTCTTGAAGGGCTGGACTTGGTACCTTCTACCCCAGCTCTACCATCATGCTATATCAATCGTTTTAAGTCTCTGAAATCCTTTCAGGTGATATTTTTTGGTACTGTCTCTGAAATCATGGCAGAGTAAGTGGAATAGCAGGATGTGGTGTGTTTGCCTTAGGGGGGCGATATATGAAAAGTATGCCAACAAGATCATTTACTTTTGTTGTTTAATGTTCAACTTTGTGCTGCAGTACCGGCAGTTGGAAGTTAATTCTTTTATAGGTAACACAATGTTCTTTTAACCACTTAAGGACTGCCTCCTGCACATATACATCGGCAGAATGGCAAGGCTGGGCACAAGCACGTACCTGTACGTCCTCTTTAAGTGCCCAGCTGTGGGTCGCGGGCGCGCTCCCCTGGTCCGAAGCTCCGTGACCGTGGCTGCTGGACCCACGGACCCGATCACCGTCGGAGTCCCGTGATCGGTCCCCTGGAGCTGAAGAACGGGGAGAGCTGTGTGTAAACATAGCTTCCCCGTTCTTCACTGTGGCGCTGTCATTGATCGTGATCGTGTGTTCCCTGATATAGGGAAAGACAATCAATGACGTCACATGTCCAGCCCCGCCCCCCTACAGTTATAAACACATATGAGGTCACACTTAACCCCTTCAGCGCCCCCTAGTGGTTAACTCCCAAACTGCAATTGTCATTTTCACAGTAAACAATGCATTTTAGAGCATTTTTTTGCTGTGAAAATGACAATGGTCCCAAAAATGTGGCAAAATTGTCCGATGTGTCCTCCATAATGTCGCAGTCACGAAGAAAATTAATAAAAATGCAATAAAACTATCCCCTATTTTGTAAACGCTATAAATTTGGCGCAAACCAATCGGTAAACGCTTATTGCGATTTTTTTTTTTTATACCAAAAATAGGTGGAAGAATACGTACCGGCCTAAACTGAGGAAACTATTTTTTTTTTTATATATTTTTGGGGGATGTTTATTATAGCAAAAAGTAAAAAATATAATTTTTTTTTCAAAATTGTCGTTCTATTTTTGTTTTATAGTGCAAAAAATAAAAACCGCAGAGGTGATCCAATACCACCAAAAGAAAGCTCTATTTGTGGGAAAAAAAGGACGCCAATTTTGTTTGGGAGCCACGTCGCACGACCACGCAATTGTCAGTTAAAGCGACGCAGTGCCGAATCGCGAAAACTGGCCCGGTCCTTTACCTGCATTTTGGTCTGGGTCTTAAGTGGTTAAACACCTTTGTCATACATAAGGGACTATACACATTTTTCTTGACGGTAGTCTTTGTTCAATATAGAATATAAATAGTACAGCCGTGGTCAAAGGTTTTGAGAATGACACAAATATACATTTTTACAAAGTTTGCTGCCTCAGTGTTATTAGATCTTTTTGTCAGATGTTACTGTAGTATACTGAACTATATTAAACAAGCAATAACCTACGTTTTAAAGGCTTTTATTGACAATTACATTAGGTTTTTGCAAAGAGTCAATATTTGCAATGTTGACCCTTTTTTTTCAAGACCTCTGCAGTTTGCCCTAGCATGCTGTCAATCAACTTCTGGGCCACATCCCGACTGATGGCAGTCCATTTTTGCATAATCAATGCTTGGAGTTTGTCAGAATTTTTTTTTTTTTACCTGCCTCTTGAGGATTCAATAGGATTAAGGTCTGGGGTGTTTCCCGGCCATGGACTCAAAATTTAGATGTTTTGTTTTGCAAGCCACTTGGTTTTTGCTTTTGCCTTATGGCAAGGTGCTCCATCATGCTGGAAAAGGCATTGTTCGGTACCAAGCTGTTTTTGGATGGTTGGGAGAAGTTGCTCTCAGGGGATGTTTTTGTACCATTCTTTTATTCATGGCTGTGTTCTTAGGCAAAATTGTGAGTGAGCCCACTACCTTGGCTGAGAAGCAACCCCGCACATGAATGGTCCTAGGATGATTTACTGTTGGAATGACACAGGACTGATGGTAGCGCTCACCTTTTCTTTTCCGGATAATGTTTTTTCCAGATGCCCCAAACAATCAGATTCATCAGAGAAAATTACTTTACCCCAGTCCTCGGCAGTCCAATACCTGCACCATTTGCAGAATATCAATCTGTCCCTGATGTTTTTCCAGGAGAGAAGTTGGCTTCTTTGCTGCCCTTCTTGACACCAGACCATCCTCCAAAAGTCTCCTCCTCACTGTTCCTGCAAATGCACTCCCACCTGCCTGCTGCCATTCCTGAGCAAGCTGAATCAACTGGCGCTTGCTGGACTTTCTTGGGCGCCCTGAAGCCTTCTTCACTAATGAAGTGGAAATGTTGTTAAAGCGGGAGTTCACCCATTTGTAAAAAAAAAATTTTTCTCCCCTTTGCTTCCTGCTCGTTCGGTCTAGGGGAATCGGCTATTTGTATTAAAATATGAGCAGTACTTACCCGTTTTCGAGCTGCATCTTCTTCCGTCGCTTCCGGGTATGGGTCTTCGGGAGCGGGCGTTCCTTCTTGATTGACAGCCTTCCGAGAGGCTTCCGACGGTCGCATCCATCGCGTCACTCGTAGCCGAAAGTAGCCGAACGTCGGTGCGGCTCTATACTGCGCCTGCGCACCGACGTTCGGCTTCTTTCGGAAAATCGTGACGCGATGGATGCGACCGTCGGAAGCCTCTCGGAAGCCTGTCAATCAAGAAGGAACGCCCATTCCCGAAGCCCATACCCAGAAGCGACGGAGAAGATGCATCTCGTAAACGGGTAAGTACTGCACATATTTTAAAATAAATAGCCGATTCCCCTAGTAAAAACGAGCGGGAATCTAAGGGGGAAAAGTGCCCTCTAAGGGTGAACCCCCGCTTTAAGAAGGACTTTGCAAGTCATCTGATCATTCTTTGTAACATTTTGGAGTTTATACAAATTGCCATAATAAGTAGGCAGCAAACTTTGCGGAAGTAAATATTTGTGTCATTCTCAAAACTTTTGGCCACAGCTGTAGTAAATTGAATGTCATAGGAAGGACCCCCTTTGTTCACTATACAGCACGGGAGCTGGAAGACCTTGGCGATCACTGTAGTTGGAGAAGCTACTACAATGATACCCAGCTTCTGCAGGGATCCCACAGGTATGGCATAAGCAAACTTGCATTAGCCCAAGCTGGATGAATGTAACTATGCAAAAAAAAAAAAAAACATACTTGGAGATCAGTTTTAAGAAACGATTCAGATCCAGAACTAAAAAAGGCATCTTCCTCCCTGGCTATTTTACAAATATAAATTTTGAAAATGTTTAAGAGTTTGTCTAGTCCTTTCTAGCAAATCGAGCGTGTGGCAGCCTAATAATAAAGGCTATGTTGCATTGAGAAGTTCTTCAGAAAAAAAATCATAGAAAAATTCTCATGAGTTTTTTAGGAAGTGCATATTTTTCTGATTATCCATGATAACTTGTCAGTGGGAATGCAGTTTTTGAATTTAGGAATTTGATAGCTAAATTTAATCAACTTAAAGACTGACTGATACTTTTGTGATTTCTACGGCTGTCAGGGACTAAAGTTGTGTGAGATGTCAAACAGAACTCCTAGTTATGCCAAACTTCCACAGGAATTACAAAATAAAATGATTGACACTTCTTGATATTTATATCATAAACAGCAATAATAAACAACCAAGAAATATAAGATAATGCTAGCCGATTCAGCCTGTTGGCACCCACCTAGTTTCGAAGTTTTGGTGGAGTTGCCGCTCAAACAGCAGGGGGGAGAGAGGCACATACATTTAAAGAAATTATTTTTCTAGTTGGAAGCTGTGGTTATCATGAGTCTTTCAGATGGTGGATGTAGCGTGAAGGCGTTCTTTTTCTGATTTTTAAAACTGGAAATCGTACACTCTCTACATGTCAATTTTGCCTTGCATGGCCTTACTAGATCATCTCGGCTGTGCTTTCCTCACTGCATTGCTTCCTTGATGCGCTTGCACGCAGTTTTGCTTTTTCATCCATTTGGTATGGTCCAGTATGTACACAGTTTTTTTTTTTACAGATACAGGAAGAATACATAAAGTGAACCTGTCCTTTTATTTTTTATTTATTTATTTTTTAGGCAAAAGTCCTGCCTAATCCTGGGTACTACAAAGTATCTTTATTAGCCAGAAAACCCTCCTCTTAGTATCTCTGATTTGTGTTCACCTTGTTACAGTAGCCTAAATGTTAGTCTTGCCTAGCTGCTATCCCCCTGTCCACTAAGGGCACTTCAGTGGCTATTAGGAATGGTCTTACTGGGTGAATGATTTTCAAGGCACAGCATAGCCCAGAACTTAGAGCAGTCAAGTCCCTAGTAGCAAAGTGAAAATACAATTGCGTGCAACTATAGTTGTACATACGCAGGACTTTTTTATACGTTTTGCATGGCTGACAGGTTTACTTTAATCTGTGTTACTTATTGATCAGTAATTTCAACATTATAAGGGTTTGTGTATATGGTTGTGACAGCAGAGTTACCACATGGCTGCATTGACTTGCTGTAGCAACTTATGCTGGTTACGGTCTCTACAGTGACTGCATGTTTTATTACAACTACCAATCTGTGACCAGTTAGAAAAAGCTTGAGCTCAGTTTAGCTGTGAAAACTAAAGACCGGTGTTGATGAGCGTTTATCTGCCTAAAACTGCTTCAATCCCCATACAAGTCTTATGGGAATGCAAAAGCAGCTGAAGCAGGACCAATGCGCTTGCAGTGAATTCTGTAACTTATGTCAAATGCAAGCTGCATTTGCCCATCAACACAAGCCCCAACTGCTGCACACCTGCTTTAACCTTTTCACTGTGGCCTATGTAACTATTACGTTGGTGGGTGGGTCGGCATGTAAACAGACTGCAGACTGCTATCGCAGCTGAATGTTTGCTTACATGTTTAATCCTGGCTGCTGGCTTTCTTTTAGAAGGGATTCAGTAATATGCTGATGGTTCTGAAAGTGAATGGGTTGAAAGGGGTCACCACTCATTTCGGTATAAATATATTATCAGCTGTTTTCTTGAGTGTATATGTTTTTCTCATCTTTTGAGGGACATGGGAAGTCTTTGCCCTTTTGGGGTCAAACTGCTACAGGAGATTTGGACACGAAAACACAAACTGTGGGTCATCCCAGGGTGACCCCCCCCCCCTCTTATTACCAGAATTAATTTTTATTTATTTTTTATTGCTGGTGTACTTGGAGGATAGACTTATTTTCTTCGGCTTTGTAGTGTTAAAGACTAACCTATTTTTCCCAAGATGTTTATTCTTCTTTGATTTTTTCCTTCAATCAAGACTCTTCTCTACTTCGCTGCTACTGTGATGCTGGAGCTTTGTCTCTTGGATGGCAGCTATCCAGCACAATTGTCCTCAGCCTGGCTTTTGGAATATTTCTGCACTGGACAATGCGGAGATGGCCTGTAAGTGACCTTTAGGCACTATGTTCCACATATAATGCTTTCCAGGCTGCAATTGGGTTAAAGCCGTGGAGTGCTTTTCAGGTCAAAAGCTGCTGGCTTTATCTCAGCACATGGCCTGTATTTAACAAATCACTGGGTTGGTGGGTCAGAGCAAAGTATAGGGAGCTACCTCATTTGGTCAAGTTGTTGGGTGTCATTCATTTCTGTTACCACAGTTGTTTTCACAAAAGGAGTTAAAACTGTAGGATTGAGCACTGAAGTCACACACTTGCTCTCTTTTCTGCTATCGAGTAATGAGGAAGTTTGGCCCTGCCGGGTGCCTCCAGTCCACATTCTACCAATGTCTTCGGGGCTGCTTGCAGTGGGCCTACTGATGGCGCAGATGGATGCAAAATCATGTTATCCTTTGCTTTTAGAGCTTTTAGAGCCTGTCTCATCCTCAGAGGCATTGTTGCTTCATCGAGTATGGCTGTATTATTACCCCTTACAGCTGAGAATTTTACCATGGTTTCAAAAGACTTAATGAGCCTAATTACCCAGTTGTTTGAGGACTCCAGTTGCAGAGGCCATAAGTGCACACCCAAACCCTCTTCTGCATATTCTATATTTGATTTTCTCTTAACCTTCTGATCCTTCAGCTATATAATCTCTTGATCCTAAAGTGCTCCTGTTCTTGACTGAGCTTACCCCTGTGGGGCTTGCTGTCTCTACCAATGCAGTTTACAGTCTTGGGTATTTTAAAACTCCTAAGGCCGCAAACACTTGCTTATCTAAATACTTCTCTATGGAGATTGTTTGCCCTTAAATGCTTCTTGGCCTTTCATACAGAAGTGGTCTATTCCCACTGTAGTTTCAACAGTGTTGTGCCCCAATATCGACCTTTTTTATTTTGGTAGATGTAGAACACTTCTTTAGGAACTCTAATAAGTGGTTGGAAGTCCTTTATAGAGTTCTTTTTGGCAGGTCCTGCTACTCACCAGATGCTGGATTGTGACCTTACTATGTCTGACTGGTCAAAATTCCTTAAAAGAGGTCTACCTGCTGCTGTAGTTGAGCCCTCACTTATACAGGTAATACTCATGCAGCAGATGTCTATAGCATTACATTTTAGCTGTGGCTGTTTGCTAGAAACCTCCCTCACATTTCTTCTGTATGTGTGGCTGGTGGCAAGAGCACCCATCTTTCTCAGTCTTCTCCCTATCTAACTGTTAAACGCCCCTTACATTTCTCTTCTGCCTTGACCTCTGAGCTCTGTGAAGTTTGACTCCCTGTCAGCCCATATGTTATGGCATGCAAAGTCTGCCAAATCCCCAGATAAGCCTTCCTTTGCATTTTGTTAATTGGAGTTTCGCTTCCTGTTCCCTCCTCACTTCCAGACTGCCTGTGTTAGCACACAGATTAGCAGATCTCCATCAAGTCCTCCATGTATCTTCTGCACCAAAATTCATTTTTCGTAACTTTTTTTTATTAATATGTATTAAAATTATATTTTTTCAAATTTCGGTTAATTCCTTCTGGTACCTTTTTTAAAGTCCACCCACATTAGTCCTAAGCTTTCAAATTCTGCACCAAGATGTCATTGCCCCAATTCCAGATGCAGAACAATTCCATTTTTCTCTTTTCTGTTTGCTGTCTCCAAGAACAAAGGGGGCATTTGTCTCATTCTCGATCTCAGAACTTTGAATGTCTTCATTTGGGTCCAAAGATTTTGCATGTAAGTTACCAAATCTGTTATTACCACCTTTCTCCGGGGAAACGTTCTGATCTCTGTGGAGATCAAATGTGTGCATTCATACTTTCATGGCCAAAAATATTGGCACCTCTGCATTTCTGTTGTCAGATAATGCACCACTTCGCCAAGAAATTTTTTGTAAATACAAATGTTTAGGCATTCTCGTGTTTACTTTATTTGTTTGTATTGGTATGAGACACAAAAATAGAGAAACAAAAAGCCACATCTGACACATGAAAACTCCAAGAATTGACTGGACAAAATTATTGGCACCTTCTCAAAATTGTAAAAAAATAATTGCATTCCAAGTTTGTTAAGCTCCTTTAATTTGTAATTAATCTCATCTGTATTAACAGGTGCTGACAATATAGAAATCATACAGGCAACCAGGTAAACTGGTGAAAAGTTGACTGAACCTTTCTTTTGTGTCTCTTTGTGCCACACAGAGAAGAGAAAGTGCAGAAAAGAATTGTCTGGAAAAGCATGGACAATCTCAAGGTTACATGTCCATCTCCAGAGATCTTTTTTTTTCTCAAACAAATGTTTTTATTGAGCATATATATATAAAAAAAACAGTTTACAGTCTCCAGAGCATATTCACATTGAAAATCACATGGTAGAGTACACATAAAACAAAACTTTGTACTACATTCAAAACTCTGCATCATGGTAAAATTCCCTGGAACAAATCCCGTCTCCTCCCCCTGCGGGGCTTATAAGGTTGCTCCCAACCCGGCTGAAAAGGGTTCTAAAATAACCTGTCGTATACCAAATCTATTGGGGCAAGTCCAGGAGTGTCAAGCCACTGGGCCCATAACTTCTCATATTTGCCGCTAGTCCCCCGTCTCTGATACACCACCTTCTCCAACCTCAGAGTAACTCCCATTTGTTTAACCCATTCCTGCACTGTCGGTGGTTCAGTGTCTTTCCAGTGTCTCAGTATTAACAAGCGGGCCTGAAACAGAGCTCTACCTATAGCCTGCCTGGGTATATCCTCTGCCAGGAGACCCTCCGTAATCCCCAGGAGACGCACCTTGGACTCCAAAGGAACCTGAGCCTGGAAGGCCCTGTTAATCGTTTCCACCACCCCTGCCCAATACAGATGGAGCTTCGGGCACCGCCACAGGAGGTGAATGAGATCTCCATGGTCTCTACAGCATCTAGTACAGCAGGGGTCTACCCCCAGTCCCATCCTCGCCAGCCTGGCCGGCGTGTAATGAACCCGTAGGAGTATGTACAGCTGTGAAAGTCTCTGTGCCACGTTTAGGGAGCAAGCGGGAACCGCCTGCAAGGCCTCTTCCCACTGCTCATCCTCAAACGCTCCTACATCCTGTTCCCACCTCGCCACCGCCTTGTGAGGGGCACCTGGTAAAAAAAGGTTGAGCAGCATAGCATAGCAGCTGGATATAAAACCCTTGTAGGAGGACACATCCGATAGGTAATTAAAGACCGGTGCCACATTCATGACCCATATGTCATCCTCCCTTTGGGCTTCATATGCATGTTTGAGTTGTAGGTAGTAAAAATACATGGAAGTCGGGAGTTGAAAGTCAGCCCTGAGCTCAGCAAAAGGTCTCAGTCGTCCTGCCCTTACAATGTGTGTCATGAGGGATATGCCATGTTGTTTCCACCTTGAACCATACGGTATTTTCGCTATCTCACGGTAGTGTAAGTTGTCCCATACGAGGCTGTATTTAGTGTACCCAGTCACACCCTGCATCATCCTGACCTTGTTCCAGACTTTCTGCATGAGTGCATATGTGGGAAACCGTTTGTTGGATTTCGCGTATCTCAGGGCCTCTAGTCCTTCTATCACTTCCCCCCCGGTCGTGAATCTGAGCAGTGGAACCGATGAGTCCCTCAGATTCAGCTGGAGGTCCTGTTGAGGGCCAACCACCCTCGCAACATGCTGCGCCTGGGAGGCCAAATAGTAAAGCCAGGGATTGGGCAATGCCAATCCACCGGCCTCTTTTGGACATTGCAGTTGTTCAAGTTTAACCCTGGGGGGTTTTACTAGCCAGATTAAAGAGCGGAAAATAGAATTAATGATTCTGAACTTTTTGAGAGGGATGACCATCGGGGAATTGTGCAATATATATAGTAATTGTGGCATAAGGATCATCTTTATCAAGTTCACCCTTCCCACCGGTGACAATTTAAGTTTGCTCCACACCTTGACCCTGTCCCTACAGCGATTAAGCAAGGGGGTGAGGTTGAGTCTGACATAGTCTAGCGGGCATGCGGTAACCTGGACACCGAGGTACCGAAAAGATTCGGAGACCGGGATGTCTTGAATAGTATGTATGGGTAGGAGAGGCCGTCGATCAAGCAGCAGCAAAGAGGACTTAGTCCAATTAATGGTCAGGCCCGAATATACGCCAAACCTCCGGACCACCTCCATGGCCTCCGTCAATGACCCGGTCGTGTCCCCAAGAAGCAGCATGGTATCGTCGGCGTATAACATAATTTTCTCGTGTAGGTCCCCAAAATGGAATCCATGAATTAATGGATCCGTCCGTATCATGACCGCGAGAGGCTCAATGGCTAGGGCAAAGAGGAGGGGCGACAACGGGCACCCCTGTCTCGTGCCCCTGTGCAGGTCGAAAGTGCGCGACACCCTACCACCCTCCCTTATCGCCGCCACCGGGGATGAGTATAGGAGTTGGACCCAAGAAATGAATCCCTCTCCAAACCCAAAATTTCGCAGCACCGCCCAAAGATATTCCCATTCGATGCTATCAAACGCCTTGTGTGCGTCGAGAGACAACAAAGCTCTGTCCCCCATATTATCCGCCTGGGATTGCATATTGAGAAAAAGTCTCCTCAAGTTTATAGCCGTCGATTTCTGCGGCATAAACCCTGACTGGTCAGAGTGAATAATAGTGGATATGGCACCATTCAACCTGACCGCCAGGACCTTGGCGAGAATCTTTACATCATTCTGCAACAGGGAAATTGGTCTGTAGGATCCTGGGTCAAGCGGGTCCTTGTTGGGCTTTAGGATCAGGACAATGTTTGCTCTGGTCATGGACGTGGGGAGAGTGCCCACCTCCCTTGCGGCATTGAACACCTTCAAGAGATGTGGAAGCATCAGTTCCCTGTACTGTTTGTATATCTCCACAGGGAGACCATCGTCTCCAGGGGCCTTCGAATTTGGGAACAGGCTGGTCGCCATCTGTAATTCCCCCAGGGTCAGGGGTGCCTCCAACATCTCCCTATTGGAGACAGATAGTTGTGGCAATTGGACTGGGTCTAAATATTCCCTCAGCGAATCCAGGGAATACGTGCTCCTGGATCCATAAAGGGACGAGTAGAACCCGACCAGTTCAGCAAGAACCTGGTCAGGGGAGTTCACCACCCCCCCCCCCCAGAGGCACGTAGCGCACCTATGGAGGGAGACAACTGCTGGGCGTGGGCAATGGTGGCCAACATGCGACCAGTGTGTTCACCCTCCTCATAAAAAGCCGCCTTTTGAAAAAATCGTTTCCTCTCTGCCCCCGAAGTCGTGACCCGGTACAGAGCGTCCTGCGCCGAGAGCCACGCCTCCCTATTTGAGTCCGAAGGATCTGCAATGAATGTGGCCTCTAAGTTCTCCGCCATCCGTTCTATCCCCTCCCTGTGTGCATTCGTCCTCCCCTTAATAGCCTGGATCTCCTTAATAAACAAGCCCCTCAGGACAGCCTTGAAGGCCTCCCAAGTGACCGCTATATTGTCCGTGTCAGTATGCAGACGCCAGTACTCCTCAATGCTGGCCTCAATGTGGTCGTGTGATGGGAAAAGGCTCAGCCAGAAGGCGTTCATCTTCCACGGGGCCTTGGCCACCGCAGAAGGGGGACGCACCTCCAAGGACACTATCAGCGGGGAATGATCAGAAACACTTCATACCCCATAAGTCATCTCTGAGATGTATTTTTCTGCAGCATGTGAGCACAGGCACAAATCAATCCTAGACAGGGACGAATAACTTTTAGAAAAACATGAGAATTGTTTGTCCCCCGGGTGTCTAGCCCTCCAAGGGTCTCTCCAGCCCACCTCCTCCGCCAGCTTTCTAAGAGCCGTCCGTCTCGTCCCACTCCCATCCCCTCCCGGCGGATGCTTATCCACCAGGGGGTCCATTTTGCAGTTAAAGTCCCCGAAGGCAAACAATGGCACCTCCGGGAACCCCACCTGGAACTGAACCAGAGCCCTCAGTACCTGGTTATTGTAAGGGGGAGGCACATATACAAAAGCAAGAATACATTTAAAGGCAAACAGCTTGCATAAAAGAAAAACATATCGCCCATCATCATCTATATCGGCATGCAATTCCTCATAATCCAGTGAGCTATGTACCAGTACACTCACACCCCTGGAATACGAGGTGTGAGTGGAGCGATACGCCTTACCCACCCACCGATATCCCATACAGGAAACAGAGTCAGGGGTCAAATGAGTCTCCTGAAGGGCACAAATGGCAGGGAGCTGTTTTCTCATCAGGGACGAGACCATAGTCCTCTTCAACGGGTCTTGCAGACCCCTAACATTCCACGATAATACAGTTACCGTCGCCATCAGGGGGGTTGTTGCATGTCACCAGACTGGGAAAAGACTCCTCGACTCCCTCCACCCGCCACCCCCTTAGTAGAAAAAGCCGTGGCCGACCTCAGGACTCGTAATAGATGCAGGTTGGTCAACCAAGTGTAGAGGGAAGAGCACGATCTCCCATGAGAAAAAATATAAAAAAGCAGAAACAAGTAAAAAAAAGCTCTGGAGAAAATTGAACCAATGTGATGGACATAAATACACAGCCGTGTATCAGGGCATTTCGCCAGTTTCTTCCGTCGCAGGCCAACCGCCCGTGAGGGGTGTGTGCCCATCTGCCCACAGGACCTTTGTAAACTCAAACTGCGGGGTGCCAACTGGCAACCCCGAAAACCTTGGGACAACAGGTCCCTGCATTCTTCCAGGTAAGTAGCACCAGTGGCTACGGCCACTGCTCCCCTCATTGCTGGGTGCAACAATAACAGCATTTCCGAACTCGCATTTCAGAGCAACAAAGAAAAAGGATATTGAGTGTTTCCGGCAGGGCCCTCATCCGAGGGACAACATAGGCAGTGCATGAGCTAATGGGCCATAGAGTCAGTCATCTTCCGCAGGAGGCCTCCTCACCTGGCGTAGTGCCCCCTCATTAGCGTCCAGCCAGTCTGAGGTGTCAGCAGGGTGTTCAAAAAAGTGGGCCTGACCATTCAAAATTACTCGAAGTCTTGCAGGGTATAGCATGGCATACGGGGCCTGCACCTTCTGCAGGCGTTTCTTAATTTCTGTAAACCGGGCACGGCTCTTCTGTACTGCAGCAGAGAAATCTGGATAGAATGAGACCCGGGTACCTTTGAACTGGACATTCCTCTTTTCCCTGGCCAGCCGCAGTATTATTTCTCTGTCCCTGTAATTCAGGAGTCGGGCCAGGATCGGGCGGGGGGGATTGCCCGGCGGGAGAGGCCTAGTTGGCACTCTGTGGGCCCTCTCGACCGCGTATAAGTGTGTAAAAGCGTCCTTGCCGAACACCTCAGTCATCCACTGCTCCACAAACTGTGTGGGGTCACGGCCCTCCACCTTTTCTGGCAATCCAACAATGCGGACATTATTGCGTCTAAGGCGGTTCTCAAAATCCTCTGCACGCATATCAACCGCTCTGGCAAGCCTTGAGGTGCTCTGGGTTTCTCTAATCAGGGGGGGCAACTTATCTTCCAGGTCACTAATCCTCCCCTCCGCTGCCGTGGTCCTCTCCCTCATTTTCTGTATGTCATGTCTGATCAGGCCCACCTCCTCCTCCAAACTTCCAAATCTGATACGTAGGCCATTGACAGAAGCTGTACATTTATTCACAGCCTTTAGTATAACAGCAAGCGTGGGCTGATCTCCCTCCTCTGTTTCAGGCTCCTCAGTATCCCACTGCAGGCTGGAGCTGCTCTCAGCATGTTCCAAGATGGCCCCTGCTCCCTGGACATTCTCCCCCTCCTCCATCTCAGTGTCACTGTGGGGGGCACAATCGTCTATGGGCTGCGCGTTCACTCCCGGGGGTTTCCCTGCCATTTTCTGGGCATAGTACCTCATATCTTTGGGGGGGGGGTCCCCGGAGCTCTCCTTGGCCCTTTTCAGGGGTTTACTCACTGTCTCCTTTGCTCTGTCCCCTCCGCGCGCCTTCTGTGCTGATGGCGGGGCGGCGCCATCTTGGATTTCCATCCTCGGGCCTTCTTGTCTCTGTCCCCGGGTCATCATGCCCTCCAGGAGTGAACCGATCAGCGCAGGGTGATGGGAGAACGTTCCCCTGCCCTCCTGGGCGAAAAAATCCGGGTGTAATAGGTGCCGGAAACCGGATAATAGCAGGATCAGTGCGGAGCTCTGTGAACCTGCGTCTGTTCACATGCCGTGCTGGCCACGCCCCCTCCATCTCCAGAGATCTTAATGTTCCTGTGTCCACTGTGCGCAACATTGTCAAGAAATTTACAACTGATGGCACTGTAGCTAATCTCCCTGGACATAGAGGAAAGAGGGAAAATTGATACAAGATTGCAACATAAGATTGTTGGAATGGTGGATAAAGAACCTCAATCAACTTCCAGACTGACCTTCAGGCACAGGGTACAACTGTGTCAGTTTTCACTATACATCGCTATATAAATGAAAAGGGATGCTATGGTAGGAGACCCAGGTGGGCTCCACAGCTGACACAGAAACCTAAAAAAGCCTGGTTGGAGTTTGACAAAACTTACCTGAGGAAGCCAAAATAATTTTGGGAGAATGTGCTTTGGACAGACTAAACAAAATTACAGCTTTTTGGTAAAGCCCATCACTCTACTGTTTTTCAGAAAAAGATTTGAGGCCTTTAAAGAAAATTAATAAAAACCCTACAGTCAAACATGGTGGAGGTTCACTGATGTTTTGGGGTTGCTTTGCTGCGTCAGGCACTGGATGTCTTAACCATGTGCATGGCCTTATAAAATATGAAGACCACTAAATAATTCTGGGGTGCAATGTAGGGCCCAGTGTCAGAAAGTTGGGTCTCCATCAAAAGGGACAATAACCCAAAGCACCTGTCAAAAAGCACCCAGAAATGGTTTAAGGCAAAGCGCTGGAGAGTACTGAACTGGCCAGCAATGAGTCCAGATCTAAATCCCATTGAGCACCTGTGGGGAGAGCTCAAAATGGAAGTTGGGAAAAGGAACCTTTCCAATCTGAGAGACCTGGAGCACTTGGCAAAAGAAGAGTGGTCCAAAATTCTGCTAGAGAGGTGTAAGAAACTCATTGATGGTTACAGGAAGCAATTTGTTTTCAGTTATTTTTCCACGGGGTATGCTATTAAATATTAAATTGGGGGTGCCAATCATTTTGTCCAGTACATTTTTGGCGTTTTGCATTTTGCATGGAATGTGTCAGATATGGCGTTTTGTTTCTCCACTTTTTTTTTGTGTCATACCAATACAAACAAAATAAATAATCATGCGAATGCCTAAACATTTGTAATTGCAACCATTTTCTGAGCGAAGTGGTGCAACAGAAATGAAAGGGTGCCAATATTTTTGGCCATTACTGTATGTCCCCATCTTTCTAGTGTATCAGTGTTTCGTATGCTTTGCTGTAGGATCCCTGCACTACCAGTTTAGGCCCTGCCCTTCAGCCTCTTGTCTGCACATCATGTATAGACTGAGGTTCTGACCCCAGTGCTAGCCCTGTTGGCAACCATATTGTCGGATATTTTGACAACTTCATGTAAAGGGAACTTTTGGCACGGGTCGTGTTGGGAGAAGGTGATGTTGCGTGTCCAGATTTTACAGCAATTTGGCAAGATTCTGAACCTTCAGAAATCAGTGCTGCGACCAACTCATTGTTGGAAGTATCTGGGTCTAGTCCTTTACATAGCTCAACCAAAGTGCTCCTTCCACAGGAGAAGCTTTATAGATTCCAATCTCAGATTCAAACACTCTAGTCCAGGAGCAATCTGACTCTCTGCTTTTGCATAAGAGTCCTGAATCTGATGGCAGCCTCTTAAGAGGCAGTTTCATTTGCCCAATTTAAATCCAGACATCTACAACACAACATTCTGTCATCTTGGCACATGTTGGCCTGGTTTCTGTACAGATACCTAACCAAGAACTAGATTGTCCCTGGCTTGGTTGCTCAAGAATCCAGCTCTGGAGTCAAGCAACTCCCTCTTTCATATCTTTTAAAGAATATTTCGAATGGGTGCCAGACTGTCGAGCTGGGAAGGAGTCGTTGGCACCCTGTCGCTGCAGACAACTTGGTCACCTTAGGAGTCTCATCTCCCAATCAACATACTAGAACTAAGGGTGATTTGTCTGTTTCTGCAGTGTTTGACCTTTTTTATTGAAAGGTCATCTAATCCGAATGTAGACATTCAATGCCACATCAGTCATTTGGTATGGCTCCAGAATCTCACTCTTGCATAAGAGGTAGATCGGATCCTGTTCTGAGCAGAACTTCACGTTCCAACCTTGTCAGTTGTGTACAATAAAGATTTAAACAGTTCGCAGGTGGACTTTCTCAGCCAGCAGCACCTGTATCTGGGGAGCTAATCCAGTGTCCTGCATTATTTGCCCAATGGTCTCATTTTGCCACATCAGTCTGATGTCAGTCCTCTTCTTGATCCTTTGAGGACCCCTCCGCTGGCCCGCCAGTGGGAATTGTCCACATCAGGGAGACAGCAATGTGGACACCCAGAAGAAGAACCTATCCAGAAAGTAAATAGGGAGAAGGAACATGTCATGTGACTCTCGCTTAAGGTAAGCGAAAACAGAAATTTGGTCAGTATTTTGAGAAAAGGAGCGAGAAGAGTTACTTTTATCTGCCAGTGCTCTGATATAGATGATGACAACAACAACAAAACTGCTAAAACAAGCAAAGTCTTTATTCATAGAGAAAGAAAAATCACTAATAAGTATTTATATCTAAAAGAATGTTACAGAATAATTGCAATAAGAGGGCAATGTCCTGTAACTTAGCTGTGGCTCATTACAGAGAGAGCTTAACTACTGCTACAATAAAAATACACAAGACCTCACTCACAGCAGGACACACCAACATCGACATACAGACTCTGGTTTCCTCACAAACCCCCTAAGGGTCCTTTGATCAGTGATTAATTTTTATACAATTCTGTCATACTTGCTAACATCCTGCAGCAAACGGTCTCATTGCAGTGGGGGCAGGTTTCTTGACCAAGGTCACCATTTGGTTACAGTCTGTCCTTTAACCCCCTCTGTGATGGGGCAGCAAGGAGTAGTTTTCTTCATGGTTGGTATTTCCCCAGGAACTGTAATGTATGTTGCTTCTGGGGCAAATACCACTCTCACAAATCACTGCAGGGTGCTCTATGTGAAGTCTTATTCAGGAGGTGGTGTTTTTTTTTTTTTTAACATCCTCCTGGGTAAACCTGTTCCACTTGTCTTAAGGTGTTTCAGCAGTAACCAAAAATATTACTGCTTGATAGCCAAAATAACCTTACCTCCTTACCAGACAACTGTCCAGAAATATATTACTGTTTAAAAACTGTGCTGATATATGAAAATGTTGTGCACAACAAAAGGCAATCCTCTACCAGAAGCAGGGGGTGTTCTTGTGGCTATGTGGGATTAGTAAATCCTGATTTAGGCATTTCCTTCCCTGAAACTTCTTTGTGTGCTTTGCAGGATTGATTTGTAAACCATTCCTGTGATCCTCATTGCCCTGGACTGGCCCAGGAAGATGTAGTACACCGACAATATAAGACCTCTGGCAGACACCCTGCAGCCACCGCCAGATTGTCAGGATGTTCTGTCCCAAGGCCATCCTGCTTCACCAGCACGGACTATGTCATCGATGGATCAAAATTTGTCAAGTTCAGCAAGAACCGGCTGAATTTTTATCTATACGTTGTGGTTCCTGTTCGACCGAAGTTGATTGGGAATGTTGGAAAACTTTGATCGGTCACCAAATGCAACCAATGTGTTCTGACAGTGGAGAGTCCCACTGTCAGAATATAATGTCCCCTGGGGAGGATTCCTCCATCCACCTTGCCTATTTAAATAGAGGACTCTGGCTGAAAAAAAACAAAAAAAATATTTGTCTTTTGCCAGCTTAACGGCATGGTTGTTTAATCCCAGGTTCTGAGGCCAAGGGCTAGGAAGTCCAATTCCTACAAGGTCTATCATCAGACATGGAAGGCATACTTCACTTGGTGTGAGTCACTAGGGTTCCACGCCTAGAGTTTCTCAGAATCCTCTTTCCTGCAGGTGGGATTGGAACAACATTTGACTCTCAGCACTGTCAAGGGTCAGGTTTCTGCCCTGCCTGTTCTGTTTCAGAAGCCACAGGCATATTACTCTTTGGGTAAAACCTTTTGTACAAACTGTGGAGTTTGAATCTGGTCCTCTTTGTGCATAAGAATCTGCAATTTAAACCCGTTGGAGACATTTCTCTCTACTCTCACCAACCAGGAAGTTTTTCCTTGGAGCATCACCTATGTGAGTGTCTCAACTGGCAGCCTTATCCTGCAATATGGTTTTGTATAGGAACAAGGTGGTATTGAGGCCCAGGACTTCCTTCTTTCATATGGTAGTTTCTGCCTTTCACTTCTACCCAGGACTTCAGTCTTCCTTCTGTCTGCCTGGCTCCTTTTTTAATAAAAGGAAATTTCCCTCCATTATCTCCTCCACTGCTTCTTTTAGGAAAACCAATTCACTTTTTGTCATCCCAGATATACCTAGAGAGGATGTATGGGCTTTTCAGCATCAAGGAACTGTTTCCCTATTACCACGGCAATAGGTCTGTTGTTCATATGTTTCTTACAATCTTCCAGGTAGATCATTTTGACTTCATCAGATTTTTTCTTTATTTTTTTCTTTCTCATGAGCCTGTTAGCTGGTGTTGACCACACTTAAGTTGGACTGCTTGTGGACATCCCATAGGTTAAAGTCTTCAATTCTCCCTCAATGGACAAAAAAGAGAACAGAATTTTTGTACTGCCTGTAAAATCCCTTTCTTGTAGTCTATTGAGGGATATAGGTCCCACCCCTTAGTTTTTTTTTAGTTTTTTTTATATCTTAGTACAATTTTTTTTTCACTTTTTTTTTATTTATTAGTCTTGCAAAGAAAATGCAAATCTCAAAGCAAACAGAACAACAATATAAAAAAAAAACCCCATAAGATTACATAACATAATCTAACAAAAAAGCTGCTTGGGCTAATTACAGGATTATGTAGGAGAATAACCTATGATGTTCCATTGTTTGGGATTATATGCACCTTTGAGCTCCTGGACGCATAGTTAAGTCACAGTATCCCTATCAAGCATAAGTCAACAAAAACTTATTTCCAAGAGGACTTAATTTCTCAGGCAGAAGCAGTCGCGGGATTCAAGCCTTTAGACAATTTTTTAGGACATACACAGAAGAAAGTATGCCAGTAAAGTATAGTAAGGGCCTCCCTGGATTTCCATGTCATAATAATGGCTTTGCAGGCATACAAAAGGAGTAAACCAAGAAGGGTTTGAAGTGCCCTACAAGGGGCTAGAGGGGTCACCAGACCAAGTAAGCAAACTTCTATGGTGAAATGGTGAAAGGAATCCCCACCATAGTTAGTGTAGCAATGAACTTTGTAACTTCAGCCCAGAATAAATTGTATTTCCATACATGTCCAGAATATGTTTTCGAAATCTGCATGTTTATCCAAGCCCCTCCAGCACTGAGGAGAGACCTGGAAACCATTTATTTAATCTGTTAAGTGTCAGATATATTCTATGTACCGATTTCATATGAGAGAAGGGATAATCCCACAAGTCTTCCCAATCTTCATTGATGGCACATCGGCCTGCCATCTAGCTCGTAGAGTCTCCATACTAACATGAACCAATGGCAGGAGGGTCTTGCATAATTCTGAAAGCGGTTTAGTTGGATCTCGGTACTACTTTGTTTGAAAACGGAGCGATGTTGTTAGTAGAAGGGGTTATTCTAGGCTGGCCTACAATTTTTTTGTCCGTACCCAGTCCTCCTATAGGTGACAGTATAACTCAAAGGGTTAAGACTTCCTGTGTTCCTCAATAGACAACAATAAAAGGTTTTACAGTGGGTTTTCAAAAATCCTATTTTTCCTAATGTTTTGTATACTTTGATATACTCTGTGTATATCTGCTTAGATTTTCATTGACTAAAAGTCTGAACTACCACATGGGGTACACATAATAGCGATCAAAAACGTGTTGTGTAAACAGTTTGGTCTGAACATTTTGATAAATTATCCTCAACGTTTTTGGAGATGGAATAACTCTCCACATTCAATTGAAGAACCCTTGTGATGCCTACTCTTAGTCATTTTAAAATTTTGGTTACTCAAAACTTATGACAGGTTCACTTTAAGAGATTGTACACAGTGTCTTTCTGTTACAATTTTTGAAAATCCAATAAAATATTGAAACAAGCCGTGGTTTGCCCACGCAGGGGCGACATTGAACCGATAAATAAGGAAGTAGCGCATGAATGCGTAATGAATAACAAAACAAACTATAACCCAGGCCATGGAGGACCAGGTTGTACACAGTGTCTTTCAAACATCTGTCCAGAAATACGATATTGCTGAACTGAATGGTCCATTTCACACATGCATCTTAGCAAAAGGTGTCCAGATAATCCAGAAAGCCCATTAACTAACACCACTCCACAAGCCATTGAGTGGTGGATGGCTGGGAGGAGTGTGGCGTGTAAGTCACACTGGCTCTACATCTGTTTAGTATACTACACTGTGTACAAGGCCTTACCTTCAAGAAAAATATTTTAAAAATAAATAAAAAGACCTGGGTGGTGATCTCAATTTTGTTTTTTTTTGCTTCCCACTGAGAGAGTAAGCTTTTGTTCCAGGCTTGCTGCCAGAATACCAAATGAGAGATACAGAGGGCCAGGAAGTCACTGGTTTCAGCGCCCACTCCCCTTCCTTAGCCTTTTATCATTATATAACATTGTGACCAGTGCTGGAACAAGGTCATCCCTTGCCCAGGGCAAAGATGTGAAATTGCCTTCCCACTTCATCATGTGCAAGCTTATGAGAAGGAGAGGGGGCGAGACAAGTCCATACCTTCTCCTTGTTCTCTCCTCTCCTTTCCACTTCCAGCGCTGGGCTGAAAGAACTAGTGATGCCACTGTCACTACTCCTGTCAGTCTTATAGTAGAAAGAACTTGCAGTGCCTCCATCCCTACAATACATGCTGCTCCCAGGGCAACCATTCCTTCTGCCCACTCCTTGTCCCGGACCGGATTGTGACACCCAGGGCCCCTCGCAAGTCAAAGTTTTTTTCTAATGTGATCTATGCATTAGTGTAAACAAAAAATTCCTGTTACACCCACCTTCCACCTCTCATGATCCAGCACTATTCCAGCTGTAGCACTGCTCTCCCTTCTTCCTGGTCTCATGGGAGACACAAGAAGCAGCAGGAGCCATAGGCTCCTGCTGCTGTCAAACTCCTGTGAGAAGGGGTGGGGTTTACTGGTGCTTTGTGTGTCTATGGACTCGCAGAGCCTGGAGTTTGCACACAGCTTGCTGAGGGGGCACCCACAGGAAGGAAGAAGTGAATAATGTCGGCAGTGGAACTCTAGAAGAGAAGGTAAGGGACTGCTCTGTGTACTATCATTGCACAGAGCAGGTAAGTATAAAAAACATTTTTTTTTTTATTTTATTGAAAGAAAATGGCTTTTATAATCACTTTAACATTTGCAGGATTCTTTTTAAAGACTATACGTTTTATAGGCTACATCTGAATTATTATAATGCATAGCAAGTGTTGTTTTTTTATGTGCATTTCCAGACAGATTAATGTGTATGAAAACATGCAGTCACTGTAGAAATTTAAATAAGTTCACCATGCAGTCAGTCCGATGTGCTAACTGCAGACCTTCTACACCCACCCTCATTTTACTAAAGCAGATAAGTTGGTAATCTAAAGACAGCAATTGTGTTTGTCATCCACTCCTCCAGCCCCGAGTTCGGAAGTAGTCCGCTGCGAGTTCTGCGGCGAGTTCTTTGAAAACAAAAAGGGCCTGTCAAGCCATGCACGCTCCCACCTGCGCCAGATGGGCGTCACAGAGTGGCATGTCAACGGGTCACCCATCGACACCCTACAGGAGATCTTGGCCAGTGGGACCTGTCCCGGAACAGGCACCAGAATCGGAGGCCCCAGCTCGGAGAAGCTCCTCCCACATCGTCTTCCCGCTTCCCCATCCCGGTCCCACCCGTACAGTGGGTTGGCTCCGGCAATGCAACACAAGCCTCCTCGGCTTCCTACCTACTCGGCCAGTGAGTGGCCGTCCGAGCTTTCACCTTTAAACTTGTGTAAGTGGGCCACTGACCCGCAGCTATTCATATGCTTGCTCATCCTTTTGCTTCCCATCTTGTCTGTTTCATTCATATATTTAATTCAGACCACTCCTGGCTTTCCCAAATAACCACTTCATCATTAAGAATCCAGGGTGTGACTTGGCATCAGGAGTGAGTTGGTGAGATTGTGTATGCTTGTCTTTTAGGCTTTAGTGCTGTACTGCAATTTCTTTAATGACAAATCAATTTTGCTGTGTAACCTGTGAGTATAAATACTTCCTCTAAAGCTTTACTTTAGCCTTTTTAATGTTTTATTAGCCTACTTGTTTGGTCAGAAATTGCCATCACTCTTTCTTGTTTAAAAAAAAAAAAAAAAATTGCCATCACACATATTTATGAACCAAGGTGTTTGAGTGCTTGTCTTGACAAGCTGTTTAGCATTAAATGTGTGCTTGCCACAGATGCACAAAGGTGAAGCAACCTGTTAAATCACCTTTGGGAGTATATCATAAGTCTTTACTAAGAAAACGATCCTGGACAAAATATGGAAGTTGCTGTTGATCTTCTGATGTTAACTTCCTGGCAATTCAGTCATTGCCCTAGAACAGGGGTGTCAAACTCCATTTTATCGTGGGCCGCATCAGCATTATGATTGTCCTCAAAAGGGCCGGTTGTATCTGTAAGATTAGATGTCCAGCGCATCCCCTCCCCTTACATTAGATGTCAAAAGCCACCCCACCATCAGAAGTTGAGTCCCCTACTCTCCCTTACATCACAGTGCACCCTCTTTCTTTATGCTGCTGCTGGGAAGAAGCTGGATGCATTGCTTTAAAGCAAAAAGTAGGGTCCTGGAGCTCTCCTGCAGCTGCAGGAGAGGTGCGAGGGCCACATGAAATTGCCTGGAGGGCCAGATTCAGCCCGTGGGCCTTGTGTTTGACACCTGTGCCCTAGAACAACGATGCATATAAGGATTCTGATTCTGTATGGCCAACAATGGCAGGCTCCTTTTTTTTGTTGTGACACATTTCCTTTAGGAACCACTGTAACTCTATCCCTATAGTCTTTAATTTGACCACAGGAAATATCCTAAATCTCATCAAAAAGAATAGCTACACCTCATTTGCTGTAGTTTTCTAAACTAAGGGCTTAGTGTGGCAAGTAGGAGTTATTTTCCTAGGTCCTTTCCTAACTGATAGATTTCCCTAATCTTCAAAGATGGCTGTCTGTACCTCATGGCTTTGAACGTTAAAGTAAACCTGTAGAGTGAGATAATTTCCTGACTGTAATGGAGATATACAGCACTTTAAGTCACTGGCCCAGAGCAAGTATGCACGTAAGGAAAGTTGGTAGCTCTGGAAATTCTTATTTGGATAGTTGTTACAGTTCATTAACTCGTACTGAAGCAACAGTCAGCTTGGCAGCCAGGCAACTTACATTTTTTAGGCCGATAGCTGCAGCGTTCATGTTTTGCCATGTCCAGCAAACCTGTCCTAAGACCTCCACTTTTAAAATAGTTGCTTGGTTGTCATGCTGATCTATTCACTGACCCAAAACAATTATGTGGATTTGGTGCACCAGCTTCCTCTGCCTGAACTTGGACTTGACTGCATGCTTGTTCTAAGTCAGTAAGTGAGAGAGAATTTTAGCCAGTGACAGCCAGTCCATTTCAGAGGTGATACCTACAGGATTCCTTTATATAACTACTTTTAAAAATGGGTAGTGTGTCCCAAATTTGTATTAGTTGCTACTGGTTGTATTTTTTTACTAGTTGCAGTGCTATGTTATTGAACAAGTACATTGTGTTCTTTTTTAAGCCTTCCACATATACAACTGTGTAATTGGCAACAAGGCTGTTTTCTTCTTGCAAAGACTTTAGTCCATTGGAGTGTGTCTGGTGAAATATGTTTAGGCAAACCTTTTCTTACTGTAATTTGCCGTGGCTAGTGATCAAAGTTGGACAAGTGTTTACTACAGTTTTGAATCCAGAAGTGTACAGTGTACTAGGGTAAACTGGAGCACACCAAGTACACATTTATATCTTGAGCATATTGGATCGTCTTGCCTTGCTTTACATGTTTTCTGTAATGTAAAAATGTGTTTTATTTAAAAGGCTTGTTCTTCCATTTTGTAGGCGGTAGATGTAGTACTGTTGTGCTTTTTCCCATCAGTTTTTAAAGTCCATCTGATGAACCATTGTATAATATTAGCCAGCAGCTATGTAATCTGTTAACCATTCTATTCTATAGAGACTTTACTGTGGGCATGCCTGATGTGGTTTGTTAGACACTGCGATTGTTTCATCTTGCATTTTTGTATGTGATTGCTGGCAAGTTAGTCTACTAACATTTGTATGGTTTTCCCCTTTTTCCTGCCTTTCTGCTTTAATTTTCATCATTTTGGACCTTCCACTGTTGTATTTTTAATATCCATATTCTCTGTTTTTCATAGCGTCACAGTCAGACCCCTCCCGTGATATCCGCTGCGAGTTTTGTAATGAGTTCTTTGAGAATCGCAAGGGACTATCTAGTCATGCACGTTCACATCTTCGCCAGATGGGTATAACAGAATGGCACGTGAATGGCTCACCTATTGACACACTGCGAGATGTCATACATAAGAGGCATCCAGCAAAACCACAGCAACAAGTTTCCAGCATCAAAATGGAACCTCGTGGGGAAGATGAGCCACCCAGTCCGTCCCACAGACTCTCACCTATAGGTGTTGGGGCATCAGTGATGGCACGAGATATTCCAATTTCAGCACCTGGGCACCCTCACAACAATTTTCTTTCACCAGTACCAACTAAGAGGCCAGTACCTCATGAACCTAGACTTACACAGTCTGAGCCAAAGGGCTATATGAATGCAGAGCCAAAGACTTGCAGCCAGCCTAAGTCTTACTTACAGGGTGAGAGTAGACCAAAATCCTACATTACAGAGGGGGGGCAACCCAAGACCTTTGTTCATGGTGATGGGAAGCCAAAACAGTTCTTGCAAAGTGGAGAAGGAAGGCCAAAGACTTTTATGCAAGATGGGAGACCAAAGGGCTTTTTGCCAATTGAAAACCGACCCAAGACATATGTACATGGCGAAAGCAAGCCTAAAACATATTTACAAGGTGACGCAAAGCCTAAGTCTTTTATACCTGGGGAAAATAAACCTAAACCGTTCTTGCAAGGTGAGCCCAAGCCCAAGTCTTTTTCTCCAGATGGCAAGACCAAGGCTTACATTCAAACGGAGCTTCCATTCAAGGTCAAGATGAAGGCATCCCCAGAGAAAGCAGTCACATGCAGTAAGTAAAAGGTTTGAAGTATGGATCTGGGTTGTGTGTATTACATTGTTAGTAGCTATTTTTTATTTCTCTTTCACAATGTTTCTTCTCTGTGTTCTGTTATTTCCTAATTTAACCAGTGGAGGCAAGCTGTGAGCTTTGTGGGTTGTTCTTTGAGAATCGGAAGGCTTTAGCCAGCCATGCCAGAGCTCATCTTCGACAATTTGGTGTAACCGAATGGTGTGTCAATGGTTCCCCAATTGAAACGCTCCGAGAATGGATGAAGCAGAGACCCCAAAAGGCTGGTGCCTATCTCAATTACATCCAAGGGCGTCCTTTCTCCAAAAAGTTCAAACGTGCTTTGCAAAGTCCAAAACCAGGACTAGAGAAGGAAAGCCCAGCTACAACCCCCGGAAAGGTAGCTGAGAAGGAGCACAGTGCTGCAACACAAAGCCCAACCTCTGAAAAAACAGCTGAGCCACAGGGCCAGAGTAAGTGTGACACACAGGATAAAATAGATGCAAGCAGGGATGGACTGGCCATTGGGACTACAGGGAGTTTCCCGGTGGGCCGATGGCTCAGTGGGCCGGCTTCAGTGACAGCGCACCGCTGCCCCCCTCCGCTCCTCTGTCTCTCCCTTCCCGCATCGCTCACTTCCTCTCCCTCCCCGCAGCGCTCACCTGGGGGGAACAGAGAAGCAGGGGGAGGAGCAGGGACGACGACAGCGGAGCATGGGGGAGGGGACAGACAGCTGACTCAACATCTATGGCCTCACTTCTGCCTAATCTTGTCCCATAAGGGGGAGCACCGAACTGATTCCTTGCCCCAGGTGAAATAATGTCTGCCTATAAGAGTACCAGTACCAGCTGTTCTACTCTAATAAAGTAGAACGGCTAGTGGCTAGTGAAGGGGGAGAGGGGGGTGCAGGAGTTGTCCGGCCGCCATAGAAGAGACCTGTCAAAGTGGGCCAGTCTGGATGAAGTCCAGGGCCAAATTTTTGTCCCAGTCCAGCCCAAGATGCAAGGATGGCTTACTTACATAGGTTATGGGTTCTGTGATATCTAAAAATGTATCTATATCAACAGAAGTGGAGCGACGTCACTCTAAGGCACCTGAGGTTCCACCCACTCGGGAAGATACTGTTTCTGAACCACTAGCCAAAAATGAGGAGCCACGACCACCTGCAAGAGCACGTCCTGTGCCTTCTCTGGTACCAAGACCACCTGAGAAATCATTAGTGAAGTTTGTTGGAAACATTTACACTTTGAAATGCAGGTGAGATGGCTGTGTATGTTTTATCTTTTGATCTTCTTATATAGTACTTAAAATGGGTCCCAAAAATGAGGCAGTAAATGCTTTTCATGTTCTGTTTTTTGTACAAAACAGATTCTTCAACTACTTAAAACATAAAATAAAGATATGGATTTTGTGATGGCTGTCCTTTAATACCTAATTGAATTTTCAGTTTAAATCAGCTAAGTATATTCCAGGTACCTAAAAACAGAACATTGTTCAGTTTTACAGTTTGTTTTCCCTAGAGAGCAGCCCCAACTTGAGTAGAAACGTCTGACCCCTGACGACATTCTGTAGAGGAGGACCCTTGCTCTGTGTGGAACCAGTGGCCTCTATGCAAAGGTCTGAAACTCTCCACTGCTGAGTCAGACTTAAAGTTTTGCAATCAGCAAACCACATGCTCCTTCCTGATTGAAAAGCTCTAGCTCTGACTCAGCAGGGGGCATTCCAGACCTCTGCTACGAGGCCACTGCTTGGACACAGAGCAAAGGCGATTCTCTGCAGCATGCTGGCAGAAGATAGGCATTTCGACTCGGGCTGTAGCTGCACTTTAAAGCTGCATTTAAAACAAACTGTAAACTTTGGGACACATTTTGTTATATTGCACTTGAAACATATTTAGATGGCACCCCCACACCAAACAGGTTTTTGTTTTTAGGTGGTGGTGGTTAAGTTGAATTATGTGCAAGCTTCTTTTATCAGAAGAGTTAAATGGAACTGGGAATTCAGGTAAATTGTCTCCACCAGAATACACGGTTGAATCCATCTGATAAAGCCAAATAATCTCTTTCTCTTGGTGTGAAAATATTATTGTGAATTCAAGGTGCAAGAGACATACATAGAGTTAGGTGGGGTAATCTCAACACTGAAGTTTCAGGTACAGGAAAGCAGCAGGTATTTGGCATTTCAGTTTTGGGTGTAGTAACATGTAATACAAATGTGAACTATTAAAAAAATGTAAATTATTGGAACACTCTGAAGTGTTTGTAAAATATATTGGTGTCTTTCTGAGTTAACTTGTGCCATGTCATACCACATCACAGGTACAGGAAGTGAGGGGTACTCCAACAGCAAACCTTTGCTATACAATAAACTGTAAAGATTACAATTAAACAGGCAGCGCTACACCCATTCAACAAGCAGAAAAATTTATTAAATGAAAGTGACAAAGATGTGTAGATATATAAACCTGTGAAATGCTCAATATTTTTTTTTCTAGGGTAAAGCTGCTGTCTAATGATGTGTAAAGACACCTAAACATGAAAGTGAAAACAGACAGCGCTGCACCCAAAACAACAAAAAAATATTTTAATTGAAGCAGCTTCCCTAAGCACATAAATATGTGCTAAAATATATGGTGTAGACGGAAGGAAGAAAACACTTAATAAAAGTGACAATAAAAATAATATAAATCACATGAGCTGCTTCAAATAAAACTTATAAATTGTAAGCACCCAACAATAGTGTCCATTTCACTATTCCTGAAAAAAAGTTCATACAAGTGCTCCACTCTTAATGAAAAGTTCAATGGTGCTTTAAAAAATGAGAAACAAGTGAGAAGGATCCTCAGCACACCCTATGAACAGCCTTAACTCACAAAAAACAGATTTGAACATCTCAGAGCTCTGTTCAATCCATTATTTAAAAATGGAAAGAGTATGGCATAACTGCAAACCTACTAAGACATGGCCGTCCACCTAAACTGACAGGCAAGGGCAGCATTAAAATCAGAGACCCATGGTAACTCTGGAAGAGCTGCAGAGATCCATAGCTCAGGTGGGAGAATCTGTACACAGGACAACTATTAATCGGGCCTTTTTGGGCAGAGTGGCAAGAAGAAAGCCATATGAAGTCCAGTTTGCGAGAAGCCATGTGGAGGACTCCGTAAACATGTAGAAGAAGGTGCTCTGGTCAGGTGAGACCAGATTGGTGATAAATTGAAAGTTTTGGCCTAAAAACCAAACGCTTTGTGTGGCAGAAAACTAACACTGCATATCGCCCTGAACACACCAGGAGGAGGATGTTCTTTATTTGGCTGTGCTGGGAAAATTAAAAAATATTGGTGTTAGCATTTTTTTATTTAAAATCCAGTCCTGGTAACAAGTTGGCACTGAAGCCAGGGCATTGTCTCAAAAGGGATACTAGACAGGGTCTCATTTCACAATTATACGGCATACTTTTTAATAAGCTCCAAAAGTCTATGGAAATACCATTAAGGACACTGGGTACGAGATTTGGGGTCTATATCAGATGACCAGTGGGCAACAGTTTTGTCAGCGTTCTCTTTATCCCCTACGCAAAAACAAACCCAATTATTTACATAGGACTTATCCTACACCTGAAAAGTTATTTAAATGGAAGCGTGGAGACACACCCCTATGCCCTAGATGTAATGGGGGTCCGGATAACTTAATACATATGCAATAGAGATGCCCCAAACTCCATCCATATTGTCAGGCAGGGAGTTGTCTCTACTCTTAATGGTATCTTTGAGACGAAGATGCCGTTGGAGCCAGGTATATGCCTTCTGAGTATGTTCGATGAATCAAGGACCCCGAAATATACCTTTACACCAATAGTAAGAAGTCTGTTTCAGTCTCGTAGCTTATAGCATTAAAATGGATGTCACCAAATCCCCCAACAATAGGGAAATGCCAAATACAAATAAAGGAAACTGATTACAGAAAAATGTTTTCTTACATAGAGGTTATCCAGGGAAATTTGATGAAATATGAAATAAGGTCAAATATTACAGACTGAATGTAATAGGAACACAAAGGTAATTTCATTGCAGGATCATAGAGAGAAGGGTTCCCCTTTTTTATTTTCTCTTTGTTTAAGGTGATTTTTAAAATGTACATGGGTTGTATGTGTGTTTGAATTGTTTACTTATAAAATCAATAAAAAAAATAATCTGATAAAAAAAAAAAGATAACAGAATTAACTATTTTCCTGTAATTAGTATAGTATTTGCACAAAAAAATTAAGTGACCAACACTGTGCATCCTCGGAAAGTGAAGAATACATTACAATACATGACCTCTGAAATTGTATTCTGTCTAATGAGAATTTTCGTAACTTTATTATTATTATTATTATTATACAGGATTTATATAGCGCCAACAGTTTGCGCAGCGCTTTACATCAGGGAAGACAGTACAGTCACAATACAATTCAATACAGGAGGGATCAGAGGGCCCTGCTCGTTAGAGCTTAGAATCTAGAAGGGAGGGTCAAGTGGAACAATGGGTAGTAGCTGTGGGGGGATGATCAGATGGACTCAAATGCAAATACAGTTGTTAGGTGTGGGTAGGATAGGCTTCTCTGAAGAGGAGGGTTTTCAGGGATCCTCTAAAAAGCTAGTAGAGAAGGAGATAGGCGGATAGATTGGGGTAAGGAGTTCCATAGGCTTGGAGAGGCTCTGGAGAAGTCCTGGAGACGAGCATGGGAGCAGGTGATGAGAGAGCTAGAGAGTAGGAGGTCTTGAGAAGAGCGAAGAGAACGATTAGGTTGGTATTTAGAGACTAGGTCAGTGATGTAGCTGGGGGCAGAGTTGTGGATGGCTTTGTAGGTAGTAGTTAGTAGTTTGAATTTAATTCTTTGGGTGAGTGGAAGCCAATGGAGGGATTGACAGAGAGGGGAAGCAGAGACAGAGCGTTTGGTAAGGTGGATGAGTCTGGCAGCAGCATTCATGATGGACTGAAGGGGGGTTAGAGTATGCAGAGGTAAGCCAGTGAGAAGGGAATTGCAGTAATCAAGGCGAGAGATGACCAGGGAGTGAATTAAGAGCTTTGTGGTGTCATTGGTTAGAAAGGGGCGTATTTTGGAGATGTTGCGAAGGTTGAGGCGGCAAGATTTGGACAGTGATTGAACGTGAGGTTTAAAGGACAGTTCAGAGTCCAGGACTACTCCTAGGACCTTGACATGTGGGGATGGGCTGATAGTTGTGCCATTAATTTTGACAGAGATCAGGGGAAGAGGCACGTGGGGGAGGGAAAATGATAAGTTCCGTTTTAGATAGATTGAGTTTGAGGAAGTGGTGCGACATCCAAAGTGAAATATCTGATAGTAAATTAGTGATACGTGAGGAAAATGAGCTAGTGAGTTGAGGGGTAGAGAAATAAATTTGAGTGTCGTCAGCGTAGAGAAGGTATTGGAAGCCGTGGGAGGCTATCAGCTGACCCAGGGAGGAGGTGTAGATTGAGAATAGGAGAGGTCCAAGAACAGAACCTTGGGGGACCCCAACTGAGAATGGAAGAGGAGAGGAGGAAGTAGAATTGTAAGTAACGCTAAAGGTACGGTTGGATAAGTAAGTAGAGAACCAGCGAATAGTACAGTCACGGAGACCAAAGGTGTGAAGTTTTTTGAGGAAGAGTGGGTGGTCAACCGTATCAAAGGCGGCAGAGAGGTCCAGGAGTAGGAGCACAGAATAGTGTCCCTTAGTTTTGGCCGTTAGTATATCGTTTGTAAGTTTTAGGAGAGCAGTTTCTGTGGAATGTTGAGGACGAAATCCAGACTGAAAGGGATCAAGAAGGTTATTATCAGCAAGGTGTACGCTCAGTCGGTTGTAGACTAGACGTTCAAGGAGTTTGGATAAAAAGGGGAGCAAGGAGATGGGACGTAGGTTGTCAAGATTGGATGGGTCCAGTGAGGGCTTTTTAAGTATGGGGCTAACTAGTGCATGTTTCAAAGAGTTAGGGAAGATGCCAGAAGAGAGGGAGAGATTGAAGATGTGGGTTAGAGAATGTAGAATAGAGTCAGAGGGTGAACGTAGCATTTGCGAGGGAACAGGGTCCAGAGCGCAGGTGGTAAGATGGACGTTGGCAAGTAATTTAGCGACCTTGTCTATAGTGGTGGGGTTGAAAGAGGGAAGTAAAGATTGTACCTGTGGGCATGAGGTGGGAAGTGTGGAGGGTATCTGAACAGTAGAGATCTCCTTGCGAATTGTATCAATCTTCTGTTTGAAGTGATTGGCGATCTCCTGGGCAGTGAGTGAGTTGGTGGGTGGAGGCAGTGGGGGACGAAGTAGAGAGTTGAAGGTAGAGAAGAGTTGACAGGGACGGGATGATAAGTTTTTAATGAGGGTGATGAAATAGGTCTGCTTGGCAGTGAGGAGGCTGGAATTGTATTTTTGGAGGGCAGATTTATACTGGACGAAGTCTTCCTTGGACTTGCTCTTGCGCCACTGGCGCTCAAGAGCACGGCTGTGTTTTTTCAGACTTCTGGTATCATCTGTTTGCCAGGGTTGAAGGGGGCGTTGTCTTATTCTGCGTGTAGTGAGGGGGGCAAGTCTGTCCAGTGATGCTAGAAGTGAAGTGTTGTAGACAGAAGTGGCTAGGTCAGTGCAGGACAGGGGTGCGATTTTGTCGTAGAGGTGGTCAATCACAGAGTATAGAAGAGAAGGGTTGATATAGTGAAGGTTTCTACGAGAAACCGTTAGGCGTTTGGGTGGAGAGGAGGTGGAGGAGAAGGAGAGAGTGAAGTTAATAAGGTAGTGATCAGATAGGGGGTAAGGATAGTTGGAGAGGTTATGTGGAATGCATAGGTGGGAAAAGAGAAGGTCAAGGGTATTGCCTTCAGAGTGAGTAGGAGCCTGTATCCATTGCTTCAGGTCAAAGGAGGAGGTTAGACTGAGAAGTTTTGAAGTTGCAGGAGTACTAGCATTAGTAGGGATGTTGAAGTCGCCAAGAATGATTGTGGGGATTTCAGAAGAGAGAAAGTAGGGTAGCCAGGCAGAGAAGTCATCCAGAAATGATGAGACTGGGCCAGGGGGCCGGTAGATCACAGCTATCCTTAGAGAAACTGGGGAGAAGAGACGAACGCAATGCGCCTCAAATGAGGAGAGTGACAGAGAGGGAGGTGGGTGAAGTACCTGAAAGGTGCTATGTGGGGCTAAAAGGATTCCAACACCCCCTCCTTTGCGTCCACTGGCTCTGGGGGAGTGAGTCCAAAGAAGACCACCGTGAGATAGAGCAGCAGAAGACGCAGTGTCAGATTCGTGAAGCCAGGTTTCGGTAACGGCGAGAAGATTAAATGATTTAGCGATCATGGAGGGAGGTCAGTTTGTTACAGACGGAGCGAGCATTCCAAAGGGCGCAAGAGAAAGGGAGTCTGGTCTTGGGAAGAAGAGTAATGGGAACTAGATTGTGTGCATTGCAGCCAGAGGGTGTAGGGTAATGGGTGTGTTGAGCACAGTTAGGAGGCCCAGGGTTTGGTGATACATCACCAGAGGATAGGAGAAGCAGAAGGGTGAGGGAGGTAATGTGGGAATGTGATTTATATGAGGGGACATTCCCCAGTGGTTTGGAGTATTGGGCGTGTAAATTTAGAGTTAGCCAGAGTTGTTGAGCGCAGTAATAAGGGGAGGACAGAAGTGAGGGTGATATATACAAGATGTGGGGTGGAGAAGAGGGATGAGTGAAAGCCAGTTTAAGGATTGAAGATGCAGCTGTCAGAAGGAGTGGTAGACAGAGCATTTTAGAAGGGGGAGGAAGAGCAGAGGGTGTGAACAAGGTTACCTGTGTAACAAATCTCTATTTTTCTCTTCCTACGCTTTGTGCATTCGCTGAAGTGCAGGCTCAGAAGTGCTACCACTTAGATAAATCCCCCCACTTTGAGAAAGAACCCCATTTGCAAACGTGCCACCCCTAGGCAAACGTGCCTTTCCCAAGAGATGGTTAGATATATACTGTTAGGAATGGGGGGTGTGTTCTTCCAATTACTGATTAGGAAGGTAATAAAATGGCTGGCTATGCAGAGCAGAATTCTCACTTAAACAGATTTACAAGTGGACAGCTAATAGAGATAAGGAAAGGCCATCATTTAGGGGTAAAGCAAAGGGAGGAAAGGAAAACAAAATTTTGTGTCAGTATTTTGTTGAACCACCTTTTGCTTTAATTATAGCCTTTAGTCTGATGGGATATGTCTCTACTAACACTCTTCTTTGCACAACTACTCAAGTTCAGTTAAAATTGATGGTAACCATTTGTGGTCTGCAGTCCTCAAGTCATTACACTGATTTTTCAATGGGGTTTAAGTCTGGGCTCTGACTAAGCCATGCAAGGACATTCACTTTTTTTCTTTCCAAAACTGTGTGGTAATTTTTGCTGTGTGCTTTGGGTGATTGTCATGTTGGAAAATAAACCTTTCCATTGACAACTTTCTGGCAAAGGGCAGCAGATTTTCTGGAAGAATTTGAGGGTGTTTTGCCCCATCCATTTTTCCTTCTATCCTGACAAGTAATTCAGTCCCTGCTGCAGAGAAACATCCCCATAACAGGATATAACCACCTCCATGCTTTACTGTAAAAATTGTGTTATTTGGATGGTGAGCTGTATTGGATTTCTGCCAGACATATCGTTTAATGTTGAGGCAAAATAATAAAAATGTTAGTCTCATCTGACCAGAACACCTTTTTCCATGTGGCCTCAGAATCTTCAAGGTGCGTTTTTGGCAAAGCTCAGTCAATGCTGCATGTGGCCTTTCTTAAGGGGAGGCTTTTTTTCTTGCAACCCTCCCATAAAAGCCACATTTGTGGATAATTTGTGATGTTGATGACGCATGCACACAATCGCCACTCTGTTATAAATTCCTGCAACTGCTTCAGAGTTGCTGTAGGCCTCTTTGTAGCCTCTCTGACCAGTTTCCCCCTGGCTCTTTCATCCAGTTTGGAACAACGTCCTTATCCAGGGAGGGTCTGTGTTTTACCAAACACCTTCCACTTCTCAATAATCTACTTCACTGGGCTTATAGGCATTAATAAAGCCTTTGATTATTTTTTTGTGTTCATTTGCTGACTTGTGCCTGTCCACAACTGTATCCATTTGACAGTGTCTTACCACTCATGGTTAATTGTTTGCTTCAGTTGCCCTACCAGGGATTGAAATGCTCCAGAAACGCTGTTTTCATGCTCAATAAAAATGACCACAGCTGATCAGTTGAAAGTCAAAAAGTCATTTTTTTTCTAACTTTTATAAAAAATAAATAAAAATCTGACGTGTTGGTGTTGTAGCTTTCACTTGGATGTTATAAGTTGCACTGAGTAAATACAGCTGGATAAAAAAAAAACTGTATCTGTCTTCATTTTAGGCTGCAAAGCAACAAAATGTGATTATTTTAAATGTGAGGGATTATTTTCTATATCCGCCGTAAGTGCGCTCCTGCATGTTCCCCCATAGAATCTAAGGCTGATCTGGCTGCGGTTCTAGCGCCATCCGAGCCAGCAATCAGAGTGACTATTTCCCAATCTGAGTTGCTCCAAACTATCTGATGAGAATATTCTTGTGAGTATCTGGTTTCTGCTATTACTCTAGAATTGAGAGAACATTTCCTCTCTCGGTTATGTGGTACACACTAGTCAGGAACTGGAGAATCAACCTGCTATCTCTAGTCACAGTTATTTCAGAACCCCTGCAGTAAAACTTTAACATTACACCCTTTCTTCAAGGTCATCTTGTATGGGGAATACAAATGACCCAACATAGGACCTGCAGCCTTTTGCAGACCTATCTCATTGTTAAATGTTTGATACTTAAAAGAGATTTTGTTTTATTTATTTTTTCCAGATTCATACTTACCTAGGTGTATGCAGCATCTGTCCAATACTGCATCTGTCCCCCGGCGCCTCTTCACTAAGAACCGAGCAAATGAACACCACCGATTCTCATAGCTCGCAGCGCTCTGCCCCCCCACAAAATCACTGGAGCGCTGGGCTTTGGAGAGGGGGCAGGAGCAGCTGGGTTATCCTCTCAGTAATTTGCTGAGAGGCTGAGCTGGGTGTCAGTCCAGGGATCTGGCAGATCCCGACTCCATGGTCTTTATGATGCTGAGCCTGGACTGACTGTGACATCAGCAGAGAGCGGACTTTAGCCTCTCTCTGCTAAAAATGGATCACAGAAATGCACTCCTGTGATCCATATGAGAAGTACAGCCAATCAAGATTTGGCTGTACTTCATTAAGCAGGTAGTAAACCCATCCAGTTAAATTTCCAGCATATTGCTCATAAACTAGTTGCTGTGTGTAGATGGCTTCCTACCTTCTTCGTTTCAGTGCAATCGTTCATTTTCAGAGCATTGATGTCATCAGCGCATGCGCAGTTAGTCCCATATTTCCGGCAAGCTCTTCATGCCGGAAAATTGTATTTAATAGTTTAAATTCAGGGGCTACATCTTTCTCTTTGCCTGGTGTGAGCCCGAACATCCCACGAGTCTAGCTTGCCATTGACAAGCAGAGTGTTAACCCCATGTGACTCGATATGTCACAGGTTTGTAGGTGTGGGCGAGCGCAACACAGGAGAGAGCAGTATTACACAGGAGAGCTGTACTGCGCACGTGCAAGATTATGGACACGGAGAGGAACTAAGGGCGGAAGTCAGAATGTTGTTGGATGCGGAAGACAGCAGTCACCATGGCGGTGGCTGCAACTGAAACGGAGCTTTCAGAAAAATAATATTTTTTCAAGTAGTAAGCATTAGATATGCTTTGCCATGGCGGTGCTTTAATTCATAATACGTTTATACATTGCATTTAAGTCCTTGCCAAGATCTTAGTGTCTCACCTGTCTGGAGTTCCTGAAGACTTGATTCAGGTGGACCAAATGGAATTCATGCCTGGTGAAAGCACTGATATTTTTCTGATTGATCTTTCTTGCTCTGGCAAATGTACTTCACCAACCCAATGAGACTGACTGTTGCTTTGTGGGCTCTAACAGATTGTTGGCCTATATAATGTAGATAGACAAATCTCCCACTGCGGTTAATGTATTCTGACAGTCTACACCAACAGCTGTCACTGACACTTGAACAATGGTTGCATCTGATTGGACATGGCTAGTGTTTGAACATTTTCCTCCAGAAGAATGTCAGACAGGAGGCTGTGGAAAGGACCACTCATGGGAATATTTTTACCTTTTAACAGGAACTGGCTAAAATTTGATCAGCATGTAGCCAGCTTTAATCTGTGAATTTTATGATGAATATGAATATTCCAGCAAGGTCTATCACGGAACTCTAGGGTGTCATTCCTAAAAACAGATATCTGTAGCTCAGCCTTCAGCACTATTAAATCTGAAACCTTTTTTGCTATTAGGTTAGAATGTTAACACATCATCTCATGGTTAAGACCTTGTGTGGAGGATTCTCGTGTACCTCCTAATTGTTTGTCTCTTGTGAGTCAGTGGGATCAAACTTTGGTTCTTCTTGCATTCTCAGGAACTCTTATCAGGGGTGAAATGGTCACAGCCTAACCTGTCAGATTTTTAGGCATTGACTCCAATTTCCCTTTAGGCCTCTGATGGAATCTGGAGCATTTAAGCCAAGACCTTCTTCTGGCAGCTTTAATCTTCTCCTCCACCAGGACAATGTTTTTCAGTCCCTCTGTCTAGCTTTTCCAAGAGGAGCTTTATTTCCTCTTTTCAGGCTGAGTTTATATCTCTGTTACTGTCCCCTCTTGTTGGGCATCCTGGATGGATACTGTGGGGTCATTTGGTTCTCGTTCCATGTTTTGGGTGGTTCAGGTTAGCTTGAAGCTGGATCTTTAGAGTGGATTGGTTTACTCCCTTCCGTATTGAAACATAATTCACTGGTTATGTGTCTTGTTTTTCCAGCATCAGACTTTAGTTCCCAATGAAAGGCTGCCACTGATTTTTTATTTTTTATGTTTCTTCTACCAGATGCAAGTTGCCAGCTTTAAGCACAAGATCCTTCAGGTGGCTTTTCAGCCACATATATAGTCCCCGGTTTTCAGTTTCTTTGACCTTTTAGCATTGTTTGCAGGTTGCCTACTCCTCAGTTGGACTGATTTTAAACATCCCAAAGGTGAAAGACTTCCTGTGTCCTTCAGTGGATGAAAAATAAAAAAGAAAGATATTTGTACTCGCTGTAAAATCTCTTTCTCTGAGTCCATTGGTGGACACAGATCTTACCCTTCTGTGTTTTATTGATCATAGGCTTAGTGCTGGTCTTGCTTTCTATCACACTGAAGTATGTTGGTAGTAGGAGGGGTTATCCTAGCCAGGCCTATAGTTTTGTTTGCCAGTGTCCAATCCTCCTTTAGTTGGAAATATAATCCGAAATGTTCACTCCTTTATGACAATATAACACATATATGTGGTGTGCACGAAGTGGGCTTTAATCCTGGGCTCTGCATATATATATATATATATATATATATATATATATATATATATATATATATTTAGTGCTGTCAAGCGATTAAAATTTTTAATCGCGATTAATCGCATTAATGTCATAGTTAACTCACGATTAATCGCGCGATTAAGGAGGTTCACCCTTTATTTTTATTTTTTTTCTTATTTTTATAATATTAAATTGTGTTTTTTATTTTTTTTACATTTTGATCACTTTTATTGCTGTCACAAGGAATGTAAACATCCCTTGTGACAGCAATAGGTGGTGACAGGTACTCTTTATGGAGGGATCGGGGGTCTAAAAGACCTCCGAGCCCTCCTTTGCACTTCAAAGTATTCAGATCGCCGAAAACGGCGATTCTGAATACTGTGTACTTTTTTAAATCCGGCGCCATTGGCAGCCGAGAAACCCGGAAGTGACGTCATGACGCCGCTTCCGTGGTTTCAATGCGGAGACTGAATCGAAGCCGCTTACGGCTTAGTGTCAGTCTCCAACCTGGACACAGAAGGCGGCGGATCTAGGATCGGGAGGCCCGGTCAGAGCGGCGAAAGGCGGCGGGAGGGGGGGGGGATGTCCCCTCCCGCTCCTCCGGCATAACAACCGAGCGCCCGCTCTAAACAACGGTATCGGCATCATACCGCGGCTGCAGGCATCATCCCGGTATAACCCCCGAACGCCGCCTCGTTAATCGCGCGATAAAAAAATTGACGGCGTTAACATGGGTTTGCGTTAACGCTGTTAATAGCGCGTTTAACTGACAGCACTAATATATATATATAGATAATGTATATATGTGTTATTGTTTTTTCTTCTGTCTGTGCTCCCAGCACAGAGACCAAGCTGTCGGTGACAGCCCCAGGTCTTCTACTAACGATCAGGACAAGGTGGAAATGGATCCTGATCAAATGATCGCTGTTATAGCCTTTAATTTGCTATTAAAGTGATCATTTAATTCTGTATTCTCTCCTCTGTGAAGATGAGAAACAACAGACTTCACTGCTAAGGAGGAGAAAAAGATACAATGTATCTATTCTCCCACCCAAGGGCTTTCACACTAAGGTGATGCGCTGGCAGGACGTTAAATAAAAAGAAAAACTCCTGCAAGCAGCATCTTTTGGAGCAGTGTGTAACTGTGTACACTGCTCCGCCACCGCTCCTGCCCATTGAATAAGCAGTGTGGATTAACTGCCGGCAAAGCGCTGATGCAGGTGGTTTTAACCCCTTTTTTGCTTTTGGTTAAAAGCGCATGCTAGTGGCAGAATACCTCTGCAAAAATTATGGCAAAGCAACGATAAAAATAGTGGAACTTTACCACGAACGCCGCCTGTGCCCCAGTGTGAAAGCAGCCTTGGAGGTATTGCAAATATAAGTTATTTTCAGTGTAAGTGTGTTTTCGATAAGAAAAAAAAGTTTTATATTTAGTGTCAGTGCGAGTGTTTGTGTCAATCCCAATGTGTTTAAGTAGGGCCAAAAAAAAAAAATATGTAGAATTGTTTGTTGGCCCTACTATATAGATATAAAGAACAAATCGCACACACACATGTGGTAATGCTGCAATTGTCAGTAGTAGTAGAATTTATTTAGTAGGATTTTTGGTGGTGGGTCACAGAATTATATGGCTGAAGTTTAAAAAAAAAAAAATGTTTATTTTTTGGAATGCTTATCGTATTGTGTCCCAAGATAATAAAAAAAAAAACACTGAAGGAGTTAAACTACTTTTAAGGCTTCCTATGTATGTCCCTCCGTGGATTTAAAAAATCTTATAGGTTTTATGGTGAGTACAAAAATCATATTTCTGAATATGTTCCACACAGTTTTAGTGCTTGGAACATTTGCATTTGAGAGGTGATTGAAGGCAACATTTGCACAAAATGTATGGCCAGCCTTGGGGTATGAAAAGCCCTGATGTGCAAGTCTTCTACTGTTTTAATGGGTTACTTAAGTTTTTTTTTTTTCTTCTCACCTTTACCAGGTTCTGTGACACTCAATTCCAAGGTCCGCTTTCCATTCAGGCGAAGTGGGTCCGTCACCTTCAGCATCATATATTGGCAATGAACTTTTCAAAGTTCCCGAGCCCACCACATGAGGTATCATCCCAGGAACAGGCAGAAGCTGTCGAGTCCCAATAAGTCGGCTTCAAAGTGACATGGACAAGTTGTCTACATTTTCTACAGTGGGATAAAATAAGCCACGGATTTGTGGAAGACTTGTAGGTGGTAGCTCGGCATTTATAACAAAATCCAATGCAGGTCTGAAAGAAAAGATGCTCTAAAGCCTGTGAGATGAAAATGATAATGTCTGGGTATGCAGTAAGGGAAGATCAGCCACAAGGCACCAACATCTTTCAGAAGACTGGACTTGCAATAAATAGAGCGATCTCAGCAGACGCGCAAGAGGTGCTGGTATGGAGAACATCAGGGACATGTTTTGAAGATTTTAATAACATGGTTAAATGTTGGCAGTTCATCTTAATTCTGTATGTTTGGTCTCTGCAGATGTAGAATGTTGTGGAAGGTGATATAAATGAATATGGGAAGAATAAAGATGTAAGATGGGTTCTTTTTGGATCTGACAGGTTGGTGTTTCACTGTCCCTTTTTAAAAGGTAATTTCTAGTGATCTGTACTTTTGCTGCTAACACAAAGCAGATTTCTGTTCTCTCAATCCTTCACTACGATGTCTTTATTCTACAATGGTGCTTAGTCTTTATTGCCCCTCAAAGCCCACCACAAACATCACTTCTAAATTTTCTTCTCACCGCTTCTTAGATTTCTTCTATTGGCCCTGAACTTGGACATTAGATTAAACATGCAGGCAATGTTTTGTTTTTTTGTTTTGTTTTTTCCAAAGAGAACATGACATAGCATTCAGTAATAACTGGCATACATGTTTGCAACTTGTGTGTATTCCCAGCCAGGTAGATTTTCCCACTTTGGCTCCCAACTCTGTTCCTTGCTTCAGTCATATTATCAATCAGACCAAACAATTGGACTTCTGAACTTTGTTTCCATTCACTTCGAATAGGCTTCAGATGGGAAGGTCTGGCTCGACTTACAGGAATTGTTATTTTCTCAGTTGTCTGAACAGGGAATTGTGGTGGATAAATCTTCACACTGGAGTACCATTTAATTATAAAAGGTTTGTGGCTTCTAAGGTGTTCGCATTTGCCCAAACCAAGAGAGCAGCTTTGGTCTATTTATAGTTTTTAAAATGTTGGTCAGCAACAGGCACACGGATGTGTTATTGAATGGCCAGACCTATTTTAGTGGTGATATTGAACCCATGGTCATGAGAGCTCTTTAGGTGCCAACTTAAAAAACACCCTCGACACCTTCATTTTGTATGGGCTAAACCTTTTAGCCATGTCTCTTAATTGTTTGTTTGAGTAATTACATATCTTTGGTGACCTCATGGTACACCGGGAAATTTGAAACCGATTCCCTCCACAACCACATTGCTTAATGCCAGGGTTGGCAAAAGGATAGAGTCAGGGGCCTTTATGTATATAATATATATGTTGTATTATTGTGGTTGTATATCTTGTCATGCATCCCCAACTCCCCTTAAGGTGAGACACATCTTTTGGTTTTACTTCCTTTCATTTTAAAGAATCTCTGTCCAAGATCCGTTGACCATTGTTTATATTCTGAGAATAATGTAACCCCCCCCCCCCCCGTTTCCAACCTGAATGTATTCGCTAATCTGTTTTTGTAGACACACACCATAGTGTATTTGAGAGACATGCCCTTAACAGGAAATGGGTATGACCCTTTATAAATACCTTTCACTTTAGTGTTGAAGTCTTTTATTTATTTAAATAACTCTAGGGCTGGTAAATTGGCCCCTCCAAACACGACTATACATCCATTATCCTAATGTGTCCTTACTTTACTGAATGGCTATGTACAGTATGGATACAATAGTATGGGCTTAGTAACAGTGCAGAGGGTAGTGGTGTGCAGGAACACTAGCCAGTCATAATAATGTTTTCAGCATCTTGTTCAGAATAAGCAGAATTTTTTTTGTTGGTTGCCATAGGCTAATGTGCATCACTGTTCTTTATTATATAAGTCTGGTGGTCTTCCAATGTGAAGTCCCTCAGTTCCTTTCACTGGAATCATTTGACTAATTATTACGATAACTTATCCCTTACTGCAGAAAATCCTCCCATTCACTCCCTTGTGAAATATGGCGGTGGGGAGTTGCAACCACTTGCACATACATATTTAGGCTTAGCATCTACCAATTCGGTTTGGCTAGCCATCAGTAATAATTTTTTTCCACAATTTCTGGCCCTGTAAAGGCAGTTTTTTTTTTTCTTGCCCTAAGGACTACAATGTGTCTTTTTTTTATGTCCTTTATGCCTTCTTATCTTTACTGTCACACACCCATTTCATAGTAACCTGCCATTTTATTTACAATTTCAGTTCACTTTGATTTAATATTTTATTGTGTAGAATTCGAGTAAAGCAATCGGTTTTTACCCTGGATGTGTGTGCTTTATTTTCAGATGTAACTGACAGGATTTATACCATGTCATGTTTCCTTTTATTGTTTTGGAACTTAGGGTGCCTACATTAAATACTACTGCACACAAAAACCATAGATGCGATAGTTCTTCATGAGGAGCATTTACAACTTAGCGGTTAGCTTTCTCACCTTTCATCCTAGAGTCCTGAGTTACCCACTTCAAGACCAAGTCTAATTCTGACATATGTTGTTTACAAGTTAAAATCAGTATTTTTTTGCTAGAAAATTACACAGAACCCCTAAACAATATATATAATTTTTTCGCAAAGTCCCTAGAGAATAACATGGCGCTCATTGCAATATTTTATGTCACACAGTATTTGCTCAAATACAACGTTTTTGTAAAAAATACACTTTTTTGAAATTACAAAATAAGAAAAATTTAATTGGTCCTATTTTTTTTTTTTTTGCATATTGTGAAAGATGATGTTACGCTTTAAAATTGCACACACTTGTTGGAATGGCACCAAACTACGGTACCTAAAAATTTCCATGGGCTACGTTTGAAAATGTATAATGGTTACCAGTTTAGAGGAGGTCTTTTGGTAGAATTTTTGCTCTTGCCTCTAACAAACACATGATACTTCACGTGTGATTTGAACACTGTTTACATTTGTGGGTGCGACTTACATATGCGTTTTCTTTGCCACACAAGGACGGAGGTGGTTTAAAAAATTTTCTTATTTATTTTTACACTTCCAAAAAAAAAAAAGAAAAGCTGATCACTTTTATTGCTGTCACAAGGAATGTAAAAATAGTTTGTGACAGTAATAGGCAGTGACAGGTACTCCTAAAATACCCCAAACTCCTCCTCTGCACTTCAAAGTATTTAAAACGCCCAAATCTGACATGCCGGTTGGTCGCTTGGGTCTTCCGGTGGGACAGGAGACACGTGAGAAGTGGCGAGAGGTTCCCTCCCGCTCCTTGTGATAACGGGCGAGCAGCTCATTGGCTGCATTGATTATCACTTGAAAGCCAGCTCTAAAAAAAAGATCAGTACCTGGGGTAATGCCTCTGGCTGCAGGCATCACCCCGGTACACCCACTTCAACAAAGTGATGTGTAAGTAGGTGATTTTGCGTCAAGTGATAAAAAAAAAATCACACAAGGCACAAAAAACTGCTGTTGGGTAGGCTTTTCTAAATGGGTATATATAATAATAATAATAATAATAATAATATAAAAAAAAAAAAAGATATAAAAGAAATACAAAGGACACTTCAATAAGCTTTCCCCACACTATGAGCTTTATGTGCATTTAAGATGTGTCCAATGCCAAGATGGCTATATTTGAGTACTGACGTTACATGTCCACTATAGAACTCTCTTAGGGGGGATATATGTGAAGGAAGTACTGTCAATTTGTGAACATCTTCATGGTGAAGACTATGCTATGCGGTGATATCCAACAGGTAAAGCAGGTAAAGAAATGTTTTAACAGCATACAACATACACAAATTAATAGTAGAAGGTGACATAAATAAAGTGAGTTGTCTCCGTGCTAAGCAACTAATTAAAGAAAATTTAAAACACACTACGGAGAAAATTGTCACCATGGTGGGTTGTTTTTACGTGTTTGCCAATACATTGGTTTTACCCAAATGCAGCTTTCCCAGTTTTAACAGTAAACTTGAACTTGTGGGTGCAGATACCTCGCCCTACTACCCATGTGTACATGCCCCAGGAAGGGTGGGTGTGTGTGTGTGTGTATATATATATATATATATATATATATATATATATATATATATATACACACACACACACACACACACACACACTTGAGTAAAGGCTCTTGTAAGTTTTGGATTTTTGGGGTGATAATAGAAGCAGTTGAGTACTTTATGGGAAACTTAATTTTCACTAACAATGCAAATAAAGTATCACAAACAGTAACCAACTGTGTTGCAAGTGTACCAATATGGCTACAATCAATGTACGCAAATGCTTCATAAAGAAATTATAGCAATGGATTATAAATCACATCACATGTGCCAAAAAGCTTCATTTACAACCATGTGAAAAAAAATTGAATTTGTTTTATATTCTTTTCTGTGATTTCAGTGGAGACAACTCTGCTTTAGATCATCACCTGCAGGAATAAAACACTAGGTACAACTAATAGGAAAATGACAGCCCCTCCTGGTGGCCATTTCCTTCACCCATTTTATTTATTCTTTGCTAACCTTTAACGTTATGATTCTTCTTTCTGTTCTGTAGCTGCTCCTATTTTTATATTTTTTAATAAGGTTTTAATGTATCGTACATCTTCAACAGCAGTGAGACAGATCCACTGCTTGGAGTATCTGGGCCCGATTTTGAGCACTGCCCAATCCAAGGTTTTTCTCCCTCTGGATAAGCTCTTGGCCCTCCACTCCCAAGTTCTGACCTTGTAGTCCAGAAGGTGGCCAACCATTCACTTTTGTGTGAGGGCACCAAGGCAGTACAATACACCCAGTTTCACTTCTGACTATTGCAACTAAGTATATCCTAATCACACAGCACTGTACATAGGACTTGTAGTCCTAGGCCATGGGTTGTATGCAGGTGATTGCCAAAATACTTGCTAGATCAAGCAAGTGACTGGCTCCTGCTGCTGTCAGTCACAGTCTGTGAGGAGTGGGTGGGGACAAGCTGCTCTGTGTGTCAAGAAACACACACAGCGTTGCTCAGGTGTGAGTCTGTCAAGTGCCCCCAAAGCTAGTGGCTTAAGGTGGTTGTAAACCGCATACATAATTTTGCACTTACCTGGTCCACGCCGAGCGAGATGTCATCTTGCTCCGGCGTGTCTTCCGGGTATCGCCGCTCCAGCGCTGTGATTGGCTGGAGCAGCGATGACTGAACCTAAGAGACCTCCTTGGGACTTGGGCATTAACAGCGGCGTAGGCGCGGGAAATTTAAACGCGGCAAGGTCCGGTGGCTGCCGGTCCTTTCGTCGTGGATCCCCCCTGCGCCGCTGCAATCAGCGGCGCATTGTGAGGGGAATATCTCCTAAACCGTACAGTCTGCTCTCCAGCACTTGCACCATCTGGAGTAGCTGGGTCTAATTTTGGACATAGTCCATGCCATAATTTTTCTTCCCCAAGAGAAAGGTTCTCCCCTAAGGTCCCTTTGCCCAGTTTCACATCAGACCTCTTCAATCCTAAATACTTACACTACGGAACAAGCAAATCCAATTCTTATATTGCAAAATGGTTCTGTCCAACCTAAGAAAGCTCTCCCCAACATGGTGGACCTCCAGTCCTGCCCTAGAAAAAAAAAACAACATGTAAGGTTTTTGCTAACCACATCCTAAAAAGGACAATGGAATAGAATATAGAGCTGCTGGGACTTTAAAGGTGTTGAAACATCTCGGTATAATTATCAGACCACGTTCATTAGGGTAAAAATAAATCGTTATTATACAAATCAAGATATCCCACCAAAAGACGCTTTTGTTTTCCTTTTTTTTTTTTTTTTACCACTTTTATTCCTATTACAAGGAATGTAAACATCCCTTGTCAAAGCGTGACCGTTCCTCTTTACAGTGACATCTGGGGGCAATAAGTCCCCAGATCTCACCTCTAGGCTGGGAAGCCTAAAAAAAAAAAAAAAAAACGATCCTGGCTTCTCAGCCAAGGTGGTGGCATTTTTACAGAGGCTGGGTGTGATGTCATAACATCGCGCCTAGCCTCCGAAAGATCATAGACGTTCGGGGGCCATCTGGCATGCCGGATTATTTTATGGTAAACTTCCAGCATAGACCGATGCCTTCTCCCCCTCGCCGGTAGGGGGGACATCCCCTCCCGCTGCCTGTAAGAACGATCAAGCGGCTGAACAGGTGCTATGATTGTTCTTGCGGTGCAGGGAATTGCTAGCTCTAAAAGAAGTTATCTGAATGATGCCTGTAGCAGCAGGCATAATTCAGATATTTCCACTTAAAGATGTCATATGACGTTACTGGGCGGAAAGTGGTTAATTAGTCAAGATGCAGTTGGACATTGCCATAGTAATGGCTTTCATAAACATCAGGGGGCCACCAGGAGCTCTCCTCACATTCCAGCTATCTTGGCCATCCACATCCCTAGAGTGGACAATTGGCAGGCAGACTCCCTAGGTCACCAATGCGTAGACCTGGGAGATTGGTATGGGGGAAAACCAGATGTGGACATCTTGGCCTCCAGAACCAATGACAAGCTAAACAAATTTGTAGCCAAGACCAGGGATCCCTTAGGCTTCACACTGGACAGCTCTGGTGATCCCTTGGGCTTAATTCAAAGAAAAATGGTTCCTGTGCCCCTCATTTCGTAATCAGACTTCTGGTAGACGAGCCGTGGCCTCTTTTAAACAGATCAGACCTACTTGCCCAAGGTCCCCCAATTTCATCCTGCCTCTCAGCTGCTGGCTTTAACAGCATGGCTGTTGAAACCTAAGTCCTAAAAGATGAGGGTATTTCTGGCTTATCCCCACCTTACTTAAGACAAGGAAATACAACTCGTACAGTATTTTTCCCTTTTTTTTTTGTCTTATCTGGTAAGTATCCTCAAAGGTATTCATTTTATTCCAGAATATGTTTGGTTTGCAATCCCCCATTAAGGCTTTTCTTCACATAATTGCTCGTAAATCCCCTAATTTCACCTCCTGTATCACAAGGACCTTAAGCGTCTGCACTGTATTTCAGAGACCTCCCTCTAAATCAGAGATATTCCGTTAGAAGACCTTGATTGTAAGGTTGTCTTTCTGGTAGCCATTATATATGGAAGGTGTGTTTTTGTGTTGCCAGCTCTATTGTACAAAGAGCCCTTTCTTGTTTTGCACAAGAATAAAGTGGTTTTGAGAACAAAATGTTCCTTCAACCCAGTCTCTTCTTTCCATCTCAGTGCAGACATTGTTCTTCCTTTTCTCTCTTCTGCCTCAAAACATGACAAGGAATTTGCCCTATATTGCCTAGACATGGTCAGAGCTGTCTACCTACCTAAAAGCTACAGCCTTTTATTTGAAAGTAGTATCAAATGTTGTGGAATATGGTGCTTTGGAACTTCATATACATGTGGAGGGATAGGCATCTAGGTGAAAGATAAAGAAAATCATTCAACTTTTACTGCTGGGATATATATGTATTTTGTATGCTGTTGGAAAGTTTATAGCACTGTTATTATATAATATTGGGCCTGTAATGTAGGCTTCAGAAACTGCATCCTGCACCAAGGACTCACAAGGGATGGGTTACAGAACTGCCAACATGCCCAGAAGCCCTATAAACAAATGATGTCCCCCTATAATATATATGGACACTACATCTCCACGATAATAGATTAAACAGTACATTTCCAAAGACTAGGATCTTGAAGGTGTCATCTCTACAAAAACACTTACACCTTACTATATAAAAAAAATATATATACACACACATTTTTATTTTTTACAACTCGGTAATATTGCTCCAAAATCATCATAGAACATGCATAAAAATCAATACTGGTGCCCAATTCCCACTCAAGATCCTGGAACTCGGTTATCCCTCCAAAGCTGGACTTCTCACCTTCTGGACCAGAATTTTGTCAGAGAATGCTGTGGCTTACATAAAAAAAAAATCAAGGGGACACAAGAGATTGTGCATTTCAACGAGAAGCGGATCTCATTCTATCTTTGGCAGAACTCCATGTACATTATCAGTCATCAGTGACTGGCCACAGGGGATAGTCTCTTCACCCAAAGGTATTTCAAGACCTCCGTCTTAGGTGTGGGACACCACATGAGAATCTTCTGGAATCCAGGTTTAAAAACAAGCTGGACAGGTATGTTGCCAGGATCAAAGATCTATAGGCCTTCACAATGGATGCCTTGGTGGCTCCGTAAGCACAGTTCAAAAACAATCTACACCTTTCCCATACTAAAGCTCCTCCTTCCTGGTCTGCAAGATAGGGAGAGGCAGGGATTCCAGTGATCATCGCACTGAAATGGCCTAGGAGAATGTAGTACTGGGATGTTAAACTCCTAGCAGACTCTCCGTCAGCCCCACCAGATAATCTGTGATGGGCTGGTTTCCTGGACACTGGCTTGGCTGTTCATGCCCAAGTCCCAAGGAGGTCTCTGAGGTTCAGTCATCCCCACACTCCTAAAAGCTAGAAAATTTACTTCTTGCAAACATCGCACCTTGAAGGCCAACTTTGCCTGGAGCAAGGCTATCAAATTCCACCCCAGGAGTTATTCCATAGGCCAAATCTAGTCTTTCCTCTAGTCTGATCTAAATCAGCGTTGGACCATTATGTTCCATCAAAGATCAAATTGCAGTCCTAGCCATCCTTGTCTAGAGATTCTTCGGTGATAGTCTTTGTGTATGGTATCTTTCACATTGTTTCCCAAGTACACGCCCCAGTGACTCCATGAAACCTCAACAAACATCACTATCTTCCCCTATTCACAAGGGCCCGGATTCAAGAAGCAATTGCGCCTGTGTAACCATAGGTTACACAGCGCAATGGCTTACTTGCCCCGGCGTTACGAATGCTCCTGATTCAGGAACATCGTAACGCCGACTGCAGCCTAAAATCTGCGTGGCATAAGGCTCTTATGCCACGCATATCTTAGGCTGCATTCTTGCGATGGCCGCTAGGGGGCGCTCCCATTGTGCTCAGTGTATAGTATGCAAATTGCATACTAACACCGATTCACAATGTTGCGCGAGCCCTGCGTACGCAATTTACATTGTTTCCGTACGGCGTGTTTAGCGTAAGGCTGCCCCTTCTAATAGCAGGGGCAGCCAATGCTAAAGTATACCCGACGTTCCCGCGTCGCGATGTTCGATTTTTACATAATTTGCGTAAGTGATTCGTGAATGGCGCTGGACGCCATTTACGTATACTTTGAAGCAAATGACGTCCTTGCGACGTCATTTGCCGCAATGCACGTCGGGAAAGTTTCCCGACGGAGCATGCGCTCGGCGCGGGAGCGCGCCTAATTTAAATGATTCCCGCCCCCTACGGGATCATTTACATTAGGCGCCCTTACGCAGGGCAAGTTTACACAGCGCACACGCAATTTACGGAGCTACTGCTCCGTGAATCGCGGGTAGCGCAGTCAATTTGCGGGGGCTCAGGGCAAAAACGCTGCCCTGCACCTCCGCAAATAAGGGGCAATTCTACCTGAATCCGGGCCAAGGTTGCCTTTTTTGTGACTGTCGCCTCTGCAAGGTGTTTCTAAACTGCTTTATCCTGTAGGGAACCTTTCTTTTGTCCTATGGTGGTTTCCTCCTCCCACCCTTTAATTCAGATTTTATTTTTGAAATTTTTGAACAAATGTTTTTGAAACAAACAAAAGCAACCAAAAAAAAATAAAAATACTAACATTTAAACTAAGGTCAAATCACCATTCCAAACAGTATCAGCATTAGATCATCATCAAATTTTTCCCAAATATTTACAGATACTCAGAAGTACTCAGGAGCAAATAGTATATAAGAAAAAGTTTCTTTTTATTTCTTTGACAGGCCTTACCCCTTCACTAAAAACATACCCAATCTTAATTATAGATTTAAATTAGAATGTGATACATCTATCCATTTTCTCCATATTATTTCAAACTTTTGAGAGGTTTTGCATTGAGCCCAAGTGTGTTTTTCGAACATTACATATTTATCCTTTTCGCTAATCCAGTCCCCAAGGGTAGGAGGGTTGGGCGAAACCCAAGAGGATGCGATCAGTTTACGCAGGGCTCGACAAATCCCGGGCGCCAGGTCGCCATGGCGACTAGAAATAGGGTCCTGGCGACTTGAATTGGAGGGGGTGGAAAAAAAAAAAAAAAAAATTTTTTTTTTTTTTTTTTTTTTTGTGAGCTGGGGCCATCTGGTGGTGAGCCGTTGGTATTACAAGTTATTACCACCAGATGTGAGCTGGCGCCATCTGGTGGTGGCCGTTGGTATTACAAGTTAAGCATTACAAGTTAAACAGCAATTCTAATGTTGTTTTTCACTATTTTCACTGCCATCTTCTTCCCTCTAATTAGAACCCCCAAACATTATATATATTTTTTATCCTAACACCCTAGAGAATAAAATGGCGATCGTTGCAATACTTTCTGTCACGCAGTATTTGCGCAGCGGTCTTACAAGCGCACTTTTTTTGTGAAAAAATTACACTTTTTTAAATTAAAAAATAAGACAACAGTAAAGTTATCCCCATTTTTTTTAATATTATGAAAGATAATGTTACGCCAAGTAAATTCATACCCAACATGTCACGCTTCAAAATTGCGTCCGCTCGTGGAACAAACTTTTACCCTTTAAAATCTTCATAGGCGACGTTTAAAAAAAATCTACAGGTTGCATGTTTTGAGTTACAGAGAAGGTTTAGGGCTAGAATTATTGCTCTCGCTCTACCAATCGCGGCGATACCTCACGTGTGGTTTGAACACCGTTTACATATGCGGGCGCTGCTCACGTATGTGTTCGCTTCTGCGCGCAAGCTCGTCGGGACGGGGCGTGTTTTCTGGCTCCTAACTTTTTTACCTGGCTCCTAGATTCCAAGCAAATTTGTCAACCCCTGAGTTTACGTAATATAAATAGGGATCTCATAATGGCTACTGTCTGTTCACAATTCAGGCTATTCGAATTTACATAGTCCAAAAGACAAAAAACAGGATCTGGGGTCAGTATGGTATCATATACAGTTTTTACCGGGTCCAGCAGTTCTGCCAATAGCTGCGAAATAACTTCAGGCATCTCCAAAAGAGGTGAATAAAGGAGCCAGGAGATTGCACACATCTTGCACATTCTGAGTTTTCTCTCCTGTCTACCCTGTGCAACAACTCTGTGGTACAATAAACCTGATACAAAATAGAGTAACTCTACACAGCAAGCTGAACATTCTGTATTATTTGATTACATATGTCCCCTAGGGCAGTGATGGCGAACCATGCACTCTGCATTGTAGTTGACCACCATCCGAAATTTAGTTACAAAACATCTGGGGTGCCAATGTTTGCCATCACTGCCCTAGGGCCACATCAATTTCTGCCTCCCATCGTTGCCTACATGGAACAGTAAAATTAAAAAGCTTATCAGATAACAATCGTGTATTAACCTTAGTAATAAGGCCCTTCGTAGTATTTGCACTAACTATGCTATCCAAAATAGGAACAGAAAAAAAAAGGGGGACCATTGGGGCCAAACCTTGAATCTTCAAGGCATATCTTAGTAAATATAAAAAAAAAACATTGTTGATCTAGATTATTTTCAATACAAATTTGCTGATACAACTGTACTCTGATGGAGTCTGGAAAATGTATCAGGCCAGTAAACCCCCCCCCCCATAGTACTGTCATCTGCCCCATTTACATTATCCCCCCACAATACTGTCCTAAGCCCCCCCCCCACATATTACGGTCTTCATTGCCCCCCACAGTACATTTCTCAGTCCTCCTCCACATCACTGTGCTCAGCCCCCAACTTTAATGTCCTCAGGTCCCACCACATTCCAAGAGGCCCCTACAGCAAAAGTAAAGTAGCTGCAGGAATATCTGGCAAGTACTGGCTGTGTGGTACATGTGACAACAATCTCTTTTTGGCCATAATTCCAAAAGATAGGTTTGGCGCAAAAACACTGCACATCACCAAAAGACCACCATACCCACAGTGAAGCATGGTGGTGGTAGCATCATGCTTTGGGGCTGTTTTTCGTCAGTTGGAACAGGGGCCTTTGTCAAGGTAGAGGGAATTATGAACAGTTCCAAATACCAGTCAATCTTGGCACAAAACCTTCACGCTTCTGCTAGAAAGCTAAACATGAAGAGGAACTTCATCTTTCAGCATACCAACGACTCAAAGCACACATCCAAATCAACAAAGGAATGGCTTCACCAGAAGAAGATTAAAGTTTTGAAATGGCCCAGCCAAAGCCCAGACCTGAATCTGATTGAAAATCTGTGGGGTGATCTGAAGAGGGCTATGCAAAGGAGATGGCCTCACAATCTGACAGATTTGGAGTGTTTTTGCAAGGAAGAGTGTGCAAATATTGCCTAGTCAAGATGTGCCATACTGATAGACTCAGGCCTCGTACACACGACAGAGTTTCTCGGCAGAATTCGGCGAGAAACTCGGTCAGAGCCGGATTCTGCCGAGAAACTCTGTCGTCTGTACACTTTTGGCCCGATGGAGCCGCCGAGGAACTCGTCGAGAAAATAGAGAACATGTTCTCTATTTTCTCATTGTTCTATGGGAGAAGGCGGCCCGCCGAGCTCCTCGGCGGCTTCATCCCTGAACTCGACGAGGAACTCGATGTGTTTGGCACGTCGAGTTCCTCTGTCGTGTGTACGAGGCCTCATACTCAAAAAGACAGAGTGCTGTAATAAAATAAAAAGGTGCTTCAACAAAGTATTACTTCAAGGGTGTTCACACTTATTCAACCATATATTTTTTTTTTTACTTCCCTCCACCTAAAAGATTTGTACAGTGTATAGGTCACATTAAAAGGTGGAAAATGTTCTGAAATGATTTATCTTTGCTTCATTTTTTTACATCACAGAAACCTGACATTTTGACCGAGGTGTGTAGACTTTTTATATCCACTGTAGGTGGAGCAGATGCTGTCTATTATTCATGTATTCCTAAAAAAAAATTACAACTTAACAAAAAAAAAAAAACTTTGTGATACGGCACTGCTTTAATTTAACTGACAATTGTGCGATCATGCGACACCGTACCCAAATAAAATGTATGTCCTTTTTCCCCCCCACAAATAGAGCTTTCTTTTGGGGGTATTTGATCACCTCTGAGGTTTTTATTTTTTGCGCTATAAACAAAAAAAGCAACAATTTTTAAAAAAATATATATTTTTTACTTTCTGCTATAAAACATATATTATAATAATAAACATCCTTAGCGTACATTGATTGGTTTGCACAAAAGTGATTGCGTCTACAAACTACGGCATATTTTTATGGCATTTTTTTTTTTTTACTAGTAATGGTGGCGTTCATCGATTTTTAGTGGGACTACCACATTGTGGCGGACAAATCGGACACATGACATTTTTGACACTTTTTTGGGAACCAGTGACACCAATACAATGATCAGTGCTAAAAATATGCACCGTTACTGTACTAATGACACTGGCAGGAAAGGGGTTAACATCAGGGGCGATCAAAGGGTTAAATGCTTCCCTAGGGGATGCTTTCTAAAGCCTCACACGATCGGATTTCCATCAGACAAATCCGTGAAATTTTGTCCAAAGTGCGTTGGCTGTGAACTTGTTCTGCATACAGACGGCAGAAATTTTTCAGCTAACATACAGAAAACTACGTAGTTTTTCCGCTCTTTAGCGCCACCCTCTGGGCAACTTCTGCTAATGTTATCTTATGGTTAGCATTGGTTCGGAGCATGTGTGTTTGTACTTTGGATTTTAGTCCGACGGGTTTGTGTGCACATGATCGGATAATCCGACGGCACACATTTGTTGAAAAAATAAATGTTCCTGGACTGCCGCATTCTGATAGGTGATTTATTGAAACAAAATTAACAAAGGATAAAATCCAAAGCTGTATAACATCCAAAAATTCATGCAACACTGCAATCAATCGTAGAAAGTGGACATAGGGGACAAAAAAGCTAACATGTTTCACATCATGGATAGATGCTTAGTCATAGCTAGACTTACCGGTAACGTATTTCTACGAACCTTCCAGGATGGCACACCTGAGAGATGAGGGCTCCTCCCTACAGGAAACACAATCAATTGACAGCTTGTTATAAGTCCCCACCCTTCCCCTTGATACCCAGTATGAAAGTAATCCCAAACTGGTTCACAAGGGACAGTTCCGTATAGGTACTTACCACCTAGCGTTTGGCTTATGTTTTCCCTCCACTTAGGGTGGGAAGTAGGCCTGTCGTTCGTAGAAGTACCATTATCGGTACGTCTAATGTAGGTTTTCTCCTATGACCTTCCAGGATGGCACACCTGAGAGGATAATCAGGTAACCACAGGCCTACCTTCAGGGTGGGACCACAGCTTGTAGGACCTTTCGACCGAAAGCCAAGTCTTGCTGTGACAACATTTCCACACGATAGTGCTTCAGAAAAGTATGTTGACTGGACCAGGTGGCCTCACTGCGGATTTGCTCCCAGGAGGCCCCTGCTTTCTCAGCCCAGGAAGTTGCTAGACATCTGGTTGAATGAGCTTTGATTTTAGCTGGAGCTGGGATCCCAGAGCATACAAAAGCCCTGGAGATAGCTTCTCTTATCCATCTGGAGACTGAGGCTTTTGAGGCCTGAAGTCCCTTCCTGGGCCCAGCATACAGAATTAGTAGGCGATTGGATCTCCTAAAATTCTTTGTTCTTCTTACATCTAGACAATGAAATATCTTTTCTTTCTCGTTTTTTGGCTCATCACAAAAGGACGGCAATATTATGTCTTGCGTCCTATGAAATAAGGATGCTACTTTTGGTAGGTACAAGGGACAGCGCATGCAGATCCCCTACCCTCCTGGCTGTAGTAATTGCTAACAAAAAAGCAAATTTTAAAGTTAAAAACTTAAAGGGAACCTCTTCTACAGTTGCTTTGACAGTTGCCAGCAGTTCCGTTTGCATGTATGAAAATAATCTTTTCATCATTGCAGCAGCCTCCTTCCCTGCTAAATTATTGATACATTTATAGCAAAAGGGCTTTGAGTGGGACTTTGGGACTTTATCCTTGCAGTTCCCACATTTTTTTGAGGAACTATGCCCTGTTTCGGCAGGAGACTGTACTGAGGCCTCCTGGGTTCCGCTGGGGGATTCTGTAAGACAAAAGATATAACACATATGCTAACATTACTCTGTCTTCCCCTAAGACTGCAGGTTTGTACTGGGGAGGGGAAAGGGTAAGTTGAGAAGTGAAATCCAGTTCCTGTTCTGGCTGGCCCTGTGATCTCAGTCCCTTGGTAGCCAGGACCTCTCATTCCCTTTCCAAGGGGGGTTTTACTCACCGTTCCCCGACCTGGATTTGCCTGCAGTCGCATTTGCCTTCCTCTTGTACCATGAGGAGGTTGACTGGGTCCTGGGCTGCTGGAACCGCTAGAGGGCCTGGTACAGCAAGCCGACCGCTTCCACCGCCTTGCTTTCCACGCTGTCTCCCAGCATTCTAACACTTGCGGGTTGTACTGTGTCTGCGGCGCCGCCCACTTCCTGTCATGTGGCTGTGCTCAGAACGAGGCTTGGAGCTCAGTTCTTCCTCCTAGGAAAACCCAGAAGTGAAGAGAGTAGCTTAATGTCAGCGTTTTTGAAATACAGCAATGGCGCGCACTCCCTGCGGCCAGAGCGCTGGTGCACGCCTGGGGCGATCTGTGAGAAGCACAAAGCCTGTAGGTTAGTTCAGCCCTCCCCGGCCTCCCTAAAACCTGTCTCAACAGGGGTACCATTAGACCCTCCCCGGTCTTTTAGGTCTTAAGCAAAACAAACATGTCGCTGTGTTCGGGAGAAACACAATCAATACTGGGGATCAAGGGGAAGGGTGGGGACTTATAACAAACTGTCAATTGATTGTGTTTCCTGTAGGGAGGAGCCCTCATCTCTCAGGTGTGCTGACCTGGAAGGTCATAGGAGAAATTGTGTTTTTCCTATATCTTACATATTCCTCTCTAAAAACGCTTATAAACCAAAATGTGCATAAACTCAGATTACAGTTTTTACACGCATTTACAAGCATTTGGCATTTGAAATGCCAGTAAACTCCAGTCATGAATGGGATTCATCTGCTTTCATAAAAATGCCAGTAACCTCAACTGCCTCTAAACTCCTATAAATGCCTGAGTGTACATGTATGAAGATATCAGAGGAGAGAAAAAAAACACCCAACTGCTCCTAAACATTTATCAGCTGCAGTGTACATGAGGCCTTAGTATAATGCCTTAGTATAATGCCAAGGACGTTTACTGCAATAGACAAAGCATGCAAAATGAGGAACAATTACATGGGACATACTAAAAGGAATGACAGGAAGAAATGCCGATAGACTTGAAACCACTTGCCGACCAGCCGTTGCAGTTTTACTAAGGCAACATGGCTCGGCTGGGCGAAATTACATTATGTTACTTCGCTTCGCCCTGTGGCCACTAGGGGCGCGCGTCGCTGGCCCCCGGAGCCGATACGAGTGCTCAGCAGGCGTGATGACCACCGGCACCAGAGATCGCTCGTGACACAGCGAGAATCGGGATCTGTGTGTGTGTAAACACACAGATCCCGGTTCTCTTAGGGGAGAAATGACTGATCGTCTGTTTATACAATGCATGAACAGCGATCTGTCATTTCCCCTAGTAAGTTCCATTCCCCTTCAGATAGAACATGCAGAGGGAACACAAATAACCCCTTGATCATCCCCTAGTGTTAACCCCTTCCCTGCCAGTAGAGCTGCACAATTAATCGTTAAAAAATCGTGATCTCGATTCAACCCCCCTGACGATCTCGAATGCAGAGTTTGCGATTCTTTCATATAACAAGTGGAGAGACTATCTGCTCACTCAGCTGTCAAAAGAAAATATCTGGGCAGTCTGCCAAGTTCTTAACAGGAAACATTGTAACTAACCTTCCTTCTTAGATCAAAGGGATAAACTTTTGTGTAAAGAATAAACCAAGTTTGTAATAACATGAAACGTTGTAACTAACTTCCTTCTTAGGCCCCTTTCACATTGAGGCGTTTTTCATGCGGTACAGCGCTAAAAATAGCGCTGCTATACCGCATGAAAAAACCTGCCCTGTAGTGTTCAATGTGAAAGCCCGAAGGCTTTCACATTGAAGCGGTGCGCTAGCAGGAGTGCTCCAAAAGTCCTGCTAGCCGCATCTTTACCGCGGTATAGGAGCGGTTTGTTCACCGCTCCTATACCGTGCCTTCCCATTGAAATCAATGGGAAAGCGTGGTAATACCCCCCGCAACGCGGGCGGTATTAACCCTTTTTCGGCCGCTAGCGGGGGTTAAAACCTCACCACTAGCGCCCGAATATCGCGGTAAATACGACGGTATAGCCGCGCTACAAATAGCGCGGCTATACCGTCACCGCGGCTCCACGCCTCAATGTGAAAGAGGTCTAAGAGCAAACTTGTGTGTGTAAATGCAGGAAGTTTAACCACTTAAAGTCTAAATCTTTTTCTGACACTTGTTTCTTAAAGTGGAGTTCCACCCAAAAATTGAACGTCCATTTTTTGGAACCCTCCCCCCCTCCGGTGTCACATTTGGCACCTTTCAGGGGGTAGGGGGAGAAGATACCTGTCCAATACATAGATCACCTCGGTGATCTACGCCACTTTCGGCACCTACTCTGTGCCCCTGCTGTCTTCTGGGAGACACACAGCTCCCAGAACACAGCGGGGACCAGTGAAGACGCGCAGCGCTACTCACGAAGTAGGGAACCGGAAAGTGAAGCCACAGCGCTTCATTTCATGATTCCGTCACCGAGGATGGCAGCAGGGGCAGCCCAGAGATTGCTCGGCCTCGGCTGTCAACATCGCAGGCACCATGGACAGGTAAGTGTCCATATATTAAAAGTCAGCAGCTGCTGTATTTGTAGCTGCTGGCTTTTAATATATATATATAAAAAAAAATTAAGTGGGACCTCCGCTTTGTTTTTTTATCCAACAAGGTTTTATTCAGTTTTTTAGGAGGTACAGAGCATACATAGTCCCCTTTACAATGCGGGGAAAAAACAACATCGTTACATACACACATTTCAAATCTAATCCGGAGTCAAAGCCTACCATCTCACCATACATCTCCATATTCTCCCTTACATTAGAGCACATAAAACATATCTCACCCAACATTAATGCCCAATAGTCTATCAGTCACCAAGTCCAACGGGGCCAATCCCGGTGATCTGCCGATATGGTTCCGGCTATCGTGAAAGTTCCTGAGCAGGCGCACTATGATCTGCCGATATGGTTCCGGCTAACGAGAAAGTTCCTTTAAGGAGTGCGCAGGAGCAGACTTGCCAACGGAAATCTTCGAACCTCGGCCGGCATCCAGGGCAACGTGGATTTCGAGGAAAGTGGCCAGTCGGCCTCACGTCCTCGCTCGGCCTCCTGGCTCTTTTTTAAACATCCTCCAATCCATGGGGATGTTAAAGAATGAGCCTGGATGCCGGGCGAGGTTCGAAGATTTCCGTCGGCAAGTTTGCACCTGCGCAGTCCTTGAAGGAACTTCCCCGTTAGGGGAACCTTAAGGACAAGTCACCGGCACATCCAGCCATCCTGCCCATAACTTCTCGAACTTATGAACATTACCCCTATGCTGATATATCATTTTCTCCATTCTCAGCACTGTCCCAATATTAGCAATCCATTCTGTCAAGGTCGGGGGAGCCTCCTCCGCTTTAAGTTAAAATCAATATTTTTTGCTAGAAAATGACTTAGAACCCCCAAACATTATACTGTATATATATTTTATCATAGACCCTGGGGAATAAAAAGGCAATTGCTGCAATATTTTATGTCACACTGCATTTGCCCAGCGGTTTTTCAAATGCAATTTTTTGGGGGAAAAAAAATACACTTCAACGAATAAAAAAACAAACAGTAAAGTTATCCCAATTTTTTTTTGTTTTAATGTGAAAGATAATACGCCACAAAAATTTGGATCTATCTATTATGCAAAAAAATTTGTGATTCTCATTTTAGCCAGAATCGTGCAGCCCTACCTGCCAGTGACATTTGTACAGCAATTGTATTTGCATTTTTATAGCACTGATCGCTGTAAAAATTGTCAATGGTCACAAAAATACATCAAGTGTCCGATGTGTCTGCCATAATAGCGCAGTCATGATAAAAATCGCAGATCGCCGCCATTACTAGTAAAAAAAAAAAATTATATATATATATATATATATATATATATAAAAATGCCATAATTATATTACCTATTGGGCTGAAGTGGTTATTAGACATTCCATTATTCTCTATGGGCATTCCTTTTAGAAAACAGAAAATTGTATAAATACCATCATTTTCCTTTTTATATAAAATATAGAGGGACGCTCAGGTAGGATACGTGTAATTACATGCTAGAATTGTGTTAACAATGGGCCAACAGCTTTGAAAACGATGATTTTGGTCTACATGGTGAAACATCTGTATCACTATGACAACCAAACAGCTAAAACGATCAGAGTGGTCACCCATAGCTTTGTGGACACCTCCATGAACACAGGTTTTTAGTCAGACAACTCCCCCCGCCCTCTGAATACACTACACACGATATTTCCGCGTTCTTACAACTCTGAAGCACCTAGGATAACACACGTAATGACACAACTTCCTCCACACGGCTCTGCGCCATGTCTGCCCCCTCTCTCTCCCTCACCTCACACCACACCAATCATGGCCGAAGGGGCTTCGCGCAGCTCCAGGACGTCATATCCCTTTCCTGCAGCCAATAGCGCACGAGCTTTCAGTTTACGCCAGCAACGGATGCCGAGTCGACCAATGGGCGCGGTGTGCTCGAGGTGTGCTGTGCGCAGGCGCAGTGGCTGCTCTGGAAGTTGTTCCCCCGTGCTGTGGACATGGATGGCGGTAATAGAGGTGAGGATGGGAGTTCAGGGGGTGATTACTGGCAGGGGGTGGGATGCGGGGCTCTCAGTTGGAGTGGGAGTGCGGCATGAAAGGAATGCAGGAAGTTGTGGCTTCTATTGGAGAGGGCTCAGTATAAAGGAGAAGTGTATGATTGATCATAGGAAATCTGCTTCCTGCTGGGCCTCCCTCATCATTTTGGAGTTTTAAAAAACCCTCACCTTGTAATGCAACAGCTGCTGTATGTTGTCTGACTGGTCAGTGATTTGGTCTCCATGGAAACGCAAGCATCGGGGTGTCCTCTTCAGCCTGGTGCCTACTCACCCAAAAGCTCCATAGGCTGTGATTGGTTTCTGCCTTTTCTGTTAAGCTATACGGTGAAGGGCGTCAATTGCAACCTACCGGGCACCAAGCTGAAGAGGACATCTTAGTCTTGTGTTTCTTCGAAAACCAGATCACTGACTGGTCAATCATCGATATGCCACCATCTGGGTGTCCTCTTCATCTTGGCACCTACACGGGCAGTAGCCCCATAGGTTGGAACTGATCTTTCTCCTCCGTTAAGGTATAGGGCGAAGGGCATCAAATACAGCAAGTGTCGGGACAAGGTCGTCCAGCGTCCAGGGCAGAGATGTCACATTGCACTCTCCCCACGTCCCTTGGGGCTAAGGTCAGGGCTCCCCTATCCCTGCAATAAACCATTACGCCCAGGGCAGCCGACCCCCTTGTCCCGACTCTGATTAAAACTTACAGGGAGCCAAGCTGAAGAGGACGTCTTGGCACTTGTGTTTCTTCAGAAACCAGATCACTGACTAGTCAATCAAGGAAACGCATGCTCCTGGGGGTACTCTTCAGCCTGGCGCCTACACGCCCTGTACCCACATAGGCTGTAAATTGGTTTCTGCCTATTCTGTTATGGTATACGGCAAAGGGCGTCAACTACAGGGCGCCAAGCCGAAGAGGACATCTCAGTCTTGTGTTTCTTCAGAAACCAGATCACTGACTAGTCAATCAAGGAAACGCATGCTCCTGGGGGTACTCTTCAGCCTGGCGCCTACACGCCCTGTACCCACATAGGCTGTAAATTGGTTTCTGCCTATTCTGTTAAGGTAGACGGCAAAGGGCATCAACTACAGTCTACAGGGCGCCAAGCCGAAGAGGACATCTCAGTCTTGTGTTTCTTCAGAAACCAGTTAACTGACTGGTCGATCATAGAAATGCAAGCACCCGGGTGTCCTCTTCAGCCTGACACCTACACAGCCAGTAGCCCCATAGGTTGGAACTGATCTTTTTCTCCTCTGTTAAGGCATAGTGTGAAGGGCATCAATTAAAGACTACGGGGCTACAGGTTATCAAGCTGTAGAAGGAGGTCTTGGCATGTGTGTTTCTTCGAAAACCAGATCGCTGACTGGTCGGTTATAGAAACGCAAGCACCTGGGTGTCCCCTTCAGCCTGCACGCTCAGTAGACCCATGGTAATTGATTTCCACATCTCCCGCCAACCTATAGGTTGATGGGTGTCTGTTACAGCCAACAGGGCACAGAGTGGACATCTCAGTACTCGCAATTCTTTGAAAACCAGACCACTAACCGCGTGGGCAGTTTATAGCAGCTCCTGCGTTGGGAGGCTAGTATTTTTACTCTAAAAAGATTAGAGAGAGCTATCGGGAGCATGTTTCTATTAAATGTATCATACACTCTTTACTATTATAGAGGGTTTATAAAGTACCTACAGTTAGAATAGCGCTTTACAAAATAGAGAGACTTGGTACCAGTAAAATATAATTTGAGACAAGAGGGTGAGAAAAGCCTTGCTTGTGAGGACTTACAATCTAAAGCAGACTTTTTCAACCAGGGTTCCTCCAGAGGTTGCCAGTGTTCTTGGGTAATGAGCAAATTCTTCCACTCGGATGAGTAACCACTGACACCAGTCAACTTCTCTCTAAAAAGGGGGAGGAGTTATTCTCAATGATCACAAACGTAAGGAGCATTCTCCCCGCTGACCATCGTGCTGATTTACTGTGAGCTGTAGATACAGTAATTATTAGTAGGGGTTCCCTGAGACCAAAAAGTTATTTCAAGGGTTTGCCCATGTTAAAAAGGTTGACAAATGCGGATTTAAACAGAAGGGGAAGTGCCACAAAGGGAAAAACTATGTGGAGATGAGTTGATGGAGAAAATAAAATTGCAGTTCTTAGATGGAGGCGGGATAGGTATCCCTAACGAGATGAGTTTTCGGGGATCATCTAAAAGGTTTACAGAGTAGGAGATAGCCGAATAGATTGAGGTAGGGAGTTCCAAAGTAAGAAGGTGACAAGGGAGATAAAGAGCAGGAGGTCCTGGGATAAGTGAAAAGGACAGTTCGGGTGATATTTATTGAGGCAGGGAGTTCCAGAGAATAGGAGATGCTCTGGAGAGGTCCTGCAGGCATGGAAGGAGGTGATAAAGAGCAGGAGGTCCTGGAAGGAGCGAAAAGGACAGTTCAGGTGATATTTATTGAGGTAGGGAGTTCGAGAGAATAGGAGATGCTCCTAGAGAGGTCCTGGAAGCAGCTATGGGGGGGAGGTGACAAGGGACATAAAGAGCAGGAGTGAAAAGGATAGTTTGGATGATATTTTAGGATGAGGCTGGTGGTGTAGCTGGGGCAGAGTTGAGGTTGGCTTTGTAAGTTGTTAATATTTTGAATTGTATTTTTCGGGAGCCAGTGGAGGGATTGGCGGAGAGGGGAGACACACTGAATGGCTGCTAAGATGGATAAGTCTAGCAGTAGGGTTCATGATTGAGAGAAGGGGAGTGAGCTAACCTTGTGTTGTGTAGAGGTATGCCAGTGGGGAGGGAGTTGAGATAGTCAAGGCGAAAAGTGACAAGAATGCATTAGTAACATGGTGGGGGTCATTAGTTAAGAAAAGTCGAATTTTGTAAGTATTACAAAGGTGAAAGTGGCAAGATTTGGATGTTGAATGGATGTGGCATTGAATGGAAATATTTGAGTCCAGGATTACATCCAGCACCTTGGCGGGAGGGGAGAGATGAAAAGTTGTGCTATTAATCTCAATGAAAAAGGTTGGGGGATACTATTAGTTTTGTTTTTTAAAGATTTATTGAGCTTTAGGAAGACCTGATAATTTCATCAATATTTTCGTCAGCTGCATGTTTTAAATGATGGAAAAACTAAACGAAAATAAAATTCATTTTAAATTCAGACGACTAAAATGCTTCAAATACAAAAATGGCATTTTAGTCAAAAGACTGACTAAAACTAAATTAAAACTTGACGTTAAAATTAACAGTGGTCAAAAAGCAGTATTCTTATTTATTCACGAAACTTGTTTTTATTTTATAAAGATGTTGCTTGATACTTGTTTTCATTTTTGCCAGAGAACTGTTTACGTTTTTATATTCAGGTAATATGTGCAATGGCATGACAGCCAATAAAGTTTACAGTTTCTTTTATATATTGGGCTTCATGTACATGGGACGTTTTTACAACTTTTACAACCAGAACTATTTAACTTGACAGTAACCCACGTTTAAAACGTCAGTTTTTCCCGCTTTTTAAATGCCGCGTTTGCATTTTTTTATTTTTTTATGACGAAAAACTATGAGCGCTGAGCTATGAGTAAGCACTGATTGTAGTGCAAAACGTCAGCTGTATGCCCCTGTCTTTGCTGTGATGTGTGGTGTTTGAATACTTTTATCAATAAAAGGCAACCAAGAAGGTTTTTCCAAACATTTCTTTCTACAATATGACGAAAAACACCTATAAACTAAATGCTGCTAAACGCGGGTTACCACGTTTCGCCGCGTTTGGTGCCTGAAATGTGGAAATCTTTGGCATCTGAACCCATTTTTTTGCTTTCAAAGAAATGCTGTTAAATGCAACTGCCCAAAAAAACATCAATAAACGAGACTGTGTACATGGTCACATAGGATAACATTGAATGAAAAAAGCGTCCAACTGCCTCTGAATATACGTTTAGCAGCATCCCGTGTACATGGGGCCTTAAGTTGCACTTCTGTTTGCCAAAAAACAATATATGTTTATGATACTGGAGATATGACTTTTTTGTCTACTAAAATACAACTAAAACTCAAACAATTCAGATGACTAAGGTACGACTAAAACTAAAATGGCATTTTAGTCAAAAGACTATGACTAAAACTAAATTGGAATTTGACTTCAGAATTAGCACTGTTAGGAAGTGGTTTAACATCCATAAGCGATAGTAGTTGAGTGCAAGGTTAGTTGAGGAGTAGGAATACATTTGGATGTCGTCAACATGGAAATGGTATTGAAAGCCATGCAAGATTATCAGCTGACCAAGAGAGGAGGTGTAGATAGAGATTAGAAGGGGTCTGAGGGCTGATCCTTGAACACCAAGATGGGTCAAAGGAAAACTAGAAAATAGCAGCGTCTTGTAGGTCATAGGATTGGAGTTTTGTAATGAGGAGTGGGTGGTCAACTGTGTGGAAGGCAGCAGAAAGGTCTAAGATTGAGAATACTAAGTGGTAGCCTTTAGTTTTAGCAGCTAGTAGGTCATTAGTACATTTCTGTGTTGTGGGTGAAAGATGGACTGTAAAGGGTCAAAAATGTTACCAGTATAGTAGCAGGTAATACAGCTGTAGACGAGGAATTCTAGGAGTTTGGAGATGAATGGAAGCAAGGAGATGGAGTTTAGATTGTTTCAGACTGTTGGGGTCCAGCGCGGGCTTTTTAAGTATCATGGTGACCACTGAATCTTTTACAGGAACGGAGAAAAAGACTGGACAGCCGCACTTCCACGAAATTCTTAAAATGTTGCTTTTAATAGTAAAAAATGGAAACGGCACTACAAGTCACAGCAGACAGTGGGGTGGATAGCTGACACGTTTCGCACTGGGGTATCAGCTATGACTAAGCGCTGATACCCCAGTGCGAAACGCGTCAGCTATCCACCCCATTGTCTGCTGTGACTTGTAGTGCTGTTTCCATTTTTTACTATTAAAAGCAACATTTTAAGAACTTCGTGGAAGTGCGGCTGTCCAGTCTTTTCTCCAGTCTTCGCTCCGTGCATTGCCTGCACCCACGCTTCTGAGAGGACACTGATTGCTGAGTGCACTCACCTGGAGCGGCAGTTTCCCTTTTCTCTATCTTTTACAGAAAGTTGCCCGTAAAGAGGGAGCAATTGTAAATGGTATCAAGAGAGTGTAAAATAGAGCGAGAGGGTTACTGGAGTGGTTGAAATGGAATTGGGTCCAGGGGGCAGGTGTGCTTTAGAGGAAAGTTTAGCAACATAGTAGATGCGGTAGAGATAGTATGTTAATTGGCAGAGATAACTGGATAGTATCAATCTCATAACAAATTGTCTATCTTGTTTTTGAAATGACTGGCAATATCCTGGGTAGTGAATGAGTTAGTGGGCAGAGGCAGTGGGGCACAAAGTAGGAAAGGGCTGCAAAGGACTAAATTAAAGGGTTTTTAGTGAGTGATAAAAAAGGTCAGTTTGACAGCACAGAGGAAGGTATTGTATTTTAGGAGGGCAGCTTCATTCAGGGCAAAGTCTCGCAGGGACCGAGTTTCATGCCACACTTAATCATTAAAAGGGAGAAAAAATAAAAAGTTCAAGCTAACAAATTCATCCTCTGCATCCCGTAATACATTACACAATGCTTGCTGATCTATAGGGCAACTTCAGACAGACAATATTACAGCAATTTGTTGCTTAGTCACTCAGCGATGAAGTTTGCACAATGTTTGGCAAGTTCACCAGTGACCATCACTTTGCATTCACCTTCATGACATAGCTACAAACTGCTGAAGGAGAGTGATTTGTAGCAGTTAATGCTAACATGATGACATGGCACAGGTTTTACCCATAATAAGTTGTTTCTTGGTGGAAAAAATGGGCGGCGCCTAAAGTGGTTCTGCCACTAGTTACAAAATGCTGTCAATTGGCAAGGAATCGCTTCTACAAAACTGCCTGTCTGATGTGACTCGTAGATTGTGTGTGGAGGGGAAGTTTGGTGAACCTTGGCTTTTGCTACAATCTATTTGTACTGTAGCTTTAAAAAAAATTTGCAGCCATGCCTCTAAATTAGGGGGTGTCCAACCTGTGGCCCACAGGCTGCATGCGGCCCAAGACGGCTATGAATGGGGCTCAACATAAAATCGTAAACTTACTTAAAAATGTTGATTTTTTTTTTTCCCAGTCTATTGCTTAGAGCAGGGGTCTCTAAACTTTCTAAACGAAGGGCCAGTTTACTGTCCTTCCCACTTAAGGGGGGCCAGACTGTATTTATAACACAAGGGTTACATAGTAGAAAGTCATGTTTTACACACTTGTTATATCAGTTGACTGAAAAGATTTCCTTTTTTACGTATTATTTTTATTTTTTTCATTAACAGGATTTGGACCTTGGGGTCAAGGTCGAAATCATCAAGGAGGTAAGGACCATAGATCATTACTGTGTGATTACAAATTTCTGCTAATTATTATATTTGTACTATTTCTGGATTTAAGTTGTCAAAAAGCAGATCACAAAAAGTTGGGTGTTTTCTGTAGTAGCTAGTCAATGGTTTACTTTATTATTCCAACCTAAACTAGCAGATTTAAAGGGGTAGGGCCAAGCCAAATACACATACAGCTGTCGGGTTACCAGAGGCCAGGTAAAAGATGTACTCCATTGGAGTCAGAAGTGCACCGCTAAGGTAGTGGACCCTAGGACTGACTGCTGCAGAAGGAACTCTGGGAGGTTCAGGTTGGCAGGTCCACTGGAGCACCAACACGGTCCCACTGGGAGCTAAAGTATAGATTCCCAGGGTGCAGAGTCTAAGGGCCAGCAGCTGTTCACCAGAGCCTCTAGTGGTGAGAATGGACTGCGCTGCAACTGGCACCAGGTCACGGCCCCTAGGGTCTCCCAGCTCACGCTCACGGTAGACTACATGAAGGTAGAGTGGAAGCAGCAGACTGTGACAACAAAGTATAGCCAAAAGTCGGTGCAACAAGCAAGTAAGGCTAGTGAGGAGACAGCCAAAAGTCGTTGCAAAAAGCATGTAAGGCTAGTCGAGAACAAGCCAAGATCGTTAACTGGAATCAGACATAGAAGACACAGCAAGTCGCACACGAAAGCTAAACACACAATATTGATCAGCACGGCTGGCTTGCAGTGCACAGGTTAATATAGAGTTCCCTGATAGGGCCTGGGGTGGAGCCATGCTTTGAGGAGAGATAACTTAAGCGACCAGGTGGGAGTGGCTGGCCTCTTATTTTGAGCACATGGGGATGGAAGCTGACAGACAATCATTACTGCATAACCATGACAACAGCCTTAGGATATAATCAGAATATGGTTGTTAGTATGATGCCAGGAGTGAATATCCTGTACTTATTGTAAAAAGAATTCTGGAAGTAAAATGGAGTATTTATTTCTCCCCTATTATTCAGCCTGTCATAGGTATTGTATGTACAAACTCATCATTTAGAACGTTTAGGAGGGAGGAGTGATTCAATGGTTGTGATGGTTTATTTCAAATACATCACTTACTGAATCCTAAAGGAAATATATAATAAATCTGTATGTTGGATTTATGGAAAATGGCCTCTGCATTGGAAGGATTTTGTCTTTGTGTCTTGACTGGGCCTCAGTGCAGGCCTCTACAGGGAAGTGAGCAGAGAACCCAGAAACTCCATGCTTGGCCTCTACTCCTCTCTGCATGTTCTTGCAAGGGCAACAAGAGGTGAACAGTGACAGAGTCAGCAGAGACAGGGGAAACATTGGTGGACGGGTGTTAGCTGGTAGAGAAGTGCAGTGTGTTTGGATGTTGGGGTTCAGTGTCTGGGAGGCAGAAAAGTTTAGAGTCAGTGGGCTCCCTTCACTAAAGCATATCACATGCATTATTTAGGCTTCCAGACACAATTCCCCTAAATATCACATGCAGTCCTGAAACTGCCAAATCACTATGCCATTTTGCAGGAGTTTATCGCAAAACGCTGAAAACACTGTAAATACCTCATGAAAAGGCGTTTAACTCAATTCACAGAAGGAAATAAATAATTAAATGCATACAGTAATTAAGTATTGGTCCAGGCATGCAGTATTTAAAGAATGTAAAAATATAATAACCAACCATGGATCGGTTCTCTCAACAGTAATGCATAGAAACCTAAATATGGAAATTATTGGGGTTGATTTACTTAAAGCGGTTGTAAACCCACATAAATGTTTTATTTTTATTTTCTCCTGTAAGGCAAAAGTCATAATGAGCTAATATGCACCGCATATTAGCTCATTATGAAATACTTACCTCGGAACGAGGTGTGTAGCACTTACCTGGTCCACGCCGAGCGAGATTTCATCTTGCCTCGGCGTGTCTTCCGGGTATCGCCGCTCCAGCGCTGTGATTGGCTGGAGCGGCGATGACATCACTCCCACGCGTGCACACGGGAGATTTAAAACTCGGCAAGGTCTGGCGGCTGACAGTCCTTTCGCCATAGATCCCCGCGGTGCATTGCGAGGGGAATATCTCCTAAACCGTGCAGGTTTAGGAGATATTCTCCTTACCTACAGGTAAGCCTTGTTATAGGCTTACCTGTAGGTAAAAGTAAAGAAAGTGGGTTTACAACCACTTTAAAGTGTTAAAGTGTTACTAAACCCACAACAGTAAAATCAGTGTGTATAATGCAGTAAAGCATACTTGTTATACTCACTGTGGAACCTAAGGGGTTAATCCTCTGCATTTTGTGAGAAAAACAATCAGTGCCACAATGCTAATAAATTACTCCTAAAATGACGTGAAAAAAATAAAATATACCCCTCTGAGTGTCTACACAGCTGCTGAAAACTTAGTGATACACCATACCTATTGCAATATACATTTTATGAAAATAGTGCAGTGCTGCGTATCTATAAATCTTATATAAACAAATAATTATACATTCCATAAAACAATTTATGATTTTTTTTATTTATTTTTTATAAAAAAACAGTTCATATATAGGTTTCCAAAGCTGTCACCGCTGTGTAAAATCCTATTTAAATGGATCCAATATTCAGTGCACACCACCACCTGCTAAAATGCCTGCTCACCTCAAGGATGAGTATAAAACTCATAGACAGATCACTCCTTGTGTCCACCAGGATCAATCGATTTTACCAATGGTAGTAATTCCTACAGTCCCCAGACTGCACCTCTGTGTGGGTAATCAACGTTTGAATTGTGTCCAAACACCACCTTCCTATATTCGCTTTTTAATAGTCAATTCCACTTATATTTCCAGGGGTTAAGGACATGAAACAAAAAAGACAAGTACCATAGTGTTTTCTCTACTTTTAAATTTATTAAAAAAGCCCCCCAAAAAAGTTACACTTACAAGAAATAACAATAAAAACAGCATGTATCAAATCGCCAGCTCATTCATCGCAGATCTAGACTCGCGGTGCTTCGCCTGACATCACAGATTCGACTCCTCCCTTCTAAACGCGTGTCGGCCTCTCATTAGCCTTCATCAGTACTGATGGAATTGATTATTAAAAAGCGAATGGAGGAAGGTGGTGTTTGGAGACAATTCAAACATTGATTACCCACACAGAGGTGCAGTCTGGGGACTGTAGGAATTACTACCATTGGTAAAGTGGATTGATCATGGTGGACACAAGGAGTGACCTGTCTATGAGTTTTATTCTTATTCTTGAGGTGAGCAGGCATTTTAGCAGGTGGTGATGTGCACTGAATATTGGATCCATTTAAATAAGATTTTACACAGCGGTGACAGCTTTGGAAACCTACATATGAACTGTTTTTTTTTATTAAAAAAAAATCATAAATTGTTTTATGGAATGTATAATTATTTGTTTATATGAGATTTATAGATACGCAGCGCTGCACTATTTTCACAAAATTAATAATCCTCTGTATTGTGTATAAAGGCTGTGGGATGCTGTCTCTCTGATCCTCCTTTAACTGACTCCAACCCATCTACTGCTAGAACAGAGCATTGGGAGTCAGGATGCACATGCTCAGTTTGGTGTGTATTGCTGGAGAGTTTTTATTTTTTTATTTTTTTTTGGGGAGAGCGCATGTGATCAGCACTGTCCACACAGAGGTTCAGAGGAAAATGAAAACTCCTACAAGCTTTAACCAGGCACTGATAGAAGTCACAGGCCTACTCTAACTGCTGATGAGAAAAGGGATTTAGTTTAGATTTACGAAAACTATTGCATTTCCATGTTCTGTGTACTGTAGGGTCCTTACTTGGATTTTCTTTTTCATTTCACTTTCCATGATAATGGTAAGCAGGACAAATAGAGAGAGTGAATCTCCCTAAAAAAAACTCTTGCATATTATACTCCTGTTTGAGCATTTACTTTTTCAGACTTTTTTATTTTTTTATGTACTGCGTATATGCGTTTGCGCAATTTTGCAAACAAATGGTCAGAAACATATTCTAGCTCTGCACAAAAAGAAAATGGACACTTGTGCGCATTTGTGTGTATTTGCGCACATGAGGCGTAAATTACTGACCAAAAATTTATTTTTTTCCCACTGAAGAATGCACAGTGCTTGTTTACGTGCCTGTGTGCATTGGCACAATAAAATTAATGGGCTGTATGAGTACTGCTGGGACTTTGAAGAAGGGAACATACCCCAAAAGCTTGTCCTAAAAAATTGTATGTTAGTGCAAATAAAAAAAGAATCACGGACAGTACTCCGTTGTCTCAGCTCTGTAAACAAAAAGCTGTACTGTGCAAGAGGCCTAATGGGGGAACAGACTGCAATAAATACCTCTCCACTCTATCCAAAACGAAAAAAAAAAAAGCCCTTTTAGTTAAAGTTTAAGTAAATACAAAATATTTTTATAAATGTCAAATATTGAAAGAAAATTGTTCTAAAAATCACACACATATATAAATATACTTCATTTTTTATTGGTGGAAGAAGGGAATATATAATTGTGTGTGTGTGTGTGTGTGTGTGTATAATATATATATATATATATATATATATATATAGTGTGTGATCAAGTCATAGCGAATTGCAAACATATTTTTTATTTTTTATAAAAGCTATGCAGTATTTTACTGCATTTCTTAAAGCGGTAGATACAGCGTTGTGAATGGAGCCCAGGGTGCAGTGGTAGTGGAGTAGGGGGTGCTGGGAGGTTGGGAGTTTAGAGTCAGGGGTACAGTGCTGACTCCTTCCCACTGTGCGGATCTAACTCTCTCTTCTCCACTGTATATGTGGACAATTCTTGCACCAAGTTCACCAGCATTCTATCTGTGGCTGGCAGACCTTTTACTTAGAAACTCAGACATTTCTGGGGCAGGAAGACTGATCTTCCCCATAGAAGTCTTCAGGGTTCTATAGTGCAAATGTAGGATCAGAGACCCATCGCACATACCAACAATTAGCTCCCAGTACAGGAAGTCTCCCATTACTAGTCTGTGTTCCAATAAGGCATTGGGTTATAATTACGGGCCCTGTCGGCTACTTCAACCTACCCCACAGCTTCTGACGCTGGAAGAGGGGACTGCACCTGGAGTCCTTGCTGCCAGCTGTTGGCTTCACAGCTGACGTTGTGCCTTCAACCAACACCAGCCCAATACCAGTAAAGCTGCCCCCAGATCATCACTTTGCTGCCACCCCCTTTCTCACCACCATGCCTTTGACCTCCCTACCACTGCACTTTCACGCCAACTCCCTTGTGTTCTCAACACCCCAGCTGATCCCCCCCATCCTGCTCCCTAATTCTGCACAGCAATTCCCACGCCTGTGCCTGACCCCATCCTCAAACCTGCGAGCCCCCACTTCACTTTCTACTGCACCAATGCCCGCCTCTGCACTGATGCATACCTCAGTGCTCCTCACCTTTGTACTGATGTGCACTTCTTTGCTCTCCACCAGTGCAGTGGCAAGTCTCTTCGAATTCAGACCATTTCAAGCAACGGGCACTTTTGCTAGTGGAGCATTAAAGTGAAATTTGCAAGTGTTGTGTGTGTTGTTTTTTTTTTTTGTTTTTTTGTGATCGCTGTAAAATGTTAGAATTACTTTGACACACCGTCTTACTTAACAATGCTCACAGAAAAAAGTGATCTTTCAAAAAGGAACACTGGAAGCAATAACAACCTGAGTAAGGTTCTATTTTTTTTTTTCTTCCTATGTGATCCAAAACTAGAAAATTATAGTCTCAGATGCAATTACAGTGTAGGTAGACTTTGTTATATTGGCACTTCTTTCCTGCCTGAAGCAGTATGCTTGAGTTAATTGTTGGTGCACTAGCAAGAAGAATAAAAGTACTGTCCGTGATACTTTTTTTATTTGCACTAATATTTAGATTTTCCACTTGGACTTCAGAGAAGGAGAAAAACCCATGCAGCTTGTCCTGATAAATTTGGATGTTCATGCAAATAAAAAAAGTATCACAGAGAGTACTCAATTGTTTCTGAAGCCGTATGCCAGGGATATGCAATTAGCGGACCTCCAGCTGTTGCAAAACTACAAGTCCCATCATGCATCTGCCTCTGGGTGTCATGCTTGTGGCTGTCAGAGTTTTGCAATGCCTCATGGGACTTGTAGTTCTGCAACAGCTGGAGGTCCGCTAATTGCATATCCCTGCCGTATGCTGTACAATGTCCATCTTGTGCAGGTATAGTTCAGTGTTTACAAACAAATGGATATGTCCCGATCTATATCTGGCCTTCACAGCAAGGAGCACATGCATGGGCAGCAGTTATATTCTCGGTGTTCTCTTCTCAGTCCATAAGACCAGGCTTGTACTTTAAAGTGGATGTAAACCCTCACATATACCCAGTGAAGTGAACAGCCTCAGATGATACACAGAGATGAAACAAATCTCCCTACATAAGTTTTACATGTATATCTGCTGTCTTCAGCTTGCTATACTGTTTAGAAAGTGCAGATCGTGTTAGGAGATTTTCTCTTCCTGTTGAGCACTGCAGTGAAGCCTGGGCATACAGCCAAGACAGCTGATTGGAGGAAAGGCACACACTCCCTCTCCTCATAGGTAGAGACTTTAAGCTCCGTTTGTTGAATAGTTCAGGGCTTAGAGAATCATCCTCCCCAACACAAAACTATGGCTGCTTTTATCATATGTGACGGAGAACTTGTCAGATGTTATCATGCTTATAACAGAAGGAGAGAGCTACAGGACATAGTGCTTTGAAGAGAAATAACAAAACACTGCAGATATATGCCCAGCTCAAATTTCATGAATCGGGTTTAAATCCACTTTAAAGCGGTAGTAAACCACGGCAACGTTTAAGGGGGGGGGGGGGGACAGCCCCTGTAAGGCAATTGCATGTTGTGCTAGTATGCATCACCCTTCCCGACTGCCTACCAAGGTTTCCAGTGTTCTGGTTTTAATAAAATACAAATTTGAGTTTAATAGAATGCATGGAGGTAAGAAAAAAACAACCTTGTACCTTTACAACCACTTTAATACATAAGCATATAGCTTGTTCTTTTAAGACAGAGGCCTTTGTTACTGCCAAAAATGGGGCAGTTTTGTAGGGAAATGGTAATGTGGTAAAATGTATTGTACAGCAGGGCTGTTTTCTATTTATTGCCTCAATAATAAGTTACTGAATGAGTGGCTATCAGGCGAGGGCCATGTTCAGGGAAGATTATGTTTGACAAATCAATTTGCATCACAATGAGAGAAAATAACTAAATGGGAGAGAGGATAACTTTGTAGGGAAATTGGGGTAAGAGGTGGGCAGGGGGCCAGGGAGTGAATCCTTGTCAGCAAGTATCTTCATAGGTGCAAGTCATGGAGATGGTTCATTTCATACAGTCAGCAGGCATTGATAAAAATCTTTAGGAAAGCAGTTTTATATTTATGGGGTCCAGATCTGTTAAAATGTATATACAGTATTGTATCTTTAAGAAGTTAACTTTCATGGATTACATACCATGTCAATCCTTCACCTGAAGGATTGTTGGGGTGGGAAACCACCATGCTTTTTCCAGGGTTTTTTTTTTTATTATTTTTTTCAGGAAACCAAAACGTCTGCTAAGGTATCTTTTTAAATGGTTTGAGAGATTAGGCCTTATTCTTGTGCAGTCATTGATTTAGCTAATTTCCTTACAGCACTGGCTTCAAATGAAGATGATGGGCCACCGATAGATCTGGGTGGAGCTCAAGGCTCAAAGCCTGAGCAAAGCTCAGCAGAGAAAATGGTTTCAGATCAGAATGCTAACAAAGTGGAAGATTCTAAAGGTAATGTTACACCTCGTGTCTGTGTGATAGCCAAACAAAAAAGTGTCTTGTTTAAAGCTGAACACTAAGCAAATTTGAGAAGCAGTTCAGTCATGTATTCATAAAAAAATATTTATTTTTGTTCATTGAGGGATGCAGGAAGACCTAAATTCTTAATTTTTTGGTAGGGTTGTACCGACAGCTTTTTCCTGGACCCCCTCCCTTTTTTAAGCTTTTTTAGTGATATCTATACATCGGTGATCGGTGCTTGTAACTCCCCCCAAAGCCGCACCGATCACCGCTGACTGTCCCTGTATCCTCCTCCAGTTCCCCCATCCGTGCTCCGTGTCCCCCCTCCATGCTGCTTCTGTCATCCTCCGTTATACTGCATCCCCCCTCCGTGCTGCTGCTGTCCTCCTCCGTTGTGCTGCTCTCCCCTCCACACTCCGTGTCCCCCCCCCCCCCCCTCCATGCTGCTGCTGTCCCTCTCCTCACTTGGTGTCACCCTCCATGTCCCCCTCTGCGCTCTGTGTCACCCTTCATATCCTCCTCTGCCCCCTCTGTCAGGATAGAGAGCGGAGGTAGGAGCCGATAAACCCAGCTCCTACCTTTTCCGAATGAACAGAGTCAGTGATTACTGACTCTGTCCATTCATATAACTGAAACATTGTAACCTGTGTTTACGATGCTTCGGTTTATGAATGGAGAGGAGCCTCTGTCTCCTGTCCATTCATTTTCAGTGCAGCTGAGAAAGGGACTGGGGAATCTGTGTCCTTAGTCCCTTTCTCTGTCTCAAAGGGGAGATGTCAGAGGTCTGTAAAGACCCCTGATATCTCACCAAAGCCCCCCAACAGGGCTAAAAATATATATATATTGTAAAAAATGATAAAAATTTAAATAAAAAACATACTGACATCATCCACTTCCCCCCTAAGAAAGCATTGTAAAAAAAACATAACAAAAAATAGTAAAGAATAAAAATTGTAGAAAAAAAAAATACTGACACATGTGCCACTGTCACATGACATAAAAAAAAAGTATCGGCATTCGGTATCGGCGAGAACTGGAAAAAAAGGATCGGTACTTGTACTCGGTCTTAAAAAAGCGTTATCGGGACAACCCTAATTTTTGGGTTATACTGCTGTCTACAAGAGAAGTGGACACTGGCAAACAAAATACCTTTTAGGTCAGCCCGGCTAACCCCTCCCACTACCAGCATGGTTGAATTATTTGCTACAGTACTAAGAAGATGGATTTTTTTATTCTATTTTTTTGCTACCATTTTTTTCGTCACTGAAGACTCTGCTCCACATTGCTGGTAAAGTTGGTCTTTACAATTGCAGCTAGCCAGTGCAGCCATCCTCTGCCTAGCTTTGGAGTGATGCATCCAGACCCTGCTGGACTGGACATTGTGGGGCTAGCCTGGAAGTGACCTTCAGGCATTGCGTTTAATGTAAGGTGCTTTCTACACCCCATTCTGGTAACAAGCTAGCCATGGAGTGCTTTTCAGGTTGAGAGCTGTTGACATTTCCCCAGCGCTTGCCCTTTCACCAATGACTTACTCTGTGAGTAGGCTGAGCACAGGGAGCTTCCTCATTTATTTGAATCATTTGGGTACCATCAAAATGCCTGCTTTCTGACCGTTCCTTTAACAACACACGGGAATGACAATAACATTGTATTGTTTGCTCCTAGCTCACTCTGTACTACAGCTCTGTTGTTGCTTAAAGCTCACCCACTGATGTGGCCAACAACTGCAGCATGCAGTCGTGTTGCCTTCTGCTCCTAGAATAGAGCTAATTTATTTACTAGTCATGCAAGACTGAGACAAATCACCCAGTTATTTTCTAACTGAATGAAGAACACAGAGGCCACAATCGTATTCCTGTACTTCTCCTGCATATTCTGTCTTATTTGCCTGCAGCCAAATAAAAAAAAAACAAAAAAACATTTTGGTTCTAATTGATGTGATGCACACCGCTCTAAAACCAACAGATCAGTCTGTTGCTCCAATTAATTCTATCCCCAGTCTTGGGACCTTTTAGAGCCCATAAGACTGCCTAGAATTTTCAGATGCACATGCTGTTCCAAATCTTCCTTTATGGAGATGTTTGCTACAACCTCTGCCTGTCTTAGCTGTGAGTTTGCTTTGCCAAACTCTGGCTGAGTGTTCAAAATCTATTAAAAAAGATCTGGTCACTGCTGCCGTTTAATATTTTGGCCATAAACATTTGGAGCAAATCAGGGCTGTCTTAATGAGTGGGCACACCTGGGCACTGCCCAGGGCCCCCAGCTGCATGAGGGGCCCCTACACTTTCCCCAAAGCAGCTGGTTATTGAGCCCACACTGCCCATAAATTTGGGGGCCCAGTGGTGCTCGGGGGGATATCTGGGGTGTAGAGGGGTCAGAGTGCTGGGGAGGCATCAATCTAGCAGATATATTATATGCACAGGACAGCTTTGTCAGTATGTAGTATTTTCCCCACTGTTTCTTTGCTGTACAGAATGATTGTTCATGTAGTTAATGCAGCGCTCCACCCAATTGTCTGCCTCCTACATATGTGATGTCTGTTTACCTGCATTGCCTCTATTGTAGGGGCCCCAGAGCATTACTTTGCCCAGGGGCCCATGATGCTATTAAGACGGCCCTGGAGTAAATGGTCGTAGCCTCAAGCTAGATTTGTGATGGGCTGCTCATGTATTGGATGGGTCTCTTCTCAATACATAAGCAGACAACACCTTAAGTAAACTGTTTGACTACAGAACCCACCTGTAAAAAGTGTGTGCTCCACATGGCAATTTAGGGACAGTAAATCGTCTATAGATATCCTTATCAGGGATACTACAGGTGGCAAGAGAATCCATGTTTCTCAAACAGAAAAGTCTGAGGTTCAGGCATATTTGCTATGGGAAAATTGTAATACTATTTTGGAGACCGTGTATCTAAAATAAAAAATAAAAACTTGCACGTGGATGAAAATGATACCATTACAGATGTTTTATATATGAATATTTCAACTGACTTTTTATTTAAATATATATATATATATATTGTAGAATTCTGAAGGTCAAGAACATCTTTTGGGCTTTTGTTTCTATTTTTTTGCTGGCGAAATTTCCCCTCACTTACTATTTTGCAGACTGATTTCATCTGAGATAGAAAGTAAGGAGAAATGACAGAGGCAGCAATGAAATCTTCTTTTTTTATTCTGTTTGTGATCCTATGAGGATATTTCGCAATTTGATGTCCACATTGGACAGGAGTGGAAATAAAACCTAAGGCTGGATTCACACCTATGCATTTTCTGTGCTTTTGGCATTTTGCAGATTTGCACTACAGACCATTTACCATATGGAACACATTCTGTAGTGCAAATCTGCAAAATGCAAAAAGCACAAAAAATGCCATAGGTGTGAATGCAGCATAATGCCGCGTACACACGATCGGAAATTCCGACAAGAAAACTGTGGATTTTTTCTGACGGAATGTTGGTTCAAACTTGTGTTGCATACACAGGGGGTTATTTACGAAAGACAAATCCACTTTGCACTACAAGTGCACTGCAAGAGCACTTGAAAGTGTACTTTCAAGTGCAGTCACTGTAGATCTGAGGGGGACATGCAAGGAAAATAAGAAACGGCATTTTAGCTTGCACATGATTGGATGATAAAATCAGCAGAGCTTCCCCTCATTTCAGAGCTTCCCCTCAAATCTACAGCGATCTACAGTGACTGTACTTACAAGTGAACTTGCAATGCACTTGTAGTGCAGAGTGGATTTCCCTTTAATAAATCAACCCCACACAGTCACACAAATCTTGTCGGAAATTCTGACCGTCAAGAACGGAGTGAACGTACAAGACATACGACAAGCCAAGACCAATGAAGTTCAATAGGCAATTCGACTCTTCTGCTTGATTCTGAGCATGTGTGTTTTTTTTTTTTTTGTTTTTTTTTTGTTTTTTCGTGTCGGAATTGCATACAGACGGAAATTACGACAGCAAAAGTCCGATGGAGCATACACACGGTCTGAATTTCCGACCAAAAACTCGCATCTGACTTTTCTTGTCAGAATTTCCGATCGTGTGTACGCGGCATAAGGGAGACAAGCGGCAGTAAAAGCCTGGTAGGGATTGTAGCCCTTCTTCACATGTGAATTAAAAACAATGGGGTTGATTTACTAAATCTGGTTCGGGCAAAAATCTGATGCAGCTCTGCACAGAAACCAATCGGCTTCCAGTTAGTTTTTTTTTTGTCAAAGTTTATTTATCAAGCTGAACTTAGAAGCTTATTGGCTACCATACAATGAAGTGTAGACTGGATCTCTTACTTTAAATACTGCTTGTCATTCTAGTATCATTGCAACTGTAGCCTGTTGTGTAAATACGTTTTTTCCTTTTTTTTTTTTTTTTCTTCCTGTTTCTAGAACAATGTCAACGCCATGTAGACTGAGGCTGGAAACATACATTCTTGTTTTGGTGCAATTTTTATTTTCTCTGATGATTTTTCAATTAAAAACCAATGCACAAGTATCAAAACATTAATGCTATTGTTAAAACACATTGCTTTGCTTTTAAACAGACTTTGCAAAGTGTTTAGCATTGTGTGTCTGCACACAATGGGGGTTGATTAACTGAAAGCTGGGGAGTGCCAAATCTGGTGCAGCTCTGCATAGAAACCAGTCGGCTTCCAGGTTTATTTCTCAACTCTTAATTGAACAAGCTGAACCAGATTTTGCACTCAAGTTTTAGTTAATCAACCCCAATGACTTTACTTTTAATATAGATTTCCATGCGCATTTATGTGTTTTGTTGTGTTTACATTGAAATGAATGGAAGATGCATTGGGCAGCAACACAAAGATGTGTGTTTCAGCCTAAGTGCAATCATGTAAGCTGCATTAGCACTAAAGTGATTATGTTCAATTGGTAATTAATTTTATGGTTGATACCCCTGCCAGGCCAAGGTTCCCTTACATGTGAGATGTGTGGAGCGTGCTTTGAGACCCGGAAGGGCTTGGCCAGCCACTCACGCTCCCACCTACGGCAACTTGGGATTCCAGGGTCAGAAGCCACTGGTGCTGCCATTCATATGCTGAAAGAGATAGTCAAGCAGGGCAAGCTTCCGAAAGATGAGAGCTCACTGGGGGCAAAGAAGGTGGTCAGTCCCAAGCAAGAATCCAAAGCCCAGTGGGGGGATGAGGACGGGCCTTTGAATCTGAGTGAGTGGAGCTGGGAGGCCACTAGTGCCAGGGGTGGGCGTTTTAGGAATGTTGGGAGGCTAGAGGGAGGCATCTGCTGTAATATTCAACCTGTCTCACTCTTTTTCCCTTTTCTTCTTTTTTTGTCTCCACATTCTCCCCTCACCTGTCTCTGTCTCCACATTTTTACCATTTCTACATCTTTCTTCATTAACACCTTTATAATTAAATTTAAATTTTTATATTTTGTAAAAAAAATTCATCATATCATTTCATTTCATCCACATTTTGTTTTGTGTTTTGTATACCCTCCCCCCTTCATCTTACAGGTGTGGAAGGAGAACCAAATCGAGAAAATGCATGCGAGTTTTGTGGTGCTTGGTTTGAGACCCGAAAGGGCCTGGCCAGCCATGCTAGGGCTCACTTACGCCAGTGGGGAGTCAATGATCCAGATGCAAAGGGTTCCTCAATTGTCTTGTTAAACGCTTTTATAAAAAGCGAGGATTTCAAGAAACGAATGTCTGGGCAGACAGCAGCTGACAATGACCATCCTGCAAAAGCTCCTAGCGTTAGCAGCTCCACAGATAAAGAGCGTAACAGTAGCACAAAAAGCAAAGAAACTGGTACTTTCGCCAAGCCAGCAGAAAGCACAAATAAGGCAAGCAGCAATGCCTCTCCGAAACTCTCTGAAGTTGGCTCACGATCCATGTCGGGAGAGAGTGGTCTGAAGTTAGTGGACAGTACAGGGCCTATAGAAACGTCTGCACATTTCAAATCCCCTAGTGGGTCAGGAAACAGCACACAAATTAAAATAGTTGAAGCTGGTGCTCCTCGTGTCCTGTCTCCTGAGGCTGGTGCTTACAAATTAGTTGATGTTGGCAACTCCCAAATAAAGTCAGAGGCTGGTCATGGCCATGGTAAGTTGGAACATGGTAACCACTCAAAGCCTTCCATAGGAGGTCTCCTTCACCATAGACCTCTATCTGCAAACACGCCACCTACTAAAAAAATGAAGACGTCGTCTCCATCATTTAAAGCCAACCTGGATTCCTACTGGGCTCAGAAAAATGCTTCCACTCCAATCAATCTTTGTGAGTATTTATTATAAGAAATATATATTTTGTTACATGTTCTTATTGATTTTGTTTTTTTGTAAACACAGCAAATTATTATTATGACCTTGATGAGGGATACTTTGTCTGTAGAGACTCTGACTCTTTAGAGTTAAAGTGATTGTAAAGGCAGAAGGTTTTTTATTTTAATGCATTCTATGCATTAAGATAAAAAAAAACCTGTGTGCAGCAGCCCCCTTCAACCCCCCCCCCAATACTTACCTAAACCACATCTAGATCCAGCGATGTCGTAGGATTGTCTCGGCTGCCTGGGACTCCCTTTTTTATTGGCTGAGACAGCAGCGCTGTGCCATTGGCTCGAGCTGCTCTCAATCAAAGTCAGTCAATGAGTAGAGAAGGAGGGGCGGGGCTCCATGTCTGAATGGACATGGGGTCTGTGCCCCCATAGCAAGCTGCTTGATGTGGGGGCACTCAACAGGAGGCAGGGGCCAGGAGAGCAGAAGAGGAGGATCTCGGCTGCTCTGTGCAAATCCACGACATAAGGTAAGTATAACATGTTTGTTATTTTTAACTAAAAAATAGGAGACTTTACAATCACTTTAAATTTAGCAAAATGAGCATTACATGCAGTAAGGAAGGTTGCATCACTAAATGGTAAAAAATAAATAAAATGTGCAATTCTTGGGGTTCACTGCTTTTGAATGTCATTTTGTTTTAATCTGCTTTGCGAAGTAAAATAAAGCAACACAGGATCGTTAGCTGGGTCACTTGCCTTCTGCCACTATTTTTATTCATACACACTGTTTATGATCACCTGGCAAAAATAAATAAAAAATTGAGTATGGAGCATTTGTTTTCTATGCAGCTTCTGGTTAATTGAAAAACAATGTTTTCATTCTAGTTAAAGCTAAAACTTAATCTGCTTATACTTTCCCTTCCGTGGTTTCTTCCTACAGACTTCATTAGCCTGGAATTTTTTTTTTTTTTTTAAATAAAACCTTTCTGTTTCCATTATGTATCTTATTTTATAAGTAGCATCATCGACGAGTATCTGCGCTTGTCTATGCTGTTAATAGCTTCCTGAAAACTTCCCATCACCTTGCCTGAGTGATGCAAACATTGGGCTGGCTCTTGGAAGAAGAAAAGCAGGTATAAAAATGCCTAAATATGTGGGTGGTAGTCTGGAGAAAAGAAGTTTCCCTAAGGAGGCTGTATTTGCATGCAGAGCATCCTTGGTAATGCCGACAAATGATGCTGAGCTGCAGTGAAAGAACTGAAATCTAATGAATGAAAGGAACGGGCCATAGACAATAAGCCTGGAGAGTAAAAGGCTAGATGATGCTGGATGTCTTCCAGCCAGGAAATGAGGTGGCCTCTATCTGACTTGTTGCAGCTTCTGTTGCACAGTTTGGGAAGCTCACGGTGTGCAGAGAAATCGGAGTAAGCAATTTCACTGCAGGGAAGGAGACTGTACAACTGTTCAAGTCTAAGCGTGAAGTCCAGCTTTAACTTTACTAGTTAAAGCGGAGCTCCACCCTAAAGTGGAACTTCCGCTCATCGGAACCCTCCCCCCATCCAGGTATTTGCACCCACTTCCGGGATCACACTGCGGGGACCTGCAGGTAGTGCGTCACTCCTGCCACCCCCCATCCCCCGTTGTGTTCTGGGAAACACAAGGCTCCCAGAACACAGCAGGGGACCAGTGAGGACGGCGCAGCGTGACTCGCGCATGCGCAGTTGGGAATCGGGCAGTGAAGCTGCAACGCTTCACTTCCTGATTCCTTCACCGAGGATGGCGGTGGGGGCAGCAGGGAGTCTTCTGCTGCCGACGTCACTGGACTCCAGGACAGGCAAGTGTTCATTTCTTTATCGTACATCACGGGACACAGAGCAGCATATTCATTACTATGTGGGTTATATGGAGTACCTTCAGGTGTAGACACTGGCAATCTCAAACAGGAAATGCCCCTCCCTATATAACCCCCTCCCATAGGAGGAGTACCTCAGTTTTTACGCCAGTGTCTTAGGTGTTAGTCATGGTTTAGCTTGCCTCCGCATCCTTGGGATTAGGTGAGCTACCGGTTCTGTCCAAAAAAGCCTCAGCGCTAAAGTGGTCAGTAACCGGACCCCAAACCCTTGGGGTATAGCCCATAATGCTTTTCTTTTTAGAGAGCTGGACCCTGGGCCCAGAACTTAGAAACCTTTGCGTACCTAAAGTTTTCTGTTGCCAGGGTGCTATATGGGCCCAGGACAGTGGATCCTTCATAGGAACCCAGGGCCTGAAGGTCTAGACATCCCCACGGAGATGGGGGAAGATTGGGCCTCTTGCTTGGCAAAGTCCTGCGGCATGGAGCAGGTAAGTGAGGGGAAAACTTGCGGAACTTGGTTCTTAGCAGGTTTTTTTCTGGGGGGTCACAGGGGACATGCCTAAAGTTATGCACTGCATCTGGCAAACTAGTCACATATCATAAAGATAGGATGGCTCTCTATGTATTATTCCCCATAAGATGTGACCTCCCTTGTAGTGTTGGAAAAGCATTGAGTGGGGCCTGTGTTATATAAAAATATATGTGTGTGTCAGAGAGCTTTGCTTACCTGCAGGCCTCCAGGCGATGCTCCATTCAGTCTTCCTCCTCAGAGCCTGCAAGCAGGCAAAACGCTGACCTCCTCATGGTTCCAAGCTGCAGGCTGCAGTTTGCTGGAACAGAGAGGTCCCTTCCTCCCAAAATCCCCCCCCCCCCTCCCCCTGTCGGGAGGGGCATTTCCTGTTTGAGATGGCTGGGGGGGAAGGGCGGGTCAGTGGCTTAAAGGAAGGGGCGGCCCTTCCTTGTTTGTTTGTTCCATTCAATACTTTGGAACTGAGGAGAAAGACCAGAGCGGCAGCACGGGGCGCCGAGGACACACAGTGGCCAGAAAGGATATTGCAGTCTTCAGAGGACTGTTTTTTCAAGCCTAGAAATAGGCTGTTTCTTTTCCATCTCATAGTTTTTCTTTGCAATACTACTCAGGGGGACAGAATGTTTTTTCTTTCCTGGATTTGAAACAAAAAACGAAAAAAAAAAAAAAAAAAAAGTCATCTAGGGGAGAGGAAGCATTTTTTTTATCCCCCAAACAGGTGTTTGGACAATTAACTTTTATAGTTCCAAATACCAATAGGTAGCAGGTGTACCTCGGTATTGTACCATGGTATGCCGCTGTTTTCCCTACAGGGAGCCTTGGGGCCATCGGGATCTGGGGCTGGAGCTGACGCGGGTCAGTCCAACCCTAAGATGGTCACGGAGGAGGTATTACTCACCTCTTTAAAAGAGATGCAGAAAAGCATGGGAAAAATGATAGCCGCAGCTATGCGGGGCAGTAAGCGGAATAGATCTCCGTCGCCCGAGCGCGGACCCTCAGAAGAGGAGGTCCTTTCCTCAGGGGAATTGGACGACCTCTTGGACAAGGACCAAGTAGGTTCAGGGATCGAAGACCCGGATACAGGAGTCTGGGGCAGTCTCCCTGAGGGAGAGCTGGTGGATTCATAGGACTTGGTCCATAGGGCATTCAACTTGCCAGTACCAGATCTCCAGGTATCGACGGTTTCAGCTTTGGGCTCACTGAGGGCGCCTCAAAGCAATGCTGTGTTTCCGATCCATCCTCTATTAGAGGGAATTTTGTTCCAAGATTGGAACAAGCCAGATAAGATCTTCTTACCACCTAAAAGGTTCTCTGTCCTATATCCTATGGAAGAAAAATTTTCCAAAAGATGGGCTACTCCTGCAGTGGACACAGCCATCTCATGTGTTAACAGATCGTTAACATGCCCTGTAGAAAACATACAGGTGTTCAAGGATCCAGTTGATAAGCGCTTGGAAGCACTACTTAAGAACTCCTTCACTACTGCAGGGGCAGTAGTACAGCCAGCTGTGGCTGCGATTGGGGTCGCTCAAGCATTATCGGATCAATTTAAGCAGATGCTTAAACTTATTCCGGCCCAGCAGGCAGAAAAATTTTCGGATGTCCCTAAGGCCATATGTTTTACGGTAGACGCAATCAAGGATTCTATCCAGCAAGCGTCACGTTTATCGTTATCCCTTATCCATATGAGAAGACTCTTATGGTTAAAAAGCTGGGAGGCTGAGCCCCCATGCAAGAAGCTCCTGGTAGGGTTCCCCTTCCATGGAGGACGACTCTTCGGAGAAGACCTAGATAAATACATTCAGACCATTTCAAACGGCAAGAGTACTCTCTTGCCAACTAAGAAGAAGGTTCAGGGACCTGCGTTTAAACGACAGTATTCCCCTGGGCAGGGGCCCTCTAATGCCAAGCAGTATCGACGGCCTCCTGCAAAAGCAAACTTCGGCTTCAACAGCAGATCACAAGGACAGGCTGTTAGAGGCAAAAGGCAGTGGTTTCGCAAACCAGCAAAACCAGCCCCCAAGCCAACCTTATGAAGGGGCGCCCCCACCCACGAAGGTGGGGGGAAGGCTGCGACTCTTTTCAGAGATTTGGGAAGCCAGCATTCCCGACGAGTGGGTACGGTCTTCCGTGGCCACAGGCTACAAATTAGATTTCCTAAGGTTTCCTCCTCCTCATTTCCAGAAGTCGAGGATTCCAAACGATCCGGAAAAGGGAGCCGCATTAAGATCGGCATTAGATCATCTACTTTCCCAGGAAGTAATAGTAGAGGTACCAGTCCTGGAACAGGGGCTGGGTTTCTACTCCAACCTATTCATCATCCCAAAATCCAATGGAGATGTCAGGCCAATTTTGGACCTAAAGATGGTAAATGCATATCTAAAGATCCGCTCATTTCGGATGGAATCCGTGCGGTCAGCAGCTGCCACACTCCAGAAGGACGACTTCATGGCGTCCATAGACATAAAGGATGCCTACCTTCATGTTCCAATTTATCAGCCACATCAAAGATATCTACGCTTCATGGTGGCTTCGCGTCACTTCCAATTCGTGGCGCTTCCCTTCGGGTTGGCTACGGCCCCCCGGGTGTTCACGAAGGTCCTAGCCCCAATCCTAGCCAAACTAAGGATCCAAGGGGTCACGATCCTAGCATACCTGGACGACCTCCTAGTCATAGATCACTCGTCTCCCGGCTTGGAGCGAGCAGTGGCCCTCACGGTCCAATACCTCGAGAGGTTCGGCTGGGTCCTAAATCGAGAAAAGTCAGCTTTCCAGCCCACAAAGCAGTTGGAATATCTCGGCATGAGATTAGACACAGAACAACAAGGAGTGTTCCTACCTCTAAGGAAGGTAAAAGCCATCAAGGAATTAATCCTACTGGTTCTAAGCAAGAAAGAACCGACTATTCGCCTATGTATGAGGTTACTAGGCAAGATGGTGGCCACATTCGAGGCGGTACCATACGCCCAGAGCCACACTCGCATCCTACAGGCAGCCATCCTGTCAGCATGGAGCAGAAGGCCACAGGCCTTGGATATCCCGTTGCCGCTCTCATCAAGAGTCCGACAAAGTCTGTGTTGGTGGTTAGACCCTCAGAATCTACTGAAGGGGAGGTCTTTCAGCCCAGTGGCTTGGAAGATAGTGACCACAGACGCCAGCCTGACGGGCTGGGGAGCAATTTTGGATGGTTGCACTCGCCAAGGTACTTGGGCAAAGCCAGAGAAGCAGTTGCCCATCAACATCTTGGAGCTCAGAGCTGCTCGACTAGCCCTCAGGGCTTGGACGTCAAAATTGCAGGGGTTCCCGGTGAGAATTCAATCAGACAATGCCACGGCCGTGGCATACATAAATCACCAAGGGGGAACCAGGAGTCAAGCCGCTCAGAGAGAGGTGAGCTTGATTCTTCTATGGGCAGAGGCTCATGTGCCCTGCATATCGGCAATATTCATTCCAGGAGTGGACAACTTTCAGGCGGACTTCTTAAGCCGCCAGACTCTATGGCCGGGGGAATGGTCTCTGCATCCACTAGTCTTTCAAGCACTCTGCCAAAGATGGGGAGTGCCGGACGTGGATATCATGGCATCGAGACTCAACAAGAAACTAGACAGGTTCATGTCCCGCTCAAGGGATCCGATGGCCTGCGGAACCGATGCGTTGGTTTGCCCTTGGCATCAGTTCAAACTTCTTTATGCGTTTCCCCCGCTCCAGTTACTACCCCGCCTGCTGCGCAGGATCCGGGTGGAGCACATACCAGTCATCCTGGTAGCTCCAGCATGGCCCAGAAGGGCATGGTACTCACTAATCTTAAGGATGGTAGTGGGAGACCCTTGGACTCTTCCTCTACGGCCAGACCTGCTATCGCAAGGTCCGATCCTCCACCCTGCCTTACGGCATCTAAAATTGACGGCCTGGAAGCTGAATCCCTGATTCTCAGGGGTAGAGGTCTGTCTCAGAAAGTAATCTCTACCCTAATCAGAGCCAGGAAACCGGTCTCTAGGGTGATTTATTACAGGGTCTGGAAGGCCTATGTAGGCTGGTGTGAGTCCAAGCGATGGCTTTCTCGCAAATTTACCATCGATAGAGTATTAAGTTTTCTCCAGCTAGGAGTGGATAAAGGATTGGCATTAAGCACAATCAAAGGACAGATTTCTGCTCTGTCAGTGTGGTTTCAGCGGCCGCTGGCCACCCACTCGCTGGTTAAGACCTTCCTTCAAGGGGTCTTACGTATTAGACCTCCAGTTAAATCCCCGCTTTGTCCGTGGGATTTAAATCTTGTTCTGTCAAGTTTACAGAAACAACCGTTTGAGCCGTTGGCTGATATTCCTTTGGTTCTACTGACAAGGAAGTTAGTATTTTTGGTTGCCATAGTTTCCGCAAGAAGAGTTTCGGAGCTGGCAGCCTTATCCTGTAAGGAACCATATCTTGTTTTTCATAAGGACAGGGTCGTTCTCCGCCCTCATCCTTCCTTCCTTCCGAAGGTCATATCCAGTTTTCATTTGAACCAGGATTTGGTATTACCATCCTTCTTCCCTAAACCTACTTCCAGAAAGGAAGGGTTGCTGCATACCTTGGATATTGTCAGGGCCATGAAGGCCTATCTTAAAGCTACAAAGAAGATCTGGAAGACAGATGTGCTGTTCATTCTACCGGATGGGCCCAAGAAGGGGCAGGCAGCTGCAAAGTCCACCATTTCTAGGTGGATTAAGCAATTAATCACTCAGGCCTACGGCTTGAAAGGGTTGCCTCCTCCAGTATCATTAAAGGCTCATTCTACTAGAGCCATGGGCGCCTCCTGGGCAGCACACCACCAGATCTCTATGGCTCAAGTTTGCAAGGCGGCAACCTGGTCTTCTGTCCACACGTTTACAAAATTCTACAAGTTGGACGTAAGAAGGAATACTGATACAGCCTTCGGGCAGGCAGTGCTGCAGGCTGCAGTTTGAGACCCTCGGATTCCGGGGGCTCCTCTTGTTCGAGTTAAATTTAAAAATTTTATTTTTCTCAACTAAGTTGGATTTATTATGATTTGAGTATATCTCTAAATTAAATCCTTTTGTCTTGGAGATGTTCTCCCTCCCCTCATTGTAAGCATTGCTTTGGGACATCCCACATAGTAATGAATATGCTGCTCTGTGTCCCGTGATGTACGATAAAGAAAAAGGGATTTTTAATACAGCTTACCTGTAAAATCCTTTTCTTGGAGTACATCACGGGACACAGAGCTCCCACCCCTCTTTTTTGAGGACCATTTTGGGAGGCATACTGCTTGCTACAAAACTGAGGTACTCCTCCTATGGGAGGGGGTTATATAGGGAGGGGCATTTCCTGTTTGAGATTGCCAGTGTCTACACCTGAAGGTACTCCATATAACCCACATAGTAATGAATATGCTGCTCTGTGTCCCGTGATGTACTCCAAGAAAAGGATTTTACAGGTAAGCTGTATTAAAAATCCCTTTTTTTTTAAGGTCAGCAGCTGCAGTATTTGTAGCTGCTGGCTTTTAATATATTTTTTTTTTACAACGGAGCTCCGCTTTAAGGTTAACCAACACCTACACTTATAAGGGAAAGAGCAGAATGTGCAGCTGGTGGGGTTGGCACTAAATTGTTGCTTTACCTTAAATTGAGCTAGTCTAGATCATCTTTAAAAACACAAATTCTTAGGCATCTGGGAGGGACAAGGTGAAGAAGCATACCTGTTAGTTGTTAGTCTGCTTTTGTGTCCTAAACAAAATTTTCAGCAGCCCCAATTGTGGCCTTGATGTCAACATTGTGTTCAGTCATAGAAGCTGATGTATGAGAAGTGATCTAAAGGAAAATGTACCATTACATCCAGTGAGCTTGTGATTTCCGTTCTACAGTCCAGGATTGAAAACAAAATATGCAGTCTGATGGTTCTAGATCATGGAAGAATTTTCTTTTAGCATACTTTTCATACATAGTGTCATTGTGAGCTCCATAGATCTGCTGAGGGACATGGGAACTTATGCAAGTTTGAGGTCACACAACCTTAAATTGGGATGCCAAGGGACCCTCTACATGGCAGTTTTTTACTTTCATATACATAATTCCTGATCAATATTTCAGTATTTATTATAACTGTTGTTCAAATTTAAGTTTGTCTCCTTTTTTTGGGTGTGCCTTGCTGGGTTTGCATATCTGCAGTTGTATATAATAAAAATAAGTGGCAGAAGACATAGCATGTTATTTGAACTGTCATGAAAGAACCAGTAAATCTAGATGAACTCACAGCATTGCCCATACATTCTAGCCATGTATAGTAAAGCTGAAGTCCAGGCAAACCACTACATACCCTGTTTTGCATAGGAGGGAGCAGTTTTCCTTCCAGGTCCAGCTCTTCTTACACTCCACGCTCCTCTATCAGCATGCTCCTTGCTCTGCTTGCACATCATTGGCTCCATGTGCTGCTTGTCCCTCCCCTCTCCAAGCTCTAGGTCAGTAGTTCTCAACTGCTGTCCTCAGGACCCACTAACAGGCCAGGTTTGCAAGATAACTGAAATGCATCACAGGTGATATCATTTGCTGCTCAGTGATTGCAGTATTAGGCTGGGTTCACACTACTACACTACTTTCATCCTACTTTGCTCTGTGTTCAATGTTTCCCTATGAGAGCGTCTTGTAGTGTCCTACACAAGTCGGTCCGACTTTGAAAATGCTCCCTGTACTACTTTTGGTCCTACATTGATCCTACTTCAGGCCCATTGAATATCATTGAAGTCAGACCAAAGTAGTATCCTGTTCATGAAAGTAGGATGGATGTAGGACCAATGTAGGATAAATGTAGGACCAATGTAGCAGAGCAAAGTAGGATGAAAGTAGTGTAGTAGTGTGAACCCAGCCTTATAGTCTGCATCTCCCCAAGGTAATACTTAAAATCTGGCCTGTTAGTGGGTCCCGAGGACAGCAGTTGAGAACCACTGCTCTAGGTACTTCACTGCTTGCATTTAAACAAAACAATTTAATGATGTATTAATGAATACAGCGCTAATTCACTTTTACCTAACATTTTGGCCCCAATTTTCTATATAGCTGTTTTTTTGTTTGTTTTTTATAGATTTTATTAAACGATATTGTGGATCTGGCTTCTAATTGCGACCACTATTAGCAGCCAGATCCTCAATATACTTTATTTCTTTTGTCTTTTTTTTTTTTTTTTTAACAGTCAATATCTTTAACAATACATTT